>NW_021703765.1:51790824-52512537 GCF_005190385.1 Monodon monoceros
GGAGGGAGGGAGGGAGGGAGGGAGGGAGGGAGGAAGGAAGGAAGGAAGGAAGGAAGGAAGGAAGGATATGCCTTAAATAAGGACTCAGGTGGAAACAGTGATTAAATAGAACTACCCCAGGAAAGTAAGCAGTGTCAGAGACATGTGGGCATTTCAAGTCTTAACTGCCATCTTGAATTGCAACCAAATACAAAGCAAGTATAGTAACTAGTATAAATTAATGCTGATTCACAGAAATGGAGATTTTAAAAAATTAATAACAAAGTTTTTACATTTTCTCCCTTCTGCATCTGATCTCTGGAGAAGACATGACCCAAACATTCCAAAATAAGGAGTTACTATTCCTCTAAGAAGTATTTATCATTCCCTACAATTTCCACGTTAGTTTGATAGACTTTGCAGGGGATCTGTAAGAATAAAAGAGAGTTCATATGTACATTAAAGTTGTAAGTCAAGATTCGTTATGATAAATGACCATTTAATAGTTCAAAGAACTATAGGAGTTCAAAGGGGAAAGCCACCAATTTCAGTCAAAGTGCTTAAAAACGGTGTCATGAAAGAGGTGGCACTGGGCCTAGAACTTAAACAATGGATAGGACTTCAACAGCAAGAAATGAGGGGAAGCTATTTAATTTAGGCAACATGTATGAAATTTCTTCTGTGAAGAAACAGGAGTGAACAGGGCCACTGGCCAAAGGATTTATGAAATAATAAATAGTAGAGTAGGCAGTATTAGAGTGTAAGGGATTTTAAATGGAAGTTTAAGGAGTTTGATATAAAACAGTTGAGTTATTTTGTCTTTTTAGGAAAAGGTTCTGGAATCAAGATCTAGGGAAGTTAATTTGCATTTCATGACAAATTGAAGAGGAGAGCAATTAGAAGTCACATGACCCTTTAGGAACAGGACTACAAAGAGGAGTGAGGAAAGTCAGAACTAGACTTGGGCAGCAAGAATGGATGGGGGAGTGAGGTATTAGAAACTGATTGAGGAGGATCATAGGCCAAAAATGAGAGAATATGAAAAAAAAATCACAGGGAGGCCTGAATTCTTTGGAGTAATAGTTGGAGCTAATCAGATAAATGACAACTTCTAGAGAAAACATGTAGTAAGACTGGAGAAAGGAAGTTGAGGGAAATTTGGGGGGAGGTTGGGAAGGCAAAGATGAAGTCAATGATGGGGAAATCAGAAAAATAGAAGCATCACAGTCATGGAGTTGGAGAGAAGGCAAAGTCAAGAAGCAGGTAGTCAATAACATCCAATAAGGCAGAGAAGACAAGAAGGGTGAATAGAGAAAAGTACAGCCATCAGATTTCATGAATAGATAATCGCTAACTGTTGAGTAAAGAGTTTTGTATGAACTGTGCTTTGAGGGGGAGGGCAAAGCCCAGAACTCCAGGCAACACTGGTCAAGCCAGGTGTGGGTTCTGAGACTGGCCCAGTGATTACAGCACAGGTAACCTGACAAGGTCGTGTGAGAGGAAAGGGAAATATGCTGAAGAGAGTTGGGATTTCAGAGGCTAAAACGCAGCCACGCATAGGCAGCAATGTGGAAAATGGACCACAGGGACTAGAGGTGGATGTCTAGCAGAGACCAAAGGAGATGTTGATAGAGATCAATTGTGCAAAATTCAGATTTCAGTTGCATTACTCCTTTTGCATGTGGTTTAACATTTTCATTCTGGAATGAGTTTGATCTGAATCTAAGGTGGAGGATGAGGGAGCATAAGCAATATGTATAGGTTACAGTTTTGTGAAGTTTTAGAGTGCAGGAAGGGAGAGAGTGAATGATTTGCAATGGCCAAGAATTTTCTTAAAGCTATCTTTTTTATTAAAGTTTTACTTTTAAAAAGAGAAAAAATTTAGTTGAAAGGAAATTATCATATATGCAAACAAGAGAGGAAATTAATTTCTGAAGCAATATTTAGATGAGGTCAAAAAAAATATGGATTATGATCTAGCACAGAGAGCAGAACTCACCTTGAAAAGGAAAAGGGATTAAAAAGAAAGAATACTGACCAAAGTGTTCTTTGTGGGGAAGGCAGGTGGGAGTAAAAATTTTGAAGCTGAGAGAAAAGAAGTTCAGGTAGCCTTTTGCTTCTCAGTGGAAGTGGATTTTACATCTGCTAAGATTAGTAAGAGACAGGATGGAACTGTTGGCTTGAGGTGAATGGTAAATATGAGGAACAACTTGTCAGGAAACAGAAGTGATGTGAGATGAATAAAATGAGGTGAAGTGAGGTAGCAGGAATTTCAGTGGATGTAGCCAGAAGCACACTGGTTTTTCCCCTCAATGCCTGACAGCCCAGAAATAGCACTGCGTTTGCTCCCGTTTAGTGATTGATTCTTCTGGATTCGCCTTTTGACCCTCTTGTGTCTGAACTGTAATCCGCGTGACTGCTGCCACTTGGTTTTCTTTTGTGCTTTCCTTTTTACAGTCACATGCTGTGGTTTTATTTTTATCAAAAAAAAAAAAAAAAAAAAAGCATTTGACTCAAGAAAACATAAGATTAGAGTGTAAACAAACTGCCCTCCAGAAAGGTAGGGGCACTCTTTCTGTGACCAGTAGCTCAGGAGCAGGCAGGGCCTAAAGGTGCTGAGTAAAGCTGATTCTCAGCCTCTGGCTGGAGTTTTGGGTGAAGTCTCCAGGTACTGGGGAAAGACTCTATAGGCTTGGGTTTAGCAGACCAGGTAGAACCTTATTCTTTTCATGTCAGCTTTGACTGTTGCATGGAATTTCTTTCAGGAATTTCATCCACACCTTTTAATAAGGCTTATGGTTAGACAGCCTCACTTGTGTTTTTAAATCTTCACCAATAGAGTTTCTTTGGTCCTTGGGGGAATGCCCATTGAAGACCATCGGGGCCCTGAGGTTCTGTCAACTGTTCTCTTCTCATGAGTACAAATGTGTAAACCCATGTGATGTGGCATTATTAGCATGAGGAAATTAGCTCCAGCTTGGTAATGAGCTACCATCTTCCCTGAGACACAAGGGAATATAGATTCATTAGAGAATCATTTGCATTTTTGAGCCATTATTAGGAAAGTTATACAAAGAGAAAAATAAATCTCAGAAGAGACAACAATGAAGGTGAGATATAAGGCCCTTGGATAAAATTTCTGAGACGATCTTAAATTGTATTTTCAAATAAAATTTAGGCTGGAACTCCAGTTATGACAACAGAAGTATCTTTTGGGTCCTGGTACTCTCACCAAACAACTTACATTGTTTTAGTGCGCTTAAAAATGTGGAACATTTCAGGCTTCCCTGGTGGCGCAGTGGTTGAGAGTCCGCCTGCCGATGCAGAGGACACGGGTTCGTGCCCCGGTCCGGGAAGATCCCACATGCCACGGAGCAGCTGGGCCCGTGAGCCACGGCCGCTGAGCCTGCGCATCCGGAGCCTGTGCTCCGCAACGGGAGAGGCCACAACAATGAGAGGCCCGCGTACCGCCAAAAAAAAAATGTGGAACATTTCACAAATATTTTCAGGAAAGTATTATTATATATATTTTACTGGTGAAAAGTTGAAATCTAGAATGGCTAAGTGGCTTGCCCAAGTTTCCATGACTCCGAAGTTGTAGAGCCAGCATGAAGAAGGGACAGTCGAATTTCCACTTGAATCTATAACAAAGTCATGGGTAGAATTCTGCAATCACCTTACTGGTCACTGTCCAGGCAGAGTAGGTCACAGGTCAGAGATGTGGATTCTAGTTTCAGTTATGTTCCTAGTGAGGTATGTAATCTTAGGAAAGTCATTTTTCTCCCTAGACACCAACTTCAGTTTCAGTTAAAGAAATAAGAAAAGAAAGGAAGGAAGGAAGGGAGGGAGGGAGGGAGGGAGGGAAAGAAAGAGAGACAGAGAGAAACAGAGAGAAGGAAAGAAAGAAAGAGAGAGAGAGAGAGAAAGAAAGAGAGAGGGAGGAAAGAAAGAAGAAGGAAGGAGGGAGGAAGAAAGAAGAAGAAAAAAAGAGACTAAACTAAAAGCTACTTCATTTAAGAACAAAAAATGGAAAAAGGAAATTAACTTGCCCTCCAATTACCTAGAACCCTCCTCCAAAGAACCAGAGTCACTTCTGATATCTTCTTCACTGACAGTAGATTTGAAATGAAAGGACAGTGAAGCTGGATGCCTTCCACCTCACTTCCAAGATTTTCCAAATGGAAGATCACATCCATGGTTGGGTTGGCACACACAGCCACCAGTCCACAATAAAATTCTCCACTTGCTCTTAATGATCACTCACACTCTGTGGCTGTTACCAGTGGCCTTACAAAGAATACCCCAGGATGGGAAAAGCTGAGAATTCTTGATGAAATTCCTCAGGATCTGCTGTTCAGGGACCCACCATGAACAAGAGGCTTGGAGGAAGGAGATGGGACAAGGGATTGTCACCTGAGAAAATATCTCTGGTTATTAACAAGCTTGAAGGAAGTTTCCCAGGAGGGGACAGATTTCACTAAGGGAGAAGATAAGCCAGCACCCAGGAGAGTAGAAAGTAGCTCTCAGAACAACAAACACCTTACAGGAGAAATATTAGATGATTTTATCCAAGTAAGGCCATTTCCCTGACTCTCTTCCTGAGACAGAATGGTGAGTTCAGGATGGCACAGAACCACTACCTGCCCAGTTACGTAGAGCAAAGAGTGTGAGAGGCTAAGACATGTTTTCCGTGTGACAATCGTCTTCCCTGGGAAGGAAATCATAGCCAAGGGGAACAAAAAGAACAGATAGAACTATCCTGTGAGCCTCCACAAGGAACCACCTCTTGTAGGCGTATGTGGTCACAGGTCTTAAAATGAAAAGTCAGATGTAACGTGATTGATGATGTCCTCAGCCCAGTTTTATTAAAAAATAAAATGAGAGGCTATGAGAGGTGCTTTCCGTGACCAGTGAGGAAATAGAAACAGACTAACCTCATAGTGTGTAAGATAAATAATATCCAGAAGATGAGGGTGAGGAGGACCCAGATTACAAAACTGTATATTCTTCATATGATACCAAGGTCGCAACGCAGTTAGGCAGTACAGGATTACTTCCCGGGGGGGGGACAGTTAAGGAAGACATTTTGACTGAAAATGCACAATTCAAGAGTTAAAGGGATGATGAAACTTACTATTGGGATATCCATCCATCAGCCAATTAACCAATGAAATGTCCTTCATTCTAGATATCCCTTCCACACTTTACTTCCTTACTATGATGTTCTCAGCAGTTGGGGAATCTTAACACAGCGTCCATCAGCTTGTAGATGGACTCCAATCTTCAGGCTTTTCTTTTCTGGGTAGCAATTGATTGCCCAAAAGTCCAGAGCTTAAAATATTACCTTCACCCTGTCTCATATAATTCTTCTGCCCTGTTGTGCATTTTCCTGACCTCATGCTGCAGCTGCAGAGCCAAACTTGTCCACAGAACTCTGTTGCTACCGCCTGGCCAGCCCCACAGCCAGATGGACATCTTCCAGCCTGCACCATGTGCTCCTTGAGCTTAGGGGCGTGGACTAACAGGTAAAGGTCAACTTGTTCCAATTGATTCTCTGATTTCCTGAACATGGACATCCCAGAGAGGGAGTCAGCATCTGGCAGAGATCCAGAGAAATCTGTAACAGCCATGTGCAGGCCAGCAGTCAGGGCAGATTGCTGAGGTTATGACCACAAGACCTGGACTCAGCCCCTGATCAGACCAGGGAGGAACTGCTGCTTCTCCAATCATCCACCCCTAGTCGGATCCTTCTCCCAAGGTCTGACATCCGGCCCTGCTAGATCCCTGTGCACCGTCTGGGAAACAATGAGCAGCAGAAAAGCAGACACTTCTTCCCCATGCGTTTCTCCTAATAAACACTCTTCCAGAAAGCCTGGTGCATGCCTTCAGGTCATTAGCTTCAGTTTCTTCAACAAAACTCTCTCTGTTTTAATTAGTTCCAAGGATTTTGAAATATTTTTAGGTTATGACATAAAGTCAAAATAACAATGGATAGCAACAAAATAATTAATGATGGGTCAAACTTTGAATCACTTGGTGAAGGAATCAGCAGAACACATGAGAAGTTCCCATCTTTGGGTCTTTGTTTTCCAGCTGTAGAAAGCTGTTTGTCATCTAGTGATCAAAGTGAGCAATCTCACTTCTTACTCTACCTGTCAAAGATGTCTCTGATAATTTTCTTTAAAATGAAATGTTGAAAAGATTTTAGTACAATTTCAGTTTTATTTTCATTTTCCTTTTTTAACACTTGCAGACAAGAGAATTGTAACTAATACTTGAGGTCCCAAGAATTCATGTATCAATTTTCCCAGCTCCTCTGGAACCCATGCTTGATTGGAGTGAATCAGTTGGATAGTAGGTAAGTGAAGTTGTGGTCAAGCCAGGTCAGTAATGACTGCATACATCCAGGAGACTGCATACATCAGGGAGATTCACCAGTAGACAAAAGGCAGGTCCAGAACATGGATGAAGGTCTTGGGGAGTGTTGTAGTTGAAGAAAGATGCTCAGTCCAGCCTCCTTAGGAGATACTCCTTTCTCTAGGGAGCATCAGGTTACCAGGTAGGGAACAAAGGACCAATTCAGATAAGGAGGAGAAGATGGTTGGTAGGCTTAATAATGCTCCTCCCAAAGAGGTCCACCTCCAAATTCCCAGGACCTATGAATATACTACCCTCCATGGCAAAAGGAAATTTGCAGACATCCTTAAATTAAAGATCTGGAGATGAGAAGATTAGCCTGAATTGTCCTGGTGGGCCCAATGTAATCACAAGGGTTTCTATCAGAGGAAGGAAGGAGGGTTTGAGGCAGAGGATATGTGATGCTGGAAGCAGAGGTTGAGGGTTGGGGAGAGGGAAGGATGGAGGGAGAGGGAGGAAAAGAGAGAGAGAGAGATTGATTTGAACATGCTAGACTCTGCTGGCTTTGAAGATGGAAGAAGGAGGCTATAAGCCAAGGAATACAAGTGGCCTCTAGAAGATGGAAAAGGCAAGGAAACAGATTGTCTCCTAGAGCCTTCAGAAGAAACACAACCCTGCTGATGTCTGACATCTTGATTTTAGCCCACTGAGACCTGTTTTGGACTTCTGACCTCCAGAACTATAAGATAATAAGTTGTATTGTTTTAAGCCATCAACTTTGTGGTAATTTGCTACAGCAGCAGTGGGAAACTAATATAAATGGGTATATCTGTGTTCTTATAAATATGGTAGAATAGGGTTCAAGGGTTGTTGGTTGCAAGGTTGCCTAGAAATCTTCATAGCAACACTGAGATGGTGCCAAGCTGCCAAACTCTAGAACCAACTCTCCATATATTTTTTCTACCTAGAGATTCAATTGGTCCCAAAACCTGGTGGGATGCTGAACAGAAGGTTTGGGAATTAGTGGTACCATAGACAAAAACCAACTTAGTCATCTCAATACTCGGAGTGTTCCTTTACATTCATTCATTCATTTCCTCATCCTCTATTCATTCATTGAACAAACACTTAGTGAGCCAGGCTGCTAAGTGCTGGGCCTGAATAAGCTAAGAATAAGATGGCTAAGGTTTCTGACCTCCAAGAGCTGTGAGTCATGTCCCACAGAACTAGTATGACACCTTTCTCTGGGAGGGATGTTATCCTCACCCTTTTCTTCTTGGAATTGTATACACATGCCAAAACAGCAAAACAGAGATGCCCTGTAGCCACCAAACATGCACGTGAGAAAGGTAGATTAAATACAGTGATGAAAGCAGAATTTCATGACCTGAGTACTGATTCCTGAAATCCCCACCATGAAAAAAAAATGAGGAAGGGCTATAAAATGTTGTGAGTGAGAAGCAAAATAACATGGACACTCAGGTTTTTAAAAAATTTTCTCCTTCAGAGGCCCTGGAATCAACAAGAATCCCCTGTTGGGAGGCTGCAAAGTAAAATATACTGTTTGTAGCCTTAGGGAAAAACTATAGGACTGTATCAGGGACTTTACCAAGCAGATTGAAAGAGGGCAACTGTGAAACTTGAACTATCTTGAGCAGAATGGAGATTCTCAAAGTAGCTGGAGAATCATCCAGGAAGAATATTCAACCTCCAACTATAGGCTGGATATTAGGATCCAACATGAAAGAATGCAATGGAAGAAATAAAAGCACGGTTTCTCCAAAAGGCTCTAAAGGAAGAGGACAGGAGAGCAGGGCTAGGCAAACTTTCTAGAAGGGCTAAATAGTAAATATTTTAGTGTTTTCAGGCCACAATGTCTCTGTCGCAACTACTCACTTCCACCATTGTGGTGGGAAAGCAACTCCAGATAATATATAAGTGAATGGGTGTGGCTGTGGACCAATAAAATTTTATTTACAAAACCAGGCAACAGGCCACATTTTGCTCACTGGCTGTAGTTTGCCAACCCCTGCAATAGATACAGCTCTTTTTGCAATAAATTTAAAACTCAAAGATCAACTCAAATGCGTGACGTGTGCTACTATCCCTTGCTGCCATATTTATGACAAAATTTCTCTATGATGTTGAGCAAGTGACTTAACTTTAGTCAGCCTCTGTTTTCGCATCTTGTAATAGTAGCTACACCACAAGATTATTGTGAAGATCGAATGAAGTGGTGTATTAAAACAGGACCATGCCTGACTCATACTAAATAAATAATAGATAGCAGCTACTGTTGTTGCCCTGGTCATTACCAACAATTAATTATTACACTCTGCTAATCAATAATTGTGCTCTTTCCACTGCTACAGGTGTCATTATCAATTGATCTACTCTGGTACTAAAATTCAAGCCCTGTATCCGTTCTGTTCTTTGTCTTTTTTTGCGAACTATTCAAAATTCTACACCTCCTCCTTCTTGTGTCACACCAGCTTGTTTTCTTGCCTTTTTAGCTAACTTTAAAAGCTTTGAAAAGCCAAGGTAGTTATATAATAGCTTGAAGGACACAGCAGGCTATAACCAGTGTTCTAAGAGTTTTGTTCTGATTTAAAAATAAGCCTGAGATGGGAAATAAAGACCTCAACAGAAATAATCTGTGAGGACAGGGAGAAGGTAAACAAGCTATTTCCAGTAGCTAGAGAGCAAAACAAGGGCTAGAGAAACAGGCCCAGGGATTCCAGGCCCAGGGCATTTCTGATGGTGATCATGACATCACAGGAATGCCGTCCTCCTTTTACATTTTCTGTAAGCCTCTGTATAGACTCTGATAAACCATTACAGATAGCACACAGGCATGCAGGGGGAGGCAGATGCTGCCTTTTGAAGTTATTAGTCTTTCTGGCACAGAAAAAGAGAATGACAGGAATGTCCTCTCATTACATATATAAAATTCTTTTCAGGCCTTTGGATTCCATCTTCTTAAAACTCAAGACTGGGTGTAGAAAACCAAGGAATAAACCTAATTTGGGAAGTCAGTGTTCACCTAGTGTGTGTGCCCAGAAGCTCCTCCTCTTCTGTTTCCCCCACATGGGCCACCCACTCCACCAACAGGGGACATTCCAGGCGTGTGGTTAGAGCTGACTGACCGCTGGAGGGAAAAGCTCGAGCTTCATCTCTGGGGGTGTCTAGATATCTAATGTTTGATTCTTGGCCAAGATGAGAGCAATGGATTTTATAATGTGTTTAGAATTTCTCACCACAAAAAAGAAATAGTAATTATGTGATGGGATAAAGGTGTTAGCTAACGCTAAGGTCATACTCATTTTGCAATGTACAAGTGTGTCAAATCAACACATCATACACCTTAAACTTATTCAATGTTATATGTCAATTATATCCCAATAAAGCTGGAAACCACTACCACCGACAACAAAAATATATACAAGGAGGAGGAAAACAATATCCCAAACTCTACTGGAGACCACCCCATCCCAGCCCCACATTCAGCACACTACAGTCTTCCTGGACCACGTGGGTATACTTGTGAACTTGAATTCATGTGAGGCACAGAACTGCGAGTAGAAATCACAGGGGAGAATCTCTTTGTTCACCCAGAGCTAAAGCAAAAAAGGTATCTTTCTTTGGTACTTCCACCAAGTCTAACATATTTTAATGCTTTCATTGGTGATCAGTTCTAACATTTTCCAATTTACAATGTGGTACATTTTGACCCATGAATTATTTCATAAATATATGAAGATGTTCCACTTCTCTCAAAATCAAGGAGAAAATAAAAACGTAATATTATCTAATTTCCTTCTAATGGGTAAAAAATAGTTTGGGCGGCATGTGGAGCTGAAGAAATTCATACACAGCTGGTGAAAAGGTAAATTTATGCAACCATTTTCAAGAACAATTTTGAAATACCTAGTAAAGCCAAAGATGAGAGGCACAAAATCTATGTGTTTACAGTTCCAATTCTAGAATGTTTCCAGAAAACATGCTCACTCAGGTGCACAAAGATGTTTGCCTCAATCTTTGTAATCACAGAAAAAAGTACGCAACTGAATATGGACTACAACTTATTCTTGCAACAGATACTACAGATTATTTAAAATGAATCAACTATAGCTGTGCATGTCGACAAACGACTCAAAAATAATTACAAGTGGGGATAAAATAGAAAATTGGAAAATATGTGCATCCTGTGATACAATTTATGTAATATTTAAGTTCCCCCAAATACAGCTAGGAACATTAAAAATGATGAAAGGATTCAATTTCGCTTCCAACTTAGAACCATCTAGAGTGAGCCAACTCTGCACCCCTAACTAATCACACAGAATACTCACTTCTAGTTAGTCTGCATATATGTAGCTTCCCCAGCCAACAGCCTTCAATCAAAGCATGGCTGAAGCTTTCTTTTTTTTGTTCCACTATAGAGTTTGCCTACTGCTCTGCCTGCATTTGAGTCCCTGACAAAACACAAGCAATGGAGGCTGACTCCCTAGCAAGCTCTGAATAAATAACTTCTGCAAGTTTTCAAAAAAAATTCAGAATAGTTATTATTCAACATAGAGATGCAGAAGGGCTTTAGACAAGTATCACAAAATGTTAATATAAGCTAAATCATATAAATTGAATGAAGTTGATAACCAATGAGGCACTAAGGCAAAAGATATAGACAGCAGTAGCCATTCCTGGGCCCACACATTGCTTCAGTTCCTTTTTTTGGTCTCATCCTGGAACTGGATTACAGAATATACTCCTGTTATCACTCTAAAAACTCCTGTTTGTATTTTAAGCTAGATTGAGTTGAATTTCTGTCATTGGCAACCAAAAATACTTCTAAGTAATCTTGAAAGCACTGGAGGTTTTAGAAAATTCTCCTTTCCTGCAACCAACATGCATTCTGACCACGCTGGTATGCCTGTTTGGGAGTGGCATATTCTGCTACTCTTCATTGGCATACAACCTCTGAGTTGTCCTATTGCTTCAGGATTCCTGTGCAAGTTTCTAAGGAGGATGAAGGATGTCAGAGACTTGAAGATCTAAACTCAATTTAGAAGCAGACAAGATCCAGCTTGACCAAAAGCAGAAGTAAGACATGTCAGCTTGTGAGGAGTCTATGGGCACAATTGTCTCCCCTTCCTGGGAGAAGAATCAAATGCCTGCCTGGCTAAGGCCCCCTCCAGTCACCACGTCATTGGTGTGTCCCCAGGTCCAAGAGAAAAATAAGCCCCCTGCCGTTTCCAATGAAACCAAGTCCTGAAGAGTGTCTGGAATTCTGTACAAGCTTCTGCTCCAGGTGATGGAGTAGCCTCTGAACTATTCTTATCAATCAGACCTTTATTTGGGCATCACCCCAGGTAAAACAAAACTATCTGAGTGAGGCTATGCCCCCCTTCATTCTCTAATGTCCCTTTGGTCAGACTGTCCTCTTAAAACACCCACCTTCACCTCCTAAGTACCACTGTATTGTAACACTGCTTGCTTATGTTTCCGTCCAATAACACCATAACAACAGGTATGTTTTAGTTACACCTTTGAATTGGGTATTTCTGCTCCCAATACAGGTAATGAACATAAGATTCCCAAAGTAGTTTTTACTGTCTCTCTATATCCAGTATTTTACAACTCTCATCTCAGAATGATTTTGCAGATGTGATGGTGAATTTTATGTGTCTACCTGACTGGGCGAGGGGATGCCCAGATTGCTGGTAAAACGTTATTTCTGGGTGGGTCTCTGTGGGTGTTTCCAGAGGGATTAGCATTTGACTGAGTAGACTGTGTCAAGGAGCTCACCCTCCCCAGTGTGGGTGGGCATCATCCAGTCCATTGAGGGTCCAAATAGAACAAACAAGGCAGAGGAAGGACAATTTGCTCTCTCGTTTGAACTGGGACATCAACCTTCTCCTGCCCTCATACGTGGGAGCTCCTGGCTCTCGGGCTTTCAGACTCAACTCAGGACTTATACAACTGTCTCCCCACATCCCCCATTCTTACACCCTACAACTCAGACTGAATTTCACTACTGACTTTCCTGCAGACAGCAGATCATGAGACTTCTCAGCCTCCATAACCACGTGAGCCAATTCCTATAATAAGTCATATATATTCCTATAATAAGTCATATATATATATATGTTGGTTCTGTTTCTCCAGAAAACCCTGATTAACACAGCATAAAAATCTTCATTTTTAAGAAGAAAGTACTATTTTAGAGTACTTTTGTTTTGTCATGGTTTCTTTATTTGTAATCCATTTAGTGTCATAGTTTTGCTCTGTCTTTAACTGGGTTCAAGAAAATTTGTCATATCATTTGCATGTGCTATTATCTGAAAACGCACTCCTCTTTGTTTCATATTTTTCTATGGTTTTCAACGTATCTGCAGAGTTGATTGCTTTTCCCAAAAACAACGTGGGATTTTTAGAAACCTTATCATTCAATTTTTCTCAAGCATATCACCCATATTTCATGTAAGTTATTTCAAATGGCTTTTACAACATGAATAAAATAATTCATGCAGAATGTTTTTCTAAGTAGGTTCTCAGCAAATTGGAGGATAGGGAAAATGAAAGCACGAACATACATTACAGGTACGACTACAATTTTATCATTGCACATCATTTAGGGGAAATTCTTGGCCAAAAATCAGGGAAAGGGGTTGTTCTTCTCCTTCCTGGCCCTAAATTGATTAATTAGTTAATTTTGAAAAGCAGGGGATGGAAAAAAAACTCAAAGAGTTAAGCATGAGTCACAGGGTTTTTGACAAAGTTTTTTTAAAATTGAAGATAATATTGACTAATAATCAGGTATTGGCCACACTGTTTTCTCAGCCTCTGTGGTTTCATTCCCTGATTATTCTGCACATCTGGGCAGAACTGGAGGCCCTCGCCACACTCCAGTGCACATGTCTCCACGGGGAGGGAGGACAGAAGAAGTCTGCGTGCCGCCAGCCGCAAGGTCACAATCAGGACTGTGTTTCTTCCTTACAAAATGGCCTCTCTCCCTCTTCCATACCCTCAATCATTCAGGGTAATGACACCCACTTACAAATTTCCCTTCCTATTTAGGATGCTGAAAAACTATCTACACCAGTTCTCTAGTTCAAAATTACTATGAAATAGTAAGTATACAGAAATTCTCACTATACAGTAGGAGACATAAAGAATGATGACTATTTCATTCTTTTAATTCTTTGCTTTAGTTAAATTAATTGAACTAAAGCCAAAGACCTGGCACACCCCTGACCTCAGTCCTTCCTCTCAATGGCTGCGGTAGTCTTCAGGTTACATTAAATTCCTGCATTTGACCAAGTCAACTGTCTATCGGGTCTGACAAAAATCACAGTCCTAGTAAAATAATAACATTCAGCTTGAAAATGACAAAGATCCCAGTTTTCAGCCATGGTACAGTCACCCTAACAGCTCAGAGAATACCATTCACAAGTTGTATTTCAACAGGTTACTAATTTGTATACAATTTCTGCTTTGGGGTTGTTTGTTAAATTTCCAACGCTACAGCCTCCCCAGTTTTAATTAACTTTTTAACTTATTGCCAGAAAAGAATGTTTAATTTCAGAATAAAATTATCTAAAGTGAAGTGAATCCAAGTTTATCTCCACTCAGAGGGTCCAAGAATGATGTTCCTGGCTCCAACCATCTATGACCCAAACACCGAGGAGTTGTAGAAGGTTACTTCTTTCTTCAGCCAATAATAAAGTGAGTACTACTAATCAGGACCCCTATATCTTAAGAGATGTGGCCCTAAAAAGCCACTGACAGTAACAGTTGCTTAAATTAAATTGCCATACACAAGTTTTGATGCATTGTAAGAATTTTCTAGCCTTTTCCTTCACTGTCAGTGATCCATGAAAAGTCATATATTCTTACAGTCTGCAATGATTAAGACTATAAATTTAATAAAGTAAGTTAGAAGGATAAAAAGTCACCTGACACTTCCGACAGTCCTACCTTGATATTATAAATTTTCAACCAGTCCTCACTACTGTACGCACATTTGCATCTCTGTGAATATGATAAACTTCGAAGGCAGAATTTTGCTCACACTTCTGTTCTTCCTCTGTATACCTGAAAATTAATTTAAATGAGTCATTTTAAAATATTGCTTTCCCCTTTTCTAAGCCTCCAAAATAAAGTTTTTTTATTATTATTATGTATAGTTTCAGCTGAGGTGGCTTTTTGACAACTAATTATTATAGTATTATTATAATCTGATTATTAATTAATATGATATTTTTGAATAGCCTTATCTACCACTATAACAAAATGTTATCTGGCCTTGGCATTGTAAACCATGGCTGTAGTTATACCATTGTTTTTATTCCCCTCACCATCTTCAGTATCCTGAATATTGTACTCTGCTAATAGAAAGATTAAATTTACACTCACATTCATATTTTGCTAGACGCACCTAATATACTTAATTAATATGTTCACACACCAATCACCCAAAATACATTGTAGTAAATATTGTTGATGCCTTACCTACATCCCCTTGAGCCTACATAAAGGTCTTTTAACTGCCTAAGTGCTTTCCCTTGAAGAGGAGGGCTCTCTTCCCTTTTCCAGAGTAAGTCAGAAGTGCCAGAAAATTTAAGCTTCCTCCACCACTTAGGAACAACCCTCAACAATACTTGATGGAGATGGGTGTATAAAAATCCCAACTCCCTACTTCATGGATGGAGAAAAAACTGAGGCACATGTTACACACAGAATCCCAGAGTTCTGCCATAGGATTAAGCTCCAATTAAAAACCAGTTGTACTGGGCCTTCCCTGGCTGTCCATTTAGGGTTCTGTGCTTCCACTGCAAAGGGCATGGGTTCCATCCCTGGTTGGGGAACTAAGATCCTGCATGCCATAAAATAAAATACCTGTTTGAGTCTTTGTCTAAAAAAACCCTCACTTGTCAGTGCACCTTTTTTGGCTGCCCTAGCTTCTTTGGCTCACTTCCCAGTCCCCTACAGCTGTCTTGGGATTATCTGCCAGATAAATGCTTTAATTTAAATTTTTGTCTCAAGGGTTGATTCTGGGGAACCCAAACTGACACAAATGGCCTAGAGTCTATATAGGTGGCAACTGTTGTTAACATTTGTGGGAAGGATGAGGGGATATACACCGCCATAAATCTTTCATTAAAAACATAATTTCAAAAGATTCTATCTGTGGAGCCAATTCAAACTACCATAAGTTTTCCACAGAGAACTTAAGCTGAAATTCACAATGTCTAGACTCTGTATTGATTTAGTGTAGTGGGAAAAATCAGACAATCAATCACTTGAATTGGTTGATAAATTCGGGGAAAACAATGTAACTGGAGACCTAAGAAGACACACTGTAAGAATAAAGATAGAGGTCCAGTATATAGCAAGAGGTCTCAATTTTAAAATCTGGATCTGCTAATTAATCTTGAAGATTGTACCTGCTAGAAGTTCTGGAAAAAAAGAATGTATTTATCTATTTTTACACACTAATTTATAGATTTACTATATGCAGAAATTTTTTTCACAATCTTTTTTGCCGTAAAAACTTGTATAGACATTGTATCATCTTCATCTGATTATGTATATAAATATATTTTAACAGACAAATATGATGCTTCAATTTTTATATTTCCATGGTAAATAAGCTATTTATTTCTGTCTATATTCTTGGTTTTTTTTTAATCCTAAGGGATGGATGGATGGTAAAATTGTCGATCAGTGAGTATATTTTAATGATTTTAGCTTTATATTTGGGGATTCTCTTCAATGTGAAAGTTTAAGTTGTTGAGAATTTTCTTGCATAACTTATTTGACCATTGCTTCTTTGCATCACATCATTTATTATTTCATCATCTTCTCTTTATATCATGTATTTTAGATCTCCTGTTCTTTTTATATGTATATAAAAAATTTGTATATGCATTTTAGTTTTCTATTCTCCAAGTCTTTTATCCTTTTATTCATGATTTCATGTCTTTATCATTTTCTTCTGAATTCTTGAAGAAGTTATTGATCCCAACTTGAAAATTGCTACTGTGGATTTCTGAAGTCAAAGACCACTGATTTAGTTTCTGTGTTGTCTCTTCTTCAACCCAAGAGGGGAAATGCAGGGCAAAAGAAGGGAATCAGAGACAGACAGGCTGTTCAAACAGGGGCTCTTAACCCTAAGGTTGTCTATGGTTTGAATTCAGGGTTGTCCATGAACAGGGGAAAAATTTACTGCTAATAAAACTTAACAACCTTTCCATCATTTATAACCAGAGTACAGTTAGCAATGCCTGTGAGTTTTTTCAACAACAGAAAGTTAGCTATGTTAATGTCAAATACCTGTTGTTACATATCAAAAAATCATTTCCACCTTCACTACTTTGAAATTATAGGCATCATTTATCAACTCTCCACATTAATGTAATTCTAATCAAAATGTCAGAAAGGTTGCTTGTGGAACATGAAAACTGATGCTGAAATACATACAGTAGACTGAGGGCCAAGAGTAGTCACAAATATTTTGAATAAGAAAAATAAAGAGCATAAATCCTCTCCTAGATTCTAAAAATATTTTTGTAGTTTTGTGGCTTCATTTGCCTGCCTAACTGGATCAAACCAGAACCATGAATTCAATCTGGTTAATCTTTTCTATTCTCTTGGGTGTTGGAAAAACTAAATTTTTTCCAGATCACAAAAGGCAAAATTCATGCTTCCAGAACCAACTGTAAAGCTACCACCAGCTCCCAAAAGTACTAATGTGAAATACTAAAAAGTCTCAGAAAACTAATTACTGGGCATGCTTGACTAAAGTAGAATTTTTTCTTATTTGAAATAATTGTCCTCTATGTCTCCACTTTATATTAAGTAATCCAAGAACTAGAAGATATGTCAACTCTTTCTGTCAAGGTTAACCAGTAAGGTGTCAATTTTTTCTCTTCAAGAGGGTCTAATATTTTAGGCTATGCCTATATTATACTTGGTTTTTCAAGAATCCTAGGAATTACAGAGTTTATGTTAAAATACACACATATAGGGCTTCCCTGGTGGCATAGTGGTTGAGAGTCCGCCTGCCGATGCAGGGGACACGGGTTCATGCCCCGGTCCGGGAAGATCCCACATGCCGCAGAGTGGCTAGGCCCGTAAGCCATGGCCACTGAGCCTGCGCGTCCGGAGCCTGTGCTCCGCAATGGGAGAGGCCACAACATTGAGAGGCCCGCGTACCACAAAAAAACAAAAACAAAAAAAAAACCCCACACATATACACACAAACACAAATGCACATATACAAAATGTTTAAATGATCACTTTTGTATATATGTATCCTTTTATGTAACCCAATTATTAGCAAACCCCTGCTTGCGTTGAGCCCCCAATTACACAGCTTGTGAATTATTCTCCCCTAATTGTAACTCCTCTAATCATAACTCTCCCCAAGGAATTTCAATACCACGGATATGTTGCATCTTGTACACACTCTCTGCAAAGTCCCCAGAACTTGCTTTCTCCTCATCTCTCTCCAACTTCCACATATGTGTGCTGTCTCAATTTTGCCCATATCAACTTGCACAGGGAACCAAATCTTCACTGTTCTCTACCAAACAAACTTGGATAAAATATTTTAAAGGTTTAGTAATTTTACCATTTATTCACACACATTACTATGGGTAGGAGCCCATCAAATACCACACGACCTCCTACCAACTCAACTCTTTCAAGCCCTTCTCAAAAGCTTTGACCCCAGCATACAGCCACGCTATTTCAAGTGAACTGATCAAGCCATCTTCCTAACAAGGGTGATTTTCTCACTGTGAGAAACTCTTATACCACCTGGTAAAAAATATAATATTCTTCACTTTTTGTACACAAATATCAGGTCATAGAAAGAGAGCGAAATACATAGCACGTAACATTTCACTCATAAATCATAATACTGGTAACTTTAAATGTTACAGTGATTTGACCAAAACCACTCAGTACCAAAGTAAGCAACCAGGACTGAACATCAGCGTTTGTATTCTTTAGCTCTGATTCTCTACATTATATCACACTATCTTTTTGTATGTATTATTGAAATATTTTTAAGTGAAATGCAAACTTCAAGTGCTAAAAGAAACAAAATTCATCAGTGTTCGTTAGTCCTCCTGAATCTTTCCGTGATCAATAAGTAAAATAGTTTCTCAAATACCAAAATGGTTTGCTTCATAAATAATTTATAATTGGAAGTGAACAAGGTAGTGTTAGATACCAACTCCACTAGGTATAGTCTTAAACATGTTTATAGTCTCTTTCTTCCAAGAGATAGGAAATAATAATGTGTGAATAAAGGATTAAAAACTACGAAACGATGCATTGAATACTGCCAGCAGGAGTCCAAGCAGCAGTGCATGGGTTCAAATACACACGGAAACAAGTCAAGCTGTGAGGCTATTGGGACAGGATTCTGGGGCACCACACCAAAACGCTCAGAATAAAATTTTGGCTAACCATTCAACTATTTTATACAATGTACTCAAATATCTGGCTATTTGATTTTTTTTGTCTTGTTTTGTCTTAATAAACCGTATTTAATAGGCTTTACTTTTTAGAACAGTTTTAGGTTCACAACAACATTGAGAGGAGAGCACAGCGATTCCCTATACACCCTCTGTGTCCATATATGCACAGTCTTCCCCGTTATCAACATCACCCACCAGAAAATGATGAACCTACAATACTAACACATTGTTATCATCCAAAGGCCACAGTTTACATGAGGGTTTACTTGGGGTAAACCCTACTATGGGTTTTGACAAATGTATAATGACATATATTCACCATTATAGTATCATACAGAATAGTTTCATTGCCCCCCAAATCTTCTGTGCTCCATCTTATTCATCCCCCCTCCTTCCTCCCCAGAAATCCCTGGAAACCACTGATCTTTTTACTGTCCCCAGAGTTTTGCCTTTTTCAGAATGTCATATAGTTGGAATCACACAGTATGTAACCTTTTCAGATTGACTTCTTTCACTTAGTAACATGTATTTAAGTTTCCTCCATGTCTTTTCATGGATTGATAGCTCTTTTTTTGTGTGCTGAATAATATTCCATGGTTTGGAGATATCAGTTTATATATCCATTCATCTACTGAAGGACATCTTTGTTGCTTCCAAGTTTGGGCAATTATGAATAAAGAAATTATAAACATTTGTGTAGAGGTTTTAAGTGGCTTCAATAGCTTAAGTTTCAACTCATTTGAATAAATACCAAGGAATATGCTGAATAGTATGATAAGAATATGATTGGTTTTGTACAAAACCACCAAATCGTCTTCCGAAGTGGCCGTACCATTTTGTATTCCCACTAGCAATAAATGAGGGTTCCTGTTCCCCATCCTTACCAGCACTGTGGTGTCAGTGTTCTGGATTTTGGCCATTCTAATAGGTGTGTAGTGGCATCTCATTGTTTTAATTTGTATTTCCCTAATTACATACGATGTGGACCATTTTTTCATTTTTTTTTTTTGCCATCTGTGTATCTTCTTTGGTGAGGTGTCTGTTCAGGTCTTTTGTCCATTTTTTAGTCAGGTTGTTCATTTTCTTATGTTGAATTGTAAGAGTTCTTTGTATATACTTCATAACAGTCCTTTATCAGATATGTTTTTGCAAATATTGTCTTCTAGTCTGTGGCTTGTCTTTCTCATTCTCTTGATGCTACTTGACACTGTCAAAATAAAACATCTGGATGATTGACTAACATTTTTTCTTTCTCAAATATCTGGGTGTGTTTACATGTTGGTACTGACTATATTACAGATAAGCTAAACCAACTTTAGGTTCTTTTTTCTTATTGCATATTCAAAGAATACAATGCATTTGGGGGTAGGAGAGGAAGAAGAGGCTTTGGTGTAAGACAGCTTCTGCCAACCTTTACTTCATTATTGGCTCCCTATAGAGCACTTTTTGATTTTCTTCCCCTAATCATAACATGAAATGAAATTTTAATATCATAGGTATGCTGTATATCTATTTATGTACTGTACATATATCTGTGTTTTATACATAAAAAGAGCAAGGGTTTTTTTTTGCCTTTGCATGAAAAAAAATTGTTACCACCCTGAGAATAACATTATTCCTATTGAAAATGTACAGTTCCATGTTTTTAGAGAAAGTTTTTTTAGCTGTTATATGTGGTTCTAATACACATGTGTGATAATAAATAAAATTTTGAGGTGTTTATGGATAAATTTATAAAGATGTTTTACTTGTCATTTAGAAGATGTTTTAAATATCATTCTTAAATTTTGGCCACTGTGAGCATAAGCAATCTATCTAATCCACTCTACTAGGAGAGAAAAATAATTGACAAGTTTATAGTACCAATTTGTGGAACCTAGTTTTCTCTCTTACTTGATTTTCCACCAATACCTTAACTGACTCAAAAGCAAGGAAATAAACCAAACTCTATGTGATTTGCCCATGGAAGGAAGGGTCATATCCCTAACACAGAAAAGTTAGCCCCTGATGCAAGGAGAGATGTCAAAACCTAAAGAAGTTCAAGAAGAGATGGAGTCCTGGACTCTGCTGTCTATGGAGTCAGGGAAGCTGACCGATGACTTAAGAGAGAAGCAGAGACCCATCCAAGTGAAGCAGCTGGATGTAAATCAGTCAGATTTTGAATCCAAGATTTCTTGATATTCAGTCTACAGACCTAAATCATTTTGATACTACACAATTACACATAGCAGCATGGAGACAGAAAAATATTACAACTCGTGCATATTTTTACCTCTTCACCACACTTAGAACAGACAGCAAAATTCCTAAGCATATTACAAATTATTCGAGTTTCACTTGCATTTGCTATTTGGTTAAAGCTCACAGCTGGTTTTGTTGTTGCTGCTGTTGTTTATTTCTTTTTAATTTCTGGAAATAAAACACCAGATATTATTAAGAGGTACTTTGAAATTTTTACAGATAAATGTTATCAATCTAATAATCCTTCTGTGTTATGAATAGATCAACTTCTACCTTTGAAGATTCTATAAGAGATTTTGCAATATCTCTGACTCTTCATTGATTTCCTTGGCATGTGACAGAAAATTTTCTGGGAATGCATTACTTTTTAATTTTTATGTAGTCTCACTGGTATAATTTTAAGACTTTTTGAAAATAAAGATAAAATTTAATTAAAAATTCCACCATATGTGGTCTAACAGTGCAGATAATCCAACTGATATTTACTCAGGACTTTGCACAGTTAAAGTGGCATTTGTGAAGGTAATGACAATTATGTTGGAACACACTCCTCTGACTAGAAAATTTGTGTAGAAATTGATTGTAAGATGCAGCCAAATACCAGAAACATTAAAATGTCTTAGATTCAAAGAACTGCAACATATCTTTGAACATTGATTCTATTTCAATTGTTATGAGCTCTCTTGCAGGAACATACAGTTTATTCATTCCTGGGCCTCTGCTCTTTGTCCTCCTTACCTGTTATCTTCTGTTATTATTATCTTTTCTCTTTATCCTCTATTTTGTGGTGGTGGGAGATGTTCAATAAAATCCTTGAGTATGGTTCATCTCTTCTAGTTTTATTGAATCATATTAGATACAGAACAGATATGGGTGAAAGAGATTCTCACAGGCAATATTCAAAATAATAGTATATTTTTATGCTTTATGTCCTCCAGCTAAAGAGAAAAATAAATAAAAGGAAAACAAAACAAAACAAACAAAAAAACAGCCCAACAACAGTAGCAGTCTAGAGCAACAATGGAAGACAGTGTGCCATATACAAGCTGGAGAGCCAGTCCAAATTTCCTTTTCCTTCTTTTCTAAGAGTTGTGACTGGTTTCATATTTTGTATGGTTCTATTTAATTAATTTCCTGTCTCGGAATATCATGTATACTTTTTTGTTTAATTCTTTCAGCGGTTGCCACAGGATTTGCAATATATATTATTAAATAATCTAAGTGTACCTTCAAAGTACACTCCACAGTTTCTTGTTTGGTACGGTTACCTTAAAACAGAGTATTCTGGAATCTTCCCTCTGTCTCTTGTGATACTACTTTTGTTTGCTTCACTCATCCACATGATTTAATCCCCTAAAGCACTGTTACCAGTGTCATTGTAAACAAACTGCTATATTTTAGACCAATTAAGAAGAATAAAAATATTTTTAACCTTCATCAATTCCTTCTTTGATGCCCTTCCTCTTTTTTTAAATAGTCAAGTTTCCAAGCTATATTATTTATCTCCTGCCTGAAGAACTTCTTTTAACATTTCTCATAAGGTTGGTCTCCTAGTAATGAATTTGTTTGCCAGAGAAACCCTTTATTTATCCTTTACTTTTTAAAGACAGTATCACTGGGCATAGATTTCTAGGTTGGCAAGTTTTTTGTGTTTTTCTTTCAACACTTTAAAGATTTTACTCCACTCTTCTCTCGCTTGCATGGTTTCTGATGAGAAGTCTGCTGTAATCCTTACCCTTGTTCTCTAGAGAGAAGGTATTTTTTCCCCTTTTGCTTCCTTCAAGACTTTATCTTTGATTCTCTACAATTTGAACCTGATATGCCAAGGTGGGGATTTTTCTTTTGTGTTTACCTTGCTTATTGTTCTCTGAGCTTCCTGGATTTGTGGTTTTATGTGTGTCATTAATTTGTAAAGTTCTCAGTTTTTATTACCTCAAATATTTCTTTGCCCAATTTCTCTTTTTTCTCCTGTTGGTATCCCAATTAGGTATATTTCATATACATATACCTGATAATGTCCCACTATTCTTAAATGTTTTGTTCTGGGATTTTTTCCTTCTCTTCTTCTCTTTGCATTTCACAGTTTGAGAAGTTTCCATTGACCTATTTTCAATCCTTTCCTGAGTCTACTGATAATTCGAACATCTATCTAGGTCTGTTTGATTTCTTTTTCTCTTCAGATTGTATTTTTTTCTTGCCTTTTGAAATCCTTTGTAATTTTTTGTTGAAAGCAGGACATTTGTGTCTTTAATAGCTACTGAGGTTAAACAGGCCTTTTGTGTGAGGATTTAATCTGGTCAGGAATTGGGCTGTGTTTGATGTTTGTTTGACTATAGGCTTGAAATTCCTCTAATGACCTTGTTTTTTTCTCCCACATTGGCTGTGGGGCTTCCCTTCGTTCTACTCCTCTGAGAGAGCCTTTGTCTTGCAGCTCTTTCAGCTAGACTCCACTGTTATTACACTGGAGACTGGTTTGCATGGTGGTGGAGTGTAACAGAAGGGAAGCTTTCTATAATCTGATTAAGTCTCAGTATTTAAGTGGGCCTGTGTCTCCGAGTGAGGCCTTTCCAAGTGTTTCTGTCCCTCTCTAGAACTATACCTCTTTCCTGCTGACCTGCTTCTCCATTCCCTGGTTACCACTGCTCCAAATCTATTTCTTTGAAATTCTGTACCCTGTTGATGTTGTTTGTAACCACTTAGGTGAGGCAAGAAGTCTGGAACCACCTCCAGCAGGGCAGTAATCTCTTCCCTTATACACTCCCCCAGCTGGGATAAAGTATCGGTATTGCCCTCTGGTGAATTAGTTTTCCCTATAGAATAAGCCTTGGTTATGGAGAAGAAACGGGGAAGATCACACAGTGGCTACTTTTCCTTTCCTTGTGCCAAGACGGTGAGGGGATTTTTTCTTGAATCCTCAGCCTGAGAACCTGGTAGCCTTCACGGTGAAAAAGCATATCAAAGTATGAGATCCCCCCAGGATTTTCTTCAGTGGTGCCTCACTTTCCAAGAAATCCACACTCAGCCTCCAGCAGTTCTCCAAATAACTACTGGTTCTACCATTTATAACAAGGAGGATCACCTTCTGCTCAAGGGAAACAGATGTGTCTCACTGGATATGCCTGTCCCTCCAGATTTCAGGGTGGTGGTTTGTCCTGCAAATTCACTTCTCTGATGGGTCCAAGAACAGGCATTGATTGTCCATTTTTCCAGCTTTCCTTTGTTGTGAGGATGGGCGTGATGAACTCCAAGATCTCTACCTGTTGGAACCGAAACTGGAAATGGAATGATTGGTTTCATATCATTTGGCAAATTTTACAGCTTTATTTCACTTTTTCTAGGATTGCAGGTTTCCCAGCAACAGTAAACAGTACAATGAAGTACAATCTCGAAATATGAATGTTCCACAAAACAAAACATTTGACTACCAAAAAGTATCAAAATTGTCCAGAAAATTAAGCTGTGTCAACCATTTTAAGAACTGATAAGAGAAAGGGAATTTTGATTTTATTTTTTATGGATCATACATACTGGAAGTAATGCTTGAAAGCACAGTATTTAGTTAAGAAAGTTGATTCCATTTTAGCACTGTAGATTCTGTAAGAAATTGTCAACTTCCATCATTAATTCAACTTTTTGCAGAAACAATTAGGCTCCTAATTGACTGAAATAAGGGTTTAAATTCCAGTTTGAGGTTTCAGTTTTCATTTTGATACTTCTTTATTTCAACCAACTCATTTTCAAATCTTCATTCATTTTCTTCTTTCACATCGTGAAGGATACCAGTCTTCTGAAATGCTTCCTTATCCCTTCATCCTTCATTAGATCCTTCTTAGGAGTATATTCTTCTTGAGTTTTCCAGATGGTATTCCCAGATTCTTTGGTTGCACTCTTTTGTTTGCTTCATAGTCTCTATGTTTCTTTCTTTGGTTTTGCTATTGTTTTCTTTAATTAGCCTCAAACAAAGCAAGATTCATTTAGATACAGAGGGCACTTATCCCACAGAGGGTTTTGGAACACTTTGGCTTTGCCCTCTGCCCAGTTATAGAATAGTAGGATCACTGTTTCACACCTCAGCTCTGAGAACATGTCTGGGGTCAGACTGCGTGGATCTGAGTCCTAGATGCTGTAGTGTGTCCTGGGTAAGTTCCATAATGCACGTGTGCCTCACTTTCCTCAACTGTAAAAGGAAGTTAATAATTGGCCCTACACCTAAGGTTGTTTACAGGATGATATGAGATAATGTATGCTAAACACTTAGAACCATGCCTGGCACATAGTAAGTACTCAAAAAATGTTAGCTATTATTATTATCTAGCAACCAAAGCCAGGACTGTTGGAGCAGACTGCGCCAGATATGCAGGTGGTAAGAGGTGTCTGCACCCTGTGCTGACCACCCCTACTCCTGGTGTGACCCACTCATGCACGAAATGGATAGAGGGATGAGTCTAATTCTCTTTTTCTAACAAGCTTTCACCTTCTACATCTGTGTTGCACTAAGGGGGTACGCCTCCTTCCCCGTTACCTGGCTTTGACTGATACTCCCCACATATAGAATAACTAAAAAACTGGTATTTTCACATTTACAGCTACCAAAAATATTGCTATCTCTGTCTCATGTATGAAGGTTTTACTGTGCAGGCTATAACTGTCTACCTTCTCCCAATTTTCCCACTTCTGTGATTTTAAAAGTAGTTTCCTTTCTTCCTTTCCTCAGATGTTCTCAGACTTGTCAGATGAAGGCTGGCTTTTTTTCATTTTTTTCTCAAGTCAGTTCAGTTCAGATCTATCTGCTTCATAGCAAGTAGGAATTTTGCCCATATTCTGCAATAAACTTATACTTGGGCCCTTGATCTAGGTGTGGTTATGTGTTTTCACTTTGTTGTTATGGTTATTCATTTGGAGATATTTTAATGGAAGTTGGAAAAGCCCGCACTGCCATATGCCTTTAAAAGCAGAATTTTAACTTAAATTTTTTAAAAACAGTATAAAGAAAATATAAAAATTTAAAGTAATTTCTCTGTACATGCTCTTAATATATTTCAATAATTCAGGTATTGGAAATGAAAGAATTTTTTCCAGAACTTTTACGTGATCTGTTAAAAAATAATTCCTAGAACTCAATCAGTTACGGCACTAAGACTACTCCTATACATTTTTCATCGTGTTATAAGGGTTTCCAGTGTTTATTTGTATCTTTTTAAGCCTAAAATTAGACTTTGTATTTTATTCTCAAATTCTTCTACAGTTGAGAAATATAGGAGGTTAAGTAACCTTTCCAAAGGTTACACATAACCAGTTAAAGGCAAAGTCAGAACTAGAACCCAGGTCTCCTTGAGTCACTTTTATTAGAACAACTTGCTGAAATCCAATTATATATACTACTTTTAATTTAATATTTTCTTTTGATCTTAAATCACTCTATGAGTTCCATAAAAGGAAAATTAGCATTTGTTCTATGTAGTTTGAATTCTCAGCTTCTTTATGCTCAATCTTAAATTCTGACTTCACACTGAAAGACCTAATTTGTGCTAATATAGTTCTGTTTGCAGGACAAGCTAACCTAACCCGTGGAAACCATCTGGTTCTAATGGTATCACCTGCCTCGTTTATCCCAGATAAGATTCAGGATTCCCAGCTATCAAGTGTAGACCCTCTACCCCCACCTTCCTCTCCGATGAGAACCTGAAGGCCAGTACCAGTCTCGACATGACTGGTATGGAATGAAATTTCTGCTCACTATATTTTATTTCTCCCCTCATTTTAATGTAAATTACCCTGCATTCAGAATGAACTCCCAAAAGATTTTTCCTTGTGACTATCTATATTCTTATAATGGATCCTAAGTTATCATCCACTAACGCATTGAGCTTTGAAGATGGAGACAAGAGTGCATATATCCAATAATAAGTTGGAAAAAAATTCTATTGCCCTTCTGCGAGATAAGTTTAAAGCTCACAAGTGCAAGAGTAAGAATATACAAAGGTAAAATATGTCCTCCCACTAGCCAGTTGAAACGCAAGGGCCCATTAAACTCAGAGCCATAAGAAGGAAAATGCAAAGGGTCCTTTCTCTCTTATTTTGGCAGCTTCAGCAACATGATGTTTGCTGGCATATTTAGTACCAGCTGATTCACTCTCATTCAAACTTCCTCTTTACATCTTACTTTTAACTGACACCTACTCCAGTTTCCTAGTAAGAAATGTTTTGTTGTGTTTAGAGTAAATTAATAAGATGATTAACTTACTAATGAAATAAAACTACAAATATCAGTAGTTTCTGAGATCGGGCTTTGAAATCACATTTTTGAGGGATTAGACTGCTCTAATAGAGTATGAAATGGAATAAAAATAATGTATGTCATAAAAAGTGTTAGCATAAACCGTAGAAAGAGGCTGTTGGATTGATTTGTTGGGGCTGTAGTTACCTCAAGCTGGGAAATAAAACCAAATGGGTCAGTACCACTCAAGCACACTGGGCCAAACAACTGGCAATGACAAAAACAGGTCCTTCATATTCAGAGAGCCATTTAAATCAGGTAACCCATCATGTGAAATGTTCCATGTTATTGGGTTGGCCAAAAAGTGCCTTCAGTTTTTAAGTAAAATAAAAGACACATTTTTCATTTTCACCAAGAACTTTACTGAAAAACGTATTCACCCTTTTGTTCTACTACCTTCTGCCATTTTTCAGGCAACTTCGTAATTCCACCCTCCCAAAACTTTTTATCTTTTTTGAGCAAAGAACTGTTCCAGGTGCCTTTTACCGTCTTCCAGGAATTGAAATTTTTTCCATTAAGAGAATTTTGTAAAGACCCAAATAAATGGAAATCTGAAGATGCAATGTCTGGTGAATACGGCAGATGAATCAGAACTTCCCAGACAAGCTGTAACAGTTTTTGCCTGGCCATCAAAGAAACATGCGGTCTTGCATTATCCTGATGGAAGAGTATGCATTTTCTGTTGACTAATTCTGGACGCTTTTCGTCGAGTGCTGCTTTCAGTTGGTCTAATTGGGAGCAGTACTTGCTGGAATTAATAGTTTGGTTTTCCGGAAGGAGCTCATAATAGAGGACTCCCTTCCAATCCCACCATATACACAACATCACCTTCTTTGGACGACGACTGGCCTTTGGTGTGTTTGGTGGTGGTTCATTTCACTTGCCCCATGACCTCTTCCATTCCACATTATTGTACAGTATCCACTTTTTACCACGTATCACAATTTGTTTTAAAAACGTAACTTTTCCACTATGTTTAAGTAGAGAATCACATGTGGAAATACGGTCAAGAAGGTTTTTTTCCCTTATGTGGAACCCAAACATCAAAGCGATTAACATAACCAAGCTGGTGCAAATGATTTTCAACGCTTGATTTGGATATTTTAAGTATGTAGGCTATCTCCCGCGTGGCATAACATGGATTGTTCTCAGTTAGTGTCTTGATTTGATCTCTATCAACTTCAACTGGTCTACCAGACTGTGGAGCATCGTCCAGCAAGAAATCTCCAGCACGAAACTTCGCAAACAACTTTTGACACATTCAATCAGTCACAGCACCTTCTCCATACACTGCACAACTCTTTTTGTGTGTTTCAGTTGCATTTTTACCTTTCTTGAAATAATAAAGTATAATATGCCAAAAATGTTGCTTTTTTTCTTCCATCTTCAATACTAAAATGGCTACACAATTCACCAATTTTGATGTCTTTTTAAAAATGCACCCTGATATGACAGCTGTCACATACAGTCTAACAAAATTGCTTTGAATGAAGTTAAAGACAACTGAATGCTACTAGAGCCATCTTACGGAAAAAAATGAACAAAACTTTTGGCCAACCCAACAGTATTTTATCTAACTGAAAGAAAATTTCTTGACCCTAAAAAGTACTATCAATAGGTGTAATATTCATTGCACAAGCAATACCTATCCCCTCCTCTCCCTTCCAGCAAACCCCAGACTATTGCTTTGGAAAGCCATCTCTCTCCATAGGAACTGCAACTATGTGGTCTGACGGGATATTTACCCTACCTACCCCTTTCTCCAGGTGTGAACGAATCCTCCTTGTCACAGTGATAGGATCAGAGACAGGAACTTAACCAGGCCTGGGTTAATTAGCACAATGCATTTATCCTAGGTTAGCAGACACAAAAATCTCTTGTCCCATGTTTGGAAGAAGAAAATATTTTTTTTTCTCTTGCTTTTATAGATTGGTATATATAAGGTAGGGACATTTTGCTACCAAGAGGGTAAAGCCATCACATGGAGAAAGTAATTGATAAACTACAGCAGAAAAATGGAACTGAAGTCCTTATCAAACTATACTTGAAGCCTGTCCTTCCAGTGGAGTCCTTCCAATTACATTTCCGTATAATTTAAGGTAGTTTGTATTTGGTTTTCTCTTATTTGTAACTAAAAACTTCTTACCGGATACAATGAGGCAAATAAAAATGAAAAAAATAAAGAATGAAGTTAAATACATGAGATCTGTTTTTTTAGTGTCTCTTTGTACCATGATTATAAAGGAAAGTAATCTGGTGTCTAATAGCATTTTCAATGTAAACCATTACATTTGAAGTGAAGAGTATTTTGTTAATGCAGAGAAAATCCACTATAAAATTAAGTTTAAGAAAGCAATAAGGGAGTAAGAAAACTTGCAATTTCTAAGCTCACTGAAGGGAAAGTAATATCCATTTCCATTTTCTCAATTTTTCCTCATTATATTTGATTTGCTAGCAATGGAGGAGGCTCCATTTTTCAACCGCTGTGCAAGCTTTATGCCACTACATGGCGTATATGGAAGTTAGCATTCTGATGTTGGTAATAAAGTGTTTGCAACCCACAAGAACACCTATGTAATAGTTAAACTGCCCTGACATTGTGAAATTTCATTTCTGCTGGGTGCTAAGTTCAGATACCACATTCGTCAAACGGTATAAGCATCTTCTCGCCTGAAGACAAGAGCCCAGGGAACTTCACAAATGCCATCCAGCACTTAGCCAGCAAAACCTGCTGAAGGTTAAGGTGGCCAAAAGTCACGCCCCGTGAAAGAAATGTGAGCAATCCTTCTTTTTTTAAATTAGCTGAAAAACTCAAAGTTTTGGTTCATCAGCATAAAGAGACAGTTGGATTTATAGCCTAATTTGAAAACTTCCTCAAAATGAAGAAAGCAGAGCCTTGGATTGAAATGTGTAAGCCTTTCAAACTTGAGCAAGTAGTTAATCTCCTTAGACCTCTTTTTTTTTTTTTTAATCTGTAAAACTGGGATATTAGTATCTACCCAATAGAGTAGTTATGAGGATAAAATAAAATCTTATAATGTGTTTCTAAAATAAGGAAAGCTTATCTGAAACTTCAATATAGATCTATGGTTAAAACATTTCACATGAACAGGAAACTACATTTATTACAACTCTTCTAGATAGAACATAATGTTCTAGGAAGAGGGTAGATTGTTCATTGTTTATTCTCAGTATTGTCAAGACTCTTGGGTTTTTTGTTTGTTTGCTTTTTGAGGTCCATCTTTTGCATCTTTTGGACATTTTGTTGCCTGTGAGAAGGAAGTTCAGAGAGAGAAGTTAAGGCAGCAACAGCTACCTCTATCCAAGCCCCAGGCCCCTGGCTGAGGCCTGATATGTGCTGAATGTCATCTTCTTGTTGCTGACAACCTGAGCTCCTAAGTCTATGAACATTAGGCCTATATTTCTAGTAATCAGCTCTGTCAACCTGTGCTGGAGAACCACTTGGGATTATCCACAGCTAAACCCCAAATCACCTCTGAATACAGACTGACTGACTCACCAAGTTTTCCTTTTTCCCACAGGTCCTTCAGACTCAGCCAATAATCTTTTCCTCTTTCATGCTTCCAGTACTCACTCTACTCCTCGGAGCTTGTGGAAGATATGGCAGCGCTCACCAAAGATTCCTCCACTGTCCTACATTCCCAGGCCTTGTGGCTGGGTAGGGTCACGTGACTAGTTCTGATCACCGGCTCAGGGGAGGTGATGACACGTGTCACTTCCAGTTCAGAGCACTGAACTGATGGTACATGACTCCTACATTCCCATTCCTCCACTGTGGCTGCCAGCTACATTCCAGACGGTACAATCTCCACCAGCCTGGGCTCCTAAGTAACTACATAGGGCAGAGCCCCCAACAAACTTACAACGGGCATGCAGCCTAAGTGAGGAAAAAATGTTTGTTTTAGATGAGTGGCATATTGAGATTTGTTATTCCAGCATAATCTAACCTATTGTAATTAATTCAGGGCTTTTCATTTGAAATGTGAGAAACTATTATCCAAGACATCCTCTTCTTAACTGCTCCCAAAAGCAGATACAGAGGCTACTTTCATTTTAGGGAATATAACACTAATCATTATATAAGTAATAATTAAATATTGGTTAAGTTGAACTACAGAGGTAGAAAAACACTGGATGAATATAGGAAATCTAAAATAATAGATATAATTTGCAAGAAGAGGAATAGATGTTTCTCTCTGGGGTTCAATGAAGAGAACCACAAAAAAGGGAGGGAAGGTGGAAGAAACAGGGAAGCGCTGGAGGAGATAACTAAACTAAGACCAGATTATGATTAGCCTTGAGTGTCAAAGTAAAGAGCTAGCCTTGGTAATGGAAATACATTCATGAATTATGAGGCCATTTGACATTAAGCAACAGAAGACTGAGGCTACAATGGATTAAAGAAATAGGAATGTATTATTTTTCATATGATAAGAATTCTTCAAGCAGTTAGTTCACGTCTTGTGCAGTTAGTTCATGTCTAGCTTCACAAAGATATCAGTAAGGACCCAGGCTCCTTTTGTTTTTCTGTTCTGTCATCCTGACCATGTATCTTCTGTCCTCATGCTCTCAAGATAGCTGCTACTCTCCAGACAGCCAATCCTCAAGCCAGCCTGAGACTTTATTGTTTTTGTTTTATAAATCAATATTCACTTGTATTTACCTAAATATTTTTATTTTCTGTGGCTCTTCATTATTTCCTGCATTTCTGTGGATTCGTCAGCTTACAGTCATCCTGAATGAAAGATTCCTTTTAGTATTTCTTTTAGTATAGGTCTCTTTACAATGATTTCTCTCAATTTTGGTCTGTCTAAAGACTTCAACTAAATTTTTAAAGGCTATTTTTTTTCTGGGTAGAAAATTCTTTGTTGCCATAATTTTCCTTTAGTACTTTAAATATTTAATTCCATTTTCTTTTGGCTTCCACAGTTTCTGCTGAAAAATCAACTATCAATCTTACTTTTGTTTCATCAAAGTTTTTTTTTTTTAAAATCTCCAACTGCCTTGTCTACTTATAAGACTTTTTTCTTTGTTTTTGGTTTTCAGCAGTTCGACTATGATATGAGTGTGCCTAAGTGTGCTTAAGTGTGATGGCATTCTTTGTGTTTCTCTTGTTTGAGGTTTGCAGCACTTCTTGAATCTATAATCTCAGCCATTTCTAACATTACTTCTGTAACATTTTCTTCCTCTCTTCTGAGACTCCACTGACTGTGTTAGATCTTTTTACAGTGTCTCATAAAACTCTTACACATTTTCTGTATTGTTCATCCTTTTTGTTCTCCATATTTCTATTAACCTGCCTTCGGGTTCACTTATCCCATCTTATTCTGTGTCAAAGTCTGATCACAAACCCATATATTGAGTTCTTGAGTTATTGCATTATTCATTTCTAAAATTTCAAACTGATATTTTTAAAAAATACCAATTCTTTGGTGAATTCTTCATCCTTACCTCTCTACATATTTCCCCACAAATTAATCATAAGAATTTTTAAATCCTTCTCTCTTTGATGAGTTATTCTAACACTATAAAAACTGAACACTAAATATATCTTCATATAGTATCAAATTTCTACCATGTAATAACAAATTCATATTTCTTAAGAATCAGAAATAAGAGATCATTTTTCTTGAAAATCTCCATTGTTAAACCCACATCTAATAGGTTATATTTCTTTTTTAATGCTTACATCAATATTTTTCCTTTCCTTTTATTCTTTTTACAAAGAAGATAGCTTTTATTAAACTATAAGAGTCTCTGCAGCAACAGGGAAGAATAAAAAGCAGTAGTTTAGAGGATCATTTAACAAAAGCATTCCAACTTTTAAAATAATCCATATAAAACTGACATAAATGTCAAGGAAGTTGACATTAGTTCTTTTAAGGCAGACTTAGAGCATTTAAACTAAACCTTAATATATACAATTTTATTTTCTCTGTTAATACAATGTTTAAGTATCTATGACACAATTTGTGGTTTTCATACTGCAATCTGTATATTTTACAAGTTTTCTGAGTGTAGAAAAAGCTCAAATACTAAAAAATAGGGAAGAAAATAAGGGTTCCGGTAAAGATTGACTTGATATTTGAAAAAAAGATTTTAGTTTCTTTATTACTTCCAATAATTTTTTAACTGATTAGTAAAAATAAATCATTTTCACATTTCAAGTAACTGAAAATGAATCATCAACTAAAAGGAGAACAGCAAAGATTTTCCTTTCCATCATGACTTCAAGGACACAAGTTCCTGTCCACTGAGATTCTAGTGAGACCTCCAAAGATCTGAGAGGGGGGCTCACCAATGTTAATTACTACTCTGCAACCAAATAATATATGCACAAGGCACGAATAAGCTATTCTATTAGTGTAATTTGGCACTCAGCCTTATAATCAGTTTAGCACAAACAAGTAGTTCTTTTAAGTCAATCATACAGTCAGATTCCCTGGGACAGTAATAAGAAAGAATAGTTCTAATTCCAAATGACCACTAGGGTAATCAAAAAAGAAATAACAAGCCCAAATGGAGTCATCTGTCCCCCACAACAGCACACCAAGACTTAATTGCAGTTTCAACCTCTCCCAGAAATGTGACCTTTGAAACAGTCAATCAGAAATATCCTGATCCACACTAATGAGGTAATTTGTATGATAAAGACCGCCCCCCCCCACCTTCCCTTCCCTCAGAAGATGGCCTGGCCTGAAACAACCCTTTCTTTTCTTTTGATGATACCTTCTTGCCCTACCCCCCCCTTTTTTTTTTTTTTTTTAGGTATGCAAGCCTCTCACTGTTGTGGCCTCTCCCGTTGCGGAGCACAGGCTCCGGACGTGCAGGCTCAGTGGCCATGGCTCACAGGCCCAGCCGCTCCGCGGCATGTGAGATCTTCCCGGACAGGGGCACGAACCCGTGACCCTGCATCGGCAGGTGGACTCTCAACCACTGTGCCACCAGGGAAGCCCGCCCTACCCTTTTACTGCCTATAAAACCCTTCCATTTTGTACAACCGCTCAGAGTGCCCTTCTAGTAGCTAGATCAGACACTGCCTTAATCATGAATCTTTCAATAAACCAATTAGATCTTCAAATTTCCTCCACTGAATTTTGTTTTTTAACATAACTTACCATCCTCTCTATTGCTTCATCTACAGAAATCTTTGGTAACTACAATAAATAATTGTGTTATTATTTATGATGTTTTAAAATGCTTTTAAAATGACTATGAATCAAAAGAAATGTGATTTTGAAATGTTTCACTAAACTCTTTCAAAGTGTTTTCCATTGTGTTACTGCTAAACAGAGACCATGAAATGATTCAATATTATCTCACAGGGGATTCTGTGTATTATTGAAAAACATAAGTTGAAACCTGTTCAGTATAAGAAAACAAAAATTAACACAATTACTTTAATTGTATATAATGTCTTCTCAGGTTCAGTCTCACAATTATAATATTTATGTATTTTGAGTTCTACTTTATTTTACTTAACAGTTTATCATAATTACTTCCACTGTCATCATAATCGTTCCTTTTAGTGAATGGGTAACTCCACTGAATTGATGTACCAGATTGACATTAGCAGTTCCCTTTGTTGGAATCAAAATTATTCACATATTTGTATAAATGTTCTTCCGATGCTTATTTTCATGTACAGAGCTTCCCTCAAACCTGTAGGGTACAGCTCCCAAAGGATCAGTCTTTAGTTCTTTTCTCTTTTCTATTTACATTTACTCCCTTGATGAGCTCATCTCATCTCACGCCTTTTAACGCCAAATGTGTGTCAATAACTTCCAAATTTGCATCACCAGCCAAAGATCCAACTCCCAAACTCCATGCTTTTATACCCAACTGCCTATTCATGTCTCCATTTAGATATCTAAAAAAATCTCAAACCCAGTGTATCCAAAACAGAACTCCTGGTTGCCGCTTGAAAAAACTTCTCCACATGCAAATTTTTTCATCTCAGCTGGTGCAAAATCATTTCAGACAACAATTTTGGAGCTATCCTTGACTCTTTCCTTTATTTCACATCCCACTTTTGATCTGACTGAAAATTCTATTTATTCTACATTTTAAAACATATTCAAAAATGCAGTTCTTCTTACCATCTCCATTTTATCATTCTTATGTGAACTAACATCATCTCTTTCCTGGATAACAGCAATAGCTTCCTATACTAGTTTCCTCTGTCTGCTGTAACAAATTACCACAAACTTGGTGGCTTAGAACAACAGAAGTGTATGTGAGGCAGCAGACAGATGGGGCCCCAGGGCAAATGGTTTGAGTTCTTTCCTTGTGGACTGATACTCTGAGACAAAAATAATGAAACAGTTGAGAGAGGAGGTTGGGTCCTGCCCAGATAGAAGCTAAGAGACAACATATTCCTCATTCTTGAAGTCAGGAGACCTTCCCGACTACACATGTGCAGAAAGGCTTCTTGGAGGTCAAAAGGGGAGTGACGCCAAGTGGCCAAACCTACCCATAGGCCTCTTCAGTAGAATCCATGTTGGCTAAGACACGCGCGCACACATGGGAAAATCCTGAGATACACCAAATATGGACTCTGAACCAGGCAAATCAAAATGATTGGTCAAAGAAATGCCCCATATAAGTGATTTAAACTGCCCGCCCATGTGTCTATCCACACGTACTGTACTACTTTTTTCTCCTAATAAATACTTGTTTCACTACTTTCTGTCTTTGTGGGAATTCTTTTTCTGCAAAGCTGTAGGGCCAGGACCTTGTCACCGACCACTGATGTAGTGGCTAGGATTCAGTGCTCTCACCGCCACAACCCGACCTCAATCACTGGCCGGGAACCAAAACCCTGCTTCAAGCCGCTGCAGGCTGAGGCCACCGGAGATCACATTCTCTTATAGTTCTGGAGGCCATTCGTCCAAAATCAGTATCATTTAGCCAAAATCAAGGCATTGGCAGGGCCATACTCTCTCCAGAGGCTGTAGGGAAGAACCCATCTCCTTATCTTTCCTGTTTCCTTGCCATTTCCAGCAACTAGAGCTGCACTCCTTGTATTCCTTAGCCCATGGGTTCTTCTTCCATCTTCGAAGCCAGTGTTGTAGCATCTTTCTCTGACTCTGTTTCCATCACATGGACTTCTTGTCTGTGGTCAAGTCTCTCCCTGCCTGTCTCTCAGAAGAATATATGTGGTTGCATTTAAAGGTCCCACCAGAATAATCCAGACAATCTCCCCATCACAAGATGTGTAATTTCATCACATCTGCGTATGTTTTTGCCATACAAGGCAACATTTGCAGGTTTCAGGGATTAGGATCTTTGATGGAGTCATTATTCAGCCCACCACTCTTCCTAACTGGTCACTTGACTTCAATCATTTCCTCCTTATGGGCTATTCTCAACACAGCAACAAGAATGATCCTTTTAAATGTCAGATCATTCCATAATTTTTTTCTCAGAACCTTGCAATGGATCTTCATTTCATTCAGCATAAGAGCCAGATTCCTTACAAGGTCAGCACAGCTCTACATGATCTGGCCTCCCATTTCTGCCAAATTTCACCTTCCACTCTTTTCTTCTTTGCTCACTCCACTGCCTCCAACCAGCCTCTCAGCTCTTTCCAGAACATGCTAAGCACTTCCCTACCTTAGGACTATTGCATATGCTGTTCTATCATCCTCTCACAGATAATCGTGTGGTAACCCCCTCTCTTCAATGCTTATACAGGACTTTCTCAATAAAGTCTACCCCAAAGCCCCATTTAAATTTTTTTACCTGAATTCCACATTCTTAATCCTTACTCTGTTCTTCTTTATTTTTCTAAAGCACTCATACACCTAATATCCTGTATAATTTAATCATTTATAATTACTATATTTATTATTAATCTGTCATTCTCTTTTAGAAAATAAGTTCCATTTTGTTCAGTGATATAGGTCAAGCGTCTACATCAGTGCCTGGCATATAGAAAGTACCCAATAACTGTTCGTTGAATAAACGAATGGCATTTTCTGTTGAGAAACTATTTTCTTAGAATAAAACTTTTATTAGTATAGTGGTAAGGCCAGAAAGCTTAAATACTTTTATGGATCCTGAAAGATCTTCATTTCACTCAGCATAAGAGCCAAATTCCTTACAAAGAGCCATATTGCTGTAAATGAGAGAACAAAATGTTCACATTATCTTATATCTTCCCTAGTAATATGAGTTTACCTGTTTCACCATCATCTCATCAGAACTAAATCTGTATTACTTCTCTTTGAAACAAATTACAAATGCAATGCTTTGGACCAATATGGTACAGATCTACTTCCAAGATAGTCAACAGACATATACTGAGCATCTACTAATATGACGGATTAGTCTATGTATTCATAAGGGAGGTATAGGATAATAATATTTTTAAAAGCATCATCTCTGTCTTCAACAAGGTCACAATTAATCCAGAAGAGAGGGGACACATAAATGAGTAACTGGCATGGCAAAGGGTGAATAAACATTATCAAAAATTTCACAGAGGGTACTATTAAAGTTCAAGTTGAATTATTGTATGTTGTAATTTGATACACTTAGATAAAGCTCAACTGAGAAAAGAGGTCCTTCTTATTCTGTTTCTACAGGGGCATTTTATTCTGCTATTAATTTCCTGACATAAGACAGAAGTGGTGCTTCAAGGAACCTCTCTCTAGTCCCTAAGGGTATAATTAAATAACAGAGTAATGTGTAGCAACTGCACTTTTATTCAAAAGAGAAATATTTATTTTTTAACTGCAAAGGCTCATGCACTATTTCTCCAAGATTTCAAATTCAATAAAAACAGACCCAGAGTTTGAACTGAGCATGGGAAGATCGCAATCACACTTGTCTATCTTTGCCACGACTCCAGCCAGGTATTCCTGGGAGAAAATCGGGTCTATAAACAGCAAATAGAGTTCATTAGGGTGACAATTCCCTGACGAGCTGAACTGTATCAAAAACATTTGGAATTGAAAAATCAAACACTGCAATAGAAAAAACTGATCTTAAATATATAAACTTCCAGGTATAAAATAAATATGTCCTGGGGATGTAATGTACAGAATGGTGACTATAATTAGAGATACTGTATTGCATATTTGAAATCACCTAAAATTGTAGACCTTAAACGTTCTCATCACAAGAAAAAAAAATTTTTGTAACTATGTATAGGAGATGGGTGGTAATTAGATTTATTGTGGTGATCATTTTGCAAGGTACACAAACATCAAATCATTATGTTGTAGACCTGAAACTAATACAATGTTATATGTCAATTATATCTCAATTTTAAAAAATCAGCAACAATAAATGCAACAATTCCAAATACTTCTTTGGCAATTCCACTAAAAGGATGTATTTGTTTTGCTTTGTTTTGTTTTTTTAATTTATTTCTGATGTTTTCTTTCTCTAAAAAAAAAAAAAAGACAAAGAGATTCAAATTAAAAAAAATAAAAATAAATTGCACTATCCGAAAGTCATGACATCAGTGACCTAGAAAACAAGGCCTTTATTCAAGGCCATAATAGCACCAAGGCTTATGATACACTTGATGTGAGACCAAAAAGTAAATTTGAAATTTACTAAAGGAATTTCCTATTTCTAATAAATTATCTTTTATCTAAGATTGACTAGACTCACTTTAAAAAAGACAATTTTTGAGAATTTTACTTTAAAGAAAACATGGAGCATTTTAAAGCAATCCTCTCTTTCCTATCATTCTACTCCATTAATTTCTAAATTTCACATTTATACATAAGAAACTTGAAAGAACACTGCTTATTGCTCATCTCTTAAAAACTACAAAAATGTAAAATATACTGTGAGTCTTTGAAGTGTACTTGTAGCAGTTAAAAATGTAAAAGTATCTTGGCAAAAACCTTGAAGTTGGAGTCAGAAAGCTTGAGTTTGTGTCCAAGACACTCATGCTTTGTATAACTCTGAAAACACTTAATTCCTTAAAAATAAAGGGTTTAAATAGTAGCTACTTCAATATTTATTATAGAGATTAAGCAAGATCGTATATGCAAATAGGTTTTGCAACTATAAACAGCCATTCACAGATAAGGAACTGCCATTATTGATAGCTTACCTTATTCATTTATTTAGTTTAGTTAGTTTATTACATAACTAAATAAATAAGTAGCAGCCATCTAACTATTTCAAATCTTCGGTCGTATGTTAAGACTCTTCTGGTTTTCAAAGACAAAATCCAATTCAAGCTTAAGCAGAAAAAAGAAAGCATAACGGCTGGCATAGTCTGAAAAGCTCAAGGGACAGAGGGATGCTTTCTGATGACTTAATCAAGGCATTAAGATATACCTCGCACCCACGTGCTCCGACTGTGCATGGAAGCCCCATGTAGGCTTTACTCTCAGTCTAGCCACCCTGTTGTAGAAAGACAGCTCAGCACGTCCAGCCTCACTCCGCACTCAATACAGAAGAAGTGAAAGCTTCCTGTGGTAGTTAATGGGGTTGTGTGTTTCCCATAGGGAAAAGAAGTCACTGAGACGACAGAAGAGTAGAAACGCTGACTGTCATAAGATCCCAGAGCTGGGGATGGGAGGCAGTGCTGCCCAAATCACATGGATAAACCTGCGGGAGAGTTGATACCCCAGCAGGGCGCTGGGGATGCAGTTACTAAGAGAAGGGTAAATGAATACTAGATGCCCAAAACAGTGACCACTGACAGAGCCCTCTTCAAACTTTTTGTTTCATCAAGCAAGTTTAATGATAGGCATCCTTGTTGGACCCTAAGAAAATATGGCAGTGCCTAGTACGTCTCAGGATTCCTATAGTAACTGCCGACCATATTTCCCCTGAAGGGTATCCTGTATCTGGTTTTTATCTCACCTTCCTTTGTCCTGAGTTCTCTAAGCTCCTACGATCTTATGTTTCAATCCTCTTCTATACATGTTCAATGTTATTTGCATTCTTAAACTGCTTTCTTAAACTGCTTTTCTTTATTTGTTGAAGCAATATTCCTTCCTGAATATTCACCGCTCTTCAATGCCCGCTGTAACTAAATGTTGATAAGCAGCATCCTCTATATGAAATCCTCCTTTAGACTAGAAAACAAGGAAAAGGAAAACGATATATACCAAGAGCCCTTTAAATACAAGTACAGGAGGAGTATTAATCTGTGGTACATCGATCTTCCTATGTGCCCATTTTTCCAGCCTCCTTTCCTGCCATTGACCCCACGCCGTGTCACACATGGCAACACCGAACTGCCTGGAGTCCCCATGCTCAGCAAGTGTGGGGTGAGGCCAAGGACTCCTCTACCACCTTTCTTTACCTGGCTAAATATTCTTGCTTCTTCCACTTGACTCAGGTTCCAGTACCTCAAGGTAGCTTATCTTGAACTCATCTCTTTGCTTCCCTGTCCCCTTATGCAAATCTCTCTCAGCAATTACCTATTCTGTTGACATTTTTGGTTTGTAGGTCAGTCTCTACTACTGGTCCACACAATCCTTGAGAACAGGAACTGTCATATGTATCTCTTAGCACAATGACTGACAGGGAGTAAGCAGTCATTAGTGTCACTGGTTGAAATATGTATTTATTGATTAATTTGCTGTTGCCATTTTAGCCTATAAACTTCGTGAAGGTACAGTTACATTCTCCCTGAGTCTAGCATTGCAGACTATATCTATAACCTATCAATGTATAGTAAATAACTGCTGGTGATGTTTTCTTCTTGGAAAACACATTCATGAGTGATTTACAGAGAGAAGATTTAATAATAAACATAGGCTTTTTAATATTCAGCCTTATCTTTAAAATATATTAAGAGAAAGAGGAAAACAGTGAGATAGAGGAAGATGCAACCAGAGAAAGAGGAAATAAGGGAAAGGGGGAGAAAGGATGAAAAAAGAAATGATATGAGAGGAGACAAAAAAATCTGAGATAGGATTATTTGAAAAATTGATTTTTAGAATGGTTGTAAACATTTTTAATGCTGTTTACTTGAAAGAAAAACTGAAATGAAATTATCTCAAAAATGACAAATGAGAACCATAAATTATCAACATTTCCAACAGTCAGAACATCATCCTGAGTGTCTGCAAGTGATTTGTATGCCGTATGGCAAGCACGCTCCATTGGGCACAATTATATGATTGTTTATTGAATAATTGCTTTCCTTGTCAAATGTTTGATTAAATATTTGCCTGCTCCCTGTAATATTTTCACTAATTGTCTGCTGTGGGTAATACCTTCACTCAGTAATTGCTTGTTTTAAATAATATTTTCACTGAATCATTTCCCATTCAGCATATTTTATCAAATGATTTTCTTGTTGTGAGTCATGTTACTATAAGTTCACTGAGAATTACTTGATGAATTACATATTTCCTTTGCATTACTTGGCAATTACATCTGAGTCCTTGTCCTGCACCTTCCCCAGGCTGTTGAGAGATTTTATAACAACTTTCTAAGTGCGGAACTATGGAACTCAACTCTGTGCCTCAAGTCAAATACAATAAAAGTTCTGCTTTTGTGGGAGCAAATAACTTATTTTAGGGAAAAAAAAGAGAAAATTAATGAATATTAGTGAGATAGGTAAAGATTGATATGAAATATGGGTAAGCTGTCCCAGAGACTCATGTGGAGGTTTCTGGAATCAATTTTAATGAGACTGTAATAGTGACCAATTTAACAAAGTACCAACAGATCTATATAACTCCAAATTCAATGTTTTTTGTACTAAACCCTGCTTTCTCATGTCAGTTATACTTATTTCTAGTTAACATGCAGTCATATAGATATTTTTCCTATTGGTACCATCTTTGGAGTTTTTAAAACACATTCTTGTATCTTTACCTTTTACCATGCATGAGTTCAAGATTATATGGATGGAGCACATCATCACCAATTCTTCTCTTAAGTAGATTAAAATATAGATGGTCCCACCAAGCTAGCCATACATTTTGATGGTATAGAAACCCAAACTTATGCCCTCAAGAGTATCATAATTCCTCTAGTTTAGATTGGTGCCTGGGTTTGGTTCAAGATGAAGCTCATCCTAGGTTTCCATTAACTACTGCAGTGTGGTAGTCATGAGTGCTATTTACCAAATACTTCTGATTCTCCTTCAAGGCAGATAGTAGTGTTCCCCTTTGAAGATAGGTGTGGCCATTCGACTTCCTCTGTCCAGTAAAATATGAATAGAAGTAACGTGAATTTTTCTGGGTAAAAGCTTTAAGAGCCAGTATCAGATCCAGTAGCAGGTAAGATGGAGTAAGCATGCTGCTCCCAGCTCTCATTACCTGATACAATAATAAAACCAGACAGAAATCATGGAGCAGCTATTTGAGGTCTCAGCAAAGTTAACTGCACCAGGCACATTGGGGTAGAACACAAGAATCTGAAGTACCATCAAACTAGCAATGAACCTACCATTTTTTTCCTCCAATACCAGCCAGCCTAGATAAGACAGAAGTAAGCACCGTGGCACAAAGGGAGCTCCAAGAGAAACCCTCTAGTTCTGGCTTGAAGAACAAAAAGGGGGAACTCCTAAAACTCAGAGACAACAAAGAAATCCCCCTTTTACTCCTCTCTCCCTTTTTCCATTCTTTCACAGTCCATCCCTCTCCCCACCACCAAACAGGCAATCCCCCTGCGGTGGTGGCAGTGACCAGTAAGGGGACCAGCAGGAGCCAGATCAGCATAACCTAACCTATCTTAGCCGGTAGAGCTAAGTATTCTGAAGTTTATGACATAATAATATCCTTTATGTGTTTGTACCCTGGAAGTGGAAAATTGGGACGAAAATTGGGACCAAGATTTACTCCTTGTTAAATCTTCAGATAAATTCCATAACTCTTCCAAGATAATCATCTAATTGCTGATCAAGCCTCTCCTTAAGAGATACCTCCAATACATACTGCTTCTAGATCTCTTATTTAAGTAGATAACTTTTTCCTTTGGTGGTGTCTACAGTGAAAGCAAACCAAGAGTTGTCTGAATTTCCAGCTTTAGTAATCATAATGATGTGCCAACCAAGATTATTTTGAACCTTGGTAAAGAATCCGTAAAAAAAATTATGTAATATTTTACATTTAAAATAAATTCAATTAACTACAGTTTAATGTAATACATTCTCTCCTTGCCAGGTAAAACTGCACTTTTTGTTTTTATACACCTGAGAAATATATTATATTTTAAAGCCATTAATGAATCTTTCCCGTTAGACATTCACCAAAAAAATTAACTTAAAGTGTGGTTATCACTGCAAGAAAGCAGTAACAAGGTAGACTACATGAAAAACAGCAGATAAAATATTTTTGCCTACTGTTTTCCAGGTTCTAGAAACATGTACTCTATAAAACAAAGTGGAGTTTTAACCTAACTGAACTTACATTGTACTTATATAATAAACTCAAATCTTACTTGCTTTACCCAAAGCTTTAATTGAGTTTTAAAAAGACTTGGGTATGATATTTAATCTAATTATCCATGTCCACTTATTTACTTAAATACTGTTTCTAAAAATTCTGAAAATTCAATGGCCAAGAGTTGCTACAACCCAGCTTATGTAATGTCTGGAATGACTGCTTTCAAGCATGTCAATGCAATGTCTATTTTAAGTCACATGATAACCAGGTTAGAGTTATGTTTTAAAATTAGTGGCCCGATTATTCATCCCTTTGTTATTTATTTTAATAACCTGATAGAATGAAGTTGACTCATGAATTACTTAAACCAAAAGAGTATAATGTAATTGTCATGCACCATCAGTAAGTTCTATTTTCCCTCTCAGGCAGATTAGGCTTTATTTATGAATTCTCCCTCTTAAGCAGAGAAGACAAATTATTCTTTCTCCACCCTCCACATCCTCTACTAATGTTTCCAATACATATTCCAATAAGATTTACATGGGGATATTAACAATGGGAAGTCTTATAAGAGTTCTTTTAAAAATTCCTCACTCCATTATTATCATGAATAGGTAGGAAAATAGAGCTGTTTGGGACATTACTCGCTACACTTTACATCTTTAAGTTGTTTACGCCAGAAGTATGTATCATCATCGCATCTCTCAGTAACCTTTATTTTAATCCATACAGCTTAAATCAGGTTGAACAAAAGCTTTCATTTTATAATGTTCATCAGTAAAAATAATCATAATTTTTCAAAAATAGTTTTAATCAATGGAAGTCACCTGCTGTTAGGGAGTTATGAAGGAAAATCATGGTTTGCAAATGGAATTTATTCAGTTATCTGATAAAAGTCACCATGATTTCTTCCCCTCTCTGTGCTTCCTGGTCTGTAAGTAAGGTGTTACTGAAGAAGATGTGAGGAATTTTGAAAGACTCCTTAAAAAGAAAATGGATTGGTGCAAAAAGCAAGGAGTTATTCAACCAGAAAGAAACCTTCTAGGATTGAAATGAACTGGTCACATGGAATTATGTCTGAGAGTAGAGACAAGGTTCTAAGACCAGGTCTATCTATTCCAACCAAATGCACAAAACAGTCAGGGAAGACAGAAGTACCTAATAAGAAGATTAGAAGGAACAATTAATGCCATCATAATTACCGTGAAATGGAGTTTAGGCATATAAAAGGAATAAATAGTAAACTACTGGGAACAAAACCAGGGAGGGATAATTCCTACCTGACTTGCAATACCAGATCCTGGGCATTTAGATGAGCCCACCTTGAAGCGGACGCTTCTATAAACTCGAAGATCCCACAGAAGAACAAAGCCATGCACCCCAGCTATTCCAAACAATTGATAGATTTAAAATGGATACTTTTCACTCAGTGATTTTTTATGTTTGGTAAATTTCATGTGCCATAAAATGGTCTCTGAACTTTGTTTACAGTTTTAAGAAACTTCATGTTTTCTTTCAAAAACTCTATTACTTTGTTATTTGAATATTTGTGCACTTTTTTTCACTTTTCAGACAGTTTTTATAATTTATAACTTGTTCTTCAACAGTTATGCATGCTCCACTCATTTGGCAATGACTTCATGAATTTTAATTTTTTTTCTTCACATTTTAGTCAATGTTAATGTATTGGTAACTCTCTGGACTTTGGATTGCTTTTATAATTTATAAAACATTTTTAGAATGTAGTTTACTTTCTATTTTACATTTTCATTTAAAATTCATTTTCATCCAGTAATGCCAAATTTAACTATTTAGCAATGTTTTTGCCATTTTTTAGTATGTTTCATTTGTATCTAAACAGCATTCCTCATAAAAAAGCTACCACTTGTAGTAAGGAAAATGGTTATTTTTACTGGATTTTCCTAAAAAGGTAATAAGATTTTAAATGCTACTATTTTACATGAGAATGTTAAATAAAATGATGAGAATCTGTCCAGATCCTCAAAATTCTTCTACTCAGATGCATCATTATATCTTACATCTTATTTACACTAACATGTTGTCAGTGTTATTTCCAAAATTTGACAGAGAATACTTTATGAAGTGAACAAGGGATCACAGACTGAGAGGATGCAAAATGAGTGACTTAAAATACTACCCATGTGTTGCTTTATCAATTGAATTTTTACAAATCTACTTTTTAACCTTTCAGCAATTTTCTTCAGACTGCCATTGCCCCATAATCAGCAATGTCCATACAGGGTTTAATGATTTTAAAAAATTGCAGAAAGAAGAAGCTTGCATGATCACAGCAGTGAAGCCACAATGACCAGACAGCATGTTATAAACAAAAAGTATTATAAAAAAAAAGTATAAAGGCTTTATGTTAGACAGCCTTGGGTCTGATCTCTGCTCTGTTCCATACCAGCTACATGGCCTTGGATAAATTTCCTTCCTCTATAAGATGAGAGAAAAGGATATCTGTTAGCACTGATTAAATAATATGTGTAAAAATACTAATACACAATATCCTATTAATGCCAATTTCTTTTCCTTCTCTTACTCACATTCAAGAAATACATATATTAAGCACTACACAATTAAAACACCGTGGTTGGTACCCTGAGAGATACAAATGTGAATAAGATGTGATTGAAAGAAGTTTACAGGCCAAATGAGGAAGTTAAAAATATACACCATCTTTTTAAAAGACAAATAAACCATTTGGTTTAAAGACATGCAATAAATGCTTGTTCCTGCTGAATTGGTCAAGTTGGCCAGCTAGTTAATGGAAAGGTCTTACTTTCCACTTTACAACAGCTCTGCCCTGTAGGTGGAAGGCAGGCTAGGACTGGGCCTGGCAGGGGGCAGGGATGGGAGTGAAAGGCAAAAGAGACCTGGTGGGATCACCTAGGTGAAGGAGGTGAGGGAAGCTGAACATCAAGTCTCTGTGAACAAATGTACACAAAACCAGAAATTAAAAGGAAGGATTGGTACCAGAAAGCTAGCCCCAAGGAACTAGCTCTGAGGGGATCCTGGAAGAAATTCAAGGACAAAGGAGTCCCTCAAGGAAGACTAATGAGCCCATGGTTCAGGAGTAGTTGACCTTAAAGGTGCAAGGATCTTTGGATGAATTCATTCATGAGTTGCAGCAAAGCAATTCCCCAAATTAACTAGAAGTGATTGACTCTGAGAACCCTGATGTGTTACTGCTGTTCAGCTTGTTCCATTTTGTAAGAGGATTTACTCACTGATAGAAAAGAGAGGTCTGACAAAAGCTCTAAAATACATCCCCACCAACTTACACACTGATGTCACTGGAGGACGGGGTTGGGCAAAGTTTTACTCAGAAGAGTCCAATTTTCAAATCTACTCATAAATACTAGGGCTGGCATGATATTAGCAAGACATAACCGGGAGAAAGCTCCTTTATCCAAGCTAAACACTGTTCCCACCTGAATACATTAAAGCTTGCTTGCCCTTAATCATAGCTCTATTCCAGATAGATAGCATTAGTGTTCAGCAGACAAAGCTACATTAGCTTTTCTATATGTCTACCTGTCCTCCAAGATACAAGGATACAGCAGGTGAGGGAGGTGCCAAATATAACCAAAAAAAAAAAAAACTGATGGAGATTTTATCAATTTTATATGCTAAGGGGATGAACACAGTTGTCTTCCTAAAATCAAATACGGTTTATAATTTCTATCCATTGGAGATTCCAGTGTACGCAAAATCCATTAACTACTAGATCAGGCTGACCTGAGATGTGAGAAACGAGAAGCGAGCTTCAGAATCCACATGAAAAAGAACACGGTACAAGATTGCTAAAGGAAAGAATGTCAGTAGATGAAGAGACGGTTTCTCCTACTTTCGTGTTTGCCCTGCAACACTACAAGAAAGAAAAACATAGACACTACAAACTGTGTGTCCCCAAAGTGCTGGGCAATCAACATTAATTGACTGATTCCCTGTTCATTTAAATGAGGAAAATAGAGGGCTTCAAAGGCTAAATAATTTCCTCCTAAATTACAGACCTTACACATAGCACACTGTGTGTTGAATCCCTGATTTTCCAAACTCCAAAACTTCCATTTTTCATCATTTTACCAATCTTTTTTTCCCATTTCCCTACTTCTTACTGGTCCCTTTCACTACCTCTCCTAGTATTTGTTAGACAGTACGTAGGCATGCCATGTACCTAGAACAATTCACAGAGGGTAAATAGGAATGTCACATACCTAGAACCTTTAAAACCACAAAACTCAATTCACAAATGTGGAGGTCTTCTTCTACATAAATTCCCAATTATTTAACTTCTTATTTTTGAGTGTAAAGATGAGCCACTGGCTTTCAACTGGACAGAGGATAGGAACAAGAGAGGTGGTTACATTAAGATCTCCTAAGGAATATAGTCAAATGTTTCAAAATCCAAGGCGCAGTGCCAAGTTACTGGGTGGGCACAGTGGGCAGGGAGTATGTTTATGAGAGTAATTTTAAGGGATCCTGTATTCATTACATATTGCTATATAACTCAGTTACTTAAAAAAACATGCATTTATTATCCTATAATTTATGCAGGTTATGTATTGGGGCACAGCTTACCTGAGTTCTCTGCTTCAGGGTTTCTCTCAGGGCTGTGATTAAGGTGCCAGCCAGGGCTGGTCCAGATCACATCCAAGCAGAGGGGTTCACAGAGATGTGGGTACCAGGAGGTGGGAATCACTGTGAGCCATACCAGAAGCTGCCTATCACATCCCCCAAGGACCCTCTTTCTGGTCCCCTTCCTTATCTTTGGTTTCTTTTCTTTCTAAATGACAGGCTGGTTCACTGCCTGCTGAAAACTTGACTGAAACTACTTGGGAATACCTGTATGCAGAAAACTATAGGGCACTGATGAAAGAAATCAAAGAAGACAGAAACAGATGGAGAGATATACCATGTTCTTGGATTGGAAGAACCAATATTGTGAAAATGACTATACTACCCAAAGCAATCTACAGATTCAATGCAGTCCCTATCAAATTACCAGTGGCATTTTTCAGAGAACTAGAACAGAAAATTTTACAATTTGTATGGAAACACAAAAGACCTCAAATAGCCAAAGCAATCTTAAGAAAAACGGAGCTGGAGGAATCAGGTTCCCTGACTTCAGACTATACTACAAAGCTTCAGTAATCAAAACAGTATGGTACTGGCACAAAAACAGAAATATAGACCAATGGAACAGGATAGAAAGCCCAGAGATAAATCCATGCACCTATGGTCACCTAATCTATGACAAAGGAGGCAAGAATATACAATGGAGAAAAGACAGCTTCTTCAATAACTGGTGCTGGGAAAACTGGACAGCTCCATGTAAAAGAATGAAATTAGAACACTCCCTAACACCATACACAAAAATAAACTCAAAATGGATTAAACACCTAAATGTAAGACCAGACAATATAAAACTCTAGAGGAAAACATAGGCAGAACACTCTATGACATAAATCACAGCAAGATCCTTTTTGACCCACCTCCTAGTGAAATGGAAATAAAATCAAAAGGAAACACATGAGACCTAATGAAATTTAAAAGCTTTTGCACAGCAAAGGAAACCATAAACACGACGAAAAGACAACCCTCAGAATGGGAGAAAATATTTGCAAATGAAGCAACTTACAAAGGATTAATCACAAAAATATACAAATAGCTCATGCAGCTCAATATCAAAAAAACAACACAATCCAAAAATGGCCAGAAGACCTAAACAGACATTTCTCCAAAGAAGACACACAGATGGCCAACAAACACATCAAAAGATGCTCAGCATCACTAATTATTAGACAAATGCAAATAAAAACTACAATGAGGTATCACCTCACACCAGTCAGAATGGCTATCATTAAAAAATCTACAAATAATAAATGCTAGAGAAGGTGTGGAGAAAAGGGAACCCTCTTGCACTGTTGGTGGGAATGTAAATTGATACAGCCACCATGGTGAAGAGTATGGAGGTTCCTTAAAAAACTAAAAATAAAACTACCATATGAACCAGCAATCCCACTACTGGGCATATACCCTGAGAAAACCATAATTCAAAAAGACACATACACCCCAATGTTCCTCGCAGCACTATTTACAATAGCCAGGACATGGAAGCAACCTAAATGTCCATCAACAGATGAATGGATAAAGAAGATTTGCTACATATATACAATAGAATATTACTCAGCCATGAAAAGGAAAGAAATTAGGTCATTTGCAGAGATGTGGATGAGACTGTCATACAGAATAAAGTAAGTCAGAAAGAAAAAACAAATATTGTATATTAAAGCATATATGTAGAATCTAGAAAAATGGTATAGATGATCTTACTTGCAAAGCAGAAATAGAGACACAGACATAGATAACAAATGTATGGACACCAAGGTGGGAAAGGGGAACAGGATGTGAATTGGGAGACTGGAATTGACATATATACACTATTGATACTATGTGTGAAATAGATAACTAATGAGAACCTACTTTATAGCTCAGGGAACTCTACTCAATGCTCTGTGGTGACCTAAATGGGAAGGAAATCCAAAAAAAGAGGGGATATATGTATACTTATAGCTGATTCACTTTGCTGTACAGTAGAAACTAATACAACATTGTAAAGCAACTAAAATTAATTAAAAAAAAGAAAACTTGAATCAGCCAGTCTAGGATTGGTTTGTGCAGAAGGCAAAGGTTTGGAGGTTTTGCTTATGTTCTTTGTTTTGAGGACGAGAAGAAATAACAGGAGGGAAGGGAATTTGAATGAGAGTGAAGATGTGGTTTTAATTCATTTATCCATGCCATTCCATTTGTCTACTGACAGAGCTTATTAAGAGCTGGACATGTACTAAATAAATCTGAATAAACCTGGTCATTAACAGAAACTCGTGGTCATTCTGTTCGACTGACTTTTCATCAGAGACTACAAAAAGCCATACAGTGTCCTGGCCAGTTAGACTGTGTGTGTAAATCACCTGAAGTCAGTATGAATAATACCTGAGTTACTTTTTTAAAATGCCCACTAATTATTTTTGTATTTTGGTTTCCACAGTTACAAATCTTTACTTGAGCTGTTCATAATAAACTGATTCATAAGGGAGTTTTTGCACTGGTGTATACATTGTGAGCAATTCTGGAATCTGGATGATTATGGGCAACCTGAAAAACAAATGCCTTTCTTCAGGGTTAGCAGGTCGTGGCTGCTGCCATTGTTCCCAAACCACCTTTAATATCTGAGTAATTTTTAATGAAAAATCTCAACAGAAATGTGTAGCAAATCAGATGTTAACACGGAAGAAATACTTTTCACAAACACCAGAATGATTTTTAACACCATTTGACTCAGCACCCAGCTCTTACCAATGTTGCTTTGCTTATAGTGACACTACAGATTCTGAAGGAGAAATTCCACAAGCCAGCTAATCGTTAAAGTTTTTATATATTCTTTGCTGGAACCAAATGAATGAAGTTCCTTCTTTGATCTCCATGCCCAGCAAGGAGTAGCAGAGGGCACTGGACTAAAGCTCACAGAATTCTGTGGTGGCAGAGGACTGGAGACCTCACTCGGCCAGGCAACCCTGCTAAGGATTCTGTAAACTCAGAAAGCCCCAGGCACTTGAGGAGAGCCTGGGCCAGCCCAGTGTCAGTTCCTGGAGCTTGCTGGGCTCCTGGGAGCTCACCTCAGGCTATAATCCACACCATGATTCTAAATATCGTACAAGTGCTTCCACAGATTCAACCACACTTGAAACCCATATCTTACCCCAGCTCAGAGGGCTCTGCCTGCCTCTCAAGCCCCCTCCCTGCCACTCCCTGCTGGCTTTTTTTTGTTCTCTGGATGCCAGCCCTTGCCTGACTCAGAGTCTCACACTGTTGTTCTCTCCACCTGGAATCTCTTTCCTAGAACTTTTGACATTCCTTCTTTCAGGCCCCAACTTAACTGCCACCCACTTAAGGGGAAGTTCCCTGAACACCCAATATCAAACTCCTTATTTTCTATTACAGAAACTAGTTTATTTCATTCATAACTCTAAATCTATTTTCTAAATTATTTGCTCATTTAGTGTCTGACTTCTCCAGTAGAACATAAGCTCGAGGACAGCGGCACATCTGTCTTGTTCATTATTTTCTATCCGCATCGCCCAGCACAGAGCCTGGTGCATAAGAGTCACTCAGTAACTATGTACTGAATCTTGGGTCATTCTAACATTCACAGTGATTCTAACTCATTTTGAAAGTTCAATATAGTCTGAGTGTGTGTATTTTATATGAAAATTTCAAAGACAGAAAGTACTGAGGTTGAATCTGAAAGGACTATATTTATGTAATCATGAAAAGGTTTAAAGTGTATTAAATGACAATGTGTACACAGTATAGTCTTATTTATTTGTTCAAACTGGCATGAATAGACCTACCATGTAGGAGGAGAGTATGGATAAGGAAGGGGCTTGTTTGTGTTTTAATGGTGTGTGTATGAAAGTCTGTGTAAATTACAAAACATATTTTAAGGAAATATCATTACTGCTATGAGTGTAATCCAAGGCTGGCATCTAGGTGATATTGCTGGAATTCCTGGTCCTCTTGAGAAAGAATCCAAAGAAGCCATGTAATTGCTGTGCAGTACAGGGAGCACAGAGAAATGCAATTTCACTTACAGTAAATCCCTGAATCCTATTAAATGGGATATATACTAATGAAGTAGAAACAGTTTCATGTGCTGCTAATATTGATATTTATCATTTATTTCTCCTTTTATCTAGCACTTCCTGAGAACAAAAAAAGGATCTATGGGGGGGCAGGGGGACAGTGAATCAAACTTAAAATGTTCTGAGTTCAAATTCTGGCTTAGCCACTTAGTAGCCATATGAACTTTTCTGAACCCACAGTTTCCTTACACACAAAACGTTTTGGTAAAGATCATATAAGATAAAGAATAGAAAGGGTTTTGTAAATTACACAGTGATGTAGAGAAATAAGGTGTTTTGTTCTTTGGGGACAATGGAAAAAACCTTTGCCACTTTTATTAAAGGTCTTGTCAGAAATGTTCATTTGTTTGGCCCTTTTAGATTTAACAAATTCCATTTGCTTCAGTATTATATCTATTCTTTCTCCATATATAGGATTTATGAGGTGCTATTAAGTAGATTTAGATCTGCCTGTCTTGGCTCACTCTGAAATAGAACATTTACATTTCAGAATCTTCTTGGTTTATTTTATGTAGCTGAAACTTATATTTACTGTTGGCTTTGTACTAAATACTGTTTAGAATCTTATAAATTCATCATGGATGTTGTCTTTTTTTCCCCAAATTTAGCATCATCTCAGTCTATCCAGGAACATTTATTTTGTCATAAACTTTTGTTTATCATGGCTTTCACATAGTACAGAATAGAAGAGCATGTAAACTTCAATTCTCGGAGTTTTCTTTTAGTTCTTATTTCTAGAATGCATAAAAATTTTTAAAAGGCTCTGTTCAGAGATTTTTCTGGAAGAAAGAAAGATGTGCAAAAACTCAACCAAATTACTTAGCAACCGAACCCTATCAAGTCTTCTTTATAATGTTTCTCATACATATCACTTTGAAACCACTTGCCTGGTGGGCTGCCACTGCCATCTCATGTATGGATTTTTGGAACCTTTGGTCAACATCCCGTCAGCCTTCCAGCTGCTACTGTCTTGTCTTCTGCTCCTCTTTTAATGTATTAGAGGAATCCAGTATGACTCTTAATGTCTGCTACCTTCACTGTCCTTGGTAAGGGGAATCACCAATCACCAAGTAATCCAATCCAATCACCAAGACCACCGCTGGCTTGACCAGTGATGGTATCTGACCTAAGAACAGCTAGGTTATTGACCCATTGAGTGTATTTACCAGACAGTCCTGCCAACTTTCTATAATATTGACCGTACGAACTGGAGTCTTTCACAGGCATTCAGAAGAGCTAAGAAGCAACCCTTCCTGAGGCAACAACTATTACAGTTCTTATTGAGTGCCTAGTATTGCTGTCAGCTTAGTAAACGTATGGCTGTATTCCTGTTTTCCTCTCCATCTATCCTTAAAAGAAGGCTCCCATTGCCAGAGGTTACCGAATGTGTCTCCTTCCTTGCACTGGATAAAAACAAACTTTCCAATCTAATGTCGCCTATTACTATGATCACACTCACACCTTGTAAACTGATTTCGGTAACTGACCCCCTCCCCTGTCTTGGTGCTTTACACAGTATTAGAGTCTTAGAGTACTACACTCCTATCTTGTTCTCTCCAGTATCCCAAGGACAGAATTCTATCTCCTAAATCCTGATATTATGGCTGGCTTCTCACTACTTTTGCCAGATTCTTCTACTGCCAGTGGCTTGCTGGACTCTACCTATTATCTGCTTCCAAGCTCTCTGAATTCTTGTTGCATCCACTTGAAAGCAGACCTCCCAGATGGTGACGTGTAGGATAGCCTGTAGGTGGATCACCACAAGATGATGCATTTATCACATGTCACCTATTCGTTACCTTCCCACATCGCCTGCTGCAACCCTGCCATCTTCCATTTCTGACCCACCCTGGGTTTGACCCACCTAGATAATCAGTGTAACCCTACACTGTCTGTCTCTGATACTGTCTGTTACACTGCTTATTCGAGGTGAGTTCTCTTCCACCTTATGCCAAGTAACTGTAATAACTGCTTAACTGGTCTGATATCCCGGATCACTCATCTCTTCAATACACCCTATAAATCACCTTTTTAGTCTTTAAATGAAATTTTGGGGATTTACCCATATAATAAAATCACTAACTAAAATACTAAGTGTGGATTTCTTTTCCAGGTGTTCAAGATCCTTTCCAATCTGGCAATCATCTAACTCCCCCTCAGCCTATGTGAACCCTCTGGTCCAGCTAGGAGTCTTGCTAACCACTTTCTAAAATTGCTTTAGATATTCCTTTTGCTTTGCCCTTGAGTATTACATTCTGCTAAATTACATTATCCCCTGAATCCTTTCTAACAATTGGAATCCTACCTAAGTATCATGTAATTCATTAATGCAACCAAAAGACAGTTTTGAGTGACCACCACTTGCTAGACACAATATCAGTTGATAGTTATTCAAAGAGATACATGACTGCTTGCTCTTAACGAGTTTAGAGTCTGAGCGGGAGGGTCAAACATGAAGCAGAGAAATTACTGGAGCATATACAATAGGGAGACCACCAAAAGGTCTACCCAGCATCAGGACGAAAGTAAGCAGGAATATCTTTAAGGGCAAACGCTTCACCTAAATGTTTATTTAATGATAAATAAATGTTTGAAAATTCATAGGGATGGAGAAGACATTGTAGGCAAAAGAAGCTACAGGAGCAAAAGTGTAGATGTTAAGAAGCATGTTGTGTGAATAAAGAAAAGCAAATGTCAGAAAGGAAGTCACAGTGCAACATGGAGATGGAAGGACAAAAATCATGTCATTTTGTCTTATAAATAGAAAATGAGTCTGGAGCACTGGAAGGGTTGCCCAAGTCCCTCCTATCTGCCTCCTTGTTGCTACAATTCTTGCTTCTTCCTCTGATGTCAATTACGTGGATATCAGAAAATTCAAACTCTTCCATATTATCGTCAAGCTGCTTCCTCATCCTTATCCCTATTTTCCAACCACATTTTTTAGTATTTCATTATGTCTTGTCCCTGTTTTGTTGGAAGCAACTCTCTTTAAAAATTGTAACAGTTAAGGGCTTCCCTGGTGGCACAGTGGTTAAAAATCCGCCTGCCAATGCAGGGATACGGGTTTAAGCCCTGGTCCGGGAAGATCCCACATGCCGCGCAGCAACTAAGCCCGTGCGCCACAACTACTGAGCCTGAGCTTTAGAGCCCGTGAGCCACAACTACTGAGCCCACGGGCCATAACTACTGAAGCCCGTGCGCCTGGAGCCCGTGCTCCGCAACAAGAGAAGCCACCGCAATGAGAAGCCTGCGCACCGGAACAAAGACTAGCCTCTGACCGCCGCAACTAGAGAAAGCCCACGCACAGCAATGAAGACCCACTGCAGCCATTAATTAATTAATTTTTAAAAATTGTAACAGTTAATACATTCAACAAATGTCTATTTGTAGTGGATGCTGTGGTACAAATGTTCAGTTGCAGTAGATAGTGTAGTGTGCCACCTAGGCACCCATTCCCTTAGCTTCCAGAAATGCTGGCAACTGAGGACTCACAACTATTACCAGAAATCTAATTCTGCAGAAGGAAGCTGCCTTTCCCAACATTTGCTTCCTTTCCAGGAGCAGTTGGCATCACTGCTTGTCTGCACTCAGGACAAGGCTGAAGACCCATGCCAGCTCCAGAGCAGCCTGGAGAATCAGTTAAGATGCAGTTTACTGAAGCACCTCAGTTCACCTTCTCCTGCCCAAACAAACTCCCAAATAAACTTCCTGAATGCAACTCTCTGAATCTCAGAGGCTATTTCACAGAGAATCCAACCAACAACATTATTCAATGTCAACCATCGTTCCGGAAGGAGAGCTCTGAAGAAATTGTATTTATTATTAAGATCTACTAGGCACATCCAATATGCCAAGAGCAGTATCATGTCTGGAGATGTTGCAACAAACAGGACATGACCTGGGTAAGGGCAGCTCATCCTCCCAGTTCTGGAGGGAGGAGAGCCTGCCAAGGAGGAGGTCTGCTGGTTCTCCATTCTGCTGAACCACTGTCCCCAGGATTAAGATGGAATGATCTTGTTTTACCCAGTCCAGTAATTTATAGATTCAGAAAATTGTAAAATCTCTTTTTCTCTGATGCTTTAAAAACAAAATTAATTTCCTGGTACCAAAGTGGTGACTGTGATCCTTTATAGAAGTAAAAGAACAGACTAGATGATGTCTCAAAGTTCTTTCCAGGCAAAAATTAATGTCAATATTAAAATTGATGCACAGTTTGAAATAAGACGCCATTTCAGTCTTGATCAAGAATGCATTAAGGTCCTAAAAATTTGCTTGGGGTACTTCTCAGTATGGGGACTATTTATTGTGGTAAGGCGTCATCCCCCATATATTTTAAACCTACATCTTGGCACTATTTTTAATACTGTTTTCTGTCTAATTAGACCGTGTAGTGCAATAATCAATTATAACCCTGTGTTGAAGCTACAGATCTGTTACTTAAGAAGAAGAGTTACTTAGAAATGGCCATCAGCATTTTTATTAAAAGAGATGATAATGGTTTTCCCCCTGACAAAAAAGCCTGCTGTATCATCCTGGACTACTTTTAAATGGATGTGGGTTTGCAACTCCAAGGGATAAAATTAAAACATGCACATTCTCTTGCACCAGCATTATTTATCAAAATGACAGTGTGGCCATTTTTCTTACTGGTTAAAATGGCACATGATAATTACTTTAATCTATTTTTTAGTACAGCATAAGATGCTTAAATTGCTGATGTAATTTTGAAGTCAATCTTTATTTATAGCCATAAGTATTCCACGGTGTAAGGATTGGTCATTCATAAAAAGTCATGTAGAATATCTATTCATAGACTGTGCCAATGAGGAGTAAACAGTCAATTTAGAAGGTAGAAGTGAAATAGGAAATAGAATTTGTTAATTCCTTCTCAAGCTTTTCATGCTGTGTCTTAGATTAACCTTCATGTAAATAGAGTCATTCTTTCTATTAGCCTAGAAGAATAAGTAAGTCTCCAGACTTACTAACTCTATCTGGGTACAAGAAAAAGTCATTCAATTTGGTCAACAAATATTTATCTTGTATGTTTTATGAGCCAGCACTGCTGGAAAGACTATAAAAAAATATAAAGAACATGAAAGTAAAGAACCTACAGTATAGATTCCATTTGAGCAATGACCTTGGCTGCTCTCTTCATTGCTCTATGCCAGTGATAGAAAAGTAGTCATTCTACAATTATTTATTGAGTGAATAAGCAAGACGTCGTCTCTGACTTCAGCAAATTTATGACCTGATAGGAAAGTTACCACTTACTGAGTTTTTAATATGTGAAGAAGCCTGATTTCCAAGTTGTCACTTAGAAGGTGACACAAGACTCCTGGGTGATCTTAGATCAATAACCTATGTTTGAGTTCTCTCATTCTCTCCAACTCCACCCAAGGTGGGGTGAGAGCAGATCCCCGTCTCTGGGACACTGACCAGTGTCCACTTAAAAGTCTACCTCTCTGACTTTCCTGTTTTTTTCTAAGCCAGGAAATGGGTAACTATCCTGAACAAGAGTAGAGAATATTGGCTCAGAAAATTTCTTTCAAAGCTATTGTAAATTCAGGGACCACTGCCTGAATGGACTCTTTTCTCTCTTTCTTTGCATTTTTGCTGTAACAACTCTACTCTGAGGCACTGGAAGCCTAATATCTAGGAGGAAGAATGATGTGATTTAAAAAATGAATTTGTATTTGCACAGGAATAAAAAACAAATCCTTTATTACTTCAAGTGCTAATCCAGACACTGTACTATTTCTATTTCATAGATGAGAACATTGAGTCCTACTGAGGCTAAGCAACTTGTTCATATTTACACAGTTCATTAAGAGTAGATTCAGTACTCAAATCTATGTTTAGCTTCCCCAAATTCTTGCTCCTAATTACCACATTTATCCCCATTTTTAGAGATAAGAAACCTTAGCTTAGAGAGAGAAACTGATTTATTCAAAATCATACCATTAACATACTGCAGAACCAGGATTACAACCCAGATTTTCTACACTACGGTGTATTTTATACTCCACTGGTATTTCCACACTGCCTACACATTTTTTCACACCTTAGATTTCCCATTCACCTAAAGAAAATGGCAGTCTTGGAACTGAGTCATGGAATCAATGGAGTTACTATTTCCAGTTAGAGTAAACTTTCATTATTTGACATTGCCATGAAACAGTAATTGTATTTCCACAGAAATCACACATATTCAGTTACAATTTTATCCTACCAGTTTCAAAACAGATTTAAGGGCTAGGCATTAATAATACAATAACAACAGTGATTATATAACGTAATCTCAAACAATGCTACATGTAAATTTGAAGGTTAATGAATATTTCTATGGCTATCACAATAGAAAAACAATGTATCAACATAGAAAATGTCCTAACACTGATATTATGAAAGAGCTAGCAAACCTCCCAAAGTGCTTACCAGTTTTCTGGGAATATTTCTCTCCGTAGCTGGGTCTGGCCCCTGGAGCTGCCAGAGAAAATCCCTTGTGGATTTTCTGTATGAAAATAATTAACCTAAGGAGAGTAAACAAGGAAAAGGGAGATTTCCCTTGGCAGACACAAACATTCACATTTGACTCATGGTAACGAGGTAGTAGCAATAGTCTAACTCTATTGAAAGAAAATCTTTTATATTTGCAGCTCATACGCACCTGCTGCTTATTTCCCAACCCCATTCAAAATTCACCGTTTAGTTTTGAAAAAAGAAACCAAAAAACCCCAGAAATCTCCACAGCAACGACCATAGTATCAAAACAACGTTATAGCTTTGAGTTTGGGAATTTGTAGGGTGAGCTCTCCAGTTTTCTTGGGCTTTAGTTTCGTGTGAAAATACTGTGTGGGCAATATTATATAAGCCTAGTTGTGGCTGAAAACTACATGTTAAATCTTTTTTTGATGACCCATAAATAAATGTGTATACAAATAATATTTTAACTCAAATAACTTCTCATATTAAAAAAAAAAAAACCTAAAAGCAGCAAAGGGTGCAGTTCCACAAACCAGACTGAGCAATTTGTATTGAGGCTATGATCTTCTTGTCAATGTCAGCACTTCACTCTTGCAGTCTTATAATGTGCTCCTTGAGGGTATTTTTGCTCCAATTAAATAAAAATCTATAACACTACTGAATTGGTTTTCAAGAATATCAGCCAATAAGTTAATGCTTTGTCTTCACCCTCTTATGGGATATCAGAGTGGTATCTAAGGCACTTAGTCCAAGAATACTTCTCTCGGAGACTTCAGAAAAGAAATTTCAATTCCAGTGACAAACAGCCCATATGCCCAAAATATAAAAATAACTTAACATGCTTAATAATATATTGAAAACATATTTTTAAGTGACTTCCTGGGAGAACAAGAAAGTAAAGAATATTCAGAAGCTGAAAACAGAGAAAGAAGACACTTGGGAAATTTATAAAGGCCTGAAGCCAGCTTTTTCCAGGAAGCATCTGCTTAACCATGATAATTTCAGTTTCTGTTTTGACAGCCGCAGAGACCATGGGAAGTAGGTAACAAAATCAAGGACTATCCAAAGTGAATGGTCTAATAGAAGATCCCCACATAAAATTGAGTTTTGGAGGGTAACCGGGAATAAATCTACCAAACTGAAGGGTCAGCAAGTAAGCCTGCTTCTCTAAGGTTCCCTGATAATCTGTAAGGACAATTTTGCTCTAAAAATCTACATTTTTCAGACTGGATTCATGCTATCTATATGGTCAACAAAGATTTTCAAGTAGTCCCCAATTGGCAATGATATCAGGTAACTAGAAGCCAACAAAAATGCTCTCCAGAGGAATGCAATCACATCCAGGCTTCAAAGAATTCCCACAGCTGAAGTTCTAAGGACTATGAACTCATCATGAACAGCCATGAACTATGTGAACAAATAAGGTGAAATTAGTGACAGCCAGCTAGTGACAAGATACTAGCAAATATTTCAGACATTGGAATTTATCAGAAAGAGAATATGAAATGAGTACTTTTCATATGTTTGAATAAATAAAGCATTTCTTAAAGTTATAAGCAAAGGACAAGAGAGTGTATAAATTAAACAGCAAGAATTGAAATAAATGAAATATATTTTCAAATGAAAAATAAAATAAAATTTAAAAATTGGTTGATAGACTGAAGGGAAAATTAGATGCAGCTGAAGAAAAAGTTAGTAAACTAGAAGATAGATACAAAGATGTTATTCTGAAAGAAGCCCAAAGATACAAAATACAGAAAATAGAAAAGAGGTTAGGAAGGAGTAAGAAGGTCTAACATGTGTCTAATCAGAGAACCAAAAAGATATTGATACAAAAATCAGAATAAGGCAATAATTAAAGGAATAAAAACAAATAATTTTACTGAATTATAAAAAGATACAAAACTTCAGATCCTCAAAACCCACTAGTTATCTTAAATAACAAATACATATATAATCTATATTTATATAATTAGTCATCAGTATTTTTGATGAAACTGTAGAACACTAAATGCAAGTGTGATATATAAAGAAGGCTGAATTAAACTGAAAGCTATAACAGAAAACAGAAGCAATGGAAGATTACTGAATGTCTTCTGTTCAATAAGTATTAATATTAGAAAAAAAAGTAATAATCTAGAATTTTAAACAAGCAAAGCTATATTTCAAGTATAATAATAAAATTTTGTTTTCAGCTAAACAAAAACTGAAAGTTTACTACAGACTTTCACTAAAGAAAATTCTAAAAGTTCTGCTTCTCTCAAAAAGAAAACTATCATAGAGCTTGAGATGCAAATAAGAAACAGTGGGCAGTGGTCTTGGTAAATCTATAAGACATTGTTTTTAAAATAGTAATAATGATACTGTCTAATATATGGCATTAAAACATAGAGTAGGTAAAAGCAATAGCCAAAAATAGATTTTAATTTATTGGAGGAGTTGTAATTAGAGTTAAAGCATCTTAAGGTCCAATATATTTCAAGTAGTGGATAAAGATATTAACCAACTTCAGACATTGTTTAAATATGCCTTTGAAACTATCTAGGATAGTCATTAAAAAAAAGAAAAAAGTGTAATTTCCACAACAGTAGGGTATAATAATGAAGAGCCTATGAGAAAAATAAATCAACAAAAATGCAACAGATTTTTTAAAAAGCAAATAAAACAAACCAAATGAAGACAAGAAAGGAAGCAAAACATGAAACCAAAAAAGTCAAAAAACGGAAAGTAAAAATTAAGATGTACTTTAAGATCCAAATATATCTAAAGTAATTATAAAAGAGATAAACTTTTCTGTTAAAAAACAAGATGTTTCACCACATTTTTTAAAAATCTAGCTATCGGTCATTTACAAAGGACACTGTTAAACACATATATATAGACACAGAAAGTTTATATAAAAAAGGATGGAAAATATATGTACCAGGTTCAAACCAAAAGAACCTGGTGTCACATTATAAATATTGTATAAAATAGATTTTGATATAAAGTATTACTAGATCTAAGAAAAATAACTGCTTAAAGTTCAATTTATTAGGAAAAATTTTAAAACAATTCTAAATCTTTATGCATTTAATAACAAAACCTCAAATTATATCATTCCAAATTGAAAGCTCTGCAAGAGAGAGACAAATTCCAATGTCATAATGGAAAATAGTTACACATGTCTCAGGAATTGCTAGATTAGGCTGACAAAAAAATAGCAGTAAAATCTGTAACAGTTGAACACTATAACTGACATTTACAAGCAAGGGACAGTGTTACTCTAACGTTACTCTAAGAAACATATAGTACATTACATCCAACAAATAGAGAGTACAATTCTTTTCTTTTTAATTTATTTTGGCTGTGCCGGGTCTTATTTGAGGCATGTGGGATCTTCAGTTGCGGCATGCGGACTTCTTAGTTGCAGCATGCATGCGGGATCTATTTCCCTGACCGGGGATCGGACCCTGGGCCCCCTGCATTGGGAGCTCAGTGTCTTACCCACTGGACCACCAGGGAAGTCCCTGAGACTACAATTCTTTTCTAAGCACACATCAATTATTTATTAAAATGCCAGGCCAGAAAACAAGCCTCAACAAATTAGTGATAGGCACCATCACAATACAATTAAATTAGAAATCAATAAAAAAGAAAAGAAACTAGAAAATTTTCTTACATATGAATTTTCAAAGCTTACTTTTATAAATTAATGTGCCAAAACATACCATAACTATTAGCAAACTGAAACAATGTATAAAAAATATCCAATAAAGCATGAATAACTTAAGTTTGTCTAGAAATGCAAAGTTGGTTTAACATGAAAAAATCAACTAATGAATATCACCACCATAGTCAATTCCAGATTAGAAAGTCAATTATAATCTCAACAGATACAAGAAATGCATCCTATAAAATTCAATAGCAATTCATGATACTAAACAAATCTAATGAATTAAGAATAGAAGGAAACTTCCTTAGCATAACAAACCCTCAGCAAACATTATCTTAAACGGAGACACTGGAAGCATTTCCATTATAATGCAGAACCCGCGAAGAATGCATACCATCACCATTTGTTTTCAATAGCTACTGACATTTCTACACTGCAGTAGAACAAGAAAAGAAATGAGGTGTAAGGATTTAAAAGGAAGAAATCAGGCTGTGATTTTAGCAGGAAACAAGAGTGTCTACTATCCAAGACTATCCAATAGGATCTACAGATTATCATTACAACAGTTATGCACAAATTTTTACATTTATGACCCATTTGGCATTATAAAGAGTGCTGCAGGATGCAAAAACCTGGTCGTTTAATCAAATCAATGAAAGCAGAGGAGGCACTGGGGGATATTAGTTTCATCTCTTTAAATAGTGTAATGGTCCCCATGTATACATACCCTTCTACAAATGTTCCAAATAATTTTCCTGGAACATCACCTTTGTATCATAGCCCTCAGATCTCCCCTCCTAAAATCCCTATAAACATCAGAAATATTGGTGTTATTCTGCTCAGCCCTTTATCCTTTCAGTCATTCATTCAAACCCTGTGACAGACAACATGGAAAGCATCGATGAATAAGATGAAGCCCTTGCCTTCACAAGGTTCACAGTCTAGTGGGACAGTCAGTAACATAAATAAAGCAATGAGATGATAAAAATGTTCCTGCATATCCCAAGGTTATTGGTCTATATGTATTAGTGATGTGAAATGATAAGAGACATATCACAAACGCTACGAATACACGTGTTATGAAACAAACCCCCAGTGCCTCTAGAATCCCAGCCATTTAATAACACTAAAATGTTCTTTAAAATGTTGCCTTACTTCCCTTATTCTAATTTGTGCATTCTAATAAATGTGGAATTTTAATTTTTTACTAGACTTGCTTTAATATATTATTTTTAAAAATACAAGTGTTTTTAAGAAATAACGGGGAGTACACATCTTCTAGCTTACCATTCAACTAATACTGCCTGTGGGCTCAGACCTCTATGAACATGACTCTCCTTTGTTTAGAATGAGAAAAGGTGGATGATAACTCACCAGAACATGGTGTGTGAAATGGCTGATTGGATAATCTTCAGTCTCAGGATGCTGGTGCCCATAAACTCTTGTGGGAATTTTCCAGAAGCTTCCCCGGACACTAAGGGCAGGTTGCCATTATGCAGAACCATAGTTCTGTGCTTTTCCTGGCTTCTGAAACCTGGACGCTCAGCATAGCCAAGATTGTCTCAGCCCAGTCATCACTCCTGTGGTCCCTGCAGCTTTTGCTCCCAGTGTCTCTTAACAGAAGCTCAGCTAGATCCACCTCAAGGAGACGTGATACCCCTGTCTCACAGCATTGTAGACAGAACAGCCCTGAGCACATCCTAAGTGGCTTCTTGGTATCCAGGATAGGCCCAAGTACATCGTAATTGCCATATACAAAAATAAGAGAAGGCAGAAATAGGCTTCTTCAAGGTCAGCTACCTTGTGCATGGTCAGTGTAAGAACTAGAATATTCAGCCTTATTTCCACCATTCTCTACCCGAAGAGCTCAGGGATGGGTGAGGTATAAGAACAGAGGTGGAAGAGGGCAGTCAGCCACAGGGGAATGAAAAGCATCACAGGCTAGTGCTTGAGGCCTTGGCCACAGAAGCCAGACTGCCTGAGTTCAGAGTCCTGGTTTTTGCCACTAATAGCCCTGTGACCTTTGACAAGTTACTTACTTTTTCTGGGCCTTGGCATCCTCATCTGTCAAATGGGGAGAACCTTACCTCACAGGGTTGTGAAAACTGCAGTTCTTGAGACAACGGTAGAACTTTAATAAATATTAGCCGTTTGCTAGATTTCCTAAATACAGTCAGCCCTCCATATCTGTGGGTTCTGCATCCACAGATTTGACCAACCTCAGATGGAAAACACTTGGGAAAAAAATTCCAGAAAGTTTCCAAAAGCAAAACTTGAATTTGCCATGCACACGCAGCTATCTACATACCATTTATGTTTACAACCCTTTACGTAGCACTTACATTGTATTAGGTATTATAAGTAATCTAGAGATGATTTAAATTATACAGGAGGATGTGTGTAGCTTATATGCAAATACTACACCATTTTATATAAAGGACTTGAGCACCCATTTTAGTATCACAGGGGTCCTGGAACAAATCTCCCTCAGGTACCAAGAGATGACTGTATCTAATATTTTCAAGAGTACTATTATACCTCTGTCTGAAATAAATACAATTCCCAAAAAAAAACGTTCTAAGTTCTACATAACAAAAGAAGTGGAAACATGAAAAGTTCTGTCAACCAACTATTTTAACCACATGCTTTTTCCAGAGAACAGATGGACTTCTCTAAGACCAACTTGAAGGTGAATAAATAGACTCACTATTTTGGCAAGAGGCAATTAAGTCGTGGACACAAAAGGGTCTTATGCTCCTTTTTCGTTTGTTTTAAGGATTGTTATTTATATTATCCACTGAGTAATCTCTGCAATAAAAAAACGAATTGCTGTCTCAACTTGAAGACAATACATGGTCCAGAAATACATTTATGATGAGCATCTTTCTAGCTCTGCACCGTACAATACAGTAGCCAGTAAGCTATTTAAATGTGGCTACTTAAATTTAAATTAAAATTAAATAAATTTAAAATTCTGTTCCTAGTCACACTGATCACACATCAAGTGCTCAATAGCCATATGTGACTAATGGATAGAGAACATTTATTTCACCACAAAAGTTTCTATTGGATAGTACTGCAGATTATAAACTGGAGTATCTGGTACCACTTCCCAGCTAATCTTATCTGATTAGTATAGACCATTATAAAGTCACTGGTGAAATCAATCTTCAATTTAGAGTCTAGTGTAATAATTAAGAAACCTTATTTTACAATTATTTATGTTCATTTTTCCCAGGCACATCTGTATTTTTCAATTCTAATATCAGGAAATTACATAGTACCATATGTTTTAAGGACAGTTGGTAATTTGAAAAGCACAGAGGAGATTTCCCAAGCCATCATTTCTTAGCATAATCATTTATTAACTGTGCAAATGACACTGTCCAGACTCCCCAAGTAAAGTCTACACAGCAGAAATGGCATTAAGTCAAACTGTTGTTCAGGAGATTTCTGCTGTGAATGCAGCTAATCTAAACTGGTAAAACTATAAAACCAATACCTTATTCTAGATTTTTAATATATTTACCTGATGTCTAAATGTATTACTTTAACATATAATTCTTTCCTTGACTTCAGCTCATTGTACCTGAGTTACCTGCTCTTTCAATATTTTAGTTTCATTACAAATATCCTGGCTGCAAATCAGGCAGCTGTAGGTGACACACATCTCCCAGGTCTGGTCCCCTGGAGGACTTGCTGGATTAGCACATCAGCTTTCACAGCCTCTAAGGAACCCAACTTGCTCCCAGGATCTGCCCTAACACTATTTATATCTCCTAATTTCATTGTGAATTCCTTGGAGATGGGGAGGTGGTCACATGAGTTATAATGAGCCCTATGTAATTTGGCATGGAAAAGAATATCAAGAAAATTAAAATGTCTCCTGTTAAAAAGAACGGGGAGGGGAAGGAAGGATGGTGGTCATTTTTAGGGTTTGAGATATCCTAAGGGGTATTGTGGGGTAGTGGTGGGGAAGTTGGAAGAAATTTAAGAATTAGAATTTGGAGTTGAAAGAAGCTGTTTAGAGATTGTCTAGATCAGCTTTCCATTTAACAGATGAATAAAATGAAGCTCAGAGAGGGCATGTGACAGTACAGGATAGCGATTAAGACCATGGACTTTGGAAGTCAGATGACCAAATGCTGGCTCTGCTACTTAGTGGTTAAGTGAAGCTGAACCAGTTATTCAATCTGAGTCTCAATTTCCTCATTTATAAAACAGAGATTATAATACCGATAACTACCACATAGTCATTTGCAAAAATTAAATGAAATAATATGTTTCAAGTGTTAAAGCAGAGACTGACAAACCTACGTTCTCGATTCATGGGGCAACGATGACGATGGTGATGATGATGATCATGATAATGTGGTTGCCCAAAGCCTACCTGCAAGGTAATAGAAACAAGAAAATGAATGCAAGTTTGTGACTTCTAGTCTGATCCTCTAATCCATGTTTCCTGCACTAGTTTAACAATAAATACAACTTGCTACCAGCTTACTTTTTAGATCAGTAGACATGAGTCTCATCAAAGACTCCAGAAATGAACTTCTCTAAGACTGTCAGAAGGTACACAGGATGATGTCACCAAACTTCATAATTTCTCCTTGCTATGGATCTATTATTGTGTACTAATTTATCAACAGCTTGTTTTCAAGATGAGGTTATAAAGAACATGGTTCTTTATTCTGGATGAAGCTGAAGTCCCCAAAGGCTACTTGGCTTGTGCCAGGGGCACACACTTTGTTTTTCTGTTTGAAGCTATTATTTCCTTGTTTTATTTGGTTTTGAGTTCTGCTATGCTATGTCCATATGTTGCTTCCTCTGCCCTCTCAGAGTCCTGCCATCCCAGCTCACCAGACAGCAGCTGCTTGTCTCCTGCAGGTATTCATTCTGGCATGTGCTCAAACTAGTGTCACGGCAACTCATTTCCATGTAGGATACTGGCTATTTCCCAGGGCTTCATTGTTTTAAGTGTCCTTCAATGTCTGGACTTTCTACCTCAATAGATCCCAGTTTCTAGCCTGGAGAATTTGCAGTGAATATCCTGAAGTGCCAATGTGAAAAAAGCAAGGACACCTGGGGTAAGTTATCTCTTTTCCCACTTTTATAGTCATTCCACATATAAGGTCATCAACCTAATGCATCCACTAAATGGAACTTATGCCTCCGTTCACACTTATGTGGAAATTTACACTTTTCTTGAATTTTGAGATAGTCTCTTGGAAAGCTTCCTCTTCTAAACAAAACAAAACAAACAAAAAAAACTATCCATTTCTCTATTCCCCATTCTTGTTCAGGAATCTGGATTTACAATGTCACATGCAATATTGGAAAAGTATTCTACTAACTGATCATATGCCATATGCTTATGAACAGTAATTAGCAGCTCCCTTTTCCACCCCAAGAACATCTGTCTCAGCTTACTGCCAGTCTATTTAGAGCCATAGCATCATTATTACCTAGATCTTGATCCTCTCTTTCACCATTAACATTTATTTAAAATCTACAATTTAAAATGTATAGATAAAGCTCTGAACATTTCTGCAGAGACAGCTCAGAAGAAAAGTCTAGATGCCCATGCTGATTCTAGATTATTTTACTGGTCAGTCTACCCAAATATCAAATTGCTAAATTTTCACACTGTCCCTCCCATGGCAACTTGATTTACAGAAAGCTCCTAGCTTGCAAGAAGCTAGGAGCATCAGCATCTTAAAAAAAACACACCTTCTATTCAAGAGAGAATGAGTAAAAAGAAAGCAGAATTGAGGTTATTTTTGCCAGTTTATCTACCTTTGATGTCAAAGGAGGAATGTCCATTTTCCCTAGAAGTCATGGGGCATGTCTTCTTACCATGATTCTTGTGAACAGAAGCAGGCCATTTTGGAACAATGGAGCTAATTCTTCATCCTGATGATGTTAAAATAAATAAACCTTTTTTGTGCTTTTCAGATTATAAAGACCTCAGCAAACTTAAAGGATTCACGTAGACTCTGAACATGAAAGGTAAAAACTCTATAGAATTCAAGAAATTATGTTTCACAAATTGGAAACTGGATAGAAATTGTCAATTGCCAAAAACAAGTTTTGCTTCAAGAAAGACAGTAAGTAATACATTGGTTCATGCTTATACTTAGTACATCCTTGGACAAGAGACAATTTGTTGTTTATACCAATAAAAATGTTTCAACAACAAGCTCTCTTCGCCTCTGTAACATCTATGCATCCGAGGTCATTCCTCATGCACCACTAATTATTCAGAATTACTAATTATTCAGAATGCTCTGAATTTAGCCATGTATCTATTACCTATGATATGTTTTTGTTTTTTCAAATCATTCAAGGAATTGTATACCTACATAAAATTTTTTACTGCCACTTGGCACTCCTGTGAAACTCAGTCAACCATTATTAGAATTCATTTCCTAAAAGATCCATGGAAGCCTTGGAGTGAATAGTACTTTGAAATAAGAAAGAAAAACTCATTTGTGTGACCTCTAACTTATTACATGATCCTTAATGAAGACCATGGCATAATTTATCACTAGTGATCAAGATTGTTTTCTACCATATATCATGACAAAAGTACTTTCCTATATAGTATTCACTGTATAGTATTTTCACACACAAATCTATACAAAATGCAGAGTGAGAAATGGAAAATAATGAGTGGTAAGACAGCATCAGAGTGGTACATGTCTATCCCACCTGCCAACAGCTGCAACTTCAATATCTATTCCACTCCATTGTCCTGCAATTTTCACTCTTTTTCACATCATATGATTTGTTGTAGTTATGTGAGAATAGAAAAATTAATCATGAACATTTCTAATTTTTTATTAGAAAGAGAAAATATCATTGAAATAAATATTTCCTGACTTAGAGCCCAAGCTCTCCTATACTATTGGATTCAATATTTATACTGGCTGCTAGGTTGTGAAGTTTATCAACTGAAGCTCCTACTTACCAAGCAACTGGGTAAAGGCAAGTCCAATAGGTTAATTTCTGTGTTCATAAAGCAAGTCAACTACGCTGATTTCTAATTTGTTTTCAAAAGTATCAACCACGTTAAAGTATAGGAACATCAAAGCAAATAGAAATTCAACGCAACACATGAACTGTCCATGAATTGATGCTTAAATCTGAAGACTAGAAAGGACTGTATAAGGTAATGGTTTTCCAGTTTGGTCCAAGGAGCGGTAGAGATTCTAAAGGAGTGTCTCGAGGACTGCCTTTGCTGTGTGCAGCGGTAAGTGAAACATTTCAACCAGATTCAGGCACAATCTCTCAGCTCTAATCTGAGCTACATATTAGGCTTCAGTGCATTCATTAAAGAAAGGTGTTTTGCAGATATTTCACTCTGGACCTACATCGTGCATCAATTTAGACTGGTCAGAGCTTAAGGCAAAAGGCAGGAAGGCAAAAGTTTTGGTCTTGCTCTTCAGCTCATGGTTATTAAAATGTACGCTTTAAGGGTCTTCTCAGGGGAGTACCATCCATCCTTCAGAGAAGACTACTGGTTGGCATATCTGCTAAACATTTTCACCACTTCCTTGAAAACACCACAGTGTGTAAGAGACTATGATTTATGAAATGTCAATACATATGCCAGTCAGTGACAATAAACTTAAAATAAACTTACATTGACAATAAACGTAAAAGGTAGATATTATTATCCTGGGATTCAGAGAGGTCGAGTAACCTCCCCATATGCTCAGAAACAGATTCAGGCCTTATGTGGCTTTCAAGCCATATTCACTCTAAAATGCTGCTTTCCATAAAGCATGCATTTTTAACAGAATCATTATCTCCCCCAATGGGGCAAAAATTGGTTTGGGAGGCAAAAACATCTTAGCTATTACAGTAGTTTGTGGCCCTGCAAAGGGTCACAGTACATGAACAGAATATAGTATATCTGTGGTTTTACGACTTCAAGGGGAGTGGGGACAAATAGAAAAAAATGTCTAAAAAGTCTCCTTGGTTGGGTTTGGAGGGTAATAATAAAAAAGAGGCTGAGCTATATTTACGTAAAGACACTACATTTAATATTTCCCTTTTAGCCCATTTGGATTTTATTTACTAATGTCATTGTTTACATTCATAAATCTCTATTGAACTATCAAGGATACAATAGTGACCTAAAGGAATATAATCTCTGCCTCACAGCACTATATCCTAGTACTCACCTGTCTTTTTTCTATATTTGGTTTATTTAATTATATTCTCCCTCTAGCAATTTCATGTCATGTTTAATTTCATTAATTAGAATTTTTATTATCCCCTATCTTTTTCCTACTAATTTTATTGCCTTTTGTTACTTTATTTGCCTTTTTTCTTATCAGAGGAACAAATGAAACTCATAGATTTTTATCACTATGCTTAAGCAAGGTAGGCCAAGGTCAATGCTTAAATTGGGAAAAATTCAGAATCACATACATATCACCTACTTAAGTACCTTTTATTCAGGAATCCTACTGGCTTGGTCTTTTGAGACACAGTCCATATAAATATATTTGGAAGTGGCTTCTTTTTGTGTTTCAAATAAGGTAAATGAAAGATATAAGTAGATTTCCTTATTGATACACAGCCTTCCCTTGGGGAATATCCCCCATCCTTTGTCTTAAAAGTATCTCAACAGTCTTCACAGAGGTTTGGCTCAAGGGTATGAACAAAACCCTTCTACTATTTGCCTTTTAATCCATGAAAAAAGCAATGCCAGCTCTGGGGCCCATATCAGGCATAAGGAAGGCTAGAAGCTTTAGAGATAATAACTACAATGGGAGTGGAAAGGATATTACACTTAACAGGAACTATAAGTTTTGCAAAACTCTTATTATTATTATTAATTATATCTTTATAAGAGTATAATTGCTTTACAATGTTGTGTTAGCTTCTGCTGTACAACAAAGTGAATCAGCTATATGTATACATATATCCCCATATCCCCTCCCTCTTGAGCCTCCATCCCACCCTCCCTGTCCCACCCCTCTAGGTCATCACAAAGGATCAAGCTGATCTCCCCATGCTATTGGTAGTGTATATATGTCAATGCTACTCTCTCACTTCGTCCCAGCTTCCCCATCCCCACCGTGTCCTCAAGTCCGTTCTCTAAGTCTGCGTCTTCATTCCTGCCCTGCCACTAGGTTCATCAGTACCATGCAAAACTCTTTTAACTGTTTCTGTCTCTAAATATCCTAAAATGTCAGTCTCTTTGCAAATTAAGAAATTCAAAATATGTTCTAGCCAAAACATAGGATTGAAAGGATTGGCAGACTCAGGAACTGACAAACTGTAAAATATTATTATGCCATCAATTTATCCATCTATGAAGTATATACATCCTTTTTAATTTGCCTTCCCAGAACAGAACATGTAGTGTTTGGCCATCCCTTGGGAAGATAATCCATGGCCTAATCAGGCAAGGATTTTCCCTCCATTTGTTCTACAAAGATCCTCCATTTACTCAGAAGATGATTTCCTGATACTTACACAATCCAGTGGTACCACAGGCCAAAGTTCTCCTGAAGAGTAACAGTAAATTCACTTTTTGCATCAATCGGTTTGAATTATTGGAATGATGCTATCATCTCATCCCTCATGAATTGTATCTATTTATCATATCCAAATCAGTCACTTCTTTCAACAAAACATTACTGAAGGCCTACTGCATAGGCTATGTGAACAGCCCCCTACACCACAAGATACAGAAGATGATCTCCTTCAAATATTTAACTTTAACAATTGCTCATGAATTTTCCAAACGCCCTCAGTGAGAATTCTTAGGAGACACAATGGCTGGTCCTTAATTGGGCAAATGAAGTCTATTTTCTCAGACTATTTGCTAAAAAAAGAAAATCCTTTTAATGTAAAGACATGATTTTAGGAGCACTCTGTTTATAGGGCAGTTCTTTCTATCTCTTTTCTCAGATAATAAGCCCAAGTTTAGGTTGACTGGGCTCACCTCAAGAATGAGTCTTAGACTGGAAGTTACTCTTCTTTTGTTGAATGGCAGAACCTTATTCATCAGCTCTGGTCTATCTAATATTTCAGAGCTGAATTTAAAAAAGAAAGAAAGAAAAAAAGGCAAAAGCCTCATTCTTGGATTTTACAGAGAGAAATCCAGCAAAGGAATTTTCTACTGTACTGAAGATAGCTAATCCCTGCTTCCCTTCTGTAAAGGCTTGAGTATTTGCAGTGAAATCTAAATAGCACAGAAGAGGCTAGCTCACCAATAAACTGAAGGTAGGATTCATGGGGTATGCAAATCCCTCTTCCAGAGAGAGCCTGGGGAATGCACTTCTGCTCTATTGTGACAGCCTTCTGCCCTCCTACAGTCTGGGTGCCTCACAATTAGTCCTAATGACCCAACTGCCTGGTGTGGTAATGGTCTTGTCACAATGTGGTCAGGAAGAAGGCTTTCCCCACAGACCAGTTTTCTAGGACTTTCTGTGTGAAACCAAGAAGAAAACATTTTGTCAAATTTATGTGCATATATAATCGAGTAATGCTGAATGCCCATGGGATGTAACTGATCTATAAATACCTGGAGCATTTCCATGAAACCTGGGTCTCGTTTTGGATCTATAATGAAAACCCAAATCACATGCTTTCAAATTCTCTAGGAATTCTTTTTATGTCCTAGATTTTAGGATGCCAAAAAAAAAAACAAAACAGATTTGTGTTATTTTATTTCAATTGTCCTTCAACTGATCCTGATACATATTTTCAATATATTCTTTTAAAAAGTATCTAGCATAATTTTCAGGATGAGAAGACATACAACATTTGTCTCACTTTCATTTTATAGCCTTTTTAAAAAAATTTATTTATGGCTGCGTTGGGTCTTCGTTGCTGTGCGCAGGCTTTCTCTAGTTGCGGCAAGCGGGGGCTACTCTATTGTGGTGCGCAGGCTTCTCATTGCGGTGGCTTCTCTTGTTGCGGAGCACGGGCTCTAGACATGCGGGCTTCAGTAGCTGTGGCTGGCAGGCTTCAGAGCGCAGGCTCAGTAGTTGTGGCTCCCAGGCTCTAGAGCACAGGCTCAGTAGTTGTGGCTCCCAGGCTCTAGAGCGCAGGCTCAGTAGTTGTGGCGCATGGGCTTAGTTGCTCCGCGGCATGTGTGATCTTCCAGACCAGGGATTGAACCCGTGTCCCCTGCATTGCAAGCGGATTCTTAACCACTGAGCCACCAGGGAAGTCCCTGTAGTCTTAATAAATATATTTATCATTATAATAAAACTAAAATATATCAACAGTGTATATGACAATGCAAGTATAATTTGAGGAACTAATGAATTCATTTCACCTTTCATATAGCACTAGCTACATAATTCAAAGCATCTGAGAAGATAAAAATAAAGGGTTTTTTTCCCCTCTAAGTGACATTGAGTTTATTTAGGAGAAAAAGAGTTAAATTCTTTGCCTACATAAGCAGCAGCAATTTAGGTGCATTTAGAATCTAAAGAAGAAAACACTTTATAGCTATTAACTTAACAATGATAAACTTGTTCCTAAAACTGATTGAATAGAAATCACTGGCCCATAGGAAATAAAGGAACAGCCGACCTTGTTTGCCTTCCCACTTCCTCCTTCCTCATAGACCCAGTCACCTGTAGCTCTTCAGCCTTCCCCTTTCCCCAGAAACCCCACATGCCTGGAGAAGCCTCCTCTCCCCCAGCTCTTGAGTGGGTTTAATAGCTACAGGTAATCCTAGACCTCTTGCCAATAATCTAGTCAGGAATGGGGATGTGACTCACATTGAACAAGTGGTACCTGAGGAGTGGCTTAAAGGGATCTGCTAGGAAAATTCTGACCCTTCAAGACATTTTCTAAAACAACCTCTGCTCTCTCTTCCTGACCACTGCTATGCATAGATGGGAAGCCATGATGTCTACAGACATTTTACCAGCCTGAGGAGGAATGCATGGAGGAGAATTGAGAAAAGAGACTTCCAGGAAACAGAAATGAAGCCAAGATTATGGGAAGCCTGATCAATACCCTATACCCAGACATCCCATTAAGTGAGCTAATACTTTTTGTATTATTTGAGTTGGGTTTCTGTTACAACTGAAAGAATGCTATCAGATATGAAAGTCTAAGGCAAGGTACGTTTTCTCACAACTACTGAAATACGCACTATTAAAATCATTGCTTTTTGTTAAAATATTGACTTCAAAGAGCTCATGCTTAAATTGAATACTTAGGCATATTAAGGCCTATCTCTTAGACTAAAATCTTAGTATGTTATCATTGGCACCTACTAGCAAGAACTCACTTATCAGATTAGTTAGTTATGGCCTAGAGGAAGGGATAATTTCATTACTTAAACATAAATATATTGAGTGCCTACAGTGTGCCAATACTACTCCAGGCAATGGAGATACAGTAGTGAACCACACAGACAAAAATTTCTGCACTCATGGAGCTTATATTCTGGAGGGGGAAACAAATGATAAAGCAATACATTTGTAAAATATGTAATATGCCAGATGGTGATAAGTGTTAAGAAGTAAAATCATACAGGCACAGAAATAGAGTCTGAGGATGAAAAAGATGTTATAATTTTGAAAAGAAAGTAGGGAAAGCCTCACTTCTCATTAACATTTGAACAGAAACCTAACAAAGTAAGGGAGCAATAGGGTGGCCAGGGGAGGTGAGGAGGGAGACAGCTACAAGCAAAGGAAAGAGTGTGTACAAAATCCTGGAGGTGGAAACCTTCCTGCCTTTCCGTGTTCCAGGAATAGTAAGGAATGCAACATGGCTAGGCTGCAGTGAGGAGGGGAGGGGAGAAAGCAGATCAGAGAGGGAACGTGAGGCCACTTGTACTTGCAAGAGTCTAAGCCAGGGTCAAGAGCAGTAATATGAAAGTTGTTAGGAGAAGTCTGGTTATAGGTATATTTAGAAGAGCCAACAAGATAGTTGATGGATTGGATGTGAGTAGGAGTCAAAGATGGCTCTCAGGTCTTTGGCCTGAGCAGCTAGGACAGAGGTGGCATTAACTGAGATGAAGATTATGGCAGAACAAATTTCTCTGGAGGGGTGGGGGAGTCAGAGTTGGTTTGGGACTTACTGAATGTGAGCTGCCTATTAGAAGCCCAAGTGGAGACGTCAGGAAATCAGCTGATTCTAGGAGACAGGATCTGGAATTCATCTCCAGGCTGGAGATGTAAATTTAGAAATTGTCAGTGTATAGTTAGTATTTAAAGTCATGAAATTATCTGGAGAGTAGCAGTAGACTGTAAAAATAAGAGATCCAGGAACTAAGCCCTGAGAAGATATGACAAGTATGTTAGAAAAGAGGAGCTTAGATAAAGCTGTTGTAACAGAGAAAGGACCCCAATTTCCAACCAGCCAAAAGACTTGGAAACAGGGATAAAGGAGATCGGACGCATGCCTAAATGATTGTCTTTATGACTTTAATTCTCCCACCCATAGAGCATCTTAACACAGGGTGAAGATTCAATGAGATTTTGATTTTTGTGGATGGCTCCATTAGCCACAAGTATCAGAAAGCCTAGATTCAAATTGGAATAAATGGTAAGAGGACTATCTCATATGACAATAAACCTACAGGAAGAGCAGACCCAGGGCAGAGAACAGGGCTCACCGCAGCCTCCCTATGGTTCTCTTCCCTCTGCTCTCTCTCCCCAGCATTGATTTAGACTTCAGGAAACTACCAAGATGGTCGCAGCTTCTCCTGACCTCACAGCCAGACTATATCCAGGGACAGAAAAACAGATCACCTCTTCTAGTGTCTCAGAATATAAAATAGCGAGGAGCCAGAGAGATTTATTTCAGTGAATGGGTGACAAAGAAATTGATAACATAATCAAGAAGGAAGTGATTCAGAGGAGATGTCCAGTGATGCCCTTGAGCTCTTAAACAAAGAAAAATTTTCAAGTACTTCCTAATTGCCTTCTTTTTTCTTCTACTGTTTGCCTTAATACAACCAATCTTTGAAGGACGTTACCAAATTCCTTCAAATCTTTTTTCTTATTAGTTTCCTCCCTATGGACTTCCATCGCTTGCTCAAATTTATACCGATCATTTTCTGAGCCTACTGCAGAGCTACCATTATGGGAATGAACTTTATTATTCCCCTGGGCATATTTTCTGGATCCCATAAGGAGATCTTTCCTAGAAACCTCCCGTAAGACATCCCTTCTTATTTCATTGGCCAAAACTAGATCCTATGCCCACTCCAAAACCAACCAATGGCAAACAGATAGTAAAATCATCACTAGACTAATAAGGTTTGTTTATGATCTAGAGATAGGATGCCTCTCTGAGGAGCTAATGTTTGAGAAAATCAATATTTGGTTGTCAGGAAGAAGGAGAGAATTGGACCCTAGGTAGGCAGTCAACAGTATCTGATATGATAAGGATGAAAAAGCCCTATTTAAAGCCAAAAAAGGGATTAATGAATTATATAAAGAAGAAAGTATAATTGCAAAAATTAAACAGCCATCTATTTTATTCCAAAAGTTCTAACCTCGTGAAATATGAAATGACTGGAAGATTGATTTGGATTTTTAAAATCACTTCTAGCACTAACGTTTTCACTTCAATAGTATTTTGATAAAAGAAAAAAAAAACAACCTTGTGAATTACTATAAAACACCATAAAATATAACTGCTCTACTTTAGAGAAATCTTAGTATTTAATGGTAATAATTTTAGGACATAAGCTGATTGAAGTACTATTTTAAACATTACACTGCTGATTCCAGGTAAATGTAAGATCAAGTTTCAACTGATAGCAGCCTGATAGGTTTCAGGCCATAAATTACTTTATTACTAAATTACTTTTTAGATTTATACCAGAAAACAGTGACCACCTGACTCTTAAAATGCAATTTAATGGAGCTACTGTTGAAGTTAGAGTACAAAGCCAGATTAATAGTAGATTAGATAAATGTTGGTGATGTCATTCCCAAAAGTTTGCAATTTATCTTGCCTATTTTTCTCTCTTTCAGTGTGATAACTCTAAATTGGTGCTTATAAAAGCCATAACTCATCCTTCAAAATCTCTTCTATTTTCTCATCAACCATGTATCCTAGGTCCTGTAGATTCTGACCTTCACTTTACTTCATTTGCTTCTAATTGGGTCTCTGTCACATTAATTGCATTTAAGAAGGTTATTTGAAGAAGGTGAAAAAACACCACATTATACATGTGCAGAATTGTCATCCGAATAGAAAAACTCTTTTCTCATAGAAAAATCGTATTTCTAAAAAGAAATATATGGAACAATTTACTTTTTCTGTCTCTGGCTAAATGATGACTAAATATGATCCCTCATCCTTTTATAACTGATATACATTCGGCCTAAATATATCACTGCCATCAATTTTCTTTTGTACAAGGGTAATAGTGTGTTTGTTCTTATGTGCTTTCAATTTCTATATGGTGTTTATTTCTCTGTTTTTTATTAGTGTTGTTTCTGTTAATGAAAAGTCATTCAGTAAATAAGATTATCACTATTTATGCCAGCAATCAGGTTTCTCTAGTAACGAGGCTTTCAGGTAATACAGGAGAGTTCTTTCTCTCATACAAAATATTTCTCACTCATTTTAACTTAGACTTGAAACATTAATCTTTCCTCAATTCTTTAAAGATAATTCCAAATTAATTATTAGGCTGCACCAAGTAGAAGTAATTCAAATACTTTAAAGGGAGAAAAATGGATAAACTAATTGATACTTCATGAACTAGTCACCTGAACCTTTTCTTTCAGATTTAAAATAGCCTTCTCAAAGTCAGAGTTGATATACTTCATAAGAATTATTATATCATTTTTCTTTGGAAGTTTAAGATATAGAGAATGAAACCAGTATCTGAGAGAAGGTGTTATCACCTGACAAAATAACTTAGGGGGCAATGATGAAGAAAATACTAATTAAAGTTCCCAGATTATGCATATCTAGCCATCTTTCCTGAACCTTCCTGACTTCAAACAGGTTATATGTTATTGATTGTCTGATAATGGAGGAGTCATCATTAGACCCTATGATGTTCCCATGTGGAGAGCTCCACTTATGGCATCCCACACTGAATGTGTTCTTTGATATGATGATTCACTTTCCATTTATGAAGAAATACTTTATCATTATTTAGAGCCCAAATCCACTGGCACACACATAGTCCAAAATTTTTAGCTTAATGAAAATTTAATCAAACTACAGGTTTAAAATAATGCATGCGGCTAACAAGATCACAGTGTGATAGTGGAAGTGTGTGCTGGTTGCAGGAGATACGGTATCCTGTCTAGACGCAGCACATGGCAAAAACACTCATCTAAAAAAAGACTCACCTCGTTATGATGACAGATTCTGCCCTTTGCGATGCAAACAGTTGCCTGGTGTGGGTTAGAAAAGTTGCTCCTTCCTAAACAAACATTAACCAGTTTGTCACTGGTAACTGCCTGTTAACTGGCATTTCTCTTCACCACCCCGTCAGTTTTGTTTCGTCTTAGCTCTCAGGCTGTCGGCTGCTGCAGCTGTTACACAGTGACCTTGGCCCATCTCAGTTTGAGTGCGGGGCAAGGAACATAGATATGAACAACGCACCCCCCAGCCCATTCCCAGAGTGCACAAAAGTGAAGAGCTGGAGAGCTTTATTTCAGGGAATGTGCCAGAGAGAAGTTGACAACATAATCAAGAGAGAACTGATAGACAAGAAAAAGACCCACCGTTGGCCTTGGACCAACAGGGCACTGAGTATGTTTTTCATGTTTTTCCTAATTGCCTTTCCTTTTTCCTTATATCATCTGCCTTAACACATCCAGTCTCTCAAGAGCATTACCAAACTTCTCTAAACTCTTTTTCTTAGTTTCTTCCCTTCTGGTCCTCTGTCCTCTTGCTCAGCCTGAACTGATGGCTCTCGGGGTCCACAGCCCCGCTGTCACCATGGGACTGTGCTTCATTACCCTCTTGAGCGAGATCAACTGGCTGCCATAAGTTGTTCTTGATTTGCTCCTTATTTTGCTCTTATGCATCTTTAAATAACTTCTTAAGTACAACTTAGGATGTATGGAAGGTAAACTTTCTAAGTCTTTATCTGAAAATATTGTTATCTTATTACAGACATAGCTCATTTTATTGTGCTTTGCTTCAGTGTTCTTTGCAGATACTGAATTTTTTTAATAAACTGAAGGTTTGTGGCAACCTGCATTGAGCAAGTCTGTCGGCGCCATTTTTTCAACAGCATTTGCTCACTTCATATCCCTGTGCCACATTTTGGTAATTCTCACAATATTTTAGACTTTTTCATTATTATTATATTTGCTGGGGATCTTTGATGTTACTACTATGACTCACTAAAGGCTCAGATGATGGTTAGCATCTTTTGCTAATAAAGTATTTTTTAATTAAGGTAGGTACATTGTTTTTTAAGACACCATGCTAGTGCACACTCCATAAACTACTATAGTGTAAACGTAAACTTTATATGGCCTGGGAACCAAAAAATTTGTGTGACTTCACTTTATTGCAATATTCACTTTATTGTGGTGCTCTGGAATGGAACCTGCGGTATCTCTAAGGTACAGGTCTGCCTGTACAGAGCTTGATTTCAAATTTAACTGGGCATAGAACTCTACTTACCTCCTCCTTGCATAAGAATCACAAACTGAGATGAAAAACTAACTTCAAACAATCCTAACAATTTCTAATCCCCTTTCCAAGATTGTATTAGAATGAGTTAGCTTCTGATTTACACAATGATACCATCACAGAAACTTATCATGGCACCTCCTTGGCACTAAAGAAATTCAAGAAATTGCTGAATTGCATTCTCAAGATAATGTGTTGTGAGCAAAAGTGTTGTTCACCCAAGTATCCAGCTTTATATGGTGTTTCCTAAAACAAGTATCAAACACTTACATAACACTCACTGTATATTAAAAAGTGTTCTAAAGGCTTTACAAATATTCACACATGGGATCCTCATAAGAAGCCTGTGAGAACGGTACTATTATTATCTTCATTGTAAAGATGAGAAGACTGAGACATAGAGGCATTAACCTAACCATGAAGAACACACACTGGTAAGTGGTTGATTCGGGGTTTCAGGATTTGCACCCAGGAACTCTTGTTCGGGAGATCATGAGCACTAAGCTATGTTGCCTCTCAAGAGCCAAACATGTCAGACTCCTTAAACATTCCCTTGCACTGTGGATATACAATTAGCATTTGAACATTACAGACGAATAAAGAGCCCTACAGGAAAATGTGATACTGTTTATACTCCCTCCTGGCTCAAACTGTTCCTTCCTAAATTGTCTAAGTTCTTACCTACTTACCATTCGATACATCTGGAGCCTTCAATAAGTGTTAAGTTGATGCTGTGCTGCTGACACTGCTATAATCCTTGAAGAGTAATGAGGCCCTCAGAAGATAACGAACCACTTATTTCATTAGTTAACTCAAAACATCTCTCCCTCTGTTTTACAAATAGATCAAATAAGTATAAACGCTCAAAACTATAAAATTTCCAAAATTTCAAGATGCTGGGTGTCCTTTTCAATCATAATAGTGTATGGATTGACTAATATTTTATTCTGAACCTTCCCCCTTTTTACTGGATTTTCGTTTTAAATAATGAAAAACAAACTTAACCAAGGGAATACTTTGAAGTATCACTTTTTAAATCTTCATGTCCACTTTCACTGTCATTCAACACAGTTGCACCTTTTTTTTAAAATTAAATTATTACTACAAATTTATTGTATTTATTTATTTATTTTTAGCTGTGTTGGGTCTTCGTTGCTGTGCACGGGCTTTCTCTAGTTGCATCGAGCTGGGGCTACTCTTAATTGTGGCGTGCGGGCTTCTCATTGCAGTGGCTTCTCTTGTTGCGGAGCACGGGCTGTAGGCGTGCGGGCTCCAGTAGTTGCAGCACGTGGGCTCAGTAGTTGTGGCGCACGGGCTTAGGTGCTCCGCGGCATGTGGGATCTTCCCGGACCAGGGCTTGAACCTGTGTCCCCTGCCTTGGCAGGCGGATTCTTAACCACTGTGCCACCAGGGAAGCCCCGCAGTTGCACCTTTTATTTTTTGTCTGCTCCATCCCAGAGCTAATGCCTACCCTAGACCTATGTGGTGGTGACTTTAGCCCATATGACCTAAGTTCCAATCCTACTTCTGACACTTAGTAGCCAGGAGACCTGACACTAATGTCCACCCTCTCTGAAACACAGTTTCCTCATTTATAAAGGAGTAATAATAATTCCACCCTTGCAATTTTGCTGTGAAAATAAGAAGCAACACACATGAAGAATTTGATCCGTAATATGTATCCAATAAATAGAACTTGTCTTAAGAAAAAGAAAGTGTAAGGTGTCTTTAAATGCAAATGGCCTAGGTGAAATTTTGCTATAAAGTACTTCTTCCAAAGTTTGAAAAAAATTAAGAGGTGATTCCTGGAGTAATGTTTTTATTTTCCAAGCTACGAAAATGAGTTTAACTTTTCAAAAATGAGATTTGTTAAATTGCTCATTTGGGATAAAATCGAGCAAAGTGAAATATTAAGCAAATTTTAAAGATTTCTTCCCAAAAGCAGATCTCTCATCATAATTATTGACCATGTCCTTTTCTCCCCTTGTCCATACTAACAACCACATCTTAGAAAATTCCCTCAAACCCTTGCTAGTCAACTATACACGTTCAGAATTCTCTTTTTAGAAAGACCTTCAGGGCTTCAGTCCTTCTATGAACAGTTAAACTATTCTGAAGGTCTCTGGGTGATTAGCATTCTCCAAGTTGTTAATTAAGAAAATGTATAAGATATACCAAAAACTAGGGCTTCCCTGGTGGTGCAGTGGTTGAGAGTCTGCCTGCCAATGCAGGGGACGCGGGTTCGTGCCCCAGTCCGGGAGGATCCCACATGCCGCAGAGCGGCTGGGCCTGTGAGCCAGCCATGGCTGCGGGGCCTGCGCGTCCGGAACCTGTGATCCGCAGTGGGAGAGGCCACAACGGTGAGAGGCCCGAGTACCGCAAAAAAAAAAAAAAAAAAAGATATACCAAAAACTATTTAAGTATACTACTGTGAAAGATATGATTTTTCTAAGTTTGGTCTTGCTTTCAAGTATCTTAAGAGAGAGAGTCTGAATTGTTATAAATGAGGTGTTCTGGGCTTTGAGATTCTTCACGCAATCAACATGAAGCTAATGGCACCTATAGATCTGAATTCAAGACAGAAAAATGGTGTCTTCTCACATGGTAAAAACAATGCCCAGCAAATGAGTCTTTTTCCCCTACACAGTCATACACTTGTGTCCCATGCTTTCTGCAGCATTACTGGTAAGCCACCATTCCCAGTTAGGTCAATGGGACCAAATACTAAGGAATTGAACGTATTCAAGTCTTCCTACCAATGAACACTCCCTACTCCTGTGCACACACATAAATACATTCCGTAATTTCTTTCACATGAAAGAAAGAAAATGTCTGATTTAATGCTAACATCAAAAAGGAATATTAGCAGACAGCATTCAGGCCTCAATACACATGTTATGAAAGGTAGTGATGCTAGAAGTGTCTGTTGCATGTCATCTTTTTTTCTGTGTGTGTGTGTGGTGGTAGTGTTGGTATTGTGGTGTTATAAGACAAATTTATAAACACTAATACTCTAACTAGCCTTTATATATGTGTACATACAGCTGATTCACTTCATTGTACAGCAGAAACTAACACAACACTGTAAAGCAATTATACTCCAATAAAAAAATAATAAAAAGTAAAGTAGCCTTTAAAAATTGCCTGTATAAACTCTTGTAGTTTCACAACATATTGCCTAATTTAGAGTTTGCTTTAGATTTAGTTTTACTAAATACTCTCAATTGTAAAATTATCTAAACATAAACATATATGTGAGATACATAATATTGAATCATCAAAATATAAAACCTCTGACCAAATATTTCTTTTTGTAACAATTACACTAAGGGATTAATCCAAACTGAGCCCAAACAAATAAAAACACAATGTAAATTGATACAGCCACTATGGAGAACAATATGGAGGTTCCTTAAAAAAGTACAAATAGAACTACCATACGACCCAGCAATCCCACTACTGGGCATATACCCTGAGAAAACCATAATTCAAAAAGAGTCATATACCACAATGTTCATTGAAGCACTATTTACAATAGCCAGGACATGGAAGCAACCTAAGTGTCCATCAACAGATGAATGGATAAAGAAGATGTGGCACATATATACAATGGAATATTACTCAGCAATAAAAAGAAACAAAATTGAGTGAATTGTAGTGAGGTGGATGGACCTAGAGCCTGTCATACAGAGTGAAGTTAAGTCAGAAAGAGAAAAACAAATAGCATTATGCTAACACATACATATGGAATCTAAGAAAAAAGAAAAAAAAGGTCATGAAGAACCTAGGGGTAAGATGGGAATAAAGACACAGACCTACTAGAGCATGGACCTGAGGATATGGGGAGGGGGAAGGGTAACCTGTGACAAAGTGAGAGAGTGGCATGGACATATATACACTACCAAACGTAAACTAGATAGCTAGTGGGAAGTAGCTGCATAGCACAGGGAGATCAGCTAGGTGGTTTGTGACCACCTAGGGGGGGGGATAGGGAGGGTGGGAGGGAGGGAGATGCAAGAGGGAAGAGATATGGGAACATACGTATATGTATAACTGATTCACTTTGTTATAAAGCAGAAACTAACACACCATTGTAAAGCAATTATACTCCAATAAAGATGTTAAAAAATAAATAAATAAAAAATAAAAACACAATGTTCATCATCACATAAAATATAATACTGAAAACTCAGGTATATTTACTTATGCATATCATTTAAATTAGTCAAGGTAAACCTTTGATATGGTGGAATATTATATAGCAATAAAAATTTTTATACTGTTTCCAAAAAATATTATTGCTATAAGGAAATGTTAATAACAAGTAATATATATATAACAATATTATAGCATGGTTCAAATTAAATATATATTTTATGTAAATGTGTATTTGTACATATCTACAGTATACAATATATATATTTATTCATTTATGTATATAAATATATAAGGGCATAAATACATGTGAAATTCCAAAAGGATATATACCAATGTTGGTAGCATTACTTCTGGACAGTGCAATTAGAGAACATGTTTAATGTTCTTATTTTTATGTCACTGTACATTCCATGAGCTGTACAATGAATCTGCATTTTTTTAATACAAAAATATTGTTTCATTTAAGAAAAAACCCTCAATTGGACATGGAAATCATAAATCCTCAGAAGCACTTGTGCCAGTGGCTTTGGTAGTTATGATAAAGATAGCTACTTGCCTTCTGACCTCCTTTCTCTGTCTTTGCTAGCAGCAGAGTAGTAGAGGGTCCTGCCTGCTGCCTGGAATTAAGTTCTGCATCTCCTAGCTCCCCTTGTTGCTGGGCAGAGCCATGTGGCTAAGTCTATGCCAATGAAATGTAAGTAGAAACGCTGTATGCAGCCTCTTGGAAACCTCTTTAATGGAAGCCAGTGGGATAGGAGAAGCCTATTTTGGTCTTTCTGCATTTCCTCCTGCTCATGGCCCACAACAACATGACCTTGAAGATGGAGGCCGACTAAAATGACAGAGCTTAGCCCCAGAGGAAAACTAGATCCCTATTGGCCATGAAGCCACTGTACCAGCCCTAGATTACTTCTATGAGAGAGAGAAATAAACCTGTATCTTGTTTCAGCTTTCTTATTTGGGGATTTTTCTCTTCTGTGTACCTGCTATAAACTCACCCCACCAACACTGACCCATGGAGACATCAGCAATTACACCAAAGGGCAGTAGCAGCAGTAAAAATTTCTTTAGCAAACATCAGAAAAATCGATGTCTTATTTGGCCATAAAGAACTAGAGCAGAAAAGAAAAAAAGCATTGCAGCAAGACCTGGAGCTACTTGTAAGAAATCTGAAGGCAGCTGGCATTCCCACCTAGCAGGTAGCCATTATTAACTGGTAATATTCTTCCTACAGCTCACTAAACCTTTAAATGGCATGGTTCCATCCATCAGTTTATTCTTCCTGACAGATAAGTAAAAATCCATAAGGATTCTTTTCCTTCAAACTTTCTGCATAACTGTAATATAAAATTAATAGTTTTTGTGACCTGATCATTTCTCGGCAGACTTCAGTTTCCTTCTTGCAAGCTATACTATTTCATGTTTAATTACTGCTTTACAGTATTTTTAAATTACTAAAATTTTATTAAGCCCTAATGAAATTTCAGAAGTGAAATCTATACTAGATATAATTTTTGATTATTTAATTGTATGACTACTTCCTCTGGGACTTTGGGTACCATTTGTCTGATAGTTTGAGTCTAAAGTTTTTAAAACACAATGCAACATTTTTAGTATCTTCTTCCAAATGACAGCACAATTCAGCATTTTCTCCTATTTCCATTCTATCAAACTTTGCCCCTCAGTCCCAAACTTACCATATTTATCAAGTTTTATCAAAGACCTGACTTTGATTTCTTTTTCAAAGCCATAAGATGAAAATTCCAGGTCAATAAGAGGAAGAAATAATCCAAAGTTTTCTCAGTCCCTTTTCTCCTACCAAATAAAATGTTAAGCAATATCCAGGCATTTGTTTGAGCATGGTTATCTTTAATTGTACAAACCATGCCCAGAATTGTTCACTTGATACCTTGGAGGAGAATGACAGAGGAGTGTTCCCACACATACTTATACACAAGCCCACAGGTCAAAACTTTAGGGAGCACTAAGTGAATGTTCCAGGAGTATTCTGTTCTTTTTTATTATTTCCTCTGGGTCAAAGTTTGGGGCCCATAGTAAAATCCAATTATAGGATTCACTTGTCTAAGAATCAAAGGGACAAATTCCACTCCTCTGATCAATCTACTTAGAGACATTGGATTCCCAAAAACTAATTAGAATAAGCAAGTAGAATTTCTAAACAGAAGGCCTTTGAGTAAAGAATATGCAGATGTTACTCCTTCTCCTTCCATGTAGGTGTGCATTTTTGTATACTAGAAAAGGGCACATTGATCTTGCCATACTTTGCTTAAGAAAACTGGTTAAAATCTATCGTAATCTTGGGTTCCTATAAGAGTAAAAAATTGCTACAGTGTGGTTCCAAAAGTGTCAAATCCATCTGAGGAATTTGCTAAGGATTTCCCGCAACAGTAGTTAAGTATATTTTTTGGAAGTGCCAGAACCATAATCATTGCCTGCTTCTTTATTCATCAGATAAAATGTCCCAGTGGTGCCAGAGGAATTTGTCATACTAGGACAACACTTACACCACATAAAATTAGCCAGAATCGTGAACATCTCTGTAGTTTTTTCTTTATGGTGCCAAATAAGCAGATAATTTACTTTTGTCTTAAACATTTCTATTGCTTGGGTAAGTATTTCACAGTATAAAAAGAAGTGACTGCAAAGTAATGAAATATATTTCTGTGCCAGGATAACACATGGAAGATCACAAAGAAATAAGGAAAAGTTTTGCTGCTGTTGTTGTTTCCGCTTAGTTTTCTCTTTCGATTGTAGGAAATAATCTATTCTCAAATTTTAGTCCATTCTCATTCCTAATATCTTAGATTACTCATTTACACCTTTGTAGCTGTTCTCAAACCTTCAACACTTCTTCCCCCATTCTCACTCTCACATGATATCTGGTTACCTCAGGCACTCAGAATATGAAAGCAAATCACAAAAGAACCTCCACAAGTTCCCACCATCACATCTTCCAGTGTCAGTGCCTCTACACTCTGCTTTCCCTCCTGTTTCTAGAGATAAATTCTCCATGCTCCAAGCGAAGGCCAGTCCCTTCACATGAGCACTAGATCCCAACCCTTTGGCTCTTTACTGGGAAAAGTCCTCAAGAGTTATCTAAACTCACAGCCTCCAACTTCTCTTCTCCCTTCTTTCTCTCTTGAACCCACTCCCCAGTCAAGCATTGGCCACCATTATTCCAATGAAACTGCACTTCTTGAGTCACCAATGACACCATGTTGAAAATCCAATAGTGAATTTCTACAGGACTTTCTTTCTTCTAAGACTATATAGGAAGGTAGGAAACCCTACGTGAAGAGACTATGGACAGCCAAATCAGATAGAGAAAGTCACAAGACAGCATTGCTCACACACGCCAACAATAAGGAAAAGCTGGATAATCTATAAAATCATTAACTTTACTGCAGCCCATTAGAGAGCTGACGTCGCAGGGCAAACGAGGTGAACTGAGTTCCAGAGTGAAGAGCCTCTGTGAGGAGAGACGAGATTATGAAGTGGTGGTGCACAAGAGGAGAGCCGCCATCATCGGAGCAGGCTAGAAGAAAAAGCTAAAATTGTAGCAAATTCTTAAAGACTGAGCACAGGCTAGCATCACTCATATCCTCAGGTACAAGTTGAGACCGCACTCACTGCAAGCTCTTTTATTCTGGCCTCCACTGATGCTCACAAGAAAAATTAGAGGCAGAGAGGTCTTCTGGTGATGCACAGAAAAAAACCCACCTTCTTTCCTAGACCTTTCTTTCTTAGGTGCTAATAGCTTTAAATTGCTGGAGGAAGGGCAGAAAACTCTCCCACTCCAAGGGCCCACGCAAAGGTAAACTGCAATTAGTCAAGGAATGGAAACAAAAGCTATCTGCCTCTTGTGGGGGAAAGAGGGTGGAAATCCCCCAGCTCATCACCCACCACCTGCCATGCACCTGGTCACAAGCAAAAGCAGTGGGGAAACAGAAAACTCTTTAGCCACCTGTCCCAAGCAAAGGTACATTGCTTCTGAGGGAAGAGTAGAAGCAAAGCACATTATTCCTAAGGAAGAGGCGGGAAATCTGCTTGGGCCCAGGTTCTTGCAGAGGTCTGCTCGAGCTCTTTCCTGCCTAAGACCAAGATCCACCCCCTCCAACTCCATACATACAAGCAGGGTGTCATTGTCATGGTGAGGAAGCACAGAAATACTGAGAAACTTTCATGTGTGAAGCAAAGGAGCATATAGCCTGCCTAAGGGTAATGCTGGAACAAGGGAATCAAGCATCTATTTGCTTCCATGACAAGCCCAATACTGAGCAGCATGCAAATCAGGATACTGCTGGGCAAAGGGCAAAGGGCAAGAGTGTGGAGAGTCCTCCTCTGCTTCTCAGGAACTTAACTACTGAAACAATGGAGCTGAAAGAACACTGAGAAAATCCATCCAGCACCTTAGGCTGTTCTTCTCACACACCATATCCAGTAGCCAATCAAAATGTAGGAACACACAAAAAAGATGAGAAAATGACCCACTGTCAAGACATAAGGTAGTCAACAGAAATGGACATAGAGGTGACCTCTGTGTTGGAACTGGAAGACAGAAACGTTAAAATGGTGATGATAAATATGTCAAAGGATCTAGTGGAAAAGACGGACAATGTGCATTAACAGAGGGGAAAGACGGAAATTATTAAACAGAATCAAATTTAAAACTAAAAAAACCCCATCATAATAGAGATGAAGAATTTGTTGGATGAACTTATCAGTAGACTAGACACAGCAGAAGCAAGATTCAGTTAACTTAAATAGTAATACAAAATAAAAACCTGAAGGATTAAGTGAGAAAAAGAATGAAGAAAGCAGAATAGAATATACAACTGCCATGAGACTATCAAATACTCTAACATATTATAATTTAAAACTCATAAGCAGAAAAAAGAGAAAAGAGAGCAGCAGAAATAAGTGAAAGATAATAGCAGAGAAAATTAACTACAAATTTGGGATAAGCTTATCAAATGATGATAAGCTGGATAAATAATAATGTACACATGAGCAAGCACAAACACACTTTCCAAGACACATCATAACCAAACTGTTGAAAACAAAGAGAAAATCTTGAAAAGAGCCATGGGGTGAGGGACAACAGTACATGCAAGGAAACAAACACAAGTTTTAGAAAATACTTTTCTACAGAAATTATACAAGCTAAAAGACAAATCACTGACACCTTAAAAGACTAAAAGAAGATTTTCAGACTAGAATTCTACACCAAGCAAAAATATATTTCAAAAATGAAGGTTAAAAATACAGACCAGCAAAAGCTTAGATCTGCAATAAAAGGAAGTTTAAAGGAATTTCTTCAGACAGGAGTATAACCTTAGATGAAAATTTTGATCTACACAAAGAAATAAAGAGGGCCACAATAGTAAAAGTGGGAGTGAACACAAAAGATTTATTTTTCTTTTTTTAAAAATCTCTTTATAAGGTAGTTGACAATTGAGAGCAAAAAAACTAAAAGTTCATTTCAGGATTAATAATGTATGTGGAGGTAAAGTATATGACAATGATAATACAAAGGATAGAAGGAAGGAAATGGAAATATACAACTATAAGTTTCCCACACTAACTGTGAGGTAGTAGAATATTATTTGAAGGTAGACTATTAAAAGTTGAAGATGTATATCAAAACTCGAGAGCAACTGTTAAATAAAATAGAAGGGATGGCTAATAAGCTAGCAATGGAGATAAACTGGAATCATAGAAATCCACAAATATAAAAGAATTCAGTATTCCTCTTTCAGTAAGTGATAGAACAAATAGGAGAAACACTCAGTATGAATGTAGATCTGAGCAATATTATCATCCAACTTTACCTAACAATCTCCTAATCAACAGCAGAGTATACATTTTTTGCAAGTACACACACCAATATAAACCATACTTTGAGCCGCAAAACAAATTTCAACAAATTTTAAAAATCTAAAGTTATACAAAGTAGGCTCACTGAAAACATGGAATTAAAAAACTTGAAATCAATAACAGAATAATATCTCAAAAATCCATAAATGTTTGGAAACATGCTTTTAACTAACCCATGGATCTAAGAAAACAATCACAAGGAAAATATAAAATGTTTTGAAGGAATTTAAAATGATAATATAGCATATCAAGATATGATGACTTGAACTAAGCTAGTGCTTAGAAAGAAATGTTCATATATATAAAAAAAAGGTCTTAAATCAATGATCTAAGCTTCCTAAGAAACTGTAAAAAGAAGAGCAAACTAAACCTAAAGCAAGAAGAATAAATAAAAATAAATCAGAAGTCACTTAAATAGAAAATAGAGGACTCCGGAGAAAAATCAAAGAAAATAAAATCTAATTCTTTGATATAAATATAATTGATAAATCTATAGTAAGACTGTTCAAGTTAAACAAAGGACACTAATTACCAACATATGTAGTGGAAAAATGAATAACACTACAGATAAAACAGATATTAAAAGAATAATAAGGAATTTTACAAATAATTCCATGCCAATAAATTTTATAAATTAGATTAAATGGACTAATTCACTGAAATATGCAAACTACCAAAACTCTAACAAAAAACAGATTACCTCGATATTCCTATATCTGTTAAAAAATTTACTTCATAGTTTAAATCTTTCCACAAAGAAAACACTAAGATGGCTTTGCTGTTGAATTCTAATAGACAGTTAAAGATGATATGACAAAATATTAATTCTACATGTATAGTTTCAGAAAAAAGAAGAGGACAAAATACTTCCCAACTTATCTACTGAGGTAAGCAATAACCTGACACTAAACCCAAACAAATACATTACTAATGAACAAATGAAAGAAAGAAAGGGAGGGAGGGGGAAGGGAGAAAGGGAGAAAGGGAGGAAGGGAGGAAGGAAGGAAGGAAGGAAGGAAAGGAGAAAGAGAGAAAGAAAGAGGAGAAAGGAGGGAGGAAGGAAGGAAGGGAAAGAAATAAAGAAAAGAAATCTACAGACCATCTGTCATGAAAATAGATGCAAACATCTCAACTAATTACTGCATATAATACAACAATATACAAAAAGTATAATACATAGTCACCAGGTAATTTTATCCTAAGATGCAAGGTTCAACATTAAAAAATCAATCAATGTGGTACACCATGTCAACAGAATAAAAAATTAAAAACTATATGATCGTCTCAGTAGATGCAGAAAAAGGTTTTGAAAAAATACAACACTTATTCATGATAAAATCTCTTAGCAAGCTAGAAATAAAAGAGAACTGCCTCAACCTGATAAGGACATCTTTGAATAAACTACAGCTAACATAATACTTAATGATATAAATCCGAATACTCCCACCTTGTACAAAGTTAGGAATAAGACAAGGATATCTGACAAAGATATTCTGTTCTAACCATTTCTATTCAACATAGGACTGGAGGTCCTAGTCAGTGCAATTAGGAAAGAAAGAGGAATTTAAAGGCATACAAATTGGAAAGAACAAAACAAAATCATCTTTTTCACAGACTATAATATTGTCTACTTAGAAAATCTCAAAGTTAACAAAAAATAACATATATAGCAACAAACAATTGGAAGTTGAAAAAGTACACTATTCATAATACCTTCAAAAACATGAAATAATTAGGTATAAATCTGACAAAATATGTGTAAGATCTGTATTCTGAAAACTAGAAAATGCTGCTGAAAGAAATAAAAATATATCTAAATAAATGGTGAGATATACCATGTTCATGGTGTGATATACTCAATAAAATTAAGATGTCAGTTCTCTCCTATCTAGAGATAAAATACAATTCTACTCCAAATCTGAGCAGATTTCCAGAAGAAAATTAAAAGCTAATTGTATTACATATTTGAAAGAGCAAAAGAGCTGAAAGAGACAAGCAATTTTGAAAAAAAATAAAGTTGGAGGACTCATACTAATTGATTTTAAGACTAAGTAAAAAGGAGTAATCAAAAGCAATATGGTATAGAAAAAAGATAAATATATAGATCAATGCAACAGAAGAAGAGAGTCCAGAAATATATATCACACTTAACTTGCTTTTCCTCCTCACCTCCCACTGGTTATTGCTAATCTTCTTTGCTGGTTTTATCACCAACCTCTTAATATTGAAGTGTCCCCAGAGCACAGTCCTGGGACTTTTCTATTAATAACCATTTCTTTAGTGATCTCACTCTATCTCATGTTTTAAATACCCCCTGCATGCTTCTGATTCTCAAATTTGTAACTCAATCCTGGATCTCTCCCCTGAACTTTAGAATTCTATATTCAATGACCTATCCAACATCTCTACTTGGTTATCTAATAGTTATCTCAAACTTAGTATCTCCTAAAACAAACGACTGATCTCCCCAAAACCTGCATGACTTCCCCCATTTCAGTTAATAGAAGCTTCTTTCTTCCACTTGCCAATATCAATTAAGTTAGAGTAATCCCTTATTCCTCTCTTATTCTCACAGGCCACACGCAATCTACCAAGCTGTTCTATTGAGTCTACCTTGAAAATACAAAACCCACAATCCAGCTCCTTCTCACATCCTCTACTGCTATCGCATCTCAAAAGGGCCCTCATTCTGGTTCCCATTTTTTCTCTCTTGCTCCAACCCTGTTCATATGTTCCCTACACGGAGCTAGAATCATCCTGTTAAAACATAATTCAGAGCATTTCCTTCTGCTGATCATTACCCTCCAATGACTGTTCATCCCATTCAGCGCAAAAGACAAGGTCCTTAAAACGACCTTCCATTTCCTACCCAAGTTAGCTGGCTATTTACCTCCTTGAACTTATTTATTAGTACTCTTGTGCCGGCACTCACTGCTCCAGTCATTCTCACTTGCTGTTCTGGGAACAAGTCAAGCACCTTCTCTCCCCAGGCCTTCATATTATGGTTCCCTATGCATAGAATACTCTGCTCCAAGATATGGCTCACTCCCTCAACTCCTAATGTCTATTTAAATATTATCTTTGCAGTGAAGTCTTCGCAGACCTCCACACATTTCCCACTCCCATTCTGTCTTAGTCCATCCAGGCTGCTAAAACAAAATACCACAGACTGGATGGCACAAAAACAGAAATTTACTTCTAATGGTTCTGGAGATGGGGAAGTCCAAGATCAAGGTGCTGACTGACTCAGTTCCTGGGGAGAACCTCTTACTGGCTTGAAGCCACCCACCTTCTTCTTGCTGTGTCCTCCTGTAACCAAGAGAGATGTGGGGGGGGGGGTGGGAGCTCTGGTCTATCTTCCTCTTCCTATAAGGACACTAATCTCTTCATGGGGGCCCCACCCTCATGACCTCATGTAAACATAACAACCTCCCAAAGGCTATTTGGGAGTTAGGGCTTCAACATATGAATTTTGGGGGACACAAACATTCCCTCCTTTTTTATGCTCATAATACTGTTTCATTTATAAATAAACATATAATAAATTATGTTTCTTTTATAAATAAATATACATGTACACACATACATGCAATACACACACATGCATGTTTATTTATTGTTCTCGCCTCAATCAGTATGCTAACTGTGTAAGTACTGTGTACACTCTATGTGGGCAGGGATATTTTATCTATTTTATTTATTGTATATCTCCAACCACTAGAAAAGTGATTGGTTGTGAAAAAATATTTGTAGAATGGATGACTAAATGATTCGAACACTTTTTTCTCTATTTGTTCTGAAAGCATTTGTGGAGACACACCAAATGGAGTAGAAAACATAGTCTTCTACTTAAGTATGTAAGAAACATCTACTGTTTTAAAACTCAGTTTGTTTCTACAATACAAATGTGTGACTGATTTTTCCCTCACCTTCTCCCTCACAAAAGTTTCTAATTCAAAGAAACAAGTCCCTAATTGTTACTTTTCCTCCAACATAACACAACATGTATACAAATTTGACTGAATCAAGTTTTCTTTCACAATTTTTGGCAATACTAAATTCATACTAGCTCTGGGGGGGGGGGAAGCACTTCCTTCAAACAACTAAGAAAGCCTCAAGGTTTCACTGTCATCTGTTTTGGTTAGTTTATATTAAAAGATGATACAATTTGAGAGGAAAATACATAATTAATGTCATAGTGAAATATGGGGAACTGCTCATATGTAGCATGCCACAGATTTGTTGATAATTTACACTTTTATTTCTATTCATCATCTCATTTCACTTCTCTTATTGGAAATGTAATCCTCCTGCCTTTATTTTTATAAGGTTATCTTTAATGTTAAAGGACTAAAACTGCCATTTAAAATCTACAGTTTAAAAATCAAATAATAAAACCCACGAGGATTTATGCTTATAAGAGACTTTTATCAATTTTATCATTCCTCAAAGAGTTGAGCTGGATCTATAATAGGCCAGAAATCTTATTAATTCTGTCAGATTTTTTTCTTGTCAACAGGAATAATATAAAAATGAATCTTTATGCTTGAGGTTACTAACCAAAACTTACTAAAATGTACCTCATGTGTGACAGTGAGCCATCTAAATTAGGCTAGGTCACAATTATGTATCCAGTTATCTCATCCTGAATTCTGGATTTACAGCATAATAATTCATTAAAACATTCTAAATGTGTGTTCATACAGGATGATCTTGAAATTTAAAAGAGCAACTTATAAATACAAAAGGTAAAAGAAAACAACTGGAACCTATACCAAAAAGAAAGTACATTTTTAAACCCTAAAACGACTTTCTATTTTAACTTACTTTTAAAGAAGAAGAGAATTTTTAAAACGTTCGACTTTCAAGTAACTGATAGCTTTAAGCACAATTTAACAATAAAAAGGTATATTAAAAGATACCACTATTTTGAGAATTTATCTTAATACTATCCATCCTTAGGAATTCTGATCAGGAAAATGTTTTTGGAAAATTTATTAGGTAATTTTAAAGTTTATTTTAATGGAAAAATGACAAATTACTTTTTTAACATCTTTATTGGAGTAGGATTCCTTTACAGTGGAATTGTGTTAGTTTCTTTGTGTTAGTTTCTGCTGTATAACAAAGTGAATCAGCTATATGCGTACGTATATCCCCATATCCCTTCCCTCCTGCAGCTCCCTCGCACCCTCCTTACCAACCCATCTAGGTGGTCGCAAAGCACCCAGCTGATCTCCCTGTGCTATGCAGCTGCTTCCCACTAGCTCTCTATTTTACATCTGGTAGTGTATATATGTCAGTGCTACTCTCTCACTTCGTCCCCAGCTTACCCTTCCCCCTCTCCAAGTCCTCAAGTCCATTCTCTACGTCTGTGTCTTTATTCCTGTCCTGCCCCTAGGTTCGTTAGAACCACTTTTATTTTTAGATTCCATATGTATGCGTTAGCATATGGTATTTGTTTTTCTCTTTCTGACTTACTTCACTCAGTATGACAGACTCTAGATCCATCCACCTCACTACAAATAACGCAATTTCGTTTCTTTTTATGGCTGAGTAATATTCCATTGTATATATGTGCCACATCTTCTTTATCCATTCATCTGTCGATGGACACTTAGGTTGCTTCCATGTCCTGGCTATTGTAAACAGTGCTGCAATGAACATTGTGGTACATGACTCTTCTTGAATTATAGTTTTCTCAGGGTGTATGCCCAGTAGTGGGATTGCTGGGTCATATGGTACTTCTATTTCTAGTTTTTTAAGGAACCTCCATACTGTTCTCCATAGTGGCTGTATCAATTTACATTCACACCAACAGTGCAAGAGGGGTTTTTTTGTTCTTTTTTCTGTGATTGCTTTAGGTATAAGGTTAGGTTGTTTATTTGAGATGTTTCTTGTTTCTTCAGGTAGGAGTGTATTGCTATAAACTTCCCTCTTAGGACTGCTTTTGCTCCATCCCATAGGTTTTGGGTCGTCGTGTTTTCTTTTTTGTGGTACGCAGGCCTCTCACTGTTGTGGCCTCTCCAGTTGCAGAGCACAGGCTCCGGACATGCAGGCTCAGTGAACATGGCTCACTGGCCCAGCCGCTCCGCGGCATGTGGGATCTTCCCGGACTGGGGCACGAACCCGTGTCCCCTGCATCGGCAGGTGGACTGTCAACCACTGCACCACCAGGGAAGCCCGTCGTGTTTTCTTTATCATTTATTTCTAGGTATTTTTTTATTTCCTCTTTGATTTCTTCAGTGATCTCGGTTATTTAGGAGTGTATTCTTTAGCCTCCATGTGTTTGTATTTTTTACAGATTTTTTCCTATAACTGACATCTAGTCTCATAGCCTTGTGGTCAGAAAAGATACTTGATATGATTTCAATTTTCTTAAATTTACCAAGGCTTGATTTGTGACCCAAGATATGATCTATCCTGGAGAATGTTCCATGAGCACTTGAGAAGAAAGTGTATTCTGTTGTTTTGGGATGGAATGTCCTATAAATATCAATTAAGTCCATCTTGTTTAATGTATCATTTAAAGCTTGCGTTTCCTTATTGATTTTCATTTTGGATGATCTGTCCTTTGGTGAAAGTGGGGTGTTAAAGTCCCCTACTATGATTGTGCTACTGTCGATTTCCCCTTTTATGGCTGTTAGCATTTGCTAAGTGAGTGAGTCCCCAGAAGATGCTACTCACTCCCTAGAACAATCTGTCACTGAGCCTTGCTAGGTCCTCTATATTCCTGGAGGATTTCCTCCTTCTCCAATAACTAGTTCCCCTGTGTCCCGAGCTAGGGTAGCCTTCAGATCTACACTGTCAGCTATAATGTAAATGCTGGCTAAAATGTAACCAAATAAGATTAATGTAAGGCAAACTTGGAAGAAAGAAAAGGAAATCTCCAGGTGCCAGAAATAAAAGGAGAACTCAAAGACCGAACAATCAGTTTGTGCCCTGATCCTGTGCAGGCCTTGACTCCTGGGTAAAACGCATGGCCTGGAGGCCTTGGGAGGCAGGTAGCTGGCGCTTAGACCCCCACATACAGTCAGGGTCCTGGAGTGGGTCACCCACTCTATGAAGAGGGCTTAGAAGCCCTCTTACTCATCATTCTCTAGGGAAACATCAAAAATTGCTCCTCGGGGCTCTGAGTATCAACTCTATTATCAGAAACAGAACTCCAAATCTGCAATTTATGTAAGTATCAGGGAATATTTAGCTATGTAGGTGGCATAACATTCCCAAGTTCAAATACTAACACAAATACTGCTACTAATTTAATGAGAACTCCTTGAAACCTTAGCAGAAGCAAAGGCAATACTATTCTTGAGAAGTAGTTCCATAATCCAGGACACACTGAGTCCTACAGTTAAGCAAATGACACTCAAGAGCAGTTTTCAATTTTAAAAAAAAGGTAAAAAACACACAGGAAAATGAACAATGAAGAGAATATCACAGACAACAACAAAAAAAGATTATAATCCTCAACAATTTGATACAATAGGGCAATCTGAAAGTTTAAAATGTTTAAAAAATTAACAACACTATAAAAAATTGATTAAACAATAATGTAAAAAATGGAATGATATGGGCTTCCCTGGTGGCGCAGTGGATAAGAATCTGCCTGCCAATGCAGGGGACACAGGTTCGATCCCTGGTCCAGGAAGATCCCACATACCACGGAGCAACTAAGCCCATGCACCACAGCTACTGAAGCCCGGGTGCCTAGAGCCCATGCTCCACAACAAGAGAAGCCACTGCAATGAGAAGCCTGCGCACCGCAACGAAGAGTAGCCCCCGCTCGCTGAAACTAGAGAAAGCCCGTGCGCAGCAATGAAGACCCAATGCAGCCAAAAATAAATAAATAAATAAAAATTTTTCAAAAAATGCAATGATAATAAGAGGTAGCCAAAAATTCTATATGTTTAAAAATGAAAAACACATCTTGAAGTAATTTGTAGATCAAAGAAAATAATCTTAATATAAACTAGAATCTACTGAGAATTAAATAACCATGAGAACACTGTGTATCAAAATTGTGGAGTGCAGCAAAAGTAGTACTTAGAATAAGATATGTTGCTTAAATGCATATATTAGGGGAGAAATGAACTAAGCATTCAACTCAAAAAGCCAGATAATAACAACAAAATAAAGCTTAAGGAGATGGAAGTAAGAAAATTAGCAGGTTTTAATGAAATAGAAAATCACAAAATGGTTTGGAATTTTAAGTTTTGAAATAAAAAGACTAAGAAAAATAGACAAACTTTTAAGATGTCTACCAACATAAAGGGAGAGGAGGAACAAATAAATAATATTAGCAGTGAACCTGGGGACAGATAAAATTTAAATAAAAATTCATTACACACTATAAGGAACAACTTTATTCTAATAACTATGAAAAGTTGGAAATCTAGCGAGTTTTTCCAAAAAAATATAAAAATAGCAAAATTATCTCATGCAGAAATAGAAAGTGAAAATAGTTGTGACCACTAAGGAATTTGAAGCTTACCCAAACAATTCAAAATGAATTTGAATTTTACCCACCAGAAGATCACTGGTCAAGGCAGTTTGACAGAGGAGATTGTATGAATAATCCAGAAAAAGATAATGCCAATAATATTCATAAACTGTTCTGGGAAATATAAACTGAGAGATGACTCACAACTGAATTCTTGAAGTAATTTGGACTTCAGCCAAAAAACAGACAACCCAATCATGAAAAAGAGAAAATATAGGCCAAACCTACTTTTAAAACATAAATGCAAAAATCTTAAATAAAACATTAGCAAATCAAATCAAGCAATATATGTGAGAAGAAGTTTACAGTAACTAACTAGAGTTTATCCCAGAAGTGAAAGAATATATTAGAAAGATAAGACATTAGGAAAACTTATTAGTGTAAATCACCACATTAGTAGATAAAAAGGGATAACCTATTTCATCATTTGACATAATACGGAAAAAGCAGTCAATAAAATTCAACAAACATTCATAACAAAAATGCTTAGATAACTAGGAATAAAAAGAACACATGTTTAAAAAGGTGTCTACAAAAGACGTATAGTAAACAACAAACTTAATAGTAAAAACTGGAAGCATTTTCCCCTAAATTTAAGAAAAAGACAATACTTGCTATTATTTCTTCTATCAAAATGCTACTGAAGACATGGTACTATGTATATAAATGATTAAATTTCACTATGTATTACAGAAAACATATATAACAGTGCCTTAAACAAGATAGCAGTTTTTTTTCCTTGCTTAAAAGAAATCCTGATGTCATCAGTGCTGACCTAAAATTGCAATTCCATGGATACATCAGAGCCCAAGTTCCATCTTACATTCTGTTCCACCATTCTCAACATTTGCTTGCATTCTCAGAGGTACTTCATGATCCCAAAATGGAGACTGGAGCCCTAAACATCACATCCACTTTCCATGCATCAGAAAGGAAAACAAGATAAAAGCAGAAGGATGCAGTTATAACAGGAGTCATTTTGTCCCTTAAAGAGCTTTCTTGAAGTTCAACCTAACTACTTCTATTTACACATCAATGGTCATGCCTATATATAAGATAGGCTGCAAAATGTAGTATTTTAGCTAGGAATATCCTATCCTCATTTTTAAGAAAAAAGGGATGAATGCATTGTGCAGATAGCAGTTTCTAATAGACCAATAAACAACAACAAAAAGAAAATTAGAAGCATAAGTGGAAAAGAAGAAATATATTTGTTATAATTTGTCAAGGACATGGTTTTCTACAAAGAAAACCCAAGAGAATCTGTAGGTAAACCTATAATTAGTAAAAGAAATCAACAAGGTTGACGAACATTGACAAAAGAAAAATGAAGAGTTCCTATAGACCACACTTTCATCTAGAAAATGTAGTTTTACAGCAGTATTATGCACATATGCACACACAGTAATAGGAAGAATCCAATAAAAGATGTATAAGGTATTATAAAATGTTAAAGACATAAAGGACCTAATTAAATAATGAAGTAAACTATTCCTAGATGGAAAAACTCAATATTTTAAACATATCAATCCTCCCAAAAATTAATCTATAAAATCCATAAAAATCCAATCAAAATTCTAAAATCATTGTTTAAAGAACTTTATATGGTGATAATAAAATGTATGTGGAAAAACAAAATGCCCATTACAGGCAAGGAAGTTATTAAGAAGGAAACTAAGATAGACAGACCTGCTGTAACAAATACAAACATATTATAAAGCTGTAGTCATTATGATAGTGTTGTAGGAGTACAAGAATAACCAAATAGAGAAATAAAACAGAGGGTCCAGAAACAAACCCCACTCATATTTGAAAAGTTGACTTAAGATAGACACAGCATTGCATAGTGTGGAAGCAATGGACCATTTAATAAATCATGTCAGGATAATGGTGAGCTACACAAGGAATAAATAAACTTAGATTTCTACATCACAGCATGAAAAAATAAATTCTTTTAAAAGAAAATATTGAATATAGCTATTACCTCAGGATAGTGAAATATATTTTAAACAAGACACAAAAGACATAAACTTATAAAGAAAATGCTAATACATTTTACTGCACTAAATTTTAAAACTCTGTTCATCAAAAGAAACTTTTAAAATATAAAGACAATCTACAGACTGAAAAAATACATTTGCAATGCATATAACTGACAAAGAATTGGTATCCCAACTATATCATGAAGTTTAAAAACCAACAGGATAGGGCTTCCCTGGTGGCGCAGTGGTTGAGAGTCCGCCTGCCGATGCAGGGGACACGGGTTCGTGCCCTGGTCTGGGAAGATCCCATGTGCCGCGAAGCAGCTAGGCTCGTGAGCCATGGCCGCTGAGCCTGCGCGTCCGGAGCCTGTGCTCCGCAATGGGAGAGGCCACAACTGTGAGAGGCCCGCGTACCAAAAAAAAAAAAACCCAACAGGATAAGAGCAAATGACCTAACAGAATAATGGGCAAGGTGACAATTCACATCAAAGTAAATCTTAAAGTCTAATAAACAGGGAAAAGAAAATAAAAACACATAAAAGATTTTAAAAATATTTATCCAATTTGGCAAATTTAAAAGTCTAATATCAAGTGTTAAGAATGTAGGGAAATAGTAATTCATGTATTCAGCTGTTGGGAGTCTAAATTGGAGAATAATTTGGTAAAATGAAAGATGTAGATATCTTCAACCCAGTGATGCCACTTCTAGGTTTATCCTAGAGAGATTCTCCAATTTGTAATCCAGGAAAAGAGAAATCAAATGCTTTATCTCCGAAGAATAACTGAAAATATCTAAGCAAATGAGACAAAAAGTTAGCATGCAAAGTGTCATACAGATACAAAAATGCCTGTTATTTTATATCATTCTCTATACTTTTGTATGTTTTAAATATTTATTTTAAAGAGAAAGTGAATGAAAAAGAAAACCACTTGCTAGTGGTAAAAACTTGGAAATACATGAAATAACCATTAAGAAGAAAATGATCACTTGGTGTTTTGCTATATTTCCTTCCAGGCAATTTCTATGACTCTTTTACACAGTTAAGAATACACTTTATTATCACTTTTCTATTCTGTTTTTCGTTTACATAATACAGTAGCACAAGCATTCTGCATATTGTCGTAATGGTGGCACAACCTGCACTGAATGGTTGTGCGGTAATTTGACCAGCCAGTCTATATTTTGGAGCATTTAACTTCTCTAATTTCTCTTGATTATGAAAAAAATCAATGTTAAAAATGTCTTTGTAGTAGCTTTTCTGTATTTCTGATTACTCTGAAGGATTTTCTAACTTTACAAGAAGCTTTAAAACCTGTGAGAACTTAAAAGTTAACCTTGGTAAACATGGCAGAGCTTCAAAACAAAGCTTAATTTAAACAAGTATGGAAATGTACAATTCTGGACAAAAATCAAAGTAGCTCCTTGCAAAGGGAACAATTTGTGGGCTGTAGGACCTGTATCTGCTTTGTCACTTCTGAAACTCACTCTAAGTAGTGCACTGATTACCAGCTGATTAAAAATAAACAGCTGGAAAATCTTTTTCTCTCCATAGGGGAATCTGGCAATGACGTGGGTCCCCCTGGACACCAATTCCCTCTGCAGGACCAACTGCACATACCCCAGGAGGGATCCCCCAGGGGAGCTGTGATGCCAGGCAGGTGAACCAATGTTGTGACTATGAAATGCTAACATGAAAGATTAGAAGAGATCCAGGAAATGCAAGAAATAAATCTTACAAAAAGCAGGCACATAGGCCAATGAGAAGAAAATCAGTATTATCATTTAATATTATTTAGTATGTAGTATTTAAAAACAAAAAAAACTCCAGCATGAGAATCATATAGTGCATTGAAATTCTAAATGTTGTTCCTATGCACTGAAAGAAAATTCAGTAACTACTTTAGCTAAATAAATAAATAAATAACATTTTAAAAAACTCTTTTCCCTTTGAATATAGGTCTGTTGTAGACATGGCTGGAAATTTTTATCAGTTCACAATTTCATTTTTCTTAGCCAACTTATTAACAAATATATGTCCTACAATTCAATACATGAATATAAATAAATATGTGGCTCCCTTTAAGCTTATAGTACAGAAAATAAAGATAAAATAATAAAACACAGGCCCCTAATTTTTAAGAGCAACATATTTTTGGACTTTTAATGTATTTCTATTATTATTATTGTTTCTTTTGTAATGAAATACAGATGCTGCCCAAATTCATTAGAGCAAACTAGAGGTAAGTGGGTAAAAGTCTTTGAAGAATCTTCCTTTTATAGCTTTGCAGGTTTTTATTATGTCCAAAGACTGACTTAGCAAAGCCAGGAGAATCGAATGGAAAAGTTTTTGGGGAGCAGGGATATAGAACTCTTCAGGGGTTCCTCATTACCCCAGAGGCACACCCTCACAGTCAAACCCCAGCAGACACCTCAGCAGGCTGTCAGGGCAGTCACCCACGCCCTCCTACGGTAAGGTAATCGTTAGCTTTTCATCTCAAGAGCACTTTACAAACATTAACCAATTAGCAGGAGTTCACAGACATAAATACCAATAAGCAAGCAGAGCAGGCATACAGTTACATAAAAGCCGTAGCTCAGATGTGTTTACACATTTGGAATTTACAATCTAAATTCAGCAAATGCCATACTCTGGAACAAAATTTAAAGGTCATGGCTATTAATGACATTAAGTTCCTTTATTATTAAAGAGTAGGTGCTTGATGAAACTTACTACGTACTAAATGGAACTTATAGGGAATTCATTCTCTGCCCTCCTCAAAAGGAAAGAAAGAAAATAAAAAACATTGTTTATGTGAACCCTATTTTTTAGCCCCAAACAGGTGGAAATCCTTGAAAGAGCACTCTTCTAAAACCTCAGCGTCTTCCCAGCTAAGATCTATGGAAGCAATGTGGTAGGGAATAAACTAGCTGTTCATTTTGATCCTGTTATGTATGATGTATATTGTAACTGGGTTCATTCATTTTGCATTGTTATTTATTTTTAGCAAGGTAATTTATACTTAATAGATGCCATGAATAAAGACACTACTACCTGCTTGGTTACTATGGGCAAAATTAGTTTGATCATCAGCCTGAGAAGAAAATAAACCTCAAACGAAAAAGTTATGCATCTTAAAATATTTTAACTCCTCTGCATCTATTTATCAAGATGAAATGTTGGTACTTTCCATTGCCACAGTAACCAGACATTCTGAGTGATACACAAGGTAAATGTACAAGAAAAAAAGGTGAACACCTTACCTAAGTCTTTCACTTCTACTTTCTAAAGCACCTGGGTACTCTTCTAAGAGGATGTTACTGAAATGGAGCTTTAACTGATTTTAGAGTAAGCATATTATCATTAAAATTAGTTTAATGTGCTAATTATGCTGTATATGGAAAAACAGGCATTGCTACTCCAGACTTATCTGCGCTGCTTTTCTCAAAACTCTCACAGAATAAGAATAAGAAAAGGGGCATGCGACTATACAATCCACCTGAAACAGGAGGAAAATTTATCTTTAGCATCTCCTGCAAGGTATGTACCTTTACTTGCCTGTACTGAGTAGATTTTCTTCTTAGTGTATCACATTTCTCATAACCAGTATTGGAAAAGACGAAGATTAACTTGCAAATATTCTGGAGAGATAATTACAGGGATGATCTGAAAAAGCCTTAAACCAGCAATAACCTAGTTTAATAAGTAGAATATCTAGCCCCAAAGTAAAAGACTTAGCATAAGAACTATGTGGTAAAGGGAAAGGATATATACTTTGGGATCAGATAAATTTGACTGCAAATCTTGGCTTCAGGTTTGAGAACCTGAATCCAACTCTTTCTTAGACTCAGTTTCTTCATCTGTAACATAGTGGTATTACAAGTCTTTAAGAATTAATTATGTGAAAGAGTTAAATAAAGTATATGGCACACAGAGGCCAGGGAATATATAGGAGTGGAGGGATGGTTGGATGGATGGTTAAAAGATAAATAATGGACAGATGGATAGATATAGATAGATAGATAACCTCCCTATATTAACCACCTTCTTGTAACAAGTTAACACCATCATATCCTCACAGTTGTTTATCATCATCAACAATTGTGGGTAACTTTATCCAAAATAGGTCCCCAATACCAGTAACCTTAGAAGATTTGAGGCCGGGAACAAGGAGGAATAAAGGCAACCATAGAAAAATCACTTCCCTCCCCCCTGCTGGTTATGGCAGGTAGAACATTACCAGTCTCCAAAGGCCCTGACTTCCAAGTGCTATCCTCATCTCTGAGTAGTAGATAAACATCATGTCATTTCTCTAGCATAAGAAATTCACTCTCCCTGGCTATTACAGTATGCTAAGAGTATTGAGAGATGACACAGTGGAGTAGTTAAGTCTGGGCCCATAGCCACACAGCCTGGGTTTAAATCTTGGTTTTGCTACCTGTGAACTCACCTTAGGCAGGTTGCCACTTACCACCTGTGTGACCTTATGTAATTTACATAACCTCTCTGTGCCTCAGTTTCCTCATCTGTACAATGGGGTTTGCCATAGTCTTATTTCATAGGATTGTTAGGACAGCTCAAGACCAAGTAAGTCAATATATTTAAAACCCTATAAAAAATAAAACCCTATAAATAATAAAAGTTATTATTATCCTTTCCTACATGTTTTCAAGCTCAGTAGAAAGGTATAGATTGAGTACTTTTAGACTTTTCCAGGGATGTTACAGAAAATTTTTATTTTATTGCCCATAAAATTTCAGAAAAATTAGAAATATCTTACCCCATCTTCAAAAAAAAATTAGCCTCTAGGTCTCACAAATCTTGCACAGGGTCAATGGGAATATCTATGGTATTCACAGGTGTTAGGGGAAAGAAAGCAAAGGAACTCGTTGCTGGAAAAATACAAAAAGCATGAGGATATTATACTCAGGGTTCTGTACAAGAAGAGGGGGTTTAGAAAGGTAATAAAAAGAAAGGCTCAGGGATCAAACCTCTTCTGCACTTGACCTGAGTCTCTAGTCCTTAGACCAGTGGTGGGGCCATCCTTGGAGTCCTGCTGGACTCCTCTTTCTACTCACTTGCCTTGGCTACTAAATCTCTTTCAAATTTCTGTTCATCAGCCATTGCCCTTGCTTTGTTTAGACCCTCATCGTTTCTCTTCTCAGTTACGACATCTTGACTGGTCTTTTTCGTAGTCTCTCTCTCTCCAATCCACCTTCCACAAAGCTACTAAACAGATCTTTTTTTAAGAGGTATTCTGGTCATGCTGCTCCTCTGTCTAGTATCCATCAGTTATGCCTCATGGTTCTTATAATAAGTCTAAACTTCCCAGCAAGAAATATAAAGTCATCATCACCTCCCCCACCCCGCCCTGGGACTTATCCAGCCTAATCCTTCACCCACCTCCTCCTCTCAGCCTGAACTTCCGGTCTCATCCTCCAAGCGGACTTCCAGTCCACTGAACATTCCATGCATTTTCTGGCCCATTATTCCAAAGTATCTGGAGTTCCAATCCTCCTGAAGGGTGGTGTGGTGATAGATAATGTAAATTTTCTCTTGCCTTGAAAATTGCAATTCATCTTTTCCATGTAATTCCCTTATTTTAGGCAATAAAAGAACAGCTTGTGGGAAAATTTCACAGCAGCAAAATGTTCACTGAATTACTCTGAGGTTTATTTAGACATGTTCTTATGTATCCCTAGAACTATTTTCTAATCATTCCTGAAAATTATTTCCTAAACTATGACACTCCTTTTGAGGTAAATGGAGTGTGTATATTTGTATAATCGGCAACGTATGGAATCTACATTTTATGCTATTGAGATGACTATAATAGCTGTCTCCTGCACTGAAACAAAATGTTCTTACAATTATGATACAAAAGGACTGGTAGAATGAACTTGAGAACTGTAACGAGGGCTCACCATGCCTTTAATTATGTGCTCAGTTATCTAGTGCATTATCTCACAGTTTAAAAAGTTAATTTCCTTTCTCTATAAGTGCTCTGAATAGAATAGTGTTATTTTGCCTTGATTTTCTGCTTACTTTATGCTAAAAATTTAATAAAATGTAGCTTTCACTTTGGGCCCAAGAGAAGGGACTTCGGTTATTTTTCAAAGAACAGACACGTACCAGAAGCAACTCTTGCTGACTTCTCCAGCTCCCAAACAAGTGACAGTCTGCTAAAGAACTCTAGGGTTATGACTAAAGCCAACAAGTGTATTCACTCTAACTTTGGGGTTGGCACTCAGTGGAGAGCACTAGACAGTTCTCACATACACATACACACACACACTTACACCCACAAACTCGCTCACCAAAGGACACTTCTTGGTTGACCCTTGTCAGCACTTGGCTTTACACTGACTGCAACTCTGTATATCCTCCCTATTCCTCTGTGCAAGACTCTCTCCCCTTCTGAGATCCACTATGCGACCAACGATCCCTCACATCTTCCACCTCCTCCCCACTTCCCTTTTGGCTTAATCGAATCTTAGCTGTCCCTGGGTGCACTGCTTCCCCTAGACCTTCTGAAAGAGAGGTTGTTTTTTCTCGCCATATTCATGATTGGGAGGGGAGTCAGTGTCTCCTTTTCTCCCCATTGCTTCTTCCAGGCCATTACTCGCCCCCTCCAGTGCAAAATCCCTGCAATACTGAACTTACCATTTGGCAATATCACCTCTTGGTTTTCAAAGCAGTTTATTGAGCTCCTGGCCATTCTCCCTCATTCACTGAAGGCTTCGGCTCTTTCCATCATCCTAGGCAACCTCATGTCCACATAGATGACATTCCTAACACTCTTACCTCAATTCTTTGACCTCTGTTTCCAGTTACATGTTCTTCTGCTTTACCTCAGCAACCCACTTCCAAGCAAGATCCCAACAGGAACTCATCACAGCCACACCCCGTCCACAATGAGTAGTCTGACCAGCGCCTCCTTTTTTTCCTGCCTCTCCCTCAGGAGTCCTCAGCCACATGGACACCTTCACTCTCTCAGCAGCCCCTCCAGCCTTCCTTTCTCTCCTTATTCAGCGTGGATGGCAGGCATCCTTTCAGCCTCTCACCTTCTTGCCCTTTCCTCCATCGTTTCAGCCGTAGGCCCCTCCTGCCTTGTTCAGAAGTTGACTTCTTTAGTCTGCATTTTCTTCTTCTCTTGCTGGTACCCCCTTCTCAATCTTCCCCGCCAATCTCTCCTTCTTTAGCTTGCTACCCAATTCCAACTCATTCTCCACACAGCAGCCACAGTGATTATATACTACATCTACTCCCCTGGCTCAAATGCCAACAGTGCCCTTTCAATGTCTATTACATTTATAATAACATATAAAATCCTTAACATGGGCTTCTACGGCCCTGCATCACATGGTCCCTGCCTGCATCTGAAGCCTCACCTTTCCTCTATGCTATGACCCCTTTCATCCATCACATCTTTCCTCAGATATCAACATTATAAAGAAGACTTTCCCTCCTCTCCACCCAAATGTCATCTCTGTTAGCCTTTCATGCCTCCCTGACTTTTTTTTAGAACAATTATCTCCATGTTTAATTATAGGTTTTATTGCTATGATAATTTGCTTAATATCTCTAAGCTCTCTGAGGCAGAGGCTATGTCTTTTTTGTTTATTGCTATATCTTCAGTACCCAGAACACAGTAGATGCTCAATAATGCCATGAATGAAGGAATAGTAATGATGTTTAGAACATGGTCAGTGACACTGGCAGTAGCCAAACCACTTCCACAGTTTAAGGAACATGAAAACAGTTTGCATTAAAATAGTTTACATTAAAAGTATTATTGATGTTTTCTCCTCTATACACAACACGAAAAAAAAAAAGCTCAGAAATTTTAATAGGTTGTGTATAGCAGGGTGTTAAATATAGACTTGAAGTCAAACGCATCTACTTAGTATTCCTGTTTCCAGAGACACTAGTTATGTGACCCCAGGCAAATTCCGTAACATCTCTGAGGCCCAGTTTCCTCATTTGAAAAATTAGGGGCAACGATATTAGTTTCAAGAGTTGTTATACAGAAAATGAGAAATAATTCAGATAATAGTCCACTGCCTAGCATTTAATAGGTGCCCTACAGAGGTTAGTTTCTGCCTGATCCCAGTTTCTACATCGTTTATGTTAATATTGCCATTTTGTATGTGCCATGAGATTGCTCCATTAAGCTAATGAAATAAACTCATATCCACTATTACAGGGCTTCAAAATAATTTCAAACATTCTTCATCTTCCAGTTATTTTAGGGAGTTTCCAGGAGGTGTCTCATATGTGTTCAGCAAGAGTAATCAATCCTTCATTACTCATGTTCTCCTCTCTCTCTTGGGTTTGGGTCCCTGTTTCTGACAGTGACAACCAAGGCTTCCCCTGTGGCAGCCATCCCACTGGTTCTGGTTGATCTCCAGCTGGTACCAACGGAAGATGCACTGTGCTAAGCTCAAGTGCATGGAGGAGATTCCAATGTACCAAGACATGATGCTGTGCCATTCCCTGGTGCTGCCCCTGGTGCCCTGCCCCCAGTGACCCTTGGGGTCATTTTTGGTTCCGAAGCTGCTCTGACTAGACAGTGAGTAATTCTTCACATCCCAATTGTCATGCTACTCTCTGTTAGCTTATGTTCGAGATTTCTGTAAATATAGCTCTTTTCTTTTACAAAAACTCCTTTTTCTCTAGGGTTTAATCACAAACCAGTTAGAGCCTTTGTTATGAACTGAATGCTTGTGTCTCCCAAAATTCATGTGCTGAGATCCTAACTCCCAAAGTGATGGTATTATGAAGTGAGACACTTGGAAGGTGATTAGATCACGGGGGTAGAGTTCTCATGAATGGGATTAGAAACCCCAGAGAGCCCTCTCATCCCTTCTGTTACATGAGGACACAGCAAGATGACTGCCATCTATAAACCAGGAAGCAAGTCCTCGTAAGACTTCAAATCTACTGATACCTTGATTTTGGACTTCCCAGTCTCCAGAACTATGAGAAATAAATGCTTGCTAATTAAGCCACCCAGTCTGTGATACTTCTGTTATAGCAGTTTGAATGGACCAAGACAGCCTTTTATTAGTCTGCTGGGGCTGCCAAAATAAAATGTTCAGACTGGGTGGTTTGAACAACAGAAATTTATTTTTCCATAGTTCTGGGGTCTAGAAGTTCAAGATCAAGGTGGCAGCAGAGTTGGTTTCTGTTGAGATCTCTCGCCTCATTATGTACTCCCATGGCCTCACCTCTGTTTGCACCACTCTTATAAGAATACCAGTCCTGTGGGATTAGGGTCCCACCCTTATGACCTCATTTAACCTTAATTACCTCCGTAAATGCATTTTGTGCATTCAGTATCACAAAGATAAACACCCAAGGTGAAAATAATCCAGGGTCTCTCTGGCTCCTGAATATCTCCCAGGTGCTATTGAAAATGAGAGCATTACAAAGAATCAATAGCTATTTGAATTTTTAGATGTTCATTTCGTGCATTTATTTCATCAAGTGGCCTAAAAAGATTGCTTTGGGTAGCAATTCACTACCCAAAGACCTAATTTTTACAGAACAATTTAAGCCATGGGAAAAGTGAAACATGTCAACTGCCAACCCCTCTGATAACATAAAACAGTTATTTTTTTCTACTAGCAATTTAGCTCTTAAATTAGGAGTACTCACTGCATAAAAAGGAAAGAATGTAGCTTTACACACATATAAATTTGTGTCTGATCCTGTTAGCTGAAGTGGCTAGATTCTGGTGCTAATGAGGGAAAATACAGAACTTCAATCCTCAGAGATCAGTTATACTCACACAAAGAAAAGCTTTGTTCTCTAGCTTACAACCTTGTTTTCACATAAATCTGTGGTACTGGTCATAAAGGGGACTAAGATAAAACATCTAGATGGTGATTTATTCAGCAATCATGATTGAGCTGCTTCTGTGTCCCAAGCTCAGTGCTACATACGGGAGATACAAGTATAAATAAACCATAACTCCCATCCTCAAAAGTTTTGCAGTCTACTCAACAGTCACTGAAATTTATTAGCATTACTGAAAAATAATGATCCTCCTAATATGGCTCGTCCTGAACATGATACACTTATTTTGTATAGAATTTTGCAACTTAGCAAGCATTTTCATGTATCTCACTTCATCCTCCCAGTAATACCCTTTATAGGTGGTATTAACCCCAATTTGGAGGTTTTTAAAAACTCAGCATTAAAAAGTTTAAATGAATTATCCAAGGTCACACAGCAAGTGTGTAAACTCAGGCCTTCTCTCAAAGTCGAGTCCTGTGTCATCAAAAAATGTATAAGCCTGTGGCTAACTTATATTCAGAATGGTCTTTAAGGCTTCTATTGCTTCATCTAACTATATATTTTTCTTTATAATTTTATAAACTAAAATTATCTGCCAATAATTATAACTGTCAAAGGGTTTTTTTAATGACAAAGCGTCTAATCACTTCAACAATGACAAAAAAATAGAAACATAGTGCTGATACTTAAATAAATTCAAGTTATAACAAGTTTGCCCATACTATTGATAGCACGGTTCTCCATAAAATAGTCTAAATATTCATAGAAGTTTATTTTGGGGTCCTGGGTCATATCATAATGTTTCAACATAAACCAAAAAGACATTTTTGAAAATAAGAGTATTTTTTTTACTTCTTCATTATACCAGTGTGCAAATTCAGCTCCAATAATTAATTTTTAGGTTTGCACTAAGTGACACATGGAGAAATTTCTACTCTTTGTTAAACTCACATGCATCAAAATGTCTGTTGAAAGTTTGATGATGAGAGATCTATATGTGCACAGTGCTTTATTTCTCATTTCACACAAGCGCAGGGTTTCTTACATTTGGCTGTTTAACAGAATCTCCTGGGAAGCTTTAAAAATTCTGATGCCAGGTCCCACCCTCCAGAATTGTGATTTAACTAGTCTGGGATGCAGTCAGTTATTTGGGATTTCTGAAAGTTCTCCAAGTGGCTGAAGGTGCAGTCAAGCTTGAAAACCATTGCCTACACAGTCAAAGGATGCTTCCTGGACCCACACATACTGGGAACTTATCAAAAACATAAATTGGAGTCCCTACTCCAAACTTATTGTATCAGAACTCTGGGAGTGGACCCAAGGTAAAGTTTGGGAAGCACTGTCCTTAAGGGACAAGAGGATAGTAACACGTTATTTATAGACTGTAGGGATCAAAGTACTTCTGTAAACAAACAATAGGTTTTAGTGAATTTCAGGGATTGGAGAAGAGTAACTATTTGGGGTAAATGTTATATTATTTGCCATCCCTTAGCAATAAGCAACACTCTGAAAGAGGAGTCCCCCTGCCCTGATCCCTTTCCATTTCAAGTGCAATAGGGAAACAGAAGTTGGGTACTGGAGTGCAAGCCCTGGAAAATGTGGGTAAGGAATCAATGTTTCCTGAATGTCTTTAGAAAAGGGTGGACACTGCACACATCTCATGAATAGAAGGTGTCTATCTGCTACCATGCCCACAGTTTCCTCGGTTAACATTTTTGGCCAATGACTGAAATGGCTTACTCAAACAGAGAGGAAGTGAATATCATGGGAGCAATAATCTTCTTACTATATCCACCTTAGGTTGTAAGTATCAATTGTCTTGAATTTTTCAAGACAAACGCTACAAAAGATTTTGAAGGGTTTTTTTTTCCATATTGGGTAGTGCCTTCGTTATGGTCTATTGACCCAAACCACTTGGTCTCCTCAGGCAGTTTCCAAGCAATTACATCACAATAAATACAATAAGCCCTTGTTGCCATTTTGCTGATTCATGTGAAAGAACTCTGTTATCTAATGAAAGGAAGTCTTTTAAAATACTCAGAATTTTTTCCTTCTGTTGAAAGAAAAGAAAAATAAAATCCCTATGTCTGTTATGCCAATAGTTGAGATGAAAATCCCACCTGTATATTTTTCCAGATACTTATATCTTTTCCAGGAAGTGCCTGAGGAATTAAGAATCCCTCTCATCAGATACCTACCCGCTATTGTCCTGATCCATTTGTACTAAGTATATCCTTAGCAGCTCCTCAAAAGGATCGAACAATTCAGCTCTCTGAGACACTTTCTTTATTAAAGAGCTTGGACTTTCCAAAGTGTCTAAGGATGCACAACAACACAACTTTTAAAGATATATTTTAACAAAACATACCATTTTAAAACTCATTTTATTGGCTTCCAGTCTCAGAATATGGTTACCCGAAGTTAACACAGACCTACACTCCTCCTAAGATCAGAGAGAAACACTAGATTTAAGAAAATCATGATCATGAATATTATACACACATAGCTGAGCTGAAAGGAAGAGAGGACTTGTCTTTAATTCTTTTTTTTTTTTCCTCATAGCCCATATCGAACCCATCAGGAAACCACACTGCCTGTGCCTTCTTGCCTCTTCCACTGCCCCATGCTGGCTGGGTTCCATCATCCTGTTCCTGGATTACCACAGTACCCTTCCAGCATATCTCCCTACAGCCTCTTCTCAACACATGGCCAAAGTGATCTTTTTGAACGTAGGTCAGATAATGTCACTACTCTCTTCAAAGCTCAGACTAAAGCCAAAGTCTTCACAGCTACCCTCTCCCTTTGTCTCTCTGGCCTTAAGTAATCGGCTCCAGCCACACTGGCCTCCCTGCTACTTCTAGGATGCGTGAAGCACATTCACATATGGGAGACTTTGCTTTGCTTTTTATCTGTCTGCAACACTTTTCCCCTAGAAAGCTGCTTGGCTCACACCTTCCTTTCTTTTAAGCCTTTGCTCAAATTTCACCTTTCCATGAAGCTTACCCTGCAAACATTACTTCATACTCCAGCTTGCCTGCCCTCCTCCACTATTCCTGATCCTTTTATTTGGTTCTCTCCCCCAACCCCATATCACTTATTGCTTTTTAGGACTCTACGTAATTTACTTTTTTATTATATATTTACTTTTTATCTGTCTGCTGCTGGAATATAAACTGCTAAAGATGGAAATATTGGTCTATTTATTCATAGATATAACCCAAGAACAGTACCTGATGTATTATAGGTGATCAATAAAAATCTGTTAAATAAGTGAATAAAATCCCCAAGTACCAGAAATGAAGAGTAACTTAAAGTCAGAGTTGTAAAGTTATCAGAGAGAACTTGGATAGCTTGGAAGGGATATCAGACCATGACACAGGCCTTAGTGGGCTTTTTAACACCACACTAAAAAAAGAAGACAATTGCCTTGAAGCTATAAAATAAGCTGTGACTGATATCCTCCACCAAAAGCCTGTATTTCCGAAAAGCTAGCCCCTCAGAGACTAGAAAACCCTATCACCCAAAGAAATGAAACTCTTCCAAGACTCTGGGCAAACACAAGATTGCTCTGGAGAAACACTTTCACAACTTCAGGATCTGATTAAAATAATAACCTCAGTTGGAAAATTCACAATGCATAAACTACTCAAGAAAATGATTTACTATGAGAGAGACTTAGCAGATACAACAAACAAGAGGATTAATACAACCAAGAAGTTGACATCATATACTAATCTTGGAAACACTATAAAATAATTATGTTTAAAATAAAATAATGACATTAAAGATAGAATCAAAATATAATTAAAGAGGCAAACTCTTTAAAAAGTATATAGATTTTAGAAAATTTGTCATTAAAACTAGAGTGGTTAAACAGCAGATACTACTTAAAAGGAATCAGATTGATAAAGCACATCAAGTCATGGTAGAATAAATTTAATAAATCTATACCTAAAGAGAGCCCTACATAGAGGAGGTAAAACTATAAACCTCTTAGAAGAAAATATAGGGTAAATCTTTATGATCTTGGATTTGACAACAGATTCTTAGATATGACACCAAAAGTGCAAGAAATAAACAAAAATCAGTAAATTTTATTTCATCAAAATTTTAAAACTTTGTGCACCAAAGGACACTGTTAATGAAGTGAAAAGACAACCTACAGAATGGGAGAAAACATTTGCAAATCATATATCTGATTAGGGTCTAGTATCCAGTATATATCAAGACAAACAACTCAAATGAAAACTGGGCAAAGAACTTGAAAAGACATTTCTCCAAAGATGTACAAATGGCCAAGCACATGAACAGATGCTCAACATCATTAGCCAGTAGGGAAATGCAAATCAAAACCACAATGAGAGGGCTTCCCTGGTGGCGCAGTGGTTGAGAATCTGCCTGCTAATGCAGGGGACACGGGTTCGAGCCCTGGTCCAGGAAGATCCCACATGCTGCCGAGCAGCTAGGCCTGTGAGCCACAACTACTAAGCCTGCGCATCTGGAGCCTGTGCTCTGCAAAAAGAGAGGCCGCGATAGTGAGAGGCCCACGCACCGCGATGAAGAGTGGCCCCTGCTTGCCACAACTAGAGAAAGCCCTGGCACAGAAATTAAGATCCAACACAGGAAAAATAAATTAATTAGTTAATAAACTCTACTCCCAACATCTTCTTTAAAAAAAAACAAAAACAAAATACAATGAGATATCATTTTCCATCCACTAGGTACAGTGGAATTTTTTTTAATGGAAACTAACAAGTGTTAATGAGAACGTAAAAAAATTGGAAGCTGCCTACATTGCTGCCGGAACTATACAATAGTGTAGCCACTGTTCAAAATAGTTTGGTAGTTCCTCAAAAAGTCAAACATAGAATTATCATATGACCCCGCAATTCCACTCCTAGGTATATACTCAAAAGAACTGAAAACAGATCTCAAAAAAATGCTCATACACAAATGTTCATAGCATCGCTATTCACAATACCCAAAAGGTGGAAACATGCCAAATGTCAAATGGGATGAGTGGACAAGCAAAATGTGGTATATATATAAAAAGGAATATTATCCAGCCATAGAAAGAAACACAGTGCTGATACATGCTACGACATGGATGAACCTAAAAATATGCTAAGTGAAAGCAGCAAAACACAAAAAGTCACATATTATATGATTCCATTTACATGAAATATCCAGAATAGGTAAACCCACAGAGACAGAAAACAGATATGTGGTTGCCAGGGCATGGGGTGGTGGGAAAATGGAGGGTGACTTCTTAATGGATATGGGGTTTTCTTTCAGGGCAATGAAAATGTTTTAGAACTTAATAAGGGCAATGCTTGCACAACATTGCGAAAGTATACTTTTAAATGGTTAATTTTATGTTGGGTGAATTGCATCTCAATTTTAAAAAATCAGCACACCAAAATAAACAGAATTGTTGTATATTAGAGACACGTAATTGGAAAATATAATTCTTAAAAATTCCCACTCACTGTTAACAAATATTGTCAGACAATTACAAATAAATTCTACAAAAGATATTCCAGAACTTTATGGAACACAAAAATATTATAAAATTTTATTAAAGGGAAAAAACCAAATAAATAAATAAATGGATAAATAAACCAAGGTCATAGGTACGAAGATTCTATATAATAATTCCTCCAGAATTAAATAATAAAATTAGTATAATCCCTATCCAGACCATGGCAGGGTTTTTCATTGATTTTGAAAAGATAATCCTGAAATTCATATTAAAAATAAGATGCCAAGAATAGTCAAGATAATTTTAAAGATGATAAGGAAGGAAACTTGCCTTACCAGAGAGCATAACACATTGAAAAGTTAAAATTATTGAAAAACAAAAAGCCTTTGGTGGATAGATCTATAAATAAACCAACAGAACTGAATCAAGAGCTGAAAATCAGAACCACATTTAAATGGAAACTTGGTGTATGACATGTGGCTTTCAAATTAGTGAGAGGAGCATGGCATTGTTTAAAAAAAATGCTATCTGTATGGGAAAAAATTAAAGTAGATCTTTACTTCATTCCATGCTGAAAATTAGTTTCAGATAAATAAAAGGCACAAGTATGAAAAGCAAAATTTTAAAAGTTCTGGAAGACAATATGCAGTGTCTCAGTGTTTGAAGTGTCAAAGGATGTCTTAAATCACAAAAATCCTACAGAGTAAAGAAAAACACTAAGAAATTTAGCTACATTAAATCTCTATCTGACAAAAGACTTATTAAAGCTAAAATACAAACTACAGACTGGTAAATATGTTTCCAACTCATGTAACTGACAATAGATTTGGATCAAGAATATATAAATAGATAAATACCTAGAACTCAATAGAAAAATGGATAAAGGTCATGAACAGGCAATTCACAGAGAAGGAAGCATGAATGTATAATAAGCAAATGAAAAGATTTTCAGTCTCACTAGTTATCAACAAGATGTTTCACACCTGTCACACTGACAAAAATTTAGTCTGACAACACCAAAAATAAGTGAGATGGAAAAATAGGAATGTTATACACTGCTCGTGGTGGTGTAACTTGTACACCACATTGGAGAAATAATGATATAATTAGATGTAAAAAATCCAGAAATTCCCATTTATATTAATATATCCTAGAAAAACTTACATATGTACTCAGCAAGATTTGTACCAGGGTGTTTACTGCTGCCTGGTTCATAACTGGGAAAATTTTAAAACAACCTTAATATGTCTGTCAGTAATGGAACGGACGAGCCATGAGGGACTCACACAATAGAATACAGCAATTAACATGAATGAATTAGACCCACATGCATCAATAGAGATGAATACTGAAAACAAAATATTAATAAAGTTGTGAAAGGACTTAAAAGAATTTCACACATAAAATTTTAAATCATTTTGAACAATATTATTTTTATGGGTACACCCAGGCATGTGAGTAAAGTTGTAAAAGTATGTGTCAGGAATGGCACAACCTACTTCAGGATAGTGGTTATCTGTGTGGAATGAGTAAGTGGAATTGGGATGCAGGGGAGAGCCTTAGTTATAGCTGTAAAGTTTTGATTCTTTAAAAATAAAATCACCTGAAGCAAATATGAAAAACTAATATTTAGTAAATATGAGTAGTAGATGTCTGTCATATCATTTTTGGACTTTTCTTTTTGAAAGTTTGCTACTTAAAAATAGTCAGGTAAATGGATTAAACACATTTTCCCCTGCATTCAAGACAGACTCTGTGCACAAGTAAATAAGGCACTGTCCTTGCTACTGTAGAATTCAAAGTTGATGGGCAATGGATAAATAAACAAATATTTGAATGTGTGCTGGTGGCAAATATAGATAATAGACACATAGAGAAGAGTCTGCAAGTACACAAAGGGGGGATGATCAATTCTACCCAAGGTTGGGGGAGTTCTGAAGGTCTTTGGAAAGTGATTATAAGTGGTTTCTCCATGAGTGGAAAGAATTCAACTCAAATGCATTGCTTCACATTTTAGCACATCCACAATTATATTAGCATCTGGACAAGAAAACTGAGCCACGATGCTTGGAATCAGGATCTGCCTCTGTAATTTTAAAGCCCTGTGCCTTGAAAAAACATGGGTAAATAAATCCTTGTGGAAGGGCCTGACTCTGGCCCCCTAGATAAAACAATAGGACCTAAACGAGTTGCTTGAGTATAAATTGGTGAAAGAGGTCATGGAAAGTCAGATTCAGGTTGATACTTAAGCTGCATACTTGTCTCAGCTGGACAAACCAAGGTTAATTGCTCTGAACTTTGTGAATCCCAGCCAACTCTATGATTGTATCAGGACACCACTTTCTCATGTTGTATAACTGATTATTTCTTAAAAGTTCAATCTGGGTACAGCCACTATGGAGAACAGTATGGAGGGTCCTTAAAAAACTACAAATAGAACTACCATATAACCCAGGAATCCCACTACTGGGCATATACCCTGAGAAAACCATAATTCAAAAAGAGTCATGTACCAAAATGTTCATTGCAGCTCTATTTACAATAGCCCAGAGGTGGAAACAACCCAAGTGTCCATCATCAGATGAATGGATAAAGAAGATATGGCACATATATACAATGGAATATTACTCAGCCATAAAAAGAAACGAAACTGAGCTATTTGTAATGAGGTGGATAGACCTAGAGTCTGTCATACAGAGTGAAGTAAGTCAGAAAGAGAAAGACAAATACCGTATGCTAACACATATATATGGAATTTAAAAAAAATGTCATGAAGAACCTAGGGGTAAGACAGGAATAAAGACACAGACCTACTAGAGAACAGACTTGAGGATATGGGGAGGGAGAAGGGTGAGCTATGACAAAGCGAGAGAGAGGCATGGACACATATACACTACCAAACGTAAGGTAGATAGCTAGTGGGAAGCAGATGCATAGCACAGGGAGATCAGCTCGGTGCTCTGTGACTGCCTGGAGGGGTGGGATAAGGAGCGTGGGAGGGAGGGAGACACAAGAGGGAAGAGATATGGGAACATATGTATATGTATAACTGATTCACTTTGTTATAAAGCAGAAACTAACACACCATTGTAAAACAATTATACCCCAATAAAGATGTAAAAAAAAAAAAAAGTTCAATCCGTATAAAGATCCTGGAGGAAGATTTCTTTCCTTCGTAATTGTTCCAGGAACACTCCAAGCTACAGGCTCAAATTTTTCCCCATATATTCCCCATATATATGATCTAGCAGTACCCAGGATGTAATTTATTGTTTTAAAGAGCCACCCCTTTGGTCCACAAATTAAAGACATAATGGTTATTTCAAATGTATGGCAAGTGTCATCAATAAATTGGGAGCTTGGTTTCTCAGGTTAGTATTTGACACAAGGCACAAGCACATCACTATTTACCAATGACCATTGTTAAAAATAGTATATGATTGCAGCTTCTATCAACTTCTTGGCATTGACTCCAAAGAATCAGGTAAGAGTAGTGTGATCATATAATTTATCATTCAAGCCAGGACACATTGTTGTGTGTGTGTGTGCCAGAAGTTTTACTTAACATTTAGAGGATTAACATACAGTTATCAATATAAGCCTTCCCATGGAAGTATTTTATTTGGTTTATTTCCACCTTCACAAATAAATGGACAATTCCAGGACTTTTACAATGGCAAAGGCTCTACACAATACTTTGAAATGCCATCAAAGTTTAAAATTGATGTAACACATGCACACACATACATTAAAATGTTCAACATCATGTTAAAATTAAAATTTTGGGGTTTTCTCTTTGGAACCAATGGAGGAAGCACCACAAGTGCCTGTGTGTGGTCACGTCTGCTGGAGACAAGCACTCCCGGTCTGTGCCCCAACGTCTGAGGAGGGGCTGTGGGGTGCTTGTCCAGGAAGGTTTTTTCTTAAATAACACAGAGCCTGGCTCTTCTGGATGCTCCCCTGGTGGTTTACTCCCTAATTTTCAGTATGCAGGATATCAGAGACACCCACCAGAGGACACCTGGAGTCTATGCCAAACCAGTGCCTGGTACAAGCAGGGACCCTTTGAGCCTCACCTATTTCTTGGTATCCGTCAGGTGCTTTGGACACACTCTATGTGCTCCAGCAAGGCGTCAGGGCTGTGCCACTGAGGTGGGAGAACGAAGTTCAGGACACTGGTCCACAAGAGACCTCCCAGCTCCACGTAATATCAAACGGTGAAAGTCTCCAAGAGATCTCCATCTAAACGCCAAAACCCAGCTCCACTCAACGACCAGCAAGCTACACTGCAGGACACCCTATGCCAAACACTTAGCAAGACGGGAAAACAAACCCAACCATTAGCACAGAGGCTGCCTAAAATCATAATAAGGCCACAGACACCCCAAAACACACCACCAAACGTGGACCTGCCCACCAGAAAGACAAGATCCAGCCTCATCCACCAGAACACAGGCACTAGTCCCCTCCAACAGGAAGCCTACACAACCCACTGAACCAACCTTAGCCACTGGGGACAGACACCAAAAACAATGGAAACTATGAACCTGCAGCCTGCAAAAATCAGACCCCAAATACAGTTCATTAACCAAAATGAGAAGACAGAGAAGTACACAGCAGATGAAGGAGCAAGGCAAAAACCCACCAGACCTAACAAATGAAGAAAAAATAGGCAGTCTACCTGAAAAAGAATTCAGAATAATGATAGTAAAGATGATCCAAAATCTTGGAAATAGAATGCAGAAAATACAAGAAACGTTAAACAAGGACATAGAAGAACTAAAGAGCAAACAAAAAGTGATGAACAACACAATAAATGAAATTAAAAATTCTCTAGAAGGAATCAATAGCAGAATAACTGAGGTAGAAGAACAGATAAGTGACCTGGAAGATAAAATAGTGGAAATAACTACTGCAGAGCAGAATAAAGAAAAAAGAATGAAAAGAATTGAGGACAGTCTCAGAGACCTCTGGGACAACATTAAACGCACCAACATTCGAATTATAGGGGCTCCAGAAGAAGAAGAGAAAAAGAAAGGGAATGGGAAAATATTGGAAGAGATTATAGTTGAAAACTTCCCTAATATGGGAAAGGAAATAGTTAATCAAGTCCAGGAAGCACAGAGAGTCCCATACAGGATAAATGCAAGGAGAAACACGCCAAGACACATATTAATCAAACTATCAAAAATTAAATACACAGTACAATATTAAAAGCAGCAAGGGAAAAACAACAAATAACACATAAGGGAATCCAAATAAGGTTAACAGCTGATCTTTCAGCAGAAACTCTGCAAGCCAGAAGGGAGTGGCAGGACATATTTAAAGTGATGAGGAGAAAAACCTACAACCAAGATTACTCTACCCAGCAAGTATCTCATTCATACGTGACTGAGAAATTGAAAGCTTTACAGACAAGCAAAAGCTAAGAGAATTCAGCACCACCAAACCAGCTTTACAACAAATGCAAAAGGAACTTCTCTAAGCAAGAAACACAAGAGAAGGAAAAGACCTACAATAACAAACCCAAAACAACTGAGAAAATGGAATAGGAACAAACATATCAATAATTACCTTAAATGTAAATGGATTAAAAGCTCCAATCAAAAGACATAGACTGGCTGAATGGATACAAAAACAAGACCCATATATATGCTGTCTACAAGAGACCCACTTCAGATCTAGGGACACATACAGACTGAAAGTGAAGGGATGGAAAAAGATACTCCATGCAAATGGAAATCAAAAGAAAGCTGGAGTAGCAATTCTCATATCAGACAAAATAGACTTTAAAACAAAGACTGTTACAAGAGACAATGAAGGACACTACATAATGATCAAGGGATCAATCCAAGAAGAAGATATAACAATTGTAAATATTTATGCACCCAACATAGGAGCACCTAATACATAAGGAAAATACTAACAGCCATAAAAGGGGAAATCAACAGTAACACAATAATAGTAGGGGGCTTTAACACCCCACTTTCACGAATGGACAGATCATCCAAAATGAAAATCAATAAGGAAACACAAGCTTTAAATGATACATTAAACAAGATGGACTTAATTGATATTTATAGGACATTCCATCAAAAAACAACAGAATACACATTTTTCTCAAGTGCTCATGGAACATTCTCCAGGATAGATCATATCTTGGGTCACAAATCAAGCCTTGGTAAATTTAAGAAAATTGAGATCGTATCAACTATCTTTTCCGACCACAATGCTATGAGACTAAATATCAATTACAGAAAAAGATCTGTAAAAAATACAAACACATGGAGGCTAAACAATACACTACTTAATAACGAAGTGATCACTGAAGAAATCAAAGAGGAAATCAAAAAATACCTAGAAACAAATGACAATGGAGACACGATGACCCAACACCTATGGGATGCAGCAAAAGCAGTTCTAAAGGAAGTTTATAGCAATACAATCCTACCTTAAGAAACAGGAAACATCTCAAATAAACAACGTAACCTTGCATGTAAAGAAATTAGAGAATGAAGAACAAGAAATCCCCAAAGTTAGCAGAAGGAAAGAAATCATAAAGATCAGATCAGAAATAAATGAAAAAGAAATGAAGGAAACGAGAGCAAAGATCAATAAAACTAAAAGCTGGTTCTTTGAGAAGATAAACAAAATTGATAAACCATTCACCAGACTCATCAAGAAAAAAAGGGAGAAGACTCAAATCAGTAGAATTAGAAAAGAAAAAGGAGAAGTAACAACTGACACTGCAGAAATACAAAGGATCATGAGAGATTACTACAAGAAACTCTCTGCCAATAAAATGCACAACCTCAGGCTTCCCTGGTGGCGCAGTGGTAGAGAGTCCGCCTGCTGATGCAGGGGACACGGGTTCGTGCCCCGGTCTGGGAAGATCCCACATGCCGCAGAGCGGCTGGGCCCATGAGCCATGGCCACTGAGCCTGCGCGTCCGGAGCCTGTGCTCCACAACGGGAGAGGCCACAACAGTGAGAGGCCCATGTACCGCAAAAAAAAAAAAAGAAAAAAAAGCACAACCTGGAAGAAATAGACAAATTCTTAGAAACGCACAATGGGCCAAGACTGAACCAGGAAGAAATAGAAAATATGAACAGACCAATCACAAGCACTGAAATTGAAACTGTGATTAAAAATCTTCCAACTAACAAAAGCCAAGAACCAGATGGCTTCACAGGCGAATTCTATCAAACATTTAGAGAAGAGCTAACACCTATCCTTCTCAAACTCTTCCAAAATACAGCAGAGGGAGGAACACTCCCAAACTCACTCTACAAAGCCACCTCCACCCTGATACCAAAATGAGACAAAGATGTCACAAAGAAAGAAAACTATAGGCCAATATCACTGATGAACACAGATGCAAAAATCCTCAACAAAATGCTAGCAAACAGAATCCAACAGCACATTAAAAGGATCATACACCATGATCAAGTGGGGTTTATTCCAGGAATGTAAGGATTCTTCAATATACGCAAATCAATCAACGTGATACACCATATTAACAAAATGAAGGAGAAAAACCATATGATCATCTCAATCAATGCAGAGAAAGCTTTCAACAAAATTCAACACCGATTTATGACAAAAACCCTGCAGAAAGTAGGCATAGAGGGAACTTTCCTCAGCATAATAAAGGTCATATATGACAAACCCACAGCCAACATCGACCTCAATGGTGAAAAACTGAAACCATTTCCACTAAGATCAGGAACAAGACAAGGTTGCCCACTCTCACCACTATTATTCAACATAGTTTGGGAAGTTTTAGCCACAGCAATCAGAGAAGAAAAAGAAATAAAAGGAATCCAAATTGGAAAAGAAGAAGTAAAGCTGTCACTATTTGCAGATGACATGATACTATACATAGAGAACCCTAAAGATGCTACCAGAAAACTACTAGAGCTAATCAATGAATGTGGTAAAGTAGCAGGATAAAAAATTAATGCACAGAAATCTCTGGCATTCTTATACACTAATGATGAAAAATCTGAAAGTGAAATTAAGAAAACACTCCCAATTCCCACTGCAACAAAAAGAATAAAATATCTAGGAATAAGCCTACCTAAGGAGACAAAAGACCTTTATGCAGAAAATTATAAGACACTGATGAAAAAAATTAAAGATGATACAAAGAGATGGAGAGATATACCATATCCTTGGATTGGAAGAATCAACACTGTGAAAATTACTCTATTACCCAAAGCAATCTACAGATTCAATGCAATCCCTATCAAACTACCACTGGCATTTTTCACAGAGCTAGAAACAAAAAATTTCACAATTTGTATGGAAACACAAAAGACCCCGAATAGCCAAAGCAATCTTGAGAACAAAAAATGGAGCTGGAGGAATCAGGCTCCCTGACTTCAGACTATACTACAAAGCTACAGTAATCAAGACAGTATGGTACTGGCACAAAAACAGAAAGATAGATCAATGGAACAGGATAGAAAGTCCAGAGATAAACCCACACACATATGGTCACCTTATCTTTGATAAAGGAGGCAAGAATATACAGTGGAGAGAAGACAGCCTCTTCAATAAGTGGTGCTGGGAAAACTGGACAGCTGCATGTAAAAGAATGAAATTAGAACACTCCCTAACACCATACACAAAAATAAACTCAAAATGGATTAAAGACGTAAATGTAAGGCCAGACACCATCAAACCCTTAGTGGAAAACATAGGCAAAACACTCTATGACATAAATCACAGCAAGATCCTTTTGGACCCACCTCCTAGAGTAATGGAAATAAAAACAAAAATAAACAAATGGGACCTAATGAAACTTCAAAGCTTTTGCACAGCAAAGGAAACCATAAACAAGACCAAAAGACAACCCTCAGAATGGGAGAAAATATTTGCAAATGAAGCAATTGACAAAGGATTAATCTCCAAAACATTCAAGCAACTCATGCAGCTCAATATCAAAAAAACGAACCACCCATTCCAAAAATGGGCAGAAGACCTAAATAGACATTTCTGCAAAAAGATATACACATTGCCAAACAGATGAAAGAATGCTCAACATCATTAATCATTAGAGAAATGCAAATCAAAACTACAATGAGATATCACCTCACACCAGTCAGAATGGCCATCATCAAAAAATCTACAAATAATAAATGCTGGAGAGGGTGTGGAGAAAAGGGAACCCTCTTGCACTGTTAGTGTGAATGTAAATTGATACAGCCACTATGGAGAACAGTATGGAGGTTCCTTAAAAAACTAAAAATAGAACTATACCATACGACCCAGCAATCCCACTACTATGCATATACCCTGTGAAAACCATAATTCAAAAAGAGTCATGTACCACAATGTTCACTGTAGCTCTATTTACAATAGTCAGGACATGGAAGCAACCTAAATGTCCATCAATAGATGAATGGATAAAGAAGATGTGGCACATATATGCAATGGAATATTACTCAGCCATAGAAAGGAACAAAACTGAGTTATTTGTAGTGAGGTGGATGGACCTAGAGACTGTCATACAGAGTGACGTAAACCATAAACAGGAAAACAAATACCATATGCTAACACATATATATGGAATCTAAAAAAAGAAAAAAAATCATCAGAAGAACGTAGGGGCAAGACGGGAATAAAGATGCAGACCTACTACAGAATGGACTTGAGGATACAGGGAGGGGGAAGGGTAAGCTGGGACAAAGTGAACGAGAGGCATGGACATATATAAACACTACCAAACGTAAAATAGATAGCTAGTGGGAATCAGCCACATAGCACAGGGAGATCAGCTCGGTGCTTTGTGACCACCTAGAGGGGTGGGATAGGGAGGGTGGGAGGGAGGGAGATGCAAGAGATATGGGGATATATGTATATGTATAACTGATCCACTTTGTTATGAAGCAGAAACTAACACACCATTGTAAAGCAATTATAGTATAATAAAGATGTTAAAAAAAGACTGAAAAAAATTGAAAAAAAAATTGGATTTTTAAAGTTTTTTTTAATGTTCATATTTGTTTCTTCATGTCCTGAAATGCAGGAAGCAGAACCAATAAGAAGCATGAAAGCAAAATACCTGGAAAAAATACTTAACATTAGCATAACATTTTCAGTAATCATCTTGTACAATTAGAAATGTTTCCAAAAGGTATTAGTGGAGCTGAACACTATGACAATGAAGGAGGTAGTGTTAACAACCATGCCACAACAACAGGTATTATCTAGGACTATCCAAGCCACCAGGACATACAGTCATCATAGGTACATCCCATATGGATCTATACATGGTTATATATGGTCGCACCTCATTCCGGCATTAAGGAATTATTTTGTAATCATTTTACCTTGGAGCATTCTGTAGGAAATTACATTGCTTAGAGTTCAGTGTTCTGTGGACCCCTTCCTGAGGTTTATTTTTATGGCCATGGTGGACATTTGTTAACACCCACTTTGAAATTGTTCCAAACTAAAATTCTTGTGGCCATGCTTTGGGGGCCTCGGTCACCCATCTGTTCATATGCTGGAATAAACTTGAAAATTATTTTTAGGGAAAATCTTGGCTTACTCCTCAGTACTTGCTCAGCCCATCACTGTGGAGCTGGAGTGGCCTCCTACATAATTCTACATGGAAAAATACATTATCAAAAAAGACAAAGTATAATTATTAGACTGGAGAAAACACGTGCAGAGGAAAATACAAGAGCTCCCACAAAAAGTGTGGCAAGCCTTTCCCCAGTTCAGAGAACTTCAGTGAGTATGGGTGTGTAGGTCTGCATTTAACCAGAGCACAGATTACCTGCTTCCCCAAACACTTATTTGAGAGGATAATGTCAAACTCACTGCTACTAGACACTTTTAGTTAAAAGCTTGATTGAGAGAAAAACGCATTTTACAGAATTGCCTGAATTATACGTTGTCTATTTACTCCTATAAAATTTGATTCATCCTTAAGTTAAGAAGACCATGGGACACCCTCACACCCAGCCTGCATTGCTTCAGCTGCTCATATAATTCTCCTACTCAACTGTGCTGATAAGGTATGTTCCACCAACAGCCTGCACAGAGTGATGGTAAAGATGAAGCTTGTGGTATTTACTTGTTGAAGATATTGTTTATTTTATTAACAGTTCTTTCACTATGAGGTCCTTTAGAATAAATTTTCTCAGGGCTCACAACCACGAGTAATTGTGCACGCTTTGAAAAATCGGTGTTACATCTCATGGGCACTGTGGCTCATGTTTCCCTCTTAGTGTCAGCTGCTAGAAATCTGAGACCCACATCTGTGGTCCTCTAACGGTGTGTGGAAACTCAGACGTGCATTTTGTGTTCTGAATTCACCTGTCCTTATAACCAATCATTCCATCCTTTATTTTTTCTTCACCATAATTTCCTCACTGATAAAAGGCCTATGATACTGTACTTGTGTTTGCGGGTTTCAGGAAACAAGGTAAGGTATATATAGCTACACAAATACATACATTCAAAAGAAAGAACGAAAGTTTATAAAACCACCTGGCCTCCTTTTCTCATCTGTGAAATGAGATGAGTAGGTACTGTCTCTCCTGATCTCTCCAGTGCTAATGGCATGCAATTCTAGAGTTTGGTTTCTCAAACTGGCTCGGCCACTGATTTCTCTGAACACCTTGAAGCAGATCCTACTCCTCAATTTCCCCATCTGTGAAATCGCAGTCATATTTTATTTTATCCATATTCCTTACAGCTGCATAAAACAATATGGTCTCTAAAACAGACCTACTTACTTTTCCATAACTTATTACATGTGCCAGGAGCACATATGAATCGTACTGCAATGCTCTAGAACATCACTTTGAATCACTTCCTTTCTGACAGGCTGCCATCCTCCCCATCACACACACACACACACACACACACACACAAACACAGCTCTGACTTCATAGTAACCTAAAGAAATCTATTTCTTACAAGACACCTTCCAAACAAGCCATAAAATTTTCATTCTGGTGTTCTTCGCATCAAAAGCATAACAGAAGGAAAACATCTTTACTTGTTAATAGATGAACCAGTACTATTTCAGTTTTGCTACACTAATTCAGTTGAAAAGACTATGAGACAAAATGCAAAATTGCCACATTCCAAGCAGTGACTGAGAAGCAGTATAGCCTAGTGGTTACAAGCACAGACTGGGGAGTCAGACCACCCAATCCCAGCTCTGCCACTTACTAGTCCTGACTTCAGCCAAGTTACCCAACATCTCTGTGCCTCTATTTTCTCATTTACAAAATGGGAGTAAGCTGATACAGGATCAAATGAATTAATACAAGCAAGCAATGGAAGATGCCTAGCACCTAGAACCACACAATATTGACTATTATCATCACTCAGTCACAAAATCTATAGAATTTAATAGATTAATAAGTAACATCCACAATGAATTGAGCTATGATTGTTCATAACAGAAATACAAATGCATCAGATTTCTTTTTAAATAGGCGTTTTGTTTCCTTTTTGGACAGTAATCAGTAAGGAATATAGAATATAAGATTACGAAAAAGTCATTTCACTTACATGCCTGTTTTCTCCTGGTAAAATAGAAAGGACCACAAGTCACTAATATATTAAAAGATTTATGGAAATATATGCATAACAATTATGTTAGGATTTTCCTATCTTCATTTTTTAAATATTTGCACTGTCTCTTGGAGGTTAAATAAAACGAATGCAATGAATAGAGGAAGATCAAGGTTTTTAAGACACTCTAAGGACAGTAAATAAATATGTCTAAAGTGGCCATGTGGTAAATCAATTCCCAATTCTTGGCCCAATTCACCAACATTTACATTTCACCAGTGCATACCCAGACTGCAGCAGTAGTGACACACGTGGAGCTTATGAACTATGCTTCATAATTGACATAACTTGTATATTTTTTAAAAAATTAACTTAATTCATTAAGTAAAGCTAACCATAACCTTGTGATGTTGAATAGCACTTAACTTCCCTTTTCTCAGGAATGTTGAACTGGCTATTGTGTTTAGAGGGAGTGATTCTTCTCTTTATTTTAGGCTCGTGTTACAGCTTTAGTTTTATGTGCCAATTTTGGAAAACAATTCTAAAAGTCACATCATGAACCGTGAGGTATGTGCCCACGGAGAATTGTTTAAATTTCCTGAGGGAGCTTAGAGTCACCCACGCCATCTGGAGAGCAGTTCCCAGTCCCAACCGCGGCACACCTACCTGCACAGAGTTCGTTTGGGTCTAACTTCAGCCTCCTCAAGTGGTTTCAAAGCTGATAACTGCTCAGTGATATCACTTTTTAGTCTTTGTACCATTCATTAAAGTGTTAAATCTGTTACATCATCCAGGCTTAACTCTTTCTTTTGGAAGTCAGAATGACTAATATAAAAAACAGACATCAAACGCTTGACTAAAGGAGGCTATATTTGGAGGCATCTCCCAACTAGTCACCATCTCCCTATGGAACAGTTCATTTCCTCTAAGTCACTTCCAAAATCTCTTGGGGTGTCACGCTATAACAGCAGGACCTCATTTTATGTCATACTTTCAACTTACTATGTATTATAGCTAACTATTGTATAGATTTATTTTCCTTAATACCTCTCACCAGCATCTGAAGAGGTCAATCTTTGCTCTAGGGTTCATAGACAGGTCAAGATACCTTACCTTTCTGCTATAACCAACAAAATAATTTTTCGAACTGAAAAAATAATTCAATTTAAAAAAATTTTTTTAAATAAAATAACTTTTCTTTCGTCATTTATTTTGACCTATTTAGTTATTTCAACGAGTGTAACTCTTGGAGGCCATCCAATCATTACTCAAATTCTTCCAAGTTGTATCGTAACACACTGCAGCCACCCCCAGGGACCAGCTCACCTCTGTGAGATGGCACTCCTCTGCCTATCTGCAGACTTCACTATCAGATTTGCAGCCAGGAAAAATATCGTTCAATAACATACAGCTCATCACAACTGCTTTTTTACCATTTGCCATTCTGGCTTTTCCTGATCTGGGTTAAACTCAGGTAATTGTCTTATGAGGTTAATATATCATCTATTTTATTTGCATTACCCTCTCTGACCTTTCTCTTTCTCCTCCCTGAAGAGTAAACCAGAATAGTTACACAGAATATCTCAAGTAACTGAAGCAAAAGCAGTCCCCTTTTCACTAGCTTTAAAATGAAACATTTCTATCATTTACTCAGTCACTCAAAACTACTGCATGTCTACTTCATGCCAAACACTATTCTAGGTGCTGGGAATGTAGCTGTGAACAGCTCAAGCTGTGTACATATGTATGGTCCTATGTATGGTCCATTCGAGTGTGTGAGGTTGGGGGGTGGAGATAGACACTAAACAATCATGGACACAGCACACAACACATCAGGTGGTTATAGGGCCTGGGAGGAAAATAAAGCAGAGTGAAGGAAAAGTCCATGCAGAGTGTGTCACAGGTGTGGGAGAGCTGCTGTTTAAACTAAGCACAACATTCTGGGTGACATATACATTGTATAGAATACTTGCTAAACACATCACTCCAGAGCCAGGCCACTTGGGTCAAATCCACTTGGGTTGTACATGTAACAGCTGTGTGAATGTTCTGCTTATCTGTTGCTGCATAACAAACTACCCCAACACTCTGTGGCTTAAAACAATAATGATTTATTTCACTCATGAATCTGTGCGTCGGGAATTCTGACAGTACAGAAGAAACTGCTCATCTGTGTACATGATGTCTGGGGCCTTCCCCGGGTGACCTGAACAGCTGGGAGCTAGAGCCATGACAACTGGGGCTCGCTGAGCATCAGTCCTTCTACATGTGGCCCCTCCACCTGGTTCCCTTCAGCCTCCTCCCCGTATGATGACCTCAAGGTGTCTCAGAGCTCTAAGAGCAAGCATTTTAAGAGACAGGAAATGGAAGTCGCCAAACCCTTGAGGACTGGATCCAAACACCGGCAAAGCATCACTTCTGCCATATTCTATTAGTCAAAGTAGACAGGTCTACTGGGAGATGACTCCTTTCACTGGGAGAGTGTCAAAGAATCTGTGGACATTTTTACTCTGCCAGAATGTCCTTCGACCAGCTCCATGACTTCTCCACACCTCCATTTCCTCAACTATTAATATGGATAATAACAGGATCTACCTCATAGATTTGTTAGAAAACTTCATTAGTTAATAAAAGTAAAGAGTCTGGAAAACAACTAGCATTCAATAAGTATACACTGTTTTATTGTTTTCAAGCTATTTTTAATATTCTTTAGTATGGGCACTGAATTTAAAACAGCATTTTCCTCTTAGACCAACTGGACTTTTAAAAATATGTGATGGCAAAGAATCTGCCATCAGATATTTCTTTTGGAAATGTACAAACTTTGTCTAGTTTTATAATGAATGACAATGGCTACTGCCCCCTCAAGTTCCCCATTCCCTCAAACACACACACACCAAGTCCCATACTTTTTCACTCTCTACCCCAGGAATGAGTTGGCAAACAAAGGTTCTTGGTTGGTTGGAAAGGGGTTGGAGGAAAGAAAATGAGGACGATGGTGTTTTGTTATTAGTAATGGGGTTCTCACTTTGGTTGCAGGAGGTGAGCTTATGAAAGAATAGATGTACCATAGGAAACATAGTTTTACATGGTCCTGAGTGATTCTGTAAGAACATCCGAACAATGCCAGGCTGCAGCAGAACAGAGCCCAAGCACCAGGGAAGCTGGGAGGTCAGCGCTCAAGCCTTCTCTCCTACAGCTGACTGGGACCTAAGTCAAGACCACTTTCCTTCCCACTTGCTCCTTTGTCAAATCAGTCCTACACATCTTCAGCTGCAGGCCTTCTAGTTTGGCCACACCTCCACCCCCTGTGCTCTGTTAGTGACCTTGGAGTCTCTTGATGCCAATACTGAGTGCATGGGACAATGTCACCACTGTCCCTCACTAACATATGACGAAAGAAGCCAGCTTCCTCTTGTCTCATTTCAACAATTTGTTCCTCACACTTCCCCTTGAAATGCATTATAATGTGCTTCTTCGGTTTACCCATCGGAGTGCCCTTCATATTTGAAACACAGCCTACGAATTTAGTTACCCATCCAGAAGCAGCGACGACTATGTCTGAGACGTCCTTGGTCACTCATCTTGTGTCCTTTGAGATGACAGGTGCTCCACGTGTGAGGTGAGATTAGAGTTATGGGTCCAGCTGAAAGTCAGGGACCAGTGGACACTAACTTGCTTGTAGGGCTGAACTCAGGACCTTGCCCATGTCAGCTGTGAGTTAACTGAACACAGGCACTACTTTTATCAGTATTTTTAAGGCCAGTTCGAAGCATAACCTTCGAGGAACCCCAAAACACGGACTAACTGAGCTAGAGAAAATACTAATCACCTGACCTTAGGCAAATAAATAACAACAAAAATAAATATATCTTCTCACTACAGCCCAGAAGTAAATAAATGAAGATACATTATACAAGGGAATTGCAATGTGTGGATCTTACATTTATCATGGTCTTATATATCAGCATCATAAAAATCTTCTTAAAGACTAAGATAAAATAAAACTGCTGCTCTGATCTGTGAATTTTCCAACATGGAAAATAAATCAAACACAAGATCTGTGTCTCCCTCTTATACTGATGGTTTGTTACTCTACTGAGAAGGACAAAAAATAAACTTTGATTAGCAAGAATTTCTTGAAAAGGAAGAGCAAACGAAAGTTATTTCAAAACAAAAAGTAAGGTAAGTATAAAATCCAGTCAAATTTGTTTTTAAATGGACGCATTGATTTATATTCTGTTTAACTTTGCCTTTTTTTCCCCCACCGACTGTGGAAACCTCATTTGATATATGAGAAAACAGTGTGTTGAATCAATCAATGTTGATTAAATTAAATTTAACATCTGCTGAAGATTCAGAAATGTGAAGATTTGAGGGAGATTTTGGTACCTTCATTCTCATCTCAACTTGGAGCCAGGATGTGCACACAATCTGCCAGACGGTCAGGATTAGTCAGCACAGAAGGATGGATGAGGTGTTCTTTTGGTGGGAGGTAGTTATGTACTTGTCAGATTGTCGTGAAATAGAGATAGCTTAAATGTGCATTTCCCCAAAGTGAAAGCATTATTTCAGAGGGTGATTTGTCGCCATATGCTTTCTCACCTATTCGAGTTCTTTCCCCCCCACTATTTACAATTAACTGGAGAACAAAAGATTGGGGAGGATCCCAGAGATGATGTCATTCAGTATGTCCATTATGTGCTACTGCATAATAAGCCACCTCAAATTCAGTGGCTTACAACAACGATGTATTATGCTCCTGATTCTGCGCTCATGTGGGCAGTTCTCTGCTCTCTGTGGTATGGCTGAAGCCACTCAGGAGGTTTATTCAACTGGGAGCTTAGCCTCTCTCAAATAGCCTGTCATCATTGAGTCGTCTAGACCAAGCTTCTTTTTAGCACAACACCTTGCTTCCAAGAGGGAGAGTTCCCAACATATAAGCACTCATCAAGCCTCGACTTGGGTCATGCTTGCTAATGAACCATTGGCTGCAGCAAGTCACATGGTTGAGCTCAGTGTCAAAAAGCAAGATGATTGCCAAAACTACAATGAGGTATCACCTCACACAGGTCAGAATGGCCATCAACAAAAAATCTACAAATAATAAATGCTAGAGACGGTGTGGAGAAAAGGGAACTCTCTTACACTGCTGGTGGGAATGTAAATTGATACAGCCACTATGGAGAACAGTATGGAGGTTCCTTAAAAAACTAAAAATAGAACTACCATACGACCCAGGAATCCCACTCCTGGACATATACCCAGAGAAAACCATAAATCAAAAAGACACATGCAAAAAAAAAAAGATACATGCACCCCAATGTTCACTGCAGCACTATTTACAGTAGCCAGTACATGGAAGCAACCTAAGTGTCCATCAACAGATGAATGGATAAAAAAGATGTGGCACATATATACTGTGCAATGGAATATTACTCAGCCATAAAAAGGAATGAAATAGTGCCATTTGCAGAGACGTGGAGGGACCTAGAGACTGTCATACAGAGTGATGTAAGTCAGAAAGACAAATATCGCATAATATTTATTATATGTGGAACCTAGAAAAACGGTATAGATGAACTTATTTGCAAAGCAGAAATAAAGAAACAGACGTAGAGAACAAACATATGGATACCCATGGGGGGGGGGTGGGATGAATTGGGAGATTGGGATTGACATATATACACTACTATGTATAAAATAGATAGTTAATGAGAACCTGCTGTGTAGCACAGGAAACTCTGCTCAGTGCTCTGTGGTGAGCTAGATGGGAGGGAAATCCAGGAAAGAAGGGATATGTGTGTATACATGTGGCTGATTCACTTTGCTGTACAGCAGAGGCTAATGCAACATTATAAAGCAACTATTCTCCAATAAAATTAATTTTTTAAAAAAGCAAGATGATTGCACAGGGTGTAAACACCGGGAGCGGTGGTGTTACCCGCATTTGTTGGGGAGCACCAATGTAGCAATCTACCCCATCCAGTTCTCCATCCATGGGAAAGTATCTTAAGTACATGCCTCAGTTATCGTTGAACACTTTAATAAGGTGGAACTCATTACCTAGCAAGACGCACCATTTCAATTTGAGACAATATTTATTAGAATTATTTATTTATTATTTATTAGAGGCTTCCTCTGCCTCCCTCTAACTTCCACTTCCATTAGTCCTATTCCTGCTCTCTTCAGAAACACAGAAAAAACACATTTGCTCTTTCTAAAGATAACGCCTAAAAAAGAATGTAAAGAAGTTCCCATGTTTCTCCAAGTTCTTCCAAGTCCCCATATCGTTACCTTTCTGGACCCAGCATTCTCAGTTCCTTTTTATCAGTCTGGTCAAATCCGCAATGATAATGGTAAATTACATCTATTTAAGATAAACTTGAATATTCTCTTAAATTTCTCACAGTAGGAATGCTAGCTCATTCAGAACAGGTGGACTAATTTTTAAAGCAACGACTAATAAGAGTCTTGCAAGACAATTATAAAAGACTCAAATTAAAACACAGAGAAAAGGAAAAAGAGAAGGAGCTCAAAATGGGAAGTTGGCAATGAAAGGTACATTGTTACCTTAAGTAGGTTTGAGAACAAAACTAGCCTGAACCCTTGCTCTACATCATGTGGGGGTCATTCAAATCACCTTTTTACAGGATATAAGAACCCTTCAATGGTTCAGTTGGTCATATATTATCTCGAGGCAAACCACAAAAACAAACCTAGGGAACTGGAACTTCCTAGTGATGGATCCAGAGGAATCCAGCCTGCAAGAAATGGTCTAAGTATGATTCTGATCCTATTCAGACATTCCTCCCAGGAACACTCTAGAATAACTGAGATTTTAAGTCTTTTATAACAAACTCCAAAGGCTAGAGCAAACTACAACCACTCCTGCCCACCTCAGAATATCTCAGGATATCCTCCAACTCAAATATGGACATTACTTCTTGAGAACTTTCTGGATCTGGGTAATCACTCAATTAAATTGATTTGCCAGAACAACTACAGGTCAGATATTTAGGTACCCTCACACTGAAACCAGAGAAAAAGGAACACAAAGGACAGGCAGAACTTCTAATCCACTCTACAGCCAAAACAGTAAGGCCCTGCCCATGAAGTCAAGTCCCTGCTGTGGTATTAGCAACTATGGGCAATTTATTGATGGCACCTGGGCCTCTTCATCAATGGTAAGGAAGTACTTGGTAATCTGCAAGTTGTCTTTAGCCTCAAGTCTTGTTCAAGTCTCTATCAGTTCAGAGCATCTCTCCTCTCTTCTAATTTGCTATTGTCATAAATTGGGCTCCATGAAAATGGACTCTGAGACAAACATAAACATATAAGAAATTTATTGGGAAAATTATTCAGCTCAAGGGAAGAGGAGGGAACAAAGCAGGATCTGGTGAAAGCAGAAGTTGGCTTCAACAAAGCCAAAGTCAACTCAGCTGATCCCCCAGGGAACTCAGAAGCTGGAATGACCCTTGTCCTGAGTTGAAATGAGAAGGCCAGGTCTTTATGCCCCTGCCTTGACATTCACAGGATGCAGGCTTCTCCAGAAAGGGACGTGACAAGGGCAGGCAGATCTCCTCTGCCAAGGCACTTCCCAAAGAGAGCTAAGAGGCATCTGCTGGTAACACTTCCAGCAGCTGGGGAATAAGTCCTTCATTCCTGAAGGAAAATTTGGGCAACTTATCCAGATCCCATTCTTTATATTTAATGCAATATTCTTTCCATGGCCACACGATGTGATACATAGCTTCCCAAGACAAGGTTTGAACTTTATCTTACACAATTTGACTCATATTCTGTTCAGCCACAGTTTGAGACCAAGGTCTAACTGAGAATTCAGAGAACTTGAATTTCAAACTGACTAGGTTGCTTCATATCAAAAATGTCAGATTCACTAATCCATAAGATGCTCTTTCCTTTCTTCCTTCCTTCTGAATTCATAATGCAATTGTCCTTGGTGCAGATATGTAACAGAAATATCATTGTCACATCCAGTTGCATCTACTGAATAAGTCTACATACTGAAAAATTAACAAATTCAAAGAATATTGATTTTGAAACTGCCTAACTGCCTGGTTTTTATAATTTCATTAAATCGCAACATAAAAATAGGGTATAAAGATAATATACTGGTTTCCCTATTGTGTCCTTATCACATATAAACAAATAAACAAAAAAAATTTTCATTGTCAGCTTAGTCTGCCAAACCAATCAGAACAATTGTTTTGACACCAAGAAGAGTTTGTCTTCCTATCAGTTTATTTAAATATTTCACCCCAAATTGTACCTACTGAAAAAACAGAAATTAAAATAGTACATGCACACACACACACACACACACACCCCTCACTCACTGGCAATACAATAGCTTCCCTGCTTAAAATTAGCATTATCTAAAATCTGGAATTTAATTATTTCAAACTACCTTGATACCCTGTACTTAACATATCAGAGCACCAGATTAAAGTCTCTCAATTTCTTTGAAATTCAAAACCTGCATTACACAGGCAATCTGTGAGTTATCTGGGGAGGAGAGTTGACTTATATGATTCTGTTTCTCCAACATGCGTTCCATTTTTATTTCATTCAGTTCAATTCAACAAATCCTTATTGAAGAGCTACTGTGGCCAAGATGTGAGAGGTTCAGAAGTTAACCCAATACAGATTCTACTTCGCAGATGTACATGGATGTGTGTGTATTCAGAATTTTATAAATTAATTATAGTAAGTTGAAGCATCTGAAAGTGAACTTTTTTATGTACAAAAAAACAGCAATCACATTTGGTTCAACCTAATAGAACTTAGAGGACAATGCAATTCTTTTTTATAACAGAATGACAAAGTATTATAGGAACCAGGAGAAGAAAATGTTAATTCTAATTAGGGGAATTAGAGAAGATTCATGAAAGATTAAAAACTTGTCTTGATGGGTCGGTTTCAGCAGATGACCAGAGATGGTTGGTGATAGTACAAAGGACCAGCTCGTGTAAACACTTAAGAGATAGTAGAGTTTGGAGCTTAGCCTGGAAGGACTGGAAAACAACAGGCTCTTATTTTATCTGGAAGTTCCAAAAGCTCTCTCTCTGGAAGTGTGTTTCAACAAAAGTATTTGAAGTTTGTTTGTTTTATTTTCGTTTCGGTTTTTTTTTTTGATGGGAAAGAGTGGAGCCTCCTAGAATCAGGCATACATGTATATGTGCTCTCTGCCATTATGGAGGGAAGATTTTTAGACCTTTGAACAGCTATGGAAATAAAATCCTGCAGCAGCTGTCTAGAGGGCCTGAGATTTTTCCTTTTTAGCTACCTGGAAAATGTAGAGTTGCTATTTCAGAAAAACAGGTGATGAATCTCATGAAGTATATCTTTCATTTAGTCAATAAAAATGCCCACTCACCTATTCCACCCACACTAAACAACTGATAGGAATGAAATTTTGGCCTACACAGACTGAAAATAGGGCCAAAGCAAAGAAAGATACTAGAGAAGGATTAGCTGTAAACTCTTAATATCATTTAGAAAGTTTTCCTTATGCAAAAGCATTTGTATAAGCATTTTCAGACAAAATTAAGATGACTGAGTATGCCCATTCACTCCTAAGATATAAAGCTGAGCTTACTCATTACTAACTGTTTACTTAAGGAATGAATGTTGGTCAGAGCTCCTTGTTCATTATTTGTGGGTTTATGCTCAGTCCCTCCATTAGGGAATGTTCCTCCAGGCATCACAGACCACATCTGTGGGGATATAATCAAGTGTTGCAAAGATATATGATGTTGTTCTCAGGGAAAACAAGCAAAGCATATGTACATGAAGTTGCTTAGATTCATCACAACTCTTGAGAATACAACCCCACTCCATTACCCAAACTAATAGTGGGTCAGTATAATGCACAGTAGAAAAGGTGGCAGTGCAGGTTTAGGTCTATACTGTCCAATATGGTAGTCACTAACCACAAACGGCTATTAAGCATCTGAAATGTGCATAGTCTGAGTTGTAAATTACACACTGCATTTTGAAGGCTTAGTAAGAAAGTAGAATGTTTAATATCTCATTAATAATTTTTAAATTAATTACATGCAGAAATGATAACATTTTCACATATTGGGTTAAATGAAATATATTGTTAAAATTAATCTCACCTGTTTCTTTTTACTTTGTTTACTGTGGCAACTAGAATATTTAAAATTACATATGTGGTTTGAATTACATTTCTGTGGGACAGCACTGATCTAACAGACACAACTCAACTTCTCTAAGCCTCAGTTTCCACTGCTGTAAAAAGGAGAAAATAACTATTGCCCTGTCTCATTGATCTGTTGTCAAGATAAAAGAATTAATGTATAGGAAAGCCTTTTGTAAACTATTACACACTATATAAATATAAGTGACTATCAAGAAGAACAATTACTTATGAAAAAGGCTGCATATTAAATAAAGGTGGTAAATACAAGTTGCAGCTACTCTGGCATAGCATTTTCATGTGCCAAAGAAAACTAAGAAATGTGGACTTGCCCTCCAAACCTTTCAATTCTTTCAGTTTACATAAATTTGAAACACTAAGCACACCAAACCATCTGACAGGCACCATGATGGATGAACCCCTCCAAGAGCAGGGTGATATTCCACGAGCACACTCAAGGGATGAAACACTATCATCCTACTCTCAGAAGTCAGCCTGCCTTGGAATTTGAAAGGCTGTGGGATTAACATCTTCCTGGGTAGTAGGCTTATCAATGCAGCACTGACAGTAAACAGCCAGCCATCTGGACCCAGGGCTTGTGACCACTGTTGATTGTCAAAACATTGGAATTTTCTAACCTACCACAAAAATATAAAAACTGAGCCTAAATTGGAAAAAGCTAATATTCCTCACCTAGAAACTGCTTCCTATTTTCAACCTTTTTTTTAGAATTGCGTCTGACTTTCCTGGAAGTACAAGGTAAGGGTATAAGAAATTGCAAGGACTGTGAGGCTGAGATAAATGAAGAATTAAAGCATGAAGTCCACCTATGCTTAAAATAAAGGTGCTTTGAGATTCTCTCACCAGGCAGCACAGTGTTCCGTCGATGGGCAGAGCTCCAAGCGAACAAATTCAAAGTCCCCAAATACAGACCCAGGGAACAAGAAGTCAACCAATTTTATCTGCCATCCAGCCTCATATTCTGACATATTATCTCACCTTTGACAGTTTGCACTGATAATATCAAAACAGTTGTAATCCTCCAAGCACATCAAGCCTCAGAACCTGTAATATGTGCTAATCTGCTGGAATGTGCTTGCACTGCCCCCAGCGCTGTTTCCCTGGCAACCTCCTACTCCTTCCTTAAGAGTCAGCTAGTGTAACCTCCTTTGGGAATCTACCTCTGACACAAGCTACAACACTCGGACCTGCATTATAAACCTATCCTCCCTAAAATGCAAGCTAGTACATATGAAAAACGGCATGGAGGTTCCTCAAGAAGTTACAAATTGAACTACCCCCATGATCCAGCAATCCTACCTCTGGGTATACACCCAAAGGAAACAAAATTGTTACCTTGAAAAGATATCTGCACTCCCATATTCATTGCAGCGTCACTCACAATTGCCAAGATACGGAAACAACCCAAGTGTTCATCAACAGATGAATGGACAAAGAAGATGTGGTATGCATACACAATGGAATATTACTTAGACTTTAAAAAGAAGGAAATCCTGTCATTTTTGACAACATGAATGAACCCGAAGGGCATTATGCTAAGTCGAAATAAGCCAGATACAGAATGACAAATGCCACATGGTATCACTTACATGTGGAATTGAAAAAAAAAGAAAAAGAACTCACAGAAACAGAGAGTAGAAAAGTGGTTGCCAAGGGATTGGGCAGGGGTGAGAAGTTAGTAAAGGGTACAAACTTTCAGCTATAAGGTGAACAAGCTCTAAGGATCTAATGTATAACATGGTGACTATAGTTGATAACACTGTACTGTATAGTTGAAATTTGCTGAAAGTAGAATCTAAAGGTTCTTACTAAATAAATAAGCTGAGGCACATGTTAACTCGATGGGGGAAATCCTTTCATAATGTCTACGAATATAAAATCATCACATTGTACATTTTAAATATCTTACAATTTTGTCAATTATACCTCAATAAAACTGGGGGAAAAACCTGTCCTCCCTATGTTTCTGTATGCAGCTTTCTATTTTCCTGAGATCTTTTAACCATATCTTGTAATCTAGTCTAATGTGTTGCCAAGAACCTTTGCTCCTTGCTCCTTATGTGTCCGTGCAGGGGGACAGCCACGAGAGTGACAACTCTTGGCCCCCCTCCACCACTCCTCACCCCTCTGCTCTTGACTGGCAGGTGAGTTAGAATAAACCAGCCACGCTCAGCCCTAGTTTCCTGGGGATGCCTGTTGCATTGGTGTCTTAGCAAACTCCTTTGACTGACCTTGGCCACAGTCTCCATATAACTTTATAGTTGTTATAAAACATTATTTTATCTCCCACTATCAGACCCAGACCCCCATGTCCATATCAGTTGGTTGCAAACACAGGTGGGGAAAAGGAGTATTATTTATTAGTCTCCTAAAACTCCTAATAGTCCTTGTACATTTAATAAATAAATGAATCTTGATGCAATACTACAGCCATAGGTGAAAAATAAAAAAGTCAAGCTAGGGAAGCACAAGCAGCTTAACACAGAACACCTGGAAAATACAGGAAGGCTGATGTCATGCCAACAAAGTCCTCCTTGAAGACAAGAGGTTAAACAATGACAATAACTTTTGTTATTGATTATAGGCCTGGCCCCTCACCTCCCTCTCTTTATGGCAAGGGCTGGGTGTTACCCATTTTTTGTGTCCCCAAAATTAGTACCTAAATAGCAGGCATGCAAATAGTTGTTTAATTAATAGTTAAACTAAAGCAAATCATTATGTTGTATACCTGAAACTGATATAATGTTACAAGTCAATTATATTTCAACGTTAAAAAGTAAAAAAGTATAATAATAAGTGCTAGCCTACACACATTTATGGGTTCATCCTGGGAGGAGGAGAGCATAGATAAAGTTAGAGTTGGCTCATGACCGCCAGGCTCCGAGCTCAGGTATGAGATGATGTATGGAACAAGCCAGGCAAAATGACATCCTACGAAAGAAGGTCCTGACTAAGCCTTGACAACAGTGGTGAGAAAGGGGCTTCTAAACTTCTAAAACCCTCAAGGCAAAGGGGTCATTAATATTTGAGATATTATAGAACAGTAACTAAGATGTGGGTTGAGCAGTTGAACTGACTGCCTCAAATCCTTCTAAGCCTTGGTTTCCTCATTTATGAAAGGAGAATAATGAAACTACTGACTTCGCAGGATTTTTGCAAGAATCAAAGAACTTAATTCATGTCAAGGCATTCATTAGTTCACACTTGTGACACAGGAAGTGCTGAACTCCTTGTAGGAGCTAGAGCAGCAACAGCAGCAGTAACAACAGAAGTAGCTTAATTTGGACATTCACAATTAGGAGAACACAGATGTAGCATGAAAAAAGATTGCAAGGGAAAGAGAAGGAAGAGATAATTTAATGTGATAGAGGTAGGTCTCTCAATTAGCTAGATGGAAAAGTTGTCATTTTTACCATACCACGGAGTAAGTTGACACGTTTCACAATTTACGTAGCTTAGTTTGTATATTTTTGATATATCTATCACAATTCTGACAATTTCAGTTCTCCCCCATCAGGAACACTTGACATTAAATTAGGAGCATCCTAGAGCCACCATCTTCTATAATGTACCCTTTCCTCTTGATTCTAACCTCAGGTCAGAAATGTGCAGGTCTGCTAAGTTGGGTTGTCTTGCGCTGACTGTAACTAAATATTAAATTTTAATTCTCACTCATCCCCATTATCTATTTACAAAAAACGAGACTCACAAACTAAGATTTTCCTAACTTTCTCCTCTCTTTCACATTCCACACATAATTATCAAACTGACTTAGGGTTTCCACAAAAAGAATTCCACATGCAGAGTTCTGTTATTCTTAAACTCAAAATGAAGAATGCTCAGTTTTTAAATCTATCCTGGACTAAATGTATCTAAACATTTTTAGATTTGCTGGAAGGAAAATCACAATTCCCTTTCCCAAAGCCAATATTTGAGTTGGTAGCCTGTAGCTTGCAAAGCAGTCACCCACACTTAAAAGTTCTGCAAGCTGCTATCCTTAAGCTGTTTCCTTAAATTGTAAACACCTGTCTTCTTAATCCCCTTCCTCATATCCCCTAGGCAACTTGTAGAGAAAAAATTTAAGAGATTTAGTAAAATAAACACTTGCTTCCAAATTTACATTCTATCTTCCCACACATCTAAGATAAAAGTAATAAAGGTTTCATATTTGATGAGCTAAAGCTGGCATCTTAACCAAATACTTGCCCATCTACACTCTAAAAGAGAGAAGATGCCAAAATTTCAAGTTCTTAAACATTTCAAACTATTCTGAAAGATCGACCAATGTATGCAATATATCTACACTAACACAAGTTTAGTAAAATTACTGAAAAAGAAGTAGTGTAATAGAAACTAGTTCACATAGGATTGCTCTCCTCTGACCATTTTCAAAGTTTGGGATGACTTCCTCTATCCTCATCAGTTTCCTACTGCTATTTGCCAATGTACACACATAACTAAAACTTTTAAGGACACCCCATAAATGGGCCAAAACATCTGTGCTTAGTGTAGCAAACTATTGTTGCAATTCAGTATAGTTTCTACTACATTTCTCTAATTTGCCATTAAGAATCCATTAGAGTAAACTGCACTGTCACTGATTGAAATCTCTTACCACACACTGAAAACCTAAAGGCATAACCAACTTTACTAATAATTCCTCTACAAACCCAAAAACTTAAAGGTCAGGTGTATTTTATTTTCTCCAACCTGGTCTCCTAAAAACAAATCACAGATATATTCCCCTTCTGCAATTTAATTACCCTCTGGAGATGGCGGGTTAGAGTTGGAGGGTGTCATTTAGCAGCCTCTGGGGAACTGGAACCTCTTTCATTTGCATTGCTTCTTTGTAACAAGAATTCAGACAGACTGCCTTTTTTTCTCAGAAAAAGGTCACAGTCTATCATTAGAAGCTTGACCGAGAAATGGTAACATGGATATTTTTAATGATAAAAGTTAGAGACATTGAAAACCAATAACTATTGACATTTAAAGTATTCATTTTTAAAACAGAGGGCACTATGGTGTGTCATTAGCACGTTCCTCATTATTGGGTTTTCATCCATTTACAGAATCTCTGGGTCAGAAGGGGCAATAAAGGTCATTGTGTCCAACTACCACCTGATGCCTCGAAAATTTTCCTTCCTCTGTGGTACTGTCTGATCTGTATTCTAATAAATTACTTTTATAATCAGTGAAGAGCCAAGTCTTTACAATTTATATCAAATCTTCAACTTTATGCATTGGCCTTATCACCTTTGTTTTATTTAAACCCTAGAAAATAGTATTTTTAAAACTTCATAATTTTCACTTTGAATTCCTTCAACTCCTTTCTCCACTGGGCATTAATTTCTGGTTATTTTTAAAATGTCTTTAATATCTTGAAATGCAATTAAGTCAAATAAGCATGTGTTTTATTTCCTTGTTTATTAGAGAACTGATTAAAATATGCACCATTCAGATCTTTCATTAACATGTTTTCAAGAATAAATGTTTTCTTTGTGTCCACAAAAAAGAATATCTCAATAACGTGTATATAAAATGTGAGTAACATTCTGATGACAATAATTACTGTGAAATTCACTGCAATGATGATTACAGATTCAGTTCATATAAAGTCTTATCCTGAGTTCACCTGCCTTTCTTCTTCTATTATCTATAATCATGTTTCCCTTCTCTTTATGGTTCTCCATTTACCTCCAGATGTAAACAATTGATTAGTGTGGTGAGTGATTTTAAACAGAAACCATTTTTGCCAGGGGATGAAATGGCAATAATTCTAGGATTAGAGAGGTTTTCCTACACTTAAAATGCACCTAAATAATCCAGAGCCTCCCAAACACAGACCACTTATGCCTTAGTGTGAGCTCATCATCACCAGTATCCTCAGAAGCTGAGAGCATCTTAGGTTTTTCATTGATTTGACAAATATTTGCTTTGATTCCACTCAGTTCCAGATGCTGTGCTAGGTATTTCGTTTACCAAGAGAAATTAAACATAGGATCCAACATCAAAGAGCTCTTTCAAATGGAGGAAGACAGACATGCTTAGTAAAGAAAATAATAGTGGTGTGCATAGGTGACTACGGGGGCAGGGAGCAGCTGTACCCACCCCCAACGGGGAGTAATTAGAGGAGCCAACCTCACTGAGTTTGAAAGGACAAACTTGAGGCAGTAAAGATAAGTGAGGGAGGAGAGGGGGTCTCATCTTATCTGGCAACTGTGGGTCCCTTTTAGACCTGGAAATAACATTTGATATCATCTAGTTCAACCAACCTCTTCATTTTGCAGATGGGAAATTCAGTATTTTGGGGAGACATTAATCTTTACAATGTTTTTTAGAGACTGTTAGAAGGCAAACATTATGTCCATTTTTACAGAAAAGAATATTAAGCAAGCGTATAGGAAGTGTCACCTACAAACTGCCACTTGCCATCTACCTCTACAAGGATCAAATTATGAGCCGCTGTGGCTGCTGACCTTCAAGCTCCCTGAAAGGAGGTCAGGGTGGAGATCAGGAGTGAGGCACTCTGTGCTCTGGGAAAAACTGGCAGAACAGGCCACCAGATAGTTAGATATTTTCAGGAGACGATTTTATGAGCCCAAATCTTGCATCTTCTCATATCTAGAAAAGCATTAAAATCCTTCATGGTGACGTCTGCTCCTCATGACTAGCAGTAACCTTCACAAGACAAGCAGAAACTTTCTGCCAAAAAATATGTGCTTGATTGCATGTACTCCCCCTTCACCAAAATCACATATATACTGACCTTCCCCCCTACCTCTTCAGAGCAGTTTCTCAGAGCTATCTGAAATGCTGTCCCCCAGGCTATAGTGCTCATTTTAACCCAAAGAAAATTTAACTTATGACTCTCACATTATGCTTTTTTTTTCAGTAGACAGAAATAACTTACCAAAAGGCCCCACAAAAATATTTGATGAATGTGAACACATATCTCAAGTCAGATATCTCTCACTCAACTAGTTATGATAGGAGAAAGGACATTATTTCTATGCCAGAAAAACAGAGCACTGGGCTGAGAATTGAGAGCCCTGAGACTAATAGTTCTGTGACTTTGAACAGGCTCTTTACGTTTCCTCACTTATGAAATGAGTTGGTGGCATGAAACAGCCTAAAATTCTAGGGCCATGTTGTCAGACTGCCCCAGTTCACAACACTGTGCACCAAAATATCTGTTGCTTGAAAATATAAAGGTTCTAGAGTCTCCCCCAAATCATCTGAGATTAAATGTCCCCTTTCATTAAGTTTTTGGTCCCTAAAATTTTTAATTCCATGCTTCCTCTTTATCCAGACTTATATGTATTTCTTTTTTTTTTTCCAGAATCTCCTAAATTGCCTGAGCTATGATTAAGCATTTAGAAGATTCTCAACAAACTTATCCCATAATGAAAAAGCACTCTGAACAAACTTGTAGCTGTGGAACTTAAAAGCACTAAACTGCAATATTTCAAACTCGAAACCATAACAATCCACCATCAGAGGGAAGTAAAAGCAGCCCAAATGTGAAGGAAAATGGTTAAATATTAATATGATGAGGTTTAAATTACAGGTCTGAAAATTCACCTGAGAAATTTTTCTTCTCGGTTCATAGAAAAGTCAAAGCCATGTTAAGACAGATTATCTCTATCAAACCCTAATTTCACACATTATTTCCTGTTTTTTAACTACCTCCTCCTTTTCCTATTTATTTACTAAATATCCTTTAAGTTTCCATGTTCAAAACCCAATGGCAAAATAAAACAGAAAAAGTCAAGTTACTTGTTTGTTTTGTTCTTTATTTATTTGATCGGGTGGGTGGGTAGGTAGGAGGTTTTGGGTTGTTTGTTCATATACAGAAATTTTTTTCTCTAATATTACAATAGAGGGTTCAAGATATAAGAAAAGGCTATCATTTGATGAGCTCTTTAATTCCTCCTGGTATGCCAGCATTAAATTAATGCCCAGTTCTTTAATATGTTTAATGTGTTCTCAGTCAATTCAGTTTTCAATATAGTGATTGATATTGACTTAAAGTACTAAACTTTTCTGTATTTGTTTCACCTACTTTATAAGACCTTATTTTCCTTGGAATATCTTTGAGATTGTGTCCCACAAAAATCAATACTGTAATGAAATTATTCTATAAATTTATTTATTTTACGTTCATGTTATCCCTGAAAACAATTACATTCAAGTCTATGGAAGGTTTAATGTGGGTGTAAAACCAATCCCTGAAAACCTTAATAGTAAAGAGATTTCCATATACTGAATCACTACTGTAAGAAGCTTATTCATTAGAGCTAGTATTACAATATTATGTATCGACTGCATTTGTTTTATTTAGTTCCATTTATATAATCTTCACCATCCATCAACATAAAAATGTCTGTTTCAACTTCCCTTTTAATTCTTTCTGCTTTAGAAATCTCTGCTCATCCCACTATTCCACATTTTACCAAATAGAACCTACACATTTTTCACCCATTTCACTATTTACATTCACTTACATTTATTTCCAATATATTTCAATACCACTTCACTATATATTATGTTTAAAAAAAAAATAGTAAAAGCAATGCACTACAAGCTCACTGTCCTTCAAGAATATACAAAGTACCTGAAGAGGCAGGGCATAAATTAATGAGATAGTTACTGCATTAAAAAGTAGCAAATGAAAACCTTTAAAAGGAATGTGACAGGAGTTCTGGTTTCAGATACTGAAATAGGAGACTTGTGAACTTACCTCCTCCCATGGACCCACCGAATCTTCAGCTGCACATGGAACAATTCCCTCTGAAAGAAATCGAAAAACCTACTGTCATCTACACATGGGGCAAATGAGAAAACGACGCACATTGAAACACGTAGGAGGGGCTGAAACACAATCTTGCCACAAACCTCACCCCAGCACAGCGACACACAACAGGGAGGGAACTCCCCACTCCCAGCTGCCCCCTGAGGAGCGGAGGGTTTGGGCCCCACACCTGGTACCCCAACTTTTACGTCCCGTTCTCCCTGCTTCCACGATCACCAATTTAGATTCAGGACACTGTAGCCTCCTTGTTCACTGTCACTACTTCTAGTCTCTGTTCCTCTGCTATCACTGTTATTTTTCTTGTTTTGAAGCCTATATTGTCATCTTAAGTCCTTCTGTACCCTGGCTTAATCAGTGGACCCTAGAAATCTTTCCTCGCATCCTGAATTAGATACCTTTACTGGATTCTTGAAGGACTTCATGTTTACCATTATTTTGCACTTAAAAGACCTCTTAATCATCGTCTATTCACCTGTGTGACTCCTCCTTCAGTCTCTCAATGACCTGAAGGTAAGGACTGTGTCTTCTTGTCCTCTGTATTCTTGACACATAATATATTTCCTGACTTAGGACATTGAAGGTACTCATAAATATTTGCTAAATGAATGAGTCACTGAATCCTGTACCACTGTCTTCCTATTCTCATCACAGGTGATAGGGTTCAGGACAAGCTGCTCCAAAATACGGCACCTTGGCATATTGAACATTTCAAGCTGAAAGAATTTGAGAAACAACCAGTGCAGGAAGGATTCTCTGACCTTCTCCTGAGGCAGGTTATAAGACCCTCAAGTCTGAAGTGCCCTCCCTACACCCAGAGGAAAGGAGAGTCCTTATCTCTGGAGACAGAGGGACACCAAGAGCAATCGGAACAAACAGGCCTTGCTGTTCCCCCTGTTCACTGCCTTTAGCTCGTACCCTTTTTCAGCCCATCACATTTTTCCACAGCTCTTCATCAAACCTCACACAAAAACACTCAGATTTAACGACTTATTTGGTTCCTCATTTCCTTATGAAGGCTCCCAGGTCACATAAAACTTATATTAAATAAATGTGTATGCTTTCCTCTTGTTAATCAGGGGCCTCAGCCGAGAATTCAGAAGGGTAAAGGAAAGATATTTCCACACATACACACAGGCATTCTCCAACTTCCCTCTTTCCTCAGGAACTTGAGCACCTGAGTATCAATGCTCTTTACTCCACTCATTTCCTCATCACTTTGCCTTTACAAAACACCACCTTTTCTCACTTGGATTTATTTAAACCTCTCTTAATTTTCTCCACTACATCCCTTCTTCTCCAAAGCACCTGGCCCAGTGTCGTGAACTTAAGAGGCGCTTGGGAAGTACATATGCTAATGAGCAGAATAGCATCAGGCTCCAGAGGTAACGGACAGTCTCCAGAGGTCTGGGGCTGACCTGGTTGTGCATCACACCTCAGTAAGTCATCTCCGCTGCCATGAATGCAAGTCTCTTCACCAGTTAGAACTCTCTCATTGAATATCCATTCTTTCTTCTCCCTTCTTATACCCTTTTTCCTTGGGATTTCCAGGGAACTAAGCAAACAACAGCCAAATCCCAGTATCACTAGAAACAGCACTGATGCACAGTTATAAACTTTGTGGCTTCACTTTCTTTGTGTCTTCAGAAAGCTTAACACTCAGTCACTACATGTACTGGGTGGCATTATTTGCTCAAGTTTTCACCCCTCCATATCCTTATCATGGTTCACCGTTGGGTAAACCACAGCAAACGCTACAATGCCCCAGTGCAGGTGGGCTTGGCCATGTGACTTGCTTTCACTGAGAGAATGTGAGTGGAAGCAAAACTATGTCAATTCTCAGCTACAAGCATCACGTGTTTCTGTTTTTCCCTGTGAATTTATGGCATCCTCCACAAGAAGAACAAGCTTCAGATAGCCACTGACCTCAAAACAAAAGACCTTTGCAGCCGACCTGAGCTCAACACACAGCCTGAGACAGAACCCCATTAGCTAACCAGCAGAACAATGACCCAGAAATAAATCACTGTTATTTTAAACCAATGAGATTTAGGGTTTGGTTGCTAGGCTGCATTACTGCTAAACCAGACTGATACACCTTGCTTGAGGTATGTTCTGATTTATAAACCACTGGGCTTTAGCCAGTGAACTACCGTATAAGAGCAGAATCCTGTTTTTAAAACAGATGTTCAATCTAATAAAGATATTAGAAATATCTCAAAAAAGGAGAGGTCCATATTTTACAACTCACTAGAGTTTTATGATGCTTTGGATTGGTTATTGTTCCTGCTGCTTACCAGGGTTGGTACCGATCATTCTCTTCTATTAATTGATATGGCTAAGGTCCTATCGGCCATCTTTCTCTTCCTGAATGCATTTAGTCATAGTCATGATTAGAGCCTTCTTTATGTGGATGCTCAGCTCAAATGGTACCCATAAACTTCAGCTGCATTATATCTTCACTGTTGAAGTAAAGCTTTTTAAGATTTGTGAAGAGCCATAAAGAATATGATTGGCATATACATGATATATAGTGATGAATTGAATATGGAAAAATACCCACATTTTTAGGCAAAGAAGGTATAAAATTGACTAAAAACATTTTGAGGTTAAAGAAAAAGCTTAAGGTCCTAATCCCTGACATCATTAAAGCTGTTTTTTTCTTTCTTATTTTTATTCCAAATATAGGTTCACATTCCACATAAAATTAGGACTCAGGTAGCCTGGGAATTAATAAACAGATGGGAAACTCAGAGTCCAAAATTGGAATCTTTATTCAGCTTCTGCTACTGTATCATACTTAAAATTTTGCTCTTTCATCTCTACAATGAGTTGAGTTGGCAAAACATGCCAGTCAGCAATGTTTAAGCTATTTTAGAGCCAGCTTTTAGATATCTCAGAGGTAGTTGAAAAACTCTCAAAATATTGAATAAAAAGCTATCTTTAGTTCAATTTAACTTATGATTTAAGCATTAAAACATATAAAAATTTTAGGGACTTCCCTGGTGGCACAGTACATAAGACTCCACACTCCCAATGCAGAGGGCCCAGGTTCAATCCCCTGTCAGGGAACTAGATCCCACATGCATGCCGCAACTAAGAGTTTGCATGCCACAGCTAAAAGTTCACATGCCACAACTAAGGAGCCCGCCTGCCACAACTAACACCCAGTGCAACCAAATAAATAAATTTTTTTTAAAAAAAATATAATAATTTTTGAAAGGTTGATTGTATGTGATACAGTAAATCTTAGTAGGAACAACCCAAATTTTAGAAACAGTCATGAATTTCCTCTTACTTCAAAGCTGAATAACATTTGGAAAGCTGCTCAACATTTTCAAGCCTTGGTTTCTTCATCTGGGAAACATAATAACAAAAGTACCTGAGGACTTTGTGAAGATGGAAGCAGGAGACACACATGAACATTGTATCAAAGCACCAGTTTCTGGCACAGCTACAGCCCAACAAATGAAAACTAGTATTTATTAATAGTGGAGCAAAATCACAAAACAACAATAAGGTATACAAAATTTGAAGCTTATGTGTTGTGAGAAATGGAGCTACTTAACGAGGTAAATAAGTAAGATTTATGTGGCTTCTGGGATTGATTGCTCTCATATAATTATTGAGTTTATCTTTGTTACAGCTGGGGAACAGGAGAGCAGATAGACAGAAGGACCCTGTTTGAAACACCTTCTTAAGGAATCAAGAAGAACAAAATAAAACACACAGGGTCTCCAATTCCAAATGCATTACAAGCACTGGTGTCATCACAAACCAAAGTTATCAGGATCGTCTGACCTGTTCAACAATCGCCTCCTTATTCAACCACATGCTCCAAGCCCAGCTCCACCTAATTCTCATCGCCAAACTGAAAGAACAGTCATCTTTCTCATAACATTAATAATCGTAACCTTCAACATTGAACACCTACTCTGTGCCGGGTACCATGCTACCTACCTCACATATTTTTAGATCTCTCAACCAAGCTGAAGCTAGAATTCCAATTTTAAAGAGGAAGAAATAGGCCATCAGAAAGGTAAAGGTTCCCCAGTGTTACACAGAAAATAAAGAACAGAGCAGGGATTAAAACCCAAGTTAATCTGACTCCCCAATTCATGTTTGTTCTAAAGTCTGTGACATTAATGGTACAGTCACAGTATGCTACAGTCTGGGGCTGGAAGGAAGCTGAGACCTCATCTGATCCAAGCTGCTTTTTATAGATCTAAATTCCAGATCAGAACACCCAAGTGACTTATCCAAGTTCACAAAATAGGAAGGGACAAAACCAAGGTTAGAATTCTTTCCACATTATCCTTCTGCCTCCTTCAGTAAAATTCTACTATAAAGGCACACATTCACAAGCCAAGCTATGCTATGTTTCCATGACTCCCAGGCTTCAGGTCTGCCTCTCTCTCTCCCTCTCTTCCTTTCTTTCTGTTGCACGTGCACGTGCGCGCACACACACACACACACACACACACACACACACACACAATGTGGGGAGAACTGAACTCTGCTACTGCCAGGTTACGCCACTGAAACCTTGTGAATAAAGTCAAAAATTGGCTATAAAATTTCTCATATGGTACTGAGATGACTATTTTTTGAGAAACTGCATTTACTTATTCAGTGGACTGTGACGAAATTTCAGGCAGTTAGCACAGTTTTTATAAACTCCTGCTTGGAAGTCAGGAGGATGAGCTCCTGGGCCTCTATCAACTAGGTTCTTTATATGAAGGCCCAAAAAGGGAGAGCAAGCTTTCAGCTTTTTTGCATGATGTTTCAAAAGACATTTTTCCCCAACAGGATGAGCACATACCATAAATTCTAGACTAAAACCCAGATATTGAGCGAACTGAAACAAAGGCAACATGAAAAAGTGGTTCTAATAGTAAAGGCTTGATGCACCTTCAAATGAATTTGTTCTGAATAATACATCAAGTATCTAAGAACTCATATCTTAAGCTATTTTTAAAAATACATTGTAAAGTGCAAAGCATCAAGAAAAGCAGTGATGTTCCCTGACATTTAAAGAGGCTATCAAAAAAAAAAGTTTAAAAATTTTTGGACAAATACAGAAGAGAACCCCTGACAAGAACTTTCTTGCTGTCAGATGTCTGAAATTCAAAGACATAAGCCTGTGCCAGTAGTACCATGGCTGAGATTGCCGCCACAAAAGTACCTCTGAGAGAACTGTACCCAGAAGTAAGTATGTAAAAGAAAAACGAAAGCACAGTCAACTGACAGACTACAGGCCCTGACATATACATCAATAGCTCCAACCATCCCTCTGAGCAATGGTAGAGACATATCAATATTGTAACTGTGGATATTTAGAAAGAGCTACCTGTTGCTTGAAGGAAGTTATTCACTGGTCTTAAAACAGCTCAGAAAAAGAATCAAAAGAATTTACAGCTTCTAAAGCAGAAATTGGTAGCTCAGAATACAGAAAGCTGAAGGGACTTTAGCCCATGATTTGACAGAGATTTATAAAGTTCCATAAAATGGTCTGGGTATACAGGAATATATACTCTTAAGGAAATATGCAATATCATATGAAATCATTTTTAACGTTATAAGAAGACAGCGTCCATTAAAGATTCAGTCGTGAGCAAGAGACCCTTTCTAGGGTCCCTTCAAATGATGCACATCTTACCAAAGTTTTTCTTAATATACCTTTGCCTGTCAGTATACCCCCATGTCACAAAGTGCTCCTTGTATGCTTTTGATCTCCTGTCTCTTATTATAGTTGTCTAAGGGTAAAACTACACTATGAACTTCTTGAGTGAAGAGAATGTGTCTTAGACATCTCTCTCTCCCCAAGGCTAAATAATGCTCCTGGCACATAATATATGGTAATTAACATTTGCTAAACTTTAAAAATGGCTCTCACATAGCAAAGTCTGTTGAAAACATCAATAGATCTTTGATTTTCTTCTCACACTATCAAATGAAATCACAAGTTGAGTCTACAGAGTTCATGGAATGGGTAGCACCATGAAAGGGGCCAAGATTCCTTTTCAGACACCTATAATTTATTCCCAAGAATGGCTGAGTGCTACAAAATGTCTCTGTGTTATTGACTTCAAGTGACTAATTAGAGGCAATTTCTTATGAGGTCATCTGTATAGAGTAATTCCCATAAATTCAATTCTATCACCCTCTATCCATGTGGCACTAAGTGCCTGGATAGAGCTAGCACAGACAATGATGATTCAGAGGCACCATCAAAATAAATCCCTGCAATAAAGGTAATTTCCCAGGGCCTCTATTAAACCAAACGCCAAAAAAATCACTAAACATAAAGGGGAAAACTGACAAATTAGACTACATCAAAAGCGCCACTAAGAGAGTAAAAGGGCAAGCCACAGGGTGGGGGAAAGTATTTGCAACATATATAATATAAAAATAATTCTATAAATAGTTTCCATAAGTCAATAAAAAAAAACAAGCAGCCAAGCAGAAAAATGAGCAAAAGACTTGAATGGGAGATTAACGATAGATAGATATATAGATCCAAATGACCAATAAGCATATAAACAGGTACATTAGTCATCAACCAAATTCAAATTAAAACCACAAAGAGATACTACCACAACCTGAAAGAATGGCTAAAAAGAAAATGATAGGCAATTCCAAAAACTGAGGGGATGTGGAGCAGATGAATTTCGCATGTACTGCTGGTAAACCAGGATGGAAAACAACCTGACAATATCTACTAAGATGGAAGGTACATATAACCCAGATGCAGCAATTTCTCTCCTAGGTATATATATATATATCTTCTGCATTCCAGTTTAAACTACATCAATATTCCTGGTTGCTTGCAAAGATATAAAAGTGAGTTCTTCTAACATAAAAATTTCCAGGGTAGGGGCACTGAAGTTGAGGACCTTCTAAAGCAACAACTTGGTTTGCCAATATTCAACATCACTCTTAAAGAGACAAGCAGTCTCTACTGTTTCAGATGTGGTGAGAGTGACTTAGGTACAGGCTTGACCTGAGATGAGGACTCCTCAAGAGTCTTACGATGAGAACAAACTAAATCCGTGGTCAAGAAGCAGGTGTGGAATCCTTTGATTCTGATAAGTGCAAAGATTTGTTGGTTGGGGCATTTTTTATTCTTCAGATGACTTTGTTGTTAACTAAGAGGAGTCTTGCAGTTAAACACAGTTCTGTTCCCAAAAGATGAGGGTCAATGATCAGAAACAGTGGAGGACACAAGCCACTGACTAGCCTGCACTAGCACATATCAATGACTGCTACTAGCAAGTCTAACTGCAAAGAACACCGCAGTCGGAAATTCTGCTAAACCTGTTCAAAGAAAGACGTAGGTGAGTGGTACAACCTGGTGCGTGCTCATCCCTGGTTAAAGCCTACACAGTAAATAAGTTCTATTAATGAAATTTTAGGCATCAGTAACCTAAGCAGCTGCAACCCTCAAATACTTTGGACGGCGGCTAGAATACATCTAGGTACCGCTGAAATCACCACGACACCTGTACTTCGCTGAATCTCAGTGACCATTGTCTGTAAACCACACCATTATTTTATGTCCTGCTAGAAAAGAGGGGAAAATATTGCCAGTTAAACAATAATAGACCATCTGTTGTCAGACCTATTCCAATTTAGAGATGATAAAATGTGGAGGGGAAATGTGTTTTAGAATCATGAAACATGGTAAGTTTCCCAGTTTACCAGGTTCCAGCATGTCCCCTACCTCACCTCCTAAGAGCTGGGAATTCTATTTGCCTTTCCAGTGTCTGCATAAAACAAGGATTTAGCTACATCTGTTTCTATGAAACCACTATTGTTAATTTTCTGTATTGCTTTTCCCTGAAGAAACTTATTCTCTCCTTTCTTTGTTGTTGTTCCCCATGTTCCCAATTATTCTAAATTCCCTTACAGGTATCACATTGTGTTCTTTGAACAAAGAGATTATGTAAAAACAACAAGGTAAATAACATGTGTGTCACGTTAAGTTAAATATTTTAACTGATTTAAATACTTTTGAGAAAAGTTTTTTAAATGGCTGCCAAAATAGTAAGAGTACAGAGACAATATTAACCTTGAGTGTGATAAACCAGCTACAATTCAGAAATGTGGGTTGCTCCTTAGAGCTTTCTCTTAATCCTCAGAAATATCATACACAGAACTTAAAAATGCAAAACACAAAATTCATTCTTTGGGAATGTCCTCAGGATTGATTTCACCCAATTCAGATTTTATGTATGCTGAATGATAAAAGTATCATTATTAGGGCTTCCCTGGTGGCGCAGTGGTTGAGAGTCTGCCTGCCAATGCAGGGGACACGGGTTCAAGCCCTGGTCTGGGAGGATCCCGCGTGCCGCGGAGCGGCTAGCCCCGTAAGCCACAATTACTGAGCCTGCGCGTCTGGAGCCTGTGCTCCACAACAAGAGAGGCCGCGATAGTGAGAGACCTGCGCACCGCGATGAAGAGAGGCCCCCACTTGCTGCAACTAGAGAAAGCCCTCACACAGAAACGAAGAGCCATACACAGCCATAAATAAATAAATAAATAAAATTAAAAAAAAAAAAGTATCATTATTAGTCGCCTAAAAACCAAGATGAAGTATTCATTAGTTGCTTTATGTTGTACCTATGCTATGCCTTCTGCAGCTTTTACTTAGAAAGGAAAAACTGAGTATGATAAAAATGAAAAACAAAGAAGGAAAGAGAGGCAGAGAGAGAAAGGAAGTGGAAAGGAGAAAAGGAAAGGAAAGAAAGAAAAAGAGAGAAGAGGAAAGGAGAGGAAATAAAACCAAAAAAAGAAAGAAAAGAGAGAGAGAGAACAGAAGAGACTGTTTTGGTGAAATAGCTTGATAGATTTTCCTGGAACTTTAATTTTTCAGGGTTTGCATTTCTACTTGTATATAATAAAAGAATTTTACAGTTTATACATCTGAAATCCCCACTGGATTGCCGGCAGAGGCTGTCTTCTTATCTGTGTTTGCCCAGCCTTGGCATTGTGCACAAGGGGACATTTGGACTCATTAGTGATGATTCATTGGTAAGTGCATACAATTTCTGTTAGGCTTCTTCTTTTATCTTATTTATGAAAACAAACTTGTTAAATGTTTTTGTTTAGTCATTATCGGGGTTTATTTGTTTAGTGTTTTTCAAATATTCATGAACATTTTTGTTTTTGAAAACAGGAATAAAATAGTAAAATAGGCAGAGGACATTTGAAGAAAGAACATTTGAAAAGAAAAGGAGAAATGAGCTCTGAACTGCAAGAGGGATGGCGTTAATATGAAGGAATTAGTCCTCACAGTGTGCAAAGAAAGGTATCAAATCAGCAGTTAAGGCTTTATTCTGAAAAGAAGGTAGGTATAAGCTGAAGGACACTAGAGCAATGAAAAGTGCTTGGGAAAATAAGTAAGTTGAAGAAAGATAAAGGAACCAATATTAGGTGAAATTGATATTAGAACAACTTTTAAAATCTAAGAATTCCAGAGCTGGAAGGGCTCGGAACATTGTTCAAACCTTTCATGTCTAGGAAAGGAAATGAACTGCCTGCTCTCCCTGCACAGGTGCCATCAGATGCTCTGCAGCTCGGGGGTCGTAGCCCCTATGTCAGGAGAATGTCCCTGAGGAGTGGAGAAGTATCTGGAGCAGAGCTTCCCAACCTTTACTGTGTGTACAAACCACTAGAGATATTTTTAAAACGCAGGTTCTGGCTCAGTAGGTCTAAGATGGAGCCTGAGATTCTGCATTTCTAACAAGCTGCCATGGGAGGCTGAGGCTGCTGGTCCAAGGACCACAGTTTAAGTAGCAAAGTCTAGGACAGTGTTTCTCAGAGTGGGGTCCAAGGACATATGAGTTACAATTATTGCGGCGGCGCTTGTAAAATTCTATATTCCTGAGCTCCACCACAAGCCTGTAGAAATGCTGAAGCAATTAACGGCTATATTCCAAATTCTCTTAAAATATCATGTATTACATTAAAAGCACCCCCAACACATAACCTATTTATTTTTTATAAATAAATAAAATCTATCCTTATTCCTTTTTTTAGCCTGAAACTTATTTCCAATTTTATCAATTTTTCTTTGAATAATCACTCTGAGAAGTTTAGAGCTAAAAAACAAATGATAATAACAAAAATAAAACTACACTCTCCCCTTGTCAGTTAACAACTTAAGTCCTTGTAATTCTTCCACATGTCCCATCCTTGCCACTTTCACCATTTGTCAGAAGCAAGCCACCTTGTTCTCTGTCTCAAAATGCACTAGCCCCAGGATGGTGATGAAGGGGGAAATTCCAGGTTCTAAGATACCCAACCCCAAATTCCCCACCAGATTTCAATTCCCTGAACCACTAATAGCCATCTTACCTTGGTATCTTGGTACCCCTATAAATCTTGCTGCACCGTAAAACAAAGCACTCCTCCCAACCCTTTTATGTTCCTTATGATTACTAATATTTTTATTACTGTTGTTCATATCATTTTAGCTAATATTGAATTCTTGCTGTGTGCCAAGCACAGTGCTAAAAAGTTTACGTGCATTGTCTTAGTTCTTGACCCATGATGGAAAAAAAAAAAAACTTAATCTATTTTTATTTTATAGATGAAGAAAGTTAAGCAGCTTACTCAAGTATCACACAGCTAGTAGTCAGATAAGCCTAGATATGAACTCAGATTTGTTTGACCCAAAAGTATCAACTAGTCACTTCTGTTATAATTGCCATCATTACCCCAACACTGAATTAAATTTCTTAAAGCATTTATTTTTTTAATTTATATTTAAAAGTATTGCTTGTTTTCAGAAGTTGATCACTCTAGTCTCAACAGCCCTCTAAATGTTATCTACTATTTATATTCTTCTTTGTTACTATGTTATATTTAAATGAACATGTAGATTAAAAACAAAAGTCCTCATCTCTCTGCATACTGACGCAGAGCTCAGAGGGCATGCACGTACTGATTTGTTCACATTGGGAGGTCAGTAAGCCACTCCAATGTGTTTCAGTTTTCAAATATTTCCAAAAATAATGTAAAAGAGTGATGCAATATTGTCACTGTTTCAAGGAGAAAAAGTACAGACGCTTAGTGTACGGGTGTGGGTGTGTAATCATGTTCACTATTAACCTATCACTTGATAAACTGGTCTTGAATAGTTCTCCAGATTGGCCCGTGCATTAAATGGATGTTTGAACTCTGTTGGTGGTTTTTATTAGTACCCATCCAGCAAACACGAGATCTTTATGTTTCTTAGATTGTCAGCTCTGATTACAGGATGAAAGCTGAACAGCCCCTTTGACCAAATTGCATCTTAGCAGTTACAGCTGTGATCCACTTTCCACTGATTATTTCAAAATCCATTAAAATGAAGAAAATCAAGAAGGTGATGTTCATCTGAGACTGTGGACACAAAATCATTTCTTGCTCTTAGATATACTGACACTATGTTTACAAAGACAAATGTACAGTAATAAGATTCATGCCATGAACAAGACAGTATGTTTCCCAAATAAATGGTAACTTTGTTCATGACTTGCATGAAATCGTAGTTCTTTCATCTGTATTTTCTTATTTTTAGTTGAAAATGTAACTAGCTAACAAAGGATTTGTCAAGCTTTAGTTTCCCTTGGGTAGAGAACTAGATTGATCAATTCTTGCATTATATTTGCCTTTGAAATATTTTTTCCATCTTTAAAAGTAAATCCTGCACAGATAATCTCAAAAGATGTAAAGTCTATTTGCCACCCTTTCAAGAATGATAAAGGCCTGTGGTTAACTGAGTAATGAAACACATTCTTTTAAAAACTACTTGCAGGGGCTTCCCTGGCATTGCAGTGGTTCAGAGTCCGCCTGCCAATGCAGGGGACACAGGTTCGTGCCCCGCTCTGGGAAGATCCCACATGTCGTGGAGCGGCTAGGCCCGTGAGCCATGGCCACTGAACCTGTGCATCCGGAGCCTGTGCTCCGCAACGGGAGAGGCCACAACAGTGAGAGGCCCGCGTACCGCAAAAAAAATACAAACTACTTGCACCCTATGTAAAGAAACACTTTTAAAAATTTGAAGGAGAAAATTCAGAAATTAAATATTTCTGCAATTGGGTACCTGGTGTCCATAATTTCAACAGAAAAAAAGACAAAATATATCCACTTATATTTGGTCACTAGATTTTATTTAAATTTATTTTTCATTATTTTCACCCGGATCAAATAAATTCATGAGTTTTTATTTATTTATTAATATAAGACTATTCCTACACTTTCATTTAAAGGCAATAAATTATAAATTAGGGGCCATGGAAACAGGTAATTATATTGAAACGTCATACCTAAAAAATATGCTCGAGGGAAGATACAATCTTAGACTGCAGTATCCCCCAAAGAGTAGTGAATGAGAGAGAATTAGAAGTGCCTTTTAGCAACTTTTTAAATTCTCTTGAACGTGAAAATCTAATGGTGTGATTTTTCTTCAATGTGAAAAAAAATGACCTGCTTTCTTGTTTCCTTGTTGAAAGGAAACAAGAAACTACAAAAGAGCATTAAGAACTATAGTCATATATATTTTATGTGGAATTTGTTATCTATAAAGTTTGGATGCAGACATCCTTTAAAGTAAGAAAAGTTGATCAAAAACAAACTAAAAAGCAATAACCTCAGCATGTGGGCAGATTCCTAGGATGGGTTTAGATTAGAGATACGAGAATTTACAACCACACGGTTGCTGGAATTTAATCCAATGTTATTTTACTCCATCTATATGACACAAAACTTTTGGATAAAAAGTGAAACAAACAGGTAAATGTTTTATCTACACAATGTCTAATACCTGAATGGTTGCAAATCCATCCTATCAAAATTTGTTTCATCCATTTACATGAGCTAAATACGTTGTTCCACCTTACTGTTAATATTTCCTAAGTAATTTTTGCTAAATTGCATTTCAGATAAAAAGAGTACAGCCATGTCTACATTATTGATACTAGGATGGTTATAAGGACAATTGGCAGATGATATACTGTAGAAAAAAATGATCAAGTTGCAGGCAGTAGATCAAGTTAGAAAATCAAGCCAGAAAACCAGGGCTCAGTAAAGTCAAAGTTTAAAGTTGGCATCTCAATGCGTCCAATATATAACACCTCTCTCTTTCTTGCACAAGTTCTAAACCCATTAAGAGGAAAACAAATACAAATCAAAATATCACTTTTATCACAGACAGAATGTGGTTTAGGGCTGAGATCAAAAATGCCTCGCCAACACTCTCTGCAAGTCTAAAACTTGAGAAAGCCACTAGAGTGGAAAGTTTAGGTGCACAGACCACAAAGGCCTAGACTGGGGAAGAAACAGAAGAAAAAACAGGATCCACAGTAACAGATCAGCTATGTCCAATCAAGAATGTTACACCCATGATTGTCAGTCACTTATCAGGAACCTCCCTCCTGTTCCATTGGGCAAAATGTCAGGAGAGTTACCCTAGAGAAGTCCCTCCACATGAGACCTATGAAGTTGAACAGTTTTTCCCCCTTAATAATCCACAGCTGTTTGTTCTATTAACCCACTGGTTTAACTATCAAGCTTATGGTCAACCAGGAGAGTATTATTCCTTTCTGACAGGAGAGCAGAAATCTGTCTTGGCAGTTCTGGTCCACCTTCATGAGCCCTCTCCCCTAATACAAGCTATGGTTGTCTTGTGGATTCTCCAGATAATGCTGGCAAATAGCACTGAATTTGTCCCTGAAAGGTTCTGAAAATAGTCACCAATTAAATTAATGCTAAGGCCATGTCTAAATTTCTTATTCGGAGTTATGTCTGGCCACATCCAACATAGGTCATTAAAGGTTTTGCAAAGAAATTGAATAACAACATCAAGATATGCCATTTTAAAAAATGCCAACACATATAGGAGCCATAAATTTGAATACAAATTACCTTCCATTGTAATTTCCTAAAGAGACATTAATGTCCCCAAATTAAATTCCCTTACGAGTCCACAGGATTTAAAGTCTAAAGTAATTCAATCCAAAATCAAATTGTCTTACGTCTGTGAGTTTAATGTCCAAAGTCATTACAGTACAAAATAAAATTTTCTTGTCCTTGCTAGTAAAAGTTCAAAGAAACTAAAATCCAAAATTCTAAAGTTAAAGCCCTGTAATCATTATTATCATTATTTCAAAAGCTTTTCTCCTTCTCAGTCGCAGATAGAGATGTCTTATTCTGAGCCTGAGAATATTTGGGTTTCTTCAGCAGCTACTGCCTGGGTTATTATCTTCCTTGAGAATGTGTGTAGTTCCTGAGGACCTCAGAATTAAAATCAGTTTCCTGTGTGTCCCACTTTTAAAAATATCCAAAAAGTTGATAGACATAGAAGATTATATGCTCCACACACAATACCCACTGAATTTAGAAAAGACAGCAATCTCTACCCTCTGAGAGTAGTTAACCCAGGCAGCGTTATGTTCCCAGAACCCGGCCTTTGATGTTTCAAAACCCACTGCTGACACTCATTGGACCTGAGGGCAGGAAGGTAAATGAAGAACATTTCTCCTTTCAGTCTCACCAGGATGCCAGACTTTTCTAGAATCCACAAGCAGAGGGCAAACTCACTTAGAAGCAAGTGCCAGCAGGAGGTTATGATGATGCCACGATTTCTTTATTTGGGAGGAACATGCACCTATGCCTGCAATCTCCTCTGTCAGATCACTTCATTAAGACATCGCTGCTTTTTTTTTTGCAAACTATGCAAATTTACAATATTAGCAGCACCACTCTCCCAGGCATATTTGTGATCACCTTTCCATCTGCCATTTTTAAAACCTCTTAAAACACAGTTCCCCTTTGAGTCTGGTGTTCCTGGCACCTGAGCACTGTATTTACGATGGACTTCACCATGTCTTTTGAAAAGGTATTTTCAGTTTTGCACCACTCAGGCTGCTTCCATGGCTTCTTATGATGGAGATGCTCAGGCCTACAAAACACACCTCCTAGGGCAGGTTTCACTTTCATTCCCACATTTACTTCAAACGGAAAATCACCCTTAGAAGACTCCTGAACCAAAACCTCTATTGATGTTTCTGAATCTAGTGCTTCTAGGGGCCTTGTGAGGATCCACAGTTCTGCAATGTGATCAAGACAACACCCTCCCTCAGGACTGAATGTTCTGAGTTGTGCATAGCGTTTCTTTTTTACTATATATTTTCCACAGTAGTGGCATATATCTCCAGTGTTTTGTCTTCTTCATTCAGCAACTTCTTTTAGGTAGATTTAGTTTCACCTCCTGCTCAGATAATCCCTTTCTGTCTCTACTACATGTGGGGCTAGTACTGTTCTCTGGATCCAAGAGCCTCCTTTCTCTTACCTTCCCTTTTCTTTCATGTCCAGGCATTTGGTCTTTTGTGTATGTGTTTTCGTTCTCGTTTTTTTTTTTTAATATTGTCTTAGGTTAGGTTATCCCAGAAAAATCCTGAGTCAAGAGTTTGAACACAAGTGATTTATGAATCAAGTGCTCCCAGGACAGAAAGGTTAAGGAAAGTAGGACAGAGAAGGGGGAAAAGGCCAAGAAAAGATATCATAAAGTTTCAGATAGAGTTCCAGCCTCAGCCTGAACCCTCAGACAGTTTGCAAATATAAATTGCACCTTGGTGTCTGGCAAAAGAGGACTGGGCAGTGGACTTCTGTAACTCACAGGCATTGCCAGTTCCCCCTCCAGGTAAGGCAGCCCAAGCAGCCCCAGGGCAGTCCTCCAAGGAAGGTGGCAACTGCAAGCCTGGAAGCTGATTGAGCACAACCTGCAAAGTATGCTTTTCAGTTTAATATCCTGGCCTGTAAATCTGGCCGAAAAACTGAGTAAAAGCAGTAAAATTTGCTCTGTATCCTAATACTCAACAAGCCTTTTACAAAAAGATTCTTTTTGCCCTTTACTTGAAACGTTACCTCAGGTTTGCACGCTTACCAAAATGTCCGACTGACAGCATTTGTTAGGGGCCCTGTAACAAGAGTTTACTAAACTCCACTCTTCTCCACTAAGCTTGCTACAGGGTGAACAGCCAGTCAAGAATGACCTCTCCACAGGCAGGCAGATCCGAAACAAGCAAAGAGAAGGGGCTAAGCCACTCATGTCCAGGTGCTTCCTCCACAACCTGCCAGTCAGGGAGGTCATTCACTGTCCCTGGGAAGGAGCGGAGAGGAGATAGGGAAATCAGGGGTATTAAATCTAGGTGTTTTTCCATGCTCATGAAACATCAGGAGGGGTGAACAGTGTTCTCTTCTAACAGTAGAACAACCAATAGGGAGATACAGGCTCAGAGTGAGAACTCAGAACTCAAAGCCTGCAGTCAATGATCTAGAATAGATTGCGATTGACAAACTCTCTTAAAGGGACAGATAGTAAATATTTTAGGCTTGTGGGTCTTATGGTCTCTGTTGCAACTACTCAACTCTGCTGGTATAGCCTGAAAGCAATCACAGGTAAGATCTAAACAAATGGGCATGGCCATGGGCCTACAAACTTTATTTGTGAAAACAAGTGGCTACTTAGGCTGTAGTTTGTTGACCCTGTGAGGGCTCTGGATGTTACCTCCATGCTGACTTAGAATACATGGAAGATTTTCTCATTAAGAACACAGATAGCAGAAGATCATACATATGCAATGCACAACCAAGACAAGAGATGCTGGACCAGACTGAGAATTTAAACTAATGGCGAGATCCAGAAGCGTACTTGAAGGTCAGTGACCACAAGTTGTTAAGAACGATCTTTAATTAGTATAAGTTTTGTGAGTATGTGGACTATTGTCTGTTTGGTTCACTGCTATGTCCCCACCATATCACCAGTACCTAGATATACGTCCAGCATATTGAAAATGCTCAGGTTCTATTGTACCAATGAATTAGGAGTCATTTCAAACAACCAAAGTGAATAAGACAAAGCACCTAGGATGGTGCCAGGGGTTAAAATAAAAACATGCACCTAAATGGCAAATCAGAGAGACCTTCAAGATGGAGGAATAGTAAGACGTGAAGATCACCTTTCTCCCCACAAACACATCAAAAATACATCTACATGTGGAACAACTCCTACAGAACACCTACTGAATGCTGGCAGGAGACCTCAGACCTCCCAAAAGGCAAGAAACCCCCCATGTACTTGGGTAGGGCAAAAGAAAAAAGAAAAAACAGAGACAAAAGAATATGGATGGGACCTGCACCAGTGGGAGGGAGCTGTGAAGGAGGAAAGGTTTCCACACACTAGAAGCCCCTTCGCGGGCAGAGACTGCGGGTGGCGGAGGTGGGGAGCTTCGGGGCCATGGAGGAGAGTGCAGCAACGGGGCTGCAGAGGGCAAAGCGGAGAGATTCCCGCACAGAGGACCAGTGCTGACCAGCACTCACCAGCCCGAGAGGCTTGTCTGCTCACCCACCAGGGCGGGCAGGGGATGGGAGCTGAGGCTCGGGCTTTGGTCGGATCCCAGGGAGAGGACTGGGGTTGGCTGCGTGAACACAGTCTGAAGGGGGCTAGTGTGCCACAGCTAGCCAGGAGGGAGTCCAGACCTGCCTAAGAGGCAAGAGACCATTGTTTCAGTGTGCACGAGGAAAGGGGATTCACAGCACCGCCTAAACAAGCTCCAGAGACGGGCGCGAGCCGTGGCTATCAGTGCGGACCCCAGAGACGGGCATGGGACCCTCAGGCTGCTGCTGCAGCCACCAAGAAGCCTGTGAGCAAACACAGGTCACTATCCACACCTCCCCTCCCAGGAGCCTGTGCAGCCCACCATTTCCAGGGTCCTGTGATCCAGGGACAACTTCCCCGGGAGAACGCATGGTGCACCTCAGGCTGGTGCAACATCACACTTGCCTCTGCCGCTGCAGGCTAGCCCTGCATTCCATACCCCTGCCTGCCCCCCCCCGCCCCCGCCCCGGCCTGAGTGAGCCAGAGCCCCTGAATCAGCTGCTACTTTAACCCCATCCTGTCTGGGCAGGGAACAGGCGCCAGAGGGTGACCTACAGGCAGAGGCGGGGCCAAATCCAAAGCTGAACCCCAGGAGCTGTGTGAACTAAGAAGAGAAAGGGAAATCCCTCCCAGCAGCCTCAGAAGCAGAGGATTAAATCTCCACAATCAACTTGATGTACCCTGCATCTGTGGAATGCCTGAATAGACAATAAATCCTCCCAAAATTGACATGGTGGACTTTGGGAGCAACGATATATATATATTTTTTCCTTTTTCTCTTTTCTGTGAGTGTGTGTGTGTATACTTCTTTGTGTAATTTTGTCTGAATAGCCTTGCTTTTACCATTGTCCTAGCATTCTGTCTGTCCATTTTTTTGTTTGTTTTTTTAGTATAGCTTTTAGTGCTTGTTATCATTGGTGGATTTGTTTTTTGGTATGGTGGCTCTCTTCTTTCTTCCCTTTCTTTTTTTTGTTACTTTTTAATTTATTTTTAATAATTATTTTTTATTTTAATAACTTTATTTTATTTTACTTTACTTTTTCTTTCCTTCATTCATTTTTTCTCCCTTTTCCTCTGAGCCGTGTGGCCGACAGTGTCTTGGTGCTCCAGCCGGGCGTCAGAACTGTGCCTCGGAGATGGGAGAGCTGAGTTCACGACATTGGTCCACCAGAGACCTCCCGGCTCCATGTAATATCAAACGGAGAGAGCTCTCCCAGAAATCTGCGTCTCAGTGCTAACATCAGCTTCACACAAGAAGGAGCAAGGTACAGTGCTGGACACCCTATGCCAAACAACTAGCAACACAGGAACACAGCACCACCCACTAGCAGAGAGGCTGCCCAAAATCATAATAAGGTCACAGACACCTCAGAGCACACCACCAGATGCAGTCCTGCCCACCAGAAAGACAAAAATCAGCCTCATCCACCAGAACACAGGCACTACCAGGAAGCTTACACAACCCACTGAACCAACCCTAGCCACTGGGGGCAGGCACCAAAAAAAAAAAAAAACGGAAACTACAAGCATTCAGCCTGCAAAAAGGATACCACAAACACAGTAAGTTAAGCAAATTGAGAAGACAGAGAAACACACAGCAGATGAAGGAGCAAGGTAGAAACCCACCAGACCAAACAAATGAAGAGGAAATAGGCAGTCTGCCTGAAAAAGAATTCAGAGTAATGATAGTAAAGATGATCCAAAATCTTTAAAATAGAATGGAGAAAATACAAGAAACATTTAACAAGGACCTAGTAGAACTAAAGAGCAAACAAACAATGATGAACAACACAATAAATGAAATTTTAAATTCTCTAGAAGGGATCAAAGCAGAATAACTGAGGCAGAAAAATAGATAAGTGACCTGGAAGATAAAATAGTGGAAATAACTACTGCAGAGCAGAATAAAGAAAAAAGAATGAAAAGAATTGAAAAAAGTCTAAGAAACCTCTGGGACAACATTAAATGCACCAACATTAGAATTATAGGGGTCCCAGAAGAGGAAGAGAAAAAGAAATGGACTGAGAAAATATTTGAAGAGATTATACTGGAAAACTTCCCTAATATGGGAAAGGAAATAGTTAATCAAGTCCAGGAAGCACAAAGAGTCCCATACAGGATAAATCCAAGGAGAAACACGCCAAGACACATATTAATAAAACTATTAAGAATTAAACACAAAGAAAAAATATTAAAAGCAGAAAGGGAAAACAACAAATAACATACAAGGGAATCCCCATAAGGTTAACAGCTGATCTTTCAGCAGTAACTCCACAAACCAGAATGGAGTGGCAGGACATATTTAAAGTGATGAAAAGGAAAAACCTAGAACCAATATTATTCAACCCAGCAAGGATCTCATTCAGATTTGACAGAGAAATTAATACTTTACAGACAAGCAAAAGCTAACAGAATTCAACACCACCAAACCTGCTTTACAACAAATGCTAAAGGGACTTCTCTAGGCAGGAAACACAAGAGGAGGAAAAAAACCTACAAAAACAACCCCAAAACAATTAAGAAAATGGTAATAGGACCATACATATCAATAATTACCCTAAATGTAAATGGATTAAATGCTCCAACCAAAAGACAAAGACTGCTGAATGGATATAAAACACAAGACCCATATATATGCGGTTTACAAGAGACCCACTTCAGACCTAGGAATACATACAGACTGAAAGTGAGGGGATGGAAAAAGATATTCCGTGCAAATGGAAATCAAAAGGAAGCTGGAGTAGCAATTCTCATATCAGACAAACTGGACTTTAAAATAAAGACTATTACAAGAGACACGGAAGGACACTACATAATCATCAAGGGATCAATCCACGAAGAAGATATAACAATTGTAAATATTTATGCACCCAACATAGGAGCACCTCAATACATAAGGCAAATGCTGACAGCCATAAAAGGGGAAATCGACAGTAACACAATCATACTAGGGGACTTTAATACCCCACTTTCACCAATGGAAGGATCAACCAAAGTGAAAATAAATAAGGAAACACAAGCTTTAAATGATATATCAAGATGGACTTAATTGATATTTATACAACATTCCATCCAAAAACAACAAAATACACCTACTTCTCAAGTGCTCATGGAACATTCTCCAGGATAGATCATATCTTGGGTCACAAATCAAATCTTGGTAAATTTAAGAAAACTGAAATTGTATCAAGTATCTTTTCCGACCACAACGCTATGAGACTAGATATCAATTACAGGAAAAAAAATGTAAAAATACAAGCACATGGAGGTTAAACAATACACTACCTAATAACCAAGAGATCACTGAAGAAATCAAATAGGAAATCAAAAAATACCTAGAAACAAATGACAATGAAAACACGATGACCCAAAACCTAAGGGATGCAGCAAAAGCAAAAGAGTGAAGTTTATAGCAATACAATCCTACCTGAAGAAACAAAAAACACCTCAAATAAATAACCTAACTTTATGCCTAAAGCAATTAGAGAAAGAAGAACAAAAAAAAAAACACCCAAATTTCGCAGAAGGAAAGAAATCATCAAGATCAGATCAGAAATAACTGAAAAAGAAATGAAAAAACAACAGCAAAGATCAATACAACTAAAAGCTGGTTCTTTGAGAAAATAAACAAAATTGATAAACCATTAGCCAGACTCATCAAGAAAAAAACGGAGAAGACTCAAATCAACAGAATTAGAAATGGAAAAGGAGGAGTAACACCTAACACTACAGAAATACAAAGGATCATGAGAGATTACGACCAGCAACTATATGCCAAGAAAATGGACAACCTGGAAGAAATGGACAAATTCTTAGAACAGCACAACCTCCCCAGACTGAACCAGGAAGAAACAGAAAATATAAACAGATGATTCACAAGCACTGAAATTAAGACTGTGATTAAAAATCTTCCAACAAACAAAAGCCCAGGACCAGATGGCTTCACAGGTGAATTCTTACAATCATTTAGAGAAGATCTAACACCTATCCTTCTCAAACTCTTCCAAAATATAGCAGAGGGAGGAACACTCCCAAACTCATTCTATGAGACCATCATCACCCTGATACCAAAACCAGACAAAGATGTCGCAAAAAAAGAAAGCTACAGGCCAATATCACTAATGAACACAGATGCAAAAATCCTCAACAAAATACTAGCAAACAGAATCCAACAGCACATTAAAAGTATCATACACCATGATCAAGTGGGGTTTATCCCAGGAATGTAAGGATTCTTCAATATATGTAAATCAATCAATGTGATACAGAATATTAACAATTTGAAGGATAAAAACCATATGATCATCTCAATAGATGCAGAAAAGGCTTTGGACAAAATTCAACACCAATTTATGATAAAAACCCTTCAGAAAGTAGGCATAGAGGGAACTTAACTCAACATAATAAAGGCCATATATGACAAACCCACAGCCAACATCATCCTCAATGGTGAAAAACTGAAAGCATTTCCATTAAATCAGGAACAAGACAAGGTTGCCCACTCTCACCACTATTACTCAACATAGTTTGGGAAGTTTTAGCCACAGCAATCAGAGAAGAAAAAGAAATAAAAGGAATCCAAGTTGGAAAAGAAGTAAAGCTGTCTGTTTGCAGATGACATGATAATGTACATAGAGAATCCTAAAGATGCTACCAGAAAACTACTAGAGCTAATCAATGAATTTGGTAGAGTAGCAGGATACAAAATTAAAGCATAGAAATCTCTTGAATTCCTATACATTAATGATGAAAAATCTGAAGGAGAAATTAAGGAAACACTCCCATTTACCACTGCAACATAAAGAATAAAATACCTAGGAGTAAACCTACCTAAGGAGACAAAAGACCTGTATGCAGAAAACTATAAGACACTGATGAAAGACATTAAGGATGTTACAAACAGATGGTGCGATATACCATGTTCTTGGACGACAAAGAAATATACAGATTCAGTGCAATCCCTATCAAACTACCAGTTGCATTTTTCACAGAACAAGAACAAAAAATTTCACAAGTTGTATGGAAACACAAAAGATCCCGAATAGCCAAAGGAATCTTGAGAAAGAAAAATGGAGCTGGAGGAATCAGGATCCCTGACTTCAGACTACACTACAAAGCTACAGTAATCAAGACAGTATGGTACTGGCACAAAAACAGAAATATAGATCAATGCAACAGGATAGAAAGCCCAGAGGTAAACCCATGCACATATAGTCACCTTATCTTTGATAAAAGAGGCAAGAATATACAATGGAGAAAAGACAGCCTCCTCAATAAGTGGTGCTGGGAAAACTGGACAGCTAAATGTCAGAGAATGAAATTAGAATACCCCCAACACCATACACAAAAATAAACTCAAAATGGATTAAGGACCTAAATGTAAGGCCAGAGAGTATCAAACCCTTAGAGGAAAACATAGGCAGAACACACTATGACATAAATCACAGCAAGATCCTTTTTGACCCACCTCCTAGAGAAATGGAAATAAAAACAAAAATAAACAAATGGGACCTAATGAAACTTAAAACCTTTTGCACAGCAAAGGAAACCATAAACAAGACCAAGAGACAACCCTCAGAATGGAGAAACTACTTGCAAATGAAGCAACTGACAAATGATTAATCTCCGAAATTTACAAGCAGCTCATGCAGCTCAATATCAAAAAAACCCAAACAATCTAATCAAAAATGGGCAGAAGACCTAAATAGACATTTCTCCAAAGAAGATATACAGATTGCCAAAAAACACATGAAAGAATGCTCAACATCACTAATCATTAGAGAAACGCAAATCAAAACTACAATGAGTTATCACCTCACACCGGTCAGAATGGCCATCAAAAAATCTACAAACAATAAATGCTGGAGAGGGTGTGGAGAAAAGGGAACTCTCCTGCACTGTTGATGGAAATTGATACTGGAGAACAGTATGGAGGTTCCATAAGAAACTAAAAATAGAACTACCATATGACCCAGCAATCCCTCTACTGGGCATATACCCTGAGAAAACCATATTTCAAAAAGAGTCATGTACCACAATGTTCATTGCAGCTCTATTTACAATAGCCACGACATGGAATCAACCTAAATGTCCATCTACCGATGAATGGATAAAGACAATGTGGAACATATATACAATGGAATATTACTCAGCCATAAAAAGAAATGAAACTGAACTATTTGTAGTGAGGTGGATGGACCTGGAGTCTGTCATACAGAGTGAAGTAAGTCAGAAAGAGAAAAACAAATACCGTATGCTGACACATATATATGGAATCTAAAAAACAAATGGTTCTGATGAACCTAGGGGCAGGACAGGAATAAAGATGCAGACATAGAGAATGGACTTGAGGACACAGGGAGGGGGAAGGGTAAGCTGGGACAAAGTGAGAGAGTAGCATTGACATATATACACTACCAAATGTAAAATAGATAGCTAGTGGGAAGCAGCTGCATAGCACAGGGAGATCAGCTTGGTGCTTTGTGACCACCTAAAGAGGTGGGACAGGGAGGGTGGGAGGGAGACTCAAGACGGAGGGGATATGGGGATAAACGTATACATATAGCTGATTCACTTTGTTACACAGCAGAAACTAACACAACATTGTAAAGCAATTATACACCAATAAAGATGTTTTAAAAAATAATGCAATAAATATGTTTCACTTTCACATTTTTCAATAAAAATTATTGTAGTTTCTTCAAAAAAAAAAATAAAGAAAATAGGTCAACTGAAAATACATAAGCAGAAACAAAAAGAGCAAAGACAATGAAAAATACCGGAAAGGGTATTAGTGATATATAGCCTTTTTTAACTAAAAAAAATCCGTCATATATATAACTGAAGGCCCAGAAGGGGAAGAAAACAGGGCAGAAACAACATTTGAAGTTATAATGGTTGCAGATTGTCCAAGAAAAGGTTTTGATAGGGTTAGAGCTGCATGGTTTTAAAAAAAGTTTGAAGACAGTCAGAAAGGTACACGTGAAATGGCACATCTCAGGGAATAGAGGGAAAATGAAATTTACTGGAAGCTGTTATGGAGCTGATATTGGGATTGCAAGATCAAATCTCTCTGGAGTTCCCAGAGAAGGGCCACGATAAAACATTCATAGATGTGCCCTCACATCCACACATGGAAGTCCTGGTGTTTCAGTGTCTTTTTTTCACTCTGTTGGCCTAGAGTGGACAGCTCACTTTCAGTCATAATGCCAAGCTGGTGAGCAGTGACTTCCAGTCTCCTTTAAAGATTCTATCCCCGCACCTGATACATGGACCATGCAGATTCAACTCCTTTCAAAACTAGAGAGTCCTATCTCATTTCTGGCACCTAGAAATCTCCCTATCTTGCTTTTAAACCTCTCTATGTCACTTATGGCTTAAATACATGTTCTAAAATATTTTACCCAGTATTTCTGTTTTTAGTGTGGGCAATCAGAATCAGGTAAGATCAATCTGCTATACTGATCAAAAGTCCAATTAGTGCTATAGCAATCTGATGTATAAAGATTTCTGAATGTCTCTAAAGTGGCAAAGGATTGTGAAACCAGATAGGAAAATTACCAATGGGTCAGACATCCTTTTTAAGTGAAAACAGAGACATAGGAAACATGAATGAACGACTGAGATAATGTAGCATTTCTCCAGCCAAGGTGGAAGATTAGATAAAGTGGCAAAGTTTCGTGAAGGATTTGTGCGGACACAACAGGATAAGGCTGGGTTTCATCCCACTTAATTTCAGGAGGGACTGCAAACATTCCACATTCTACTCTCCCCCACCCTGAAACTACAAGCCATGGTTGGTTCCCAGATTGATTCTGAATTTTGCAGTCCCCTCTAAGGGGAAATATCCTATTTAGAAAGATGGAATCAGGCTTTTTACTCTTCTAATCCCTTCTGAAGATTCAGAAGGGATGTTAATTTTGAGTGGCTAATGGCTTTTATAGGGTTTGTCACTTCTGAGTCCAGCTCTCAGTCCAGCTCTAACAGGTACATTTTGTCATTAAAATACTTAGTCATTAGCTGCTGTCCTCTTTCCACTATTACGAGTACCCACTGCCCATTCTCCCATCTTAAATGTAAAAATCTGCTTTTTGTTCATCAGGAGACATGATATATCTCATATCACTGTCCTTAGTGAGAGGTTTTTGCTTTCAGGGACTGAACATTAGCTGGAGTGTTTTCTACAACCTAGGTCTTATTTCCAGGAAAAAAAAAAAGAAAGAAAGAAAATTTTTCTAAGAGCATTTAAAATAGAATCTCTAGTTCTAAGTGAAGCAAAAGTGTGAAATTTTTACATTTATTGATTAGACTCTCAGGTCCTCACAAAGGTGGAGCTACCAATTTCTGATCTTTCTACTCTGAAAGGCCAATTTATGCAACCCTAAAAAATGTAAAGTTTAACTTTGCAAGATATTGTTTTGTTAACTGGTATCTTCACTTTTTTCTTATTTTAAAATGATAGTTTCAAATTTTTCATAAACTCTTATAAAGTATTAAAAGTGGATAAAAGCATGAAGTTGGATATACATTTAGCCTTGGTGCAAATAATTTATTATAATGCACATCGATAATATTATATCAATGCTGGCTCCTCCTGTCAAAACCCTAAACTGAAATCATATTTAGGACAGCAGACACATCAGATATGTAAGAGCAGCACTTTGCTTTGTCTGCATCGGGCTGAGTACGCAATGAGAATTTTGCAATTAGCACTGCTTCTGTACAAAAAATATATGGAAGAATTTTGGAGTCTCACTAATTACCTGTGTGGAATCATCCCTTGGATGTTCCATTAGGTACTTGTGACATTTGGAAGTGATGGAAAGATCTCTTTCTCCCATGTTCTCCTTTCAATTCCCCTCAAGAACAGTCTACTTCAGGATAGGATTGCTCTTCTCTTGGGCCAGCATTTCCCAACTTTTTGAATTATAAACACTTTACATTCTAAATAATTTCTGTCTATCCCCATAAGAACTTTAAATAACCACTTTTGCTTTGCATATTTTTATTTTAGATAAATATATTGATTTTAATGCACTTAAAATTTCAAAATATGAAGACAAACCCTTATTTCTTAACATTTAACAAATGACCACTAAATTTATTTTAAGCTAATTCTTTAGGAGAGAGCATGATTCAACCCAAATGTTTTTAAATGACATTATAATGCTCAACCGCTATACTGGCTATGTTGATAGTAGTCTAAGATTGACAGAAAGGCTTGACCCAGCTATGACATGGATAAGTCAAACAGGGTTTCTATAGCAAAGGATATTGAAGGAAGCCAGGACAGTCAAGATACACAGTAATCACCAACACCCCCTAGCACAGGGTAGGGTCCCCACCTGGGAGCTCAGGTTTGCCGATATTTGACTGAGAGTCATATCACACCTTCTGGAAGATAACTATTTCCTCCAGGAAGATCAAGGCTGGCAGCATAGTCTACCACAGGTAGACTCACTGAGTGTGAACCTGGCCCACAGTGACCCCATCTCTCTCGAGGTTATCAACATACCGCATAAGACCACAAAGCACAGGACATAAAGTACTCTCAACCTAGTCTAATAGGGGCTGATCCAAGAGCATTTCTGAACTCAGTTCACAGGAACTGAATCAAAAGTTAGTTTCTCATTCATCTCTAGGAGTCCTGCTAACATTTCGGTTGGGAGCATATATTAAAATTGCATTGAAATTTGACTATGTGTTTCAATATTAACAATGGATTCTAAAATGCTTTCACTATTTGAAGTCCTTGCCTTTATAAAATTCAGCTGGATTACTTTTATATTTTTGAGCTTTGATTGTAAATAACAAGATGAAAGATAAATTCTCAGTATGCAATGGGCAAGTAACACACTTTGGCTGGAAACAGGCTCCATTCCCAACCAAGGAAATCGTAAGAGGAATATGATCATTGCTATTTTTTTTTTTTTTACAAGATCTTGCTTCGCTATATAAGAATTTTCATTAGATGGTTGCCAAATTACAGATTTGTCACAAATTGTTTTAAACTAAATTGGAGATTTATCAGAATTTCACCCTCTTCATTAGATTCTTAAATGTCAATGTCAACATTCCTAATGCTTCATGACTGTAAACAATGGGCACATTATGTGTATAGATTAAACAATATATGATTAAATATGTACCAATTTTAAATTAAGTGATAAATTCCCATCCAACTTATAACTTCCACACGTGTATACTGCATAAACCGGAGGAGGCTTTCAAACTGATGCACTTTAAAAGGGAAAAATTCAAATAATTAGTTTATTCAGTGGAATATGAAAACACACTTCATTACCATCTTTAAGGATGAGCCCCTGTCTATCCTCTAATCAGTGGCCCTAAACTATCCCAACTGTCTCCTAACCTATTAACTTGTTTCCAATCCTTTCTCTGTGCAGCTCAATCTATATGACACAACCAGCCAACAACTCTGCTCATATCACTCTCTTTTCCAAAAACCTTCAATAATTTTCCTTTATCCTCCCCAGTTCCCTCATTCTTCTAATCCTGTCACGTAGAAACTATGTCCTGCCCTAACTGGTCTACTGGCTGTTTCTTACAGTAGTTTTAAGTGCACAATTCCTTGATTCTTTATTTCTTTTACTCTGTATAAATGCTTTCCTAAACATTGTTTACCCTGACTGTCCACGTGCCTTTGCTCTTTTGCTGGATTCTCTATTTGGAATACCTTTTTCTAATCATCTCTGACTTTTGAACACCATGTGCTAAGGCACAGAGGCAAGACACAAGAGGTACATGTAGGGGGCTGCCAAGTAGCTCAAGATGCAGGCAAAGTGGATGCTTACGAAGAGGGTACAGTGATGGCAGAACTGCAGACAGGGGTCAAAGGTGAGGAGCCTTGACACCATTCTAAGGACTTCCATCAGAAAACTGTGAGCCATGGAAGGTTTTTAAGCAGAGGAGTGGTATAATCAGATATGTGTTTTAGAAAAGTCATTTTGGCTGCATTTAGCAAATAAGACTAGAGTTAGGAAGACAATCAGGGAGATCAGTTTCAGTAGTGCAGGAAATAAATAGCAAGGACCTGAATCTAGGAGTGGCAGCATGGATGGATGGAAGGGTGGAGTCCAGAGATACCTGGGAGGTGGGGTCATTGACACCCATTAGCAGAGTTCTGACCTGTGAGACTAGAAGTGAAGAACAGCAGTTTGGGGTGGAGAGCAAGTTCATTTTGGATGCAATGAATCTAATACATGTATATTTAAAGAGATATGTGATGTGGGCAGTGGAATAGGAAGAACCAAGGAAGATGGGGGGAAATATAAACATGAAACAAGAGACATTTTGTGCTCTGATGATGACAATGCTGATAAATGTGGAGCATGATTAACACTTAACTCTCTGATTTCTCGCATTAAAGGGGAAAGAAAAACTGCAATAAGAGAGCAAGTTGTTTTGCAGCTGTTGAGCAAACAATGAGCAAGACAGGTGCTCCTAAGGAAGTAAGAATTATTCCTATGGAACATTTCTGAAACACTTTGGAAAGGCAAAACGTATTGACCTTTCTCACAAAGCTATTTACGGGATCCCAGGTAACACTGTAAAGATATTTATACCCCAGCACATCCATTAAAAGTGCTGAGCTAGCTCTTGGTGCCAATTTTGGCCCTAATATAGCTTTATATCTTCAGAGGTATATTTAGAGGATATAATTTCTACATTTAACTATATGCACATTCCCAATTAGTAGCTAAATGTATATTTTAGGTGGGTTTTTTTTTCTTCCCCAAATTAGTCTCTGTGTAATACGTGGATAAGGTCTTTTCAGAATGCCTCCCTCTCCTTTGCTATTCATTCATTTTTTCCTCAGGGAAGCCTGTTTTGAACCCCCCAACTAGGTCAGCACTCCAATGATACACTCTGATAAAACTGGGCACCTCTTCTTAGCACTTGACATAGATGTCATTGACTTCTATCTTATTGTATTTGATTAATACTGTTTTCCCGCTAATCTATAACCTCCAAAAGGCAGGGATCATGTTAGTTTTGCTTGTTATTTTATCTTTCAGGGCCTAGAATAGTATCCAGCACACAGTAGGTATTCATTAAAGAGTTGTAGAATTAATGTATAAAATAAAGAAGGATAAAAGAAATTAACATTAAAACTAGGCCTTTGGAGATACGTTCTGTAGATTACTCCTTTCTGCCCGTGGACACCGCCGAGTAAGCATCGTTGATGTCTCCCCTCGCTCCACTGCCGTCATGTCTAAGTCAGAGTCACCCAAAGAGCCCGAAGAGCTGCGGAAGCTCTTCATCAGAGGTTTGAGCTTTGAAACAACCGATGAGAGCCTGAGGAGCCATTGTGAGCAGTGAGGAGTGCTCACAGATTGTGTGGTGATGAAGGATCCAAACACCAGGCGCTCCAGAGGCTTCGGGGTTGTCACGTATGCCACTGTGGAGGAGATGGATGCAGCCATGAAGGCAAAGCCACACGAGGTGGATGGAAGAGTTGTGGAACCAAAGAGGGCCGTCTCAAGAGAAGATTCTCAAAGACCCGGTGCCCACTTAACTGTGAAAAAGATTTTTGTTCGTGGCATTAAAGAAGACACTGAAGAACATCATCTAAGAGATTATTTTGAACAGTATGGGAAAACTGAAGTGATTGAAATCATGACTGATCGAGGCAGTGGCAAAAAGACAGGCTTTGCTTTCGTAACCTTTGATGACCATAACTCTGTAGACAAGACTGTCATTTAGAAATACCACACCGTGAATGGCCACAACTGTGAAGTAAGGAAAGCCCTATCTAAGCAAGAGATGGCTAGTGCCTCATCCAGCCAAAGAGGTCGAAGTGGTTCTGGAAACTTTGGTGGTGGTCGTGGAGGTGGTTTTCGTGGGAATGGCAGCTTCGGTCATGGAGGAAACTTCAGTGGTCGAGGTGGCTTTGGTGGCAGCCGTGGTAGCGGTGGATATGGTGGCAGTGGGGATGGCTATAATGGATTTGGTAATGACGGAAGCAATTTTGGAGGTGGTGGAAGCTACAATGATTCTGGCAGTTACAACAATCAATCTTCAAATTTTGGACCCATGAAAGGAGGAAACTTTGGAGGCAGAAGTTCTGGCCCCTATGGTGGTGGAGGCCAATACTTTGCCAAACCCCGAAACCAAGGTGGCTGTGGTGGTTCCAGCAGCAGCAGGAGCTATGGCAGTGGCAGGAGGTTTTGATTACTGCCAGGAAACAAAGCTTAGCAGGAGAGGGGAGCCAGAGAAGTGACAGGGAAGCTACAGGTTACAAGAGATTTGTGAACTCAGCCAAGCACAGTGGTGGCAGGGCCTAGCTGCTACAAAGAAGACATGTTTTAGACAATACTCATGTGTATGGGCAAAAAGACTCGAGGACTGTATTTGTGACTAATTGTATAACAGGTTATTTTAGTTTCTGTTCTGTGGAAAGTATAAGGCATTCCAACAAAGGGTTTTAATGTAGTTTTTTTTCTTTTTTTTTGCACCCATGCTGTTGATTGCTAACTGTAATAGTCTGATCATGACACTGAATAAATGTGTCTTTTTTAAAAAAAACAAACAAACAAACAAAAAAACTAGGGCTTTGACTAAGTAGAGCCTTCCCTTCACTATTAGAAAATTCAGACAGGACCTCCAAGTCTGATGAAGGCATTCCTTAACAAGGCCCAGCAGAGAGTACTAGCACTTTCAATGGCAAAGCAAGGAGGAAATTGAACAATTATTTAAATTTAAAATACATTTCACTGTCATGTCCTTGCATATTATGTTCTGCCTGGAGGTCTGCATTGTGAGATTTTCATAATGAAAAAGGAGGAAATAGGTGTAATAGAATACGCAGTGGCACAGAGACATGAACTCTTCACATCTGGCAGGTTGTGGAAGGAGTATAGCGGTGGGGGATAAATCTATAAGTTACACCTGAAATCAAGTTGGAGAGAGCCTTGAAGGCCACAAATCTGATTTTAATCAGAACATGCTGGGGCAGGGCAAGGTTGCGGGGGGGGGGGGGGGGGGCAGTGGCGCTGAGGATTATGAATGCAAAATTTATACCAGTTACAGCTAGGTTTTAGAAAGCTGATACTCAAAACAAAGTAGGGAATTGCTAAGAATCACAGAGAGGAAAATCTGTTAGGAAATTACTGATATAGTTTATATCAGAGTCATTTAGGGTTTGAAATAAGGTAGTGGCCAGGACAAAGAAAGAGAAAGAGCTTATATTATTCTTCTGAATGGTGGGTCATTAACTGTGATGCTGATTAAGGAGACAGAAGAGGTCTAGAGAGTGGGTAACGAGTTCAGTCTCATTACTCAGGGTTGTCCGTGTGAAAGATGCCTAGCAAGCAGCTAGAAACCACAGCTGGAGTCCTGAAGGGGGTTTGCCCAAGAGATGAAGATTGAGAAGGTGTAGATATGGAGGAGACGGTCAAGGAAGGTAGTCCAGAAAGCAAGAAAAATAAAACTTAGGAGAGTATACTGAAGAAAACCTACATTTAGAAGTGAGAGGAAGAAGAGAAGGACATAACATGCTTGTGAGAGAAACAGGAGTAACTGACACAGAAGTTAGACAGAGGGGTGTTTCAAGAAGCCAGTCTCTGTAAATGCTGCACAAAGGCAGAGAAAGGGATGAGTAATGACTTCAGGTTTGTGATCAGAAATGTGATGCAGGCTGATTAATGACTCCCAGAGAGTCCAGGTGTGATTATGTTAAGGATCTGGGGGTGAGAAGATTCTCCTGGATCATTTGGGTGGGCCCTAAATGCAATCACAAGTATCTCTAGAGAAGGGAGGTGGAAGGAGAGTTGGCACAGAAAGTGACACAATAACCTCAGCAGAAGATGCTACGATGTGGGCTTTGAAGATGCAAGAAGGAGCCAGATGGCCACTAGGAGCTGAAAAAGGCAAGGAAATGGATTCTTCCCTGGATTCTCAGAGGGAGTGCGGTCCTGCCAACCCCTTGGTTTTAGCCCAGTTAACCTGATTTGAACGCCAGCCTCAAGAATTATAAGAGAATAAATTTACGTTGTTTTAAATCACCAAGTTTGTGGTTATTTGTTATAGCAGCCATAGGAAACTAATATAGAAGTGAGGGTAAAAACAATTTTTAAATGCATGAAAAGTGAGTAAAACATAAAGTGAAGGTAGACAGTATATATCATGATCTCAAAAAGGTTGTCAGTTAAACAAATGAGTGTTGAGACAACCTGAAGAGAAAACAGTTTCAAAAGAATTTGTGTGTGTGTGTACATATCCCCCAATATCCCCAAAATATAGGCTTAGAAGAAAGAATCAATGGAAAGTAGACAAAGAAGATGCAAGAGCAATGAGAAGATGGTTGATGGTCAAGGTCTTGTGGGAAGGGTGAAGAAACGGTAAGGGGCTAGACTTGGGGAAAAGCAGGAGGCCCTCATGGATTAGGAATATAAAACACCTGCACATCATTTACCTTAGCACTCATAAATATATGTCCAAGGATTATAAATTGCTCTTAATGTTAGCCCAACCAAAACATAAATAAATAGGTTAGGTCTGCTACATTACAAGACAGAAAGCATCTCATTGATTTAAAAATAAGTCATATTTTGGGTTGTCCATATTACTATTTATCCTCCCCAGTGTTGGTATTATAGACTTAAACCCACTTCCAAGTGAGTAAAGGATAATACAATCCATAAAAATATTAATATTAGTTAAAATAAAATGTGTTATGATTATATTTTTTGAATTCTAAGAACTTCAAGACTTAGAATTCATAATCAGTCATGCCTCAGAAGTGTTTTCTGTTCAAGACAATTATTTAAATCATCACTCTGAGTATTAAAAGGTATATCACTACAATTTTTAAGAGCCAGACACGATCAAGACTCCAAGAGTTGCGTCCTCAGGGGAGAACTCTGGCCCAGCAATTTGCAAACTTACAAATTCAGAAGAACCTATCTCTTCAGCCTTACCTTCTTCTCCTAAGGCTTCAGACCATTCCTAACAAGTTCTTTATTAGAAAATTCATTTCTTCATATTAAAAAAATCAGAAGAGTTATTGAGTTATGTTGTAAAAGGATTAATGCTACCGAGAAGTTGATGAGTTAAACTCTCTATCCCATACCCGTAACTCACTGTTCAGTGATTGAGGGGGCTGTGTTACAAATGGCCTCTGGTGACCCATGCCTGGGAGCCTGAGAGCATAAGACAGGGCTAAACATAGGAGAAATGAGGATTTCCCTATTTCTAACGGCGAGGCTGTTAAGATGACAGGGAAAACGGGTATACACTGTGGCTTTCTGGAGAGCAGTTGCCCAAAGACAATTTGGCTGATGTCTTTCCCCACGGAGAAGGCTTGGGAGCCAGGGAATTGAGGGGACACTGTCCTCTGCACGTCTCTTAGACAGGTAGGTGGCTCCTCTTAGCTGTCACCTGCCAGAGTAGATGGACAAAGGGAATAACCCAGTCTGGGAAACAGGAAGACCATGACACTCGTGGGTTGTCTTCTAAGTCCATTATAAACCTGAGAAAGGGAGACAGCTGGCAGAACCCAGGTGCCTATATACCATGAACAGAATTTTTTTTCTTTTCTAATAAATAAGAAGAGTCCTTAGCATCTCTAGAAAGATCCACATCAGGAGGAGCATTTATTATGGTGGAAAATGAACCCCAGTGCAACCTGGAAAGGAAGGCATCTATGAACGGCAGTAGACCAAGTGGTGTACAGGTGATGCTGCAGGGGGAACCCACAGCTGATCTAACCAAGGCCCTGCCTTCAGCAACGTTAGAGACATAAGCACCCAGGAAGAGCAGCAGAGATGGTGAAAACGATGGGTAACTCGGTACCACTCTGAGTAAGTAATGAAGATCATGAACGCTGCCCAGGTCCTAAAGAGGAGGCTCCTTGGTTGTACTCATATGTGCAGGGCTAAGGCCAAAGGAGCAAGAGGCCTAGAATATTCTACATAAAGACCTACCAGATCATATTTGCCTTGAGCTGGCAATGCCAGCCACTTAAAAAGAACTCTTTTCATGAGGTAAGGATGTAATTTGATAAATTAACTAAAGGGCAGGAGCAATGGTACTTCCTTTTTATCCTCTCCTCCTCACTTCCATTCTCCTAAATTTATGATTTTCTTTCATTTACTCATTTTTACAACAAATATCTGTTGAACATCTACCATATGCCTCACACTGTGCAAGTACTGAGGAGACAATGCCCATACCTTGAGGAAGCATATAGCCTAGCAGACGTTAAGCAAATAAATATAGACTTTCAAATGGAATATAGACTTTCAAATGTTCTAGTTACTACCTATAGGGGAAAATGCAAAAACAAACAGGAAGATATAATTTAGCTTGGGGGGTTAGAAAAGGCAAATAAATTTTATTTAAGCTAAAGCACAGGGAGGAATTAGTGAAGTAAAGAGAAGGAAAGGGCTTTCCAAACACTGTGAACAGCCTGTGCAAAGGGCCTGTGAATGGAAAGAGCCTGGCATGTTCAAGGACTTGAAAGATGACCAGTGAGTCTGGACCACAGTCATCAAGGACAGGAGTGTCATGAGGCCAGACTGGAAGGGTGTGCATGGGCGTCTCAAGGTAACAATGATGGACGCAGACACAACATCAGACCCAAGTGAAGCACCTCCTTTGAGAAGGTAACCTTGAGGCCTTCTCAGGGGGTCTTTATTCTCCTACTCAATTGTTCTGGCTATTTGCTGGTCTCCAGCCTGGTGCAGTCAGACCAGGTCAACAATCCATCATCCAACATGATGCCAGATGACTGGACTGAGTCAAGGTTATGGAGCAGGGAAGACTGAGGAAGTATCAGGCCTGGGAGAAGAACACAAGTTCAGTTTTGACACATTATTTTGAGATGACTCTAATGCGAGACATCCAAGTTTAAAGTTTAAGTTAGCATTTGATTTTAAAGCTCAGAAAAGAAGTCTGGACTAATTTTATGAACCCCATCATCATGGCAATCAACAAATAATAGGAATAACTCTTGCTAGTTTAATAAAAGAAATGTATTGGAAAGATGTTGGATAGCTCACAGAATTTCCAAGAAGTTTGGAGAAACACACTCAGAAAATAAGCAGAAACCACAGAACACTGGTCAGCAAAGAACACAGTGAAAATTATGCCACTGTTCCTCTGCTGAGGCCATGGCAGCCACCATGGCTGGCCCTAGACACTGAACGTGGCCACTGGTACCACGGTTCAGGCTGCCCCCAGGATATGGACTTGCATGCTGCTTGTTCCCACCCAGATGAACTCTCTACTGTCCCTGGTTCTTTGGGTCACCAACCTTCAGTTCAAACCCAGGCACCAGCATGTTATTTGCCAAGCCCACCTGCCCACTCCAATTGCCACTCCAATTGCCAATAAAGAGAATAAAGTCAAGTACCAGGGATATTTATCTTGGGTGGAGGGAAAGAGGACAGTCTATAGAAATGGATAAGATCATTTAGGGAGCAAGTGAGAAAGGGGAAGAAGGAAAGGAAAAGAAAGGGACAAGACAGGAAGGAAAGACATGGGGGAAGGGATGATGGTGGGGGGAGCCTAGGACAAAGCTTTGAGACTCCAGCATCAAGTTTTGCCTGAATCAGGACTGTCAAGACCTACTCTGTGATAATATATTACACATCAAATCTACATAGCATCTTAACTTGAAAATAAGTCAGAAATAAAAATGGTATCCCTCATTTGGGAGCACAATTGATTTTAACAGATGATTCTCAGAGTGAATTCTGAGAATCACAGTACAAATCTGTCCTCTCGTGATGGCATTTTCCATGTGACCTTGCCCACTCTGAAGCCAGCTATAATTAAGTATGCTCATACAGATGTTAAATTATCCAACAATGATAACAGTGCAAAGAAAAGAAATGATAGAAATTCACATGAAAATTAATTGAAATACCATATGTATTGTCTGGTTGTACTTCAGTATTCTTAACTGACCTATGACTGAGTAATTATTTGCAGATCTTCAAAACTGGTGAGAATTTAATCAAACAGCAAATAAAAAGGCATGCTACATCTTTTGTGCTGGGAATAAAATAGGGTCTAATTCCCTATGGAAAAAAATAACTTGGGCATTATAGAGAGTTACAGCAAAATAAAAGTGGGGGGGGAGGGGGTATGTAGGACTCCCTCCTTGCCAAGTTAATATACTTTTCCCAGACACTCACTGCTAGAAATATATCCCATTAATATTCATTTCTTTAGAAAAAATTGTCTCATACCTTTAAATTCTCTCATACCCACCGAGTACTTAGAATGCTTGATCCCAAACACAGTGGGGAGGGATTTTTTTTTTAATGACTCATCTGATCTTTTCAGCTAATTCTTGATACTAAAGCAGTAGTTTTCCAAATGGGTAGCAAGGAGTCCCAGGTTTCCACAGACATGCTTTAGAACCCACCACAGAAGATAGAGAGACCCAGTAGGTGTGGTTCAAGACTCGTAGCACTGCTCTGATTTTATACTTTCTACATTGATGTTGTGGTGTGAAAAGTTAAATGCTGCTTTAGGGCCATATAATTCTTCACTAGCTAGTTATTCACACCACTGCTGTGAATAGTAGAGTTTTCTAAAAAGTACATAATATCCATTTTAGGACCCCAGATATAGAGGATGCTAATATTTTTAAACAACAAATGCTGCTAAAGAGGAAGGAGGTCTCAGCTTCTATCACACACCCCAAAGCCTGGCCTATCAAGGATTTGGACCTCCAGATGAGCTTCAAATCTAGGGTTGCCAGATTTAGCAAATAAAAACATAGAATGCTCAGTTAAATTTGAATTTCAGAAAATAATGAATATATTTAGTATAAGTATACTTATTATAGTATACCCCAAGTAATATTTGCGATATACTTACACTAAAAGGCTTTTCATTGTTTATCTGAAATTCAAATTTATCAGGACACCCTGTTCCTTAACTGGCAACCCTAGTCAGGTCAGACTCAAGCATGTGGATCTGCCACGAGAGGAGATTATATAACCCATGAATGTCAAAATTTACCTTAAATATGTGAGTATTTTACCATCCAGGAAGTCCTACCTAGTGAGTAGAGCCAACAGATCAGCCTGGATAGTACTTCAGCAGTTCAGCACAGGAAGCTATCCCTGCAGACGCCCTATTACCCATTTTGCTTCTGGCGTCCTGATTTAGCCATCCCCTCATCCCAGTAGCTGATTTAACCTTACCGATCTGCCTAGTGTAGCCTTTTCCAAGTCCTTCTGTTCCGAGGGATGTCAGCTCCCAACCTGGCCAGGTGCAGAGCCTCGAATGAACTCCTAAGTCCTTTGACTTCTTCATGGTTATTGCCTAGATATAAATAGGACTTCTCAACTCCATGAACCAGAGTTCCTAATCTTCAAAGCTAGAACCCCAAAAGAAGCTCAGCCTGATCGCCTAAAGGCTGGTCACTCTCTAACATTGTACCCTTCTCAAACATCAGCTTCTCAGTGAGGACATCCCTAACCACAATACTGAAAGTTGCACATATATCTCTGCCATGACACTCCAAACAAATTCATCTTGTTTAATTTCTGACTCTCTTCACCTGAAGGTCAGCTCCAAGGTGGGCGATCTTTTTGCCCATCTTATTCAGTAACTAAAGTTGGATAGACACTTAAAAATATGTTTTTGGAATATCATGCCTTTATTCTAGTAGCTGGATTACTAGAAGCTATTATCTTGTTATTCTGTGCTAGGTCTATGTCTCCTTTTCTTGCCCAATACATCTTTATTGGAATATAATTGCTTTACAATGGTGTGTTAGCTTCTGCTGTATAACAAAGTGAATCAGCTATACGTATACATATATCCCCATACCTCCTCCCTCTTGCGTCTCCTTCCCACCCTCCCTATCCCACCCCTCTAGGTGGACACAAAGCACCGAGCTGATCTCCCTGTGCTATGTGGCTGCTTCCCACTAGCTATCTATTTTACGTTTGGTAGTGTATATATGTCCATGTCACTCTCTCACTTCATCCCAGCTTACCCTTCCCCCTCCCCGTGTCCTCAAGTCCATTCTCTATGTCTGCGTCTTTATTCCTATCCTGCCCCTAGGTTCTTCAGAACCTTTTTTTTTGTTTTTAGATTCCATATATATGTGTTAGCATATGGTATTTGTTTTTCTCTTTCTGACTTACTTCACTCTGTATGACAGTCTCTAGGTCCATCCACCTCACTACAAATAACTTAATTTCATTTTTTATGGCTGAGTAATAGTCCACTGTATATATGTGCCACATCGTCTTTATCCATTCCTCTGCTGACAAACACTTAGGTTGCTTCCATGTCCTGGCTATTGTAAATAGAGCTGCAATGAACATTTTGGTACATGACGCTTTCTGAATTATGGTTTTCTCAGGGTTTATGCTCAGTAGTGGGATTGCTGGGTCATATGGTAGTTCTATTTGTAGTTTTTTGAGGAACCTCCATACTGTTCTCCATAGTGGCTGTATCAGTTTACTTTCCCACCAACAGTGCAAGAAAACCACCAACTTTAAATACATATTTGATTCCATTTGGATAACAGAAAAATAAATATGACAATAAGACATGTCTAGAGTTAAAGAACATACATATAGCCATAAATATAATACTAAAGCTCTCCCAGCATGCCTGAAATTATAACCTGAAATTCAGCTTAATTGGGTTTACCATCAATTCCCAAGGAGGTTAACTACTGAGAATATACCACAGTCATTATAAAAGAGTTACCCTTCAGTCTTAACCTTCAACATAACATGGAGCAAGGTTCTAACACATAATATTGGAAAAAGCATTTTAGTGATATCCTAAAAATAAAGATGATTTCCATCATCCATCATGTTTTCTGGTCATCTTACAGTTGGCTAGGGAAAATAATGATTTTATAAGAACTACGGGTTTAGGAGCCAGGATTGTGACAGCATCTGCATTTGATCACCAGTTCCCCTTGCAAGTAAAGTTTCTATGTGAAACAAAGCTGAAGCTCAGAATTAGGGCACATAAAAACTCATTGCCTATTTTATTTTTTACTTACAGGTTTTGTGCAACAGATGAAAAAACCAGGAAACTACTGAAATCTTATCCATTAAAATACTGAATGGTTTCTTCTGCTCCAAGTTACATCAAAATCTAGTCATATAGATGGCTGCCTTATTAGCAAATTTCCAAATGAACATTATCCTCTGGTACAAATGAATAATTCAAACTTTCCTGCTTTTTTCCTATGGTTTATATGCTCTTAAAAGTTAAAAATAACAGAGATTTTAGTGTCTCTATTTGTAAATATGGTATTACAAAAATCATGGAGTTTGTTTTATGCTTCTAGATCTTCTGTATCTGTTTTATAAAGAATTTCCATCGTCTCCTAGTAGAATTTGATTAATAATTTAACCACTAAGCATATTCTACACTTCCAGAGAATTCAAATTGTAAGGTCTAATGACTTTGAGAAACGCACAGTTGCTTTTACATCATTCATTCTAAAACTGTGCCATCCAATATGATAGCCATTAGCCATACTATTTAAATCTAAATTAATTAAAAATAAATAAAATTATAACTTCAGCTCATGGTTGTCATTCCAAGTGAAAGGGAGTAAGCATGCTTCACCCTTTCTTTCACACTGAACACAACTATAAAGCCCAGAAAGAATGCATGGTGCAACTATTTGAAATCTCTGAAAATTAAATAGCAGCAGGCACATCAGGAAGGTCACCAGAATTTGAATTACCACAGCATTAGTAGTGAATTTACCATTCTTCATCACCAGTAGCCTCTGACTGGAATCCAATGCAGCCCAAAACCCGGAAGTAAGCACTGTGGCTCAGACAGACTCCAGGAGGAGCACACTAGACCTGCCTCAGAACTAGGGAAGGACACTCAGTGTTCAGGAAGGGGAAAAGGTTATTTTCTCTTTTCTGCCATGGCCCAGCCCCCAGGCAATCCCATGGCAGAATTGACAGTAATAGTTATGAGACCCTGCAAGAGCCAAAATTCCTAGGGAAAGGAACCCTCTTCCCTGATCCTCAAAGCTGCAGCTGAAAGAAGGTAGAACAAAACTGTATTGCTTTTTTTCTCTCTAGAATGTAAGCCCAAACACAGCAGTGCAAGAGAGGGATCACTAAAGCCCCAAGTGTCTGGACAGAGGACCAAAGAGTTTCTTACCTAGGAAATGATTGAGATGGAAGGGCTTGGGAAAGCAACTCCATAAACTTGTTTATGAACTCCTGGGCTCACTCTGGACCTGCAACTGTGTGACTCTGATCCAAATTACTATACCAAAGACTTTGCGAACTGAACTAACTAGAAACCACTGCCTAGGACTCAGACTGACCGCTGAGTGGTACTCACCCAGGATATATCCAAAGAGCATTATAAAGGCTTTGAAAATTGAACAGATATTGAAATTATAACCCATAGAAAGTAGGTAGGAATTTGTGGACTGTCTGGATTAATTGCCTGCTAAGATAAAAATAGTTACATCCTCTATAGAATTTAAATAAGACTCAGACTCTCATAATGTACTATTCAAAATGTCCATTCCTTCCTTCCTTCCTTCCTTCCTTTTCTGTCCCTCCCTCCCTCCCTTCCATCCTTCCTTCCTTCCTTTTCTTTCTTTCTCCCTTTTCTTCTGACCGTGTGGCTCACAGGGTTTTGGTGCTAGAGCCGGGTGTCAGATCTCTGCCTCTGAGGTGGGAGAGCCGACTTCAGGACACTGACCCATCACAGACCTCCCAGCTCCACATAACATCAAACGGAAAAAGCTCTCCCAGACATCTGCATCTCCATGCTAAGAACCAGCTTCACGCAACAACCAGCAAGCTACAGTGCTGGACACCCTATGCCAAACAACTAGCAAGACAGGAACACAACCCCACCCATTAGAAGAGAGGCTGCCTAAAATCATAATATGGTCACAGACAACCAAAAACACACCACTGGACACGGTCCTGCCCACCAGAAAGACAAGATCCAGCTTAATCCACCAGAAAACAAACACTAGTCCCCTCCACCAGGAAGCCTACACAACCCACTGAACAAACCTTAGCCACTGGGGGCAGACACCAAAAACAATGGGAATTACGAACCTGCAGCCTGTGAAAAGGCGACTGCAACCACAGTAAGTTAAGCAAAATAAGAAGACAGAGAAACACACAGCAGATGAAGGAGCAAGATAAAAACCCACCAGACCTAACAAATAAAGAGGAAATAGGCAGTCTACCTGAAGAATTCAGAGTAATGATAGTAAAGGTGATCCAAAATCTTGGAAATAGAATGGAGAAAATACAAGAAACATTTAACAAGGACACAGAAGAACTAAAGAGCAAAGAACCAATGATGAGCAACACAATAAATGAAATTTTAAATTCCCTAGAAGGAATCAATAGCAGAATAACTGAGGCAGAAGAACGGAAAAGTGACCTGGAAGATAAAGTAGTAGAAATAACTACCACAGAGCAGAATAAACAAAAAACAATGAAAAGCATTGAGGACAGTCTCAGAGACCTCTGGGACAACACTAAATGCACCAGCATTCGAATTATAGGGGTCCCAGAAGAAAAAGAGAAAAAGAAAGGGACGGAGAAAATATTTGAAGAGATTATAGCTGAAAACTTACCTAATATGGGAAAGGAAATAGTTAATCAACTGCAGGAAGCGCAGAGAGTCCCATACAGGATAAATCCAAAGAGAAACATGCCAAGACACATATTAATCAAACTATCAAAAATTAAATACAAAGAAAACATATAAAAAGCAGCAAGGGAAAAGGAACAAATAACATACAAGGGAATCCCTATAAGGATAACAGCTGATCTTTCAGCAGAAACTCTGCAAGCCAGAAGGGAGTGGCAGGACATATTTAAAGTGATGAAAGGAAAAAACCTACAACCAAGATTACCCTACGCAGCAAGGATCTCATTCACATTTGACAGAGAAATTAAAACCTTTACAGACAAACAAAACCTAAGAGAATTCAGCACCACCAAACAAGCTATACAATAAATGCTAAAGCAACTTCTCTAGGCAAAAAACACAGGAGAAGGAAAAGACCTACAATACCAAACCCAAAACAATTAAAATGGTAATAGGAACATACATATCGATAAGTACCATAAATGTAAATGGATTAAATGCTCCAACCAAAAGACACAGACTGGGTGAATGGATACAAAGACAAGACCCGTATATATGCTGTCTACAAGCGACCCACTTCAGACCTAGGGACACATACAAACTGAAAGTGAGGGTATGGAAAAAGATATTCCACGCAAATGGAAATCAAAAGAAAGCTGGAGTAGCAATACTCATATCAGACAAAATAGACTTTAAAATAAAAACTATTACAAGAGACAAAGAAGGACACTACATAATCATCAAGGGATCAATCCACGAAGAAGATATAACAATTGTAAATATTTATGCACCCAATATAGGAGCACCTCAATACATAAGGCAAATGCTAACAGCCATAAAAGGGGAAATTGACAGTAACACAATCATAGTAGGGGACTTTAACACCCCACTTTCACCAATGGAAGGATCAACCAAAGTGAAAATAAATAAGGAAACACAAGCTTTAAATGATGTATTAAACAAGATGGACTTAACTGATATTTATACAACATTCCATCCAAAAACAACAGAATACACTTTCTTCTCAAGTGCTCATGGAACATTCTCCAGGATAGATCATATCTTGGGTCACAAATCAAGCCTTGGTAAATTTAAGAAAATTGAAATCGTATCAAGTATCTTTTCCGATCACAACGCTATGAGACTAGATATCAATTACAGGGAAAAAAAAATGTAAAAAATACAAACACATGGAGGTTAAGCAATACACTACTTAATAACCAAGAGATCACTGAAGAAATCAAAGAGGAAATCAAAAAATACCTAGAAACAAATGACAATGAAAACACGATGACCCAAAACCTAAGGGATGCAGCAAAAGCAAAAGAGTGAAGTTTATAGCAATACAATCCTACCTGAAGAAACAAAAAACACCTCAAATAAATAACCTAACTTTATGCCTAAAGCAATTAGAGAAAGAAGAACAAAAAAAAAAACACCCAAATTTCGCAGAAGGAAAGAAATCATCAAGATCAGATCAGAAATAACTGAAAAAGAAATGAAAAAACAACAGCAAAGATCAATACAACTAAAAGCTGGTTCTTTGAGAAAATAAACAAAATTGATAAACCATTAGCCAGACTCATCAAGAAAAAAACGGAGAAGACTCAAATCAACAGAATTAGAAATGGAAAAGGAGGAGTAACACCTAACACTACAGAAATACAAAGGATCATGAGAGATTACGACCAGCAACTATATGCCAAGAAAATGGACAACCTGGAAGAAATGGACAAATTCTTAGAACAGCACAACCTCCCCAGACTGAACCAGGAAGAAACAGAAAATATAAACAGATGATTCACAAGCACTGAAATTAAGACTGTGATTAAAAATCTTCCAACAAACAAAAGCCCAGGACCAGAGCTTCACAGGTGAATTCTAACAATCATTTAGAGAAGATCTAACACTTATCCTTCTCAAACTCTTCCAAAATATAGCAGAGGGAGGAACACTCCCAAACTCATTCTACGAGGCCACCATCAAGCTGATACCAAAACCAGACAAAGACCTCACAAAGAAAGAAAACTACACATCAATATCACTGATGAACATTGATGCAAAATTCCCAACAAAGTACTAGCAAACAGAATCCAACAGCACATTAAAAGGATCATACCCCATGATCAAGTGGGGTTTATCCCAGGAATGCAAGGATTCTTCAGTATATGCAAATCAAGCAATGTGATACACCATATTAACAAACTGAAAGATAAAAACTGTATGATCATCTCAATAGATGCAAAAAAAAGCTTTGGACAAAATTCAACACCCATTTATGATAAAAAACACTCCAGAAAATAGGCATAGAGGGAACGTACCTCAACAAAATAAAAGCTATATATGACAAACCCACAGCCAACATCTTTATCAATGCTGAAAAACAAACCATTTCACCTAAGACCGCTAACAAGACAACGTTGTCCCCTCTCACCCCTGTTATTCAACATTGTTTTGAAAGTTTTAGCCACAGCAATCAGAGATGAAAAAGAAATAAAAGGAATCCAAACAGGAAAAGAAGTAAAACTGTCACTGTTTACAGATGACATGATACTATACATAGAGAATCCTAAAGACGCTACCAGAAAACTACTAGAACTAATCAATGAATTTGGTAAAGGATACAATATTAATGCACAGAAATCTCTTGCATTTCTATACAGTGATTATGAAAAATCTTAAAGAGAAGTGAAGGACACACTCCCATTTACCACTGCAACAAAAAGAATAAAATACCTAGGAATAAACCTACCTAAGGAGACAAAAGACCTGTATGCAGAAAGCTATAAGACATTGATGAAAGATATTAAAGATGTTACAAACAGATGGTGACATATACCATGTTCTTGGATTAGAAGAATCAACATTGTGAAAATTACGATACTACCCAAAGCAATCTACAGATTCAATGCAATTCCTAACAAACTTTCATTGGCATTTTTCACAGAACTAGAACAAAAAATTTCACAATTTGTAGGGAAACACAAAAGACCCCGAATAGCCAAAGCAACCTTGAGAAAGAAAAACAGAGCTGGAGCAATCAGGCTCCCTGACTTTACACTATACTACAAAGCTACAGTAATCAAGACAGTATGGTACTGGCACAAAAACAGAAATATAGATCAACGGAACAGGAGAGAAAGCCCAGAGGTAAACCCATGCACATATGGTCACCTTAGGTTTGATAAAGGAGGCAAGAATATACAGTGGAGGGCTTCCCTGGTGGCGCAGTGGTTGAGAGTCCACCTGCCGATGCAGGGAATACGGACGGGTTCGTGCCCCGGTCCGGGAAGATCCCACATGCAGCGGAGCGGCTGGGCCCGTGAGCCATGGCCACTGGGCCTGCGCGTCTGGAGCCTGTGCTCTGCAACGGGAAAGGCCACAACAGTGAGAGGCCCGCATACCACAAAAAAAAAAAAGAAGAATATACAGTGGAGAAAAGACAGCCTCTTCAATAAGTGGTGCTGGGAAAACTGGACAGCTCCATGTAAAAGAATGAAATTAGAACACTCCCTAACACCATACATGAAAATAAACTCAAAATGGATTAAAGGCCTAAATGTAAGGCCAGACACTATAAAACTCTTAGAGGAAAACATAGGCAGAACACACTATGACATAAATCACAGCAAGATCCTTTTTGACTCATCTCCTAGAGAAACGGAAATAAAAGTAAAAATAAACAAATTGGACCTAATGAAACTTAATAAAGATGTTTAAAAAATGAGTAAATAAAATAAAATAAAATCTTGCTTTAAAAAAATGCTAAAGGAAGCTCTCATACAGAAGGAAAGTGACACTAGAAGGAAACTTGGAACAACAAGAAAAAAGAATAACTAGATAAAAAGGATAAATATCTTGATAAACTTAATAGACCATTCTCTTCTTGAATGCTTTATGGTTGACAATTGAAAACAAAAATTTTAATTTGAAATTGATGGGATTTACAGTGTAGATATAATATATATGACAACTATAGCATGAAGGATGAGGGCAAAGGGACCTAAAAGGTGGTGAGATTTTTACATTCCAATTGAAGTGGCAAAATAGCAATTGAATTATACTGTTAAAAGTGAATTATGAAAATAAAAAAAAACTGAATTATGCATTTTGGAAGCCCTAGACCTACCACCAAAAAAAATTATACAAAATGATATACTAAAAAGTCACAATAGATAAATTAACACAGAACACTAAAAAATATTGAAATAACCCAAAGAAGTCCAGAAAGGGGCAAAAAAGGAAACAAGCCAACAAACAAACAAACAAAAACAAAGGGAACAAGCATAAAATGAACGACAAAATGGTAAACTTAAATCCAAACATATCAATAAATGCATTAAATGTAAATGGTCTAAGCACACTAGTTAAAAGACAGATTGGCACCACGGTCAAAAAATAATGAATCAACTCTAGGTTGTCCGTGGTAAACTCACTTCAAATATAATAATATACTGGGACTTCCCTGGTGGTCCAGTGGTTAAGACTCTGTGCTTCCAATGAAGGGGACATGGATTTGATACCTGGTTATGGAACAAAGATCCCACATGCCATGCAGCACGGCCAAAAATAATAATAATAGTAGTAATGATATACGTAGGTTACAAACACTAATCAACAGTAAGTTGTAGTGGCCAAATTAATATCAAACAAAGTAAACTTCAGAGCAAAGAAAGTTCCCAGGGATAAAGAAGGATATCACCTCTTGATAAAAGGATCAATTCACAATAAGGCATAGCAATTCAAATGTTTATCCATATTACTGGAGTTTCAGATTACATGAAACAAAAATTGAAAGAACTGAAAAAAGATACATGCAAATCTACGATTATGTTTAGAGAATTTGACATTCCTCTCTCAGTAACAATAGAACTAGTAGACAGGAACTCAGTAAGGATAAATAAGAACTGAACAATGCCATTGACCAATTGGATGTAATAGACATTAATAGAACATTCCACCCAACAACACAGTCTTTTCCAGTGTACATAGAACTTTCACTAAGATATGTCCTGGATCATAAAACAAACCTTATGATATTTAAAAGAATTGAAATTATGGAAAATATATTCTCAGACCATAACAGAATTATACTTAAAATCAAAACCAGAGAGATAACAGAAAAAGCTACTAACACATGGAAATTAAACAGCACTTCTAAATAATCCATGGGTCAAAAAAGAATTCTCAAGGGAAATTTTAAAATATTTTTTACTGAATGAAAATGGAAAAATAGCATAATAAAATTTGTGAGATGCTGCAAATATCTTTTAGAACAAAGTATTATATCTTTATAAGAGAAAAGAAGAAATGTCTCAAATCAGCATAAGATTCTACCTTAAGAAACAAGAAAAAGAAAACAAAATAAAAGCAAATTAAGTTGAAGGATATAATAAAGAGCAAAAAAATCAATGAAATTGATTAGAGGAAAGCAATAGAAAAAATTAATGAGGCCAAAGGCTGGTTCTTTGCAACAGTCAATAAGATTGATGAACCTCTAGCAAGAATCAAAGTAAAAACAGAGAGAACAGGATTTGCCAATATCATAAAGGAAATGAAAATGAAAGAAATATGATTACTACACACAGAAATGTAATTTCCTGTTCCATTTGTTGAATGAACATCAGACTAATTTTTAGTCTTTTCATGGACCAATGTGCCTTCCAAGGAAAAGGGCAAGGATGCAAATGTTAGAAAGATTGGTTTCCATGGTATATGGTTATGGGTACTGAATGGAATTTACCTGTGTCAATAATTTTTCATGTTAGAAACTTTTCCCTGGATTTTGACAGGAAACTTAAACCAAGCATTAGCCAAAGTTCACCTATTCAACTGGAACAACTCACTTTGGCTATTTCAGACCTTTACAAAGACATGGAGAAAGTTACAGGATAATTTAAAAGATTCTCAAAGATTTCTCTTTCTCTATAATACCTCTCATCCCATTGACTTACCATAATTTATCAAAAAACACTGGTAAAATTTATATGATTTAAAACATTTTGTCCATAATTATCCTATTAAAATGCAAGTATGTTACCCAGGAATTCATGTAATACCATCTCTTTTTCAGATAAGCAAAGAAAGAAGAGAACTTTGAGTAAATAGGACACAGAAAAGATCATTTTAAGTCAGGCAATACCATGATGGGATGCCCTAAGAATCAAACATGAGCATGAGGTTTCCCAATATAAAATTTAAAGACAATAAAGCCATCAGAACAGGAGCTGGAGGTACATTAGGGACAACTAAACCTGCTTTACAACTTGACTAGTTTATTTTGCTAATGGTTCTATGCTGAACACTGCCATGTAGAAAAAGCACAATCAGCTGACCTCATTTATGATTTGAAGTTTATGAACAATCTACATGACTGAGATAAATTATCTTGGATTCTATTTTTGTATCTCATGATATTATGATTTATAATAATAAATATATATTTGGACTTCATCCCCATTTCTGGCACAGGGCTACTAAAACCCTCAGAATTTAACTGATGAGAGCAATAAAGCTTTCATTTTTTATGCTAAGGAAGAGACTTTTGGAAAACACCTAAGGATGGGGGCTTGTTGCCAGAACAACTAACCTTGTGATTAGAGGGTTAGTTGGAACATCCAGTTCCAACCCCTGACCCCTGGGGAGGAAAAAGGAGCTGGAGATTGAGTTCAATCCCCAATGGCCAATGATTTACTCAATCATGCCTATGTAATGAACCCTTCATAAAAACCCAAAAGGATGGTGTTTGGAGAACTTCTGGACTGGTGAACACATGGAAATTTGGGGAGAGTGGTGCACCTGGAGAGGGCATGGAAACTCCTCCTCCTTTCCCATACCTTGTGTTTTATGCATCTCTTCCATCTGGCTGTTCCTGAGTTATATTCTCTTATAACAAACTGCTAACCTAGTAAGTAAAATGTTCCTTGAGTTTTGTGAGTCACTCTAGCAAGGAGGGGATTGCCAGTCAGAAGTACAGGTAACAACCTGGGCTTGTGATTAACATCTTATAGGACTGAGCCCTTAACCTGGGGAATCTAATACTATCTCCACATAGATAGTGTCAGAACTGAATTGAATTTTCAGACACACTGCTGGTATCTGATCAGTGTTTGTTTGTGGTGTGGGAAAAAACCCACGCACAGGTTGAAATTGTGTTCAGAGACATTTTATTAATGTTCTAATAAATCCTTCAGAAATACCTGTAGATCTATTCTGGCAATGGAGAAAATGATCATGAAAATGGAACAAAAGCAAAATTTCATTACAAAAGCGGTGAATATCAAATATAAAGTCTGAATTGAATTCTGACAGCAAGAAAGAACCATTACATAACCCTAACACCAGAAGCAACAGGAATCTTTAAGAAAAGTGGCCATGTTCTCTTCAAATTCATAAAAACCAAGGAGGCAATAATGGGAAGGACTCTCTATGCACTATCTATGCAGTTATCAACAACAACAAAGCAACAACAAAAAAACAGGGAAGATTAATATAAGCCCATGTACACAGACTAAAAAAGAAAGGAAGGTGTAAATGAATTAAGAAGATCTGATAACTATAAATCTAACAATACAATTACAAATCATCCTGGAGAAGAAGAAAAGGGCAAAAGCAACCAGTGAAATTAATTTGTCTGTAAGGAAGCTGTCTAAGTAATGGAAAGATGTCTGCATAGCCAAGGAAAATACAAATCTCTGAAATGACTCAAGAAGGAAGAACTGTAGAATAAGCAAAGACTTGAAAAACCTGGTACAAATAAGAGGGGGGAGAATGCATTTGCAGTAAGTTCAAAACTGAAGAAAAACAAGGAAGGAATTGAACCAGTGCTTGGGGCAGATGGCAAAATGTTAACAGATGCAGAAAGAAGGCAAAACTCTCCATTTTTTTTTTAACATCTTTATTGGAGTATAATTGCTTTACAATGTTGTATTAGTTTCTGCTGTATAGCAAAGTGAATCAGCTATACATATACATATATCCCCATATCTCCTCCCTCTTGCATCCACTATTTTATCTTCCAGGTCACTTATAAATTCTTCTGCCTCAGTTATTCTGCTTTGATTCCTTCTAGAGAATTTAAAATTTCATTTATTTTGTTGTTCATCATTGTTTGTTTGCTCTTTAGTTCTTCTAGATCACTGTTAAACGTTTCTTGTATTTTCTCCATTCTATTTCCAAGAGTTTGGATCATCTTTACTATCATTACTCTGAATTCTTTTTCAGGTAGACTGCCTATTTCCCCTTCATTTGTTTGGTCTGGTGGGTTTTTACCTTGCTCCTTCATCTGCTGTGTGTTTCTCTGTCTTCTTATTGTGCTTAACTTACTGTGTTTGGGGTCCCCTTTTCACAGGCTGCAGGTTCGTAGTTCCCATTGTTTTTGGTGTCTGCCCCCAGTGGCTAAGTTTGTTCAGTGGGTTGCGTAGGCTTCCTGGTGGAGGGGAGGGGACTAGTGCCTGTGTTCTGGTGGATGAGGCTAGATCTTGTCTTTCTGGTGGCAGGACTGTGTCCAGTTGTGTGTTTTGGGGTGTCTGTGACCTTATTATGATTTTAGGCAGCCTCTCTGCTAATGGGTGGGGTTGTGTTCCTGTCTTGCTAGTTGTTTGGCGTAGAGTGTCCAGCACTGTAGCTTGCTGGTCGCTGAGTGGAGCTGGGTCTTAGCACTGAGATGGAGATCTCTGGGAGAGCTTTCACCGTTTGATATTACATGGAGCTGAGAGGTCTCTGCTGGACCAATGTCCTGAATTGGCTCTCCCACCTCAGAGGCACAGGCCTGACACCCGGCCAGAGGACCAAGACCCTGTCAGCCACACAGCTCAGAAGAAAAGGGAGAAAAAAAGAAAGAAAGAAAGAAAGAACAAGGAAGAAACAAGGAAGAACTCAAATAAATAACCTTATAAGGAAGATCTCAAATAAACAACATAACTTTACACCTCAAGGAACTAGAAAAAGAACAAACTAACCCTAAAGTTAGTAGAAGAAATAAATATCAAAATCGAAATAAATGAAATAGAGATTAAAAAGACAATAGAAAAGATCAATGAAACTAAAAACTGCCTTTTTGAAAAGAAAACAAAATAGACAAACTCTTAGCTAAACTTACCAAGAAAAAAAGTGAGAGGACTCAAATAAATAAAATTAGAAATGAAAGACGAGACATTTCAACTAATACCACATAAATTAAAAGGATCAGAAGAGACTACTATGAGAAATTATATACGAACAAATTGGATTACCTAAAAGAAAAAGATAAATTCTTAGAAACATACAACCTATCAAGACCGAATCACAGAAATAGAAAATCTGAACACATCAATTACTAGTAAGAAGATTGAATCAGCAATAAAAAAAACCCAGCCCTCCAACAGACAAAAGTCCAGGACCAGACAGCTTCACTGGTTAATCCTACCAAACATTCAAAGAATTAATACCAACTTTCTCAAATTCTTCCCCAAAAAATGAAGAAGAGAGAATACTTCCAAACTCATCTTACAAGGCCAGTATTACCTTGATACCAACAACTTTAGAACTTAAAGCACAGTTTCTGGTTTCAGTATTCTAGCTATATTTCAGATATGCTTATGAAATTTTTAAATTTATTTTCCACAAAAATAAACAATACTTTTACTTGATCATTAAAAGAAAGAGGAGGTGTGGCCAGGATGGTAGAGTAGGAAGTCCCTGAGCTCACCTCCTCCCCCAGGCACAACAAAGTTACAACTATTTACAGAGAAACCATCTATAAGAATGGTCTGAAGACCAGAAAAAAAAAAAGCTTTCCACAATTGAAGATATAATGAAGGAACCAAAAACAGATGGTGGGGACGGGTAGAGGTGTGGTATAGTTAAGACCCACACCCCAGCATAGGCAACCCACAAACAAGAAGATAATCATAATTGCAGAGGTTCTCCCCAAGGAGTAAAGGATACAAACCCCTCATTGGCTCCCCAGCCCCATCAGGGCTTGTGTAAGAGAAAGCCAAGGACTGTAGGAAACAGAGACTTCACTGTTAAAGGGCACATGCAAAATCACATGGTCCGAGTCCCAGTGCAGAGGCAGTAATTTGAAAAGAGCCTGGGTCAGACCTACTTGCTGATCTTGGAGAGCCTCCACAGAGGCAGGAGACAACTGAGACACCCCTGGGGACACAGATGCTGATGGCTTGTTCTACAAGGAGGACACTGGTACAAAGTTCCATTTTGGAATCCTCCCTACAGCCTATTAGCGGGGGCCGGGGTGGGGTGCTTACCTGCCCACCAGAGAGCTACCACCTGTCCTGGGACCCCTAGGACCAAGCAGTCAGCCACACCAGGACCCAGCCACACCCAGCAGCATATCGGCACCAGCCCTGGGACCCCCGGACCCTGCAGACAGCCATGCCACGACCTGGGCCTGACCACCAGCAGGCTGACAGCTATTACACGTGGCAGGGCCTGGCAGCCAACCAGGCCAGTGTCAGCCCCACCTACCAGTAGGTCCACGGTAGTCAGTCCCACCACAACATAAGTGCCCATGCAACCCACATATGGGGCGTGCCTAGAGCTTTGGTAACACAAGGGCAGCATGCTGCTGGGCCCCATAGCATGTCTCCTACATAAGGCCACTTCTCCAAGATCAGGAAACATAACCAATCTACCTAATAAATAGAAATAAACACAGAGAATCAGGCAAAAAGAGGAGAGAGAGGAATATGTCCCAAACGAAAGAACAAGAAAAAACCCTAGAAGAACTAAGCAGAGATAAGCAGTCTACCCAATAAAGACTTCAAGGTAATTGATCATAAAGATGCTCAATGAACTCAGAAGAATGGATGAACACAGTGAGAAGTTTAATAAGGAGTTAGAAAATACAAGAAAGCACCAAACAGAGCTGAAGAATACAATAACCAAAATTTTTAAATATACTAAACGGAATCAACACTAAATTAGATTATAAAGAGGAATGAATCAGTGAATGGGAAGACAGTAGTGGAAATCACCCAAGCTGAACACAAAAAAGAAAAAAAAATTTTTTTTAATGAGGATAGTTTAAGAGACTTCTGGGACAAAATGAAGCATAGTAACATTTATATTATAGGGGCCTCAGAAGGAAAAGTGAGAGAGAAAGGGGCAGAAAACTTATTTGAAGAAATAATAGAATTACTACAAATGGTATTTCTGAATAGTCCTGAGGGGTGCATGTGTCTGCATGTCTAGTGTAGTGTAGTATATCTTTTTAAAAATTTTAAATACTTTGCTTGTAAAGAAATTCTGTTATGAACCTTATTGTAAAGGAAAGTGTCATTGTACAATGTTTATTACATGTTTTAACCTACTGTCTACTACTTATTTTCATGATATGATTTATTTAATGTCACTTTGTAACTGTGCAGGAGCTTCAAAGATGACTGTTGTAATGTTTGTCTGAACCCTCCAACTGGACCACAACCCTCTCCTAGAACAGGAAGGGCATCTATCTTATTCCCATTGCGTCCCAAGCTCTTAGCATAGTACCTGGCTGGTAGGCACTCCATAAATATTTGTTGAATTGAAAAATAAAGGAGGCTCCATTTCCAGGAATGTTGCGCTGGGTAATACAAACTGATCCTTCTACTAAAGAAAACTTGCACACTCTTTAAAGATACCTGCTAAAGGCATTGGACAACAGCAAGATTGGGAAGAATTACAGGACAAGGATCCCTGGAAGGGCATGCTTAGGAAGGACAGCTAGGAAGAAGAGCAAGGCAGTGGTTGCTAGGATATTGGTTACAGGTATTGGTTACATTTGGGGGAGGAGGAGGAGTCAGTGGTTTGGAAGACGCAGTCTCGAGGAAGACTTACAGGATATGGATAATGCTCTTTTTTTTAAACCTAGTTGTTTGGTGATAAACCATTATGCTTTATATCTTTTTACTGTGTGTTTGTTTGCACATTTGTTATATTTCACACCAAAAAAGTTTTTGAAAAAATACTGTTGAAGTATAAACAAATGAGCCCTGATAGTGTTAACGATTTGAAGTTAGAAGCACTTCAGAAAGTACACAGAAATTGAAGTAGGAGACAGCATTCCATTTCAGTAAATGGCTTCTCCTTTCTGCTACAGAGTATAGAATTAGTGGACTCTAAATGGGCAGTTCCGGCCAATGTGAGCCATCGTAATAAGGCATTGTGAGAAGGGAATATAAGGACACAGAGGCATCTGGAGGGGCTGCCTATACAAAGTCCATTTTTCTTTCTGCCTCATGCCAAACAGGCTGAAAGAGAAAATATATTTGTCTCAGACAAAGGCCAAAAAACAAGCTTTCCAGACTGATCATTAGAGCTTCCCACACATACTCAGAATAGCCCTGGCTGGACAGTGATACTCCTCAGAAAAGCAAAAGTTTCCCAGTTAATGCAACAGAGAGTTTTCTGCTTATATTCCAATCAAAGGAGTGAGATAAAGACAAGCACATGTGCAGAGAACTGTATACTTCTAATAAGCAAATCATGACGATGGCGAATGCCTAAAAATCCATTAGCTGTTCTTAAGGCAGATCTTTGGGGAGACTTCATTATCTCTGTTTTGACTGCATTAAGAAAGAGCTTGGGAAAGCCTATTAGAGAGCTTTACAAAATAATCTTTTGATAAGCAGCTCTTGTACTGGACTGTGGAAAACCTGACAAAATTTGATTTTTCATTTTGATCCCTTCTCTGTTTTGTTCATAAGCAAGCTGCCATTTCAGAGCCAGTAAAGTCACCAGCAGCCTTTGGCAGCCTTTCCTAAGCACTGTACCGTGTTTCTCACTCCAACTTACTTTTCTCCCGTGTTAAACACTGAGACTTCTTCTGAGACAGAAAGGTACACACTGCCCTCATCAGGTCAAATCACCCTGAAAAACTGGATTCTTTGGAAGAAAAATAATAAACTGAGTGTAGCAGGTATGCACAGAAAAGCAGACATATTGCAAACCCCTGTATTCCACTTAAGGTTATTTCCATTGAATGAAACCTGCCTCTAAAGAAGCTTATTTTAAATGAATTACTCTTTAAATAGATCCTTATTTAAATATTCACTTGTCAGCATTGATTCTTTAATTCTAACACCATGAACCTAGTTGTCTTATACCCTCACTTCCAACCAAAGAAAGCAACCTGAGGAAAAAACTATCCTATTTGTTCTCTCTCCATTCCTCAGAAACAATTCTTTAATTCTTAATAAAATCAAGTTAATTCAGAACCATAAATAGGTTCCATAATAGGATCTATCCTATTACATGATGTTAATCCTCCTCTGCAATTTTTAAACAAAAGCTATATGCTTTATTACTTTACTTCTTTTTTAAATTGTCTTGGGAAATCTGGATTTTATTAATAAGTCATTGCAAGTGAAGTAAACATTTGATGATGCTGATGGTAAAATTTATTCATTAGGGATACGTTGGAATCCTTCTGGAGAAAAAGCTAATGATGGTAAATGCTATTTTAATATTTGGAAATGCCTGTTTATGTGTGGAAAAATACCTGGCACTATAGAAATTCATCCGTGTTGTAAACTAAACTGGCCATACCCCATATGGTGTGATTTTAAAGAGATTCTTGTCAGAAAAAAAAAAAAAAAATTCCCCACCTGCCTGCCTAGATATCAGAAATTTCCATATCAATTACTTTTTAGAATAAGGTATTAAGTCTATAACTCAATCTAACTGTGAATGATAACATATTAAACTTACTAAACTATCTAGTGGTAGACAGTCTCTCAAGAAAACATATGCAAGGCAGGTAAGTTTTAATGGGAGGAAGGAGTGCAGAAATGGGGCAGAGAAAGAGGAGCAATATGGTGTGGCAGCAGCAAAACGATGTTGAGTTTTGCCTGGAAGAATCTGCCTGGAGAACTCAAGACGATTCTTCAAATTGTAACAACTGTCAAATCTTTATTGAAACCATTTCTCTCTGTTAAAATGGCACTTATTTATAACCTATTTTAAAATATATTTTTCTTGAAGTACAACATGCATAACAAAAGTACCTAATTTTAAATTTAACCACCCAGTGATTTTTCACAAAGTGAAGATACTCATAGCCAGCACCCAGATCAAGACTTAGAATATTATCAATAGCTCAAAGCCTTCCAGAATATTATCAATGGCTCAAAGCCTTCCTTATACCCCCTCCAAATCACTACCAGCCCAAAGATCACTGACTTCTAACACAATAGTTAGCTTTGCCCATTTTTGAATTTTATTTAAATAGAAGTCAGCTTTAGGAGATACTACCAGTTTTCCCAAATGATTTTACCTGTTTTCCATCTTTTTCTTTTATTCTTGGGTACACAGTGATATATCATCATAATTTTAATTTAGATTTTTAAGGTTGACTAGTGAGGCAAAGCACTTTTCATATGTGTATCTGCCATTGGATATTCTCTTTTGTCAAGTGCCCATTCAAGTCAATTTATTCATTGATTTTTTTCTTTTTCTTATTGAGTTGTAAGATTTCTTTATACTCTAGAAAGAAGTTTTGTGATTACAAATATCCATATGTATTCATTACAAACACCATCTCCTTTTTGGTGTATTTTAAGATTCCTTGTTCTAATATAAGAGGTTCCTTATTTTAATGTAATTTATTTTATCATGTTTTCCCTTTATCATTAATGCTTTTGATGCTTTGCTTTAAAAATCACTGCCTACTCCAGGGTGATGAAGAAATTTTTACACATTTTATTCAAGAATTTTTATAGTTATAGCTATAAAAGTTATGTTTACACTCTATCTCATACTGAATTTTTTGTGTGGTGAGAAGTAATCAACTTTTTTTTCATTTCATCCAATTAACACAGCATCTTTTATGGAAGAAATCATCCTTTCCCAAATGTACTTCCATGACACCTTTGCCAGAACTCAAACTATTTTTGTGTATGAATCTGTTTCTATACCCTATTTTGTTCCATTGTATTATTTGCCTAACCTTCTGCCAATATTATACTGTCTTATTTACTTTAGATGATCTTTTGCATTTACATAATCTAACTTTTTACAGAAAATATTTGAGGTTTTCTGTAGCAGACAACATTAACAAACTAAAAACTTGATTCTTTGAAAAGAATAAAACAATTTATAAGTTCCTAATATTAGTTAAAAGATTAGAAAAAACATAAATAACCAATAAGAGAAAGGAAACCTAAATATATTGAAAAGGTAAGAAAAGGATTATGCAATATATGAATTATGGTCTGAATATCTGTGTACCCCAAAAACCTATATGCTGAAATCCTAACCCCCAAATATGATGGTATTAGGAAGTGGGGCCTTTGGGAGGTGCTTAAGTCATGAGGGTAGAGCCCTCATGAATGGGATTAGTGCCTTATAAAAGAGATCCCTCTCCCCTTCTGCTGTGTGAGGATATAAAGATCCAGGCTGGAACAGAGCCAACCCTCCCTCCATCACCAACATGTTGGCACCCTGATCTCAGACTTCCAGCCTCCAAAATCACAAGAAATAAATTCCTGTTGTTTATAAGTTACCCAGTCTTTGGTATTTTATCATAACAGCCTGAAAAGTCTAAGAAAATATATAAAATTGTAGATATACTGGACAAATTCCTAGAAAAACACAACATAATGGATACAAGAAAAAGAAAATTTGAATAATTTCATACCCAATAAAGAAACTATATTTGTAATTAAAACCTTCCCACCCAGTATTTTATAACAGTAATCCTCTAATTGTCTGTCTCTCTCTCCCTCTCTCTCTCTTTAGGTGAAAGTAAAAGACAAACAAATGTGAATGTATTCAGTGAGCCAAGACCAACATAGATATAGATAGATGATAGCTGATAGCTGATAGACGGACAGATATACAAATTACCTATACACCGTGCTCAGCTTTTGCTAAATAGAAAAGGTAGCACTGTCAGTTACCATATTTTCATCATCCATAAGATAAAATTTTACCAATTATTCAGAAGTACAACTGTTCTTGGTATTAAGAGCAGATGGGAATGTCTTCTGGGGATTCTCACACAAAGTACAACGAGAAAGGCAATTAGCAGCAACCCCGACAATTTGCATTTTGTCTCATTTTGTTAGACTATTTTTATATCAATTGTCAGAAGTGAATGGAATTACACCAAAGTGCAAATGAAAACCAACTTTGTGAGAATTATAGGCAAGTTAGTTTCTTCCTCCTTCATGCTTTCGTGCACTTGCTGTATAACATCTATCATAACATTTACTTCACTCAATTTGCATCTCCCTTTACAATCAACACAGTACCTTTCACATAGTCATAATCAATAAATTTTTATGACTGAATAAATAAGTGAATGAATGAGGCACCTGGCACCCAAAAGAGGGTGAGGAAGAAATGGTGGCAACAACAACAAAAACTGTCTGCTTCACAATTTGCCAGGACTCAAAATCTCTGACATATAATTTTCAACCTAAGACAGGTATTATTGATAAAGACAGATATAAATGACCTACAGTGACACTGAGCTAGTATAGAGATTAAATGTCATGTATTAATCCTGTTCAGAAGCAAACAATATAACTTTACAACACTTTTCTATATTTTTCATGCTTTTTTTTAAAATTTCTTATTTTAACCTGAAAATAGCTATTTGACAATAAGTCAGTATAAAGGGCAAGATGCTATTATATGCTATACCAAAGTTAGAAACAATTAAGGGAGAAACTGCTAGTCCAAGACTTTATTGCTTGAACTAACTTCAGATTTTGTTATGCAAACCTCTTTTTTTCTGGTAGAGCTTTCATTTCAATTCTTTACTCTTTCCTACATTTTAGCCAAGTCATTGGCTCAGTTGGCAGATGACAGAGCTTTCTTATAGCTAAAGTTGCATCTGTCACTTTGGTATCAATGCGTCCTGTCTCTTAGGACTGGTGTAGTCTAAGTCAAACTATCTGTCTTACATTTCCCTTCTGAATGAGATTTATGAGGGAGAGCATGTGAATTGCTCATCTCTCTCTAATTCAGCCAACATTCTGACACTAAAATGTCTCAGAATTTTCTCTTTATTGAAAAAAAAAAGTTCTCTCCTTTTTGCTCTTCAACTAGCTTGTCCTGTTTTCCCCATAAAATAGACAGCACAAGATGGGGGGCACCTGGGCCCTCTGGGGGCAAGCATCTTCCCAGCAGGTTTAACAACAATACTTCATTCATAGTTGATTCATAATCTTTATATCTCTTCTCAGTCCTCAAACCTTATTTAGGCATCTAAGTCTGAATGCTCTTAAGAGCAGTACGTTTAGTCTAATATCTTGCAAACAGTAAGTAGCAATTAAACATTTGGCTAATTATTTATATAGAGAGGAATGGCTCAAATAATACAGGTTTCATAGGGCAGACCCATTTCATGACGACTACAAATGTACAGTTAACAAATAAGATAAATGTCATATAGTCTTATTTTCAATAGTGACTGAAATGGCTTGAGAAATTGGATAGATGCTGGTGGTGTATTAACATGGGAAAGGAGTAGGCTTTGGAGAGCATGGGAAAAATCAAGAACTCTGTTTTGGTTATGTTAATTTTGAGATGCCCATGAGATCTCTGTGGAAATGTAAAGCAATCTTTGATCTGGCAACCTGTGCTAGTTCTCTGTCGTTGAGGGAATTCACAAGGTTCAGAGAATAACTGAATTTCAGAACTTGCAAAGATTCTTGGAAGGCACATAGTTCATTTAACCTGGATTCAGATTGGTGCAGGCCTCATTGAGTTCAGCCAGTGTTGCTAAGATTATGACCTGGGTTGTTTGGTATGTAGATCCTGATATAAGTACTTTTTAGTGTTACTGACAAATCTGATGCTTTGATTTACTTGTAACTGATTCCTGCCTCTTGGTCCCAACTTGGGGTGGGGGCAGAGTGGGGGTGGGGGACCAAAGAAGCCATTTATTTATTCACCACCACCACAACCATACCAAATCCTAACAAGTTTCACCACCAGCCTACTTTCCTGCCCTGTGTTTCTGCAATCTCCATGGCAAGAGCTACTTAATTCTACCTATAGCCTAGCACTGGCCCAGATTCTGGAGCATATTCAACCACAAAGAAAGGAAAATATAAAGCATTATGCCATTAGCCATCCTTAATGTAGTCTACCACCTAACCTAGAATTATGGTTCCAAAGTCCGAAGAATTTTTATACAGTTCTTGAAAAAAACCTTTGCTCTGAACCTAGCTAAGACTGAAGACAACACGGCTTTCTTGTAGAACCCTGAAAGCTAAAACATTGTACAATTTATATTTGCGTTATACAAATAGTTGGCCTAGCCCTTTTGTATGCTTTATCTATCTTTATGAAAATTCAACCATTGTTCATATCCAGATCATGAGTAAAATATTTTATTCTTTTTTCAAATGTCTCAAGGATACAAGGATTTGTGGTTTGACAAGTTCTAAAACAGGAGATCCAGTTCATAATACATGTTAAATTACACTTGTTGAGCCAATCCTTGGCGAAAGTTCTGAGATTGTATCTCTGTGAAGCATAGAGAGTGAGGATTTCTATCTTCTATGAATATTCTCAGTGAGCTCATATAATTCTGGGGCAGCTGCTACAAAAAGGAACTATACAATTCAAATCTGGGACACTATAGTGGAAAGCCCTCCCTGCATAACAAAGTAGGCAATCACAGAGAACAGCAAAACTCAATGCATTATTCATAATTGTAATTCTGGATCATATACAACCAGCATAAAAGCTGAGGATGTTTTCAGTTTATATTACAAGTAATTTAGATATCATATGCCTATTAATAAAGTGCCATATCAGCTCTCAGATGCAGTATGGGAAGTTCCATAGTTTCATTTTCTGTAAAGATGCTTTAAAATATGTATTGTTCTAAACCTTGAAAGGCACAGATGATAAAATCACTGCAATAATCCTCACATGAAATAACAACTGGGACTACTTTCCTCAAAGCTGGTCATCCCTCTTGTTCATTAACTCTTGGTTCCAAACAGAACTCTCCAAAAGAAATAATGCATCCTGAATCCACTTCCCAAAGTACAGCTTTTCAAAGCACCAAAAGAACCATATGTGCAATATCTACATGAAAAGATTTCTTTTAGTCCTCAAATAAAAGTTCTATTTTTTAAAAAAGGAGAAACCATCAGAGATTCTGAGATGTGTTCATGCTGACAGAGCATCCTGGACTTTGACACTCACTATATAAAACAATAGAGAAAATTGAAAATGAGAAACTGGAGCCATAAACATTATCTTGGGGAAAGCGGAAACATAAGGACATTTAAAAGAAAAAGGAACTAAGGAACTAGCCCTTGGGTTTTAAAAAATCTGAATGAGATACACTATCATTGAGAGCTTGTAAGACCACATACCCTTGTATTCTTGCTTAGATTTCTCCATCAATATTGTTCAAGTGTGTGTGCAAAAATTTGGATTTTAGCTTCCTGGAGAGTCACTTCTGAAAGAAAGCACAGATAGACTGACCTAGAGTCCATGCTATTATAACAGGAAGTGACATCATTTTTATATGTACAGGGTTTTAGCGGGTAGGAAGAAGGGAATGTTAAAGAGAGAAAACACATTGGCCTGTTTTTACTGTATATATTGTTTCCTAGAAGCTGGAAATAACTCTATTTGTCTACAAAATAGCTCAAAATCAAGCCCAAACTATGACTCAGCCAGTGCAACTGAGGTCAGCAGATTTGCATATGGTCAATAAAGGACAGAGAAACCCAGTACTGCAGCTAGTTTTTCCTTTTGCTTTAAGTGCTGAGCTTAATTATTTTAAAAAATAAAATAAAATAAACAAACCAAAAACAAATAGAAACAAGAGAGCTGGTCTACTTTCCACATCCCTCAGTCCCTACACCCCATATCCAACCAAATAAAACCCAGTATTTTATAACAGTAATCCTCCAATTGTCTCTCAATTTTAAAGCTTTTCTGATCTTTCTATGCAATTGATTTCCGAAATAACCAGACTCCAGTTGACAGCCAGTTCATGCTTAGTGGCACTGCCTGCAATATGCTGCCTACAGCTCATCCACCCTGATCCCTTAAAGATACTTGAAAAAATGGAAATATGCCCTTTGTCAATACCATAAGCTGTTGCTGCAATAAGTCTATAAACAGCAAGAAAAATAAACAGGAGCCATCCTATTTTATTAGAGCCTAATAATACATAGACACCAGGCCTTTCGCTTAAGCCCCAGAAATAAAGGCAAGCCCACCATGGCAAGAAGGAAAGAAATGCACACAGTAATACTTGTGCCTTTAACCAGGCATACACTCTACAGGGTTCTGCCAAGACTCACCCGACATGTGGCTACCTCTTCACTCTCTAGGCTTCCTGCGTGCGTTTTCCCCTCTCCTTCCTCCTCTCCCCAGTGTTACCTGCAAAGGGACTCCACCAGCACATCATTAGAATTGAATTTACCTGCCTAGAGAACTCATTCTTTCCAGCTCATTCAAAATCATCTACACCTGATTTTAGCCCTCCTATAGTTGGTTTCTGTTTCTAAAACAAAGATGTTTCTGGAGCTTTGAAAAAAATCTTTAAGAAATAAAATCTGCCTTTTGGTTTAAAGAGTAATAATATTCTATGATTCCATTCAGCTGCACATAAGAAAAAGGGTGGGGGGGACAAATTAATAGCGGCTTAAATAACCTAGAAGTTTATTTCCTTCTCTGAGTTTGGGTTGGTGTGGCAGCTGATTGAGGCGGTCCAGGTCCATGTTGCTTCTAAATCCCCATGCCACTATCTCCAAGCGTGGCCCTTGCCCTAACAGCCCAATACGGAAGGTGGGGGGCAGGGGTGTTCCAGCCATCACACATGTGTTTCAAATCAGCACAAAGAAGAGAATAAAGGATACTCTTCTACTTCCCTCTACTTAAAAAATCTATCTTATCTTATGTGCAAAGGAAGTTGGGAAATTTTTAATGCCAATGTGCCTGATAAAAACCAGGGCTTGTTAGTCTTAAGGGAGGAATGGATATTGGAAAGCATGTAGCACTTCCTGCCGCATGCTTCTCTCAATATTTTGTATGAGCATTATCTATGCAGTCTTCACACAACATCATAGACAGCATGTATTTTTTTCTCTGTGCTAAGTACTTCAAACACATTGTTTTATTTAATCCTCCCATCAAAACCATAAAGCTGGTACAATTTTTAATCCCATTTGACAAATTTTTAAAAAATAGGCTTAAGAAAGTGAATCAAGTTTCCCAAGGTCACATAGCATATATAAATGGCAATACAGGATTTAACCCTAGGTCCATGCAATTCCAGAGTCTGACCCCTTAATATGAAATGCCCCTCCTTCTTCAGGAGGTGCCCTCCATAAATCACAATCATGCTCAAGTCAAGTGAGACTGATGTCAGTAGCCAACCTCCTGCACTACATCCAAAGTAAATAAATATTAACCTATCAAATTAACTAGTAACTGTGATGTTTTTTAACTATGAGCAGATAACCATGCTACACACAAAATAGTGAGGACTGAAAACACAGTTTAGTGTCACAATGAAATAAAGCTTATGACAAAAATAACATTTAAAATCAATGATTGTGATAAAAATGATTTTAAGCATTCATCTTTTCTTAATTATAAAATACTAGGAAGGCATTTAGATAATTTAGAAAAATGGTTTTAAGATTACTCAAGGTCTCAAAAGTCTTGTTTTTAGGTAGTCATAGCATCCAGTTACATTGGTATTATGATATTTTTCTTTTTTTATTGAGGTATAATTGACATACAACATTATATTAGTTTCAGGTATGATATTTTCCTTTTTTGTTAATTTTATATATTGAGCATGGTAGATATGATAAAAAATGTTTGTACTCTATCCTTGGAAATAAGGCTTAAAATCTACTCATATTTGTGAAAGGTTACATATTAGTTTGAACAAGTTCTTATCTGAAAACTGAAAGTCATAGGAAGACATTGGAAACTTAAAGTAGGAGAGAAAAGGAATCCAAGGACTGGAGAAAATGCAAAAAATGCGTGGCTGGAGTCTCCAGAAACAAAACTTATCTGCTTCATTATTGTATACCTTTTACATTCAGCTGAATTATTGCTCATTATTGTGCATACTGTAAAATCCAAGACAAATTCAGTACTAAATCAGATTATTCCAGATACTTTCTGAAAGCAGTTCAAGCATACTAGGAAGCTCCATAGAGTCACAAGCTATGAGTTTATAGGCAGCACAGCAAAAACATTTATAATCAGGGTCTTTTCTTTTATGGCTCAGACTGTGGTTTTAGACAATAACTAAATACAATGCCTTTTTCTAAAATACAGTATGTTGTATGTAAAGCAATTTTCAAGGCATCTTCTGACCAGATAATCCTCAAAATAACTTTTTTATATAAGTAGGTAGAGCAAGAACTATTACTTCCCTATTTGACCAAACTAATTCCCAGCTGTATTAGGATAACCTAGGTTAGGCTATGGTAACAAATACTCCCAAATCTCAACAGCTTAACCTAACAAAGGTTTATTACTTTTCACATATTCAAAGTCTGTGGCAAGACTGAACAAATCAACAAGTGTGATAGATTAAAAATGGCCACAAAATTTTCATAGGTCCTCCCATCAAGAAGCAGAATCTACTTTCCCATCCCTTGAATCTTGAATCTAGGATGTTCTCATGATTTGCTTTGACCAGGCTGTGGAAGTAAACGTGTATGAGTTCTGAGCTAAGCCTCTAGAAGCCATAGGGCTTCTGTTCTTGCTCTCTTGGAATGCTGCCACCATGTGAACAAGCTCAGATTAGCCTCCTGGAGGAGACATGACATGGAAAGAGAGGTTCAGGGCCCACAGCTGTTCTAGATGAAGCCCCCAATAAGGAGTAAGGCCATACTAGATGGTCCAGTCCCAGATGAGCTGGCCTGGACCAGAAGAACCACCCAGCCAGCCATATTCATGAAAAGTAATAAATAATTTCTATTATAAGCCACTAAATTTTCGGGCATTTTTTATTCAGCAACAGCTAACTGCAGCTGTCCTTCACATGCAGGCTTAGAAATCCAGGCTACCTCAGTCTTTTGGCACCTCCATATCAACACATGTCTCCATGATGACCACAGCAGGGGAAGAAACCATTAACAGTCATGCCCTGGCAATTAAGTGCTTTTCCCCAGAAAGGACCCATGTCAACTCTTCTCACAACCCATTAGCCTTAATCAGTCATATGACTCTGCCTAACTGCAAGAGATGGTGAGCAATTGTCATCTTCCTGTGAGCCCAGAGGAAGAGAACCAAATAATGAATAAGATGTAGAAGATTTAATACACAAGCAGATGTTTAAAATGGGCTATTATATTAGTATTTAATTATCCCTTAGAATTGATGGGTTAGGGTTGGAACTTCTTTAGTACTAATCCCATTATGGTTATTTTTGGTGTTTTTCAATTGGCTTATAAATTAAGCTAACATTGTGCATGCTATTATACCAGGCTGGATTCAGTACTGAATTCAGATTATCCCAGAAGCTGCCTAGTAGCTAGTTAAGCTACATATGAACTTGCATTAACTTTCTTAAGCTGTCACCATTTAATAAATTACTGCTTTGTAAACAATGGTATAAGATTTCAGGCCACCAGGATTTGATTTCTAAATTGCCACTACACACATGTTGCATGTATAAGTCCAGAAATTCTTACCTTCTTATCCTCATCTAAAACAGAAAGGTATGAATAAATCTCTGCCTTTAAAATGTTTTATAATAGACTACATTTCACCTTATAACAAACCAGTGAAAGAAACAAAGATTACAAGGATTCTTTCCACCCTCAACATAATGTAATGTCAGGGGCCTAGACTGTCTCTGTCGCTCAAGTAAGCCTTAATCAACAACCTTGTCTAGAACAGTAAGTCACTGCAGAAATGACCTTGAGGAGCTCAAAAGATACTAGTTAGCTTGCTCTTCAAATGTCTTTAATAAATACGTTTATAGCTTCAGATTTGGGGAGTGAAGGTTGAGCTGTCCAGGAAGTCTTAGATGGAGCCTCTAAGAAAGAGAGGCACAATCATAAAGACCTTCAGCAGATTGTTTTTAATTATGATGATTGGCCACAATATTTGTTTCCTATTGCTGCTGCTGCAAATCACAAGTTTAGGGACTTAAAACAACACGAGTGCATTATGTTTACAGTTTAGGACATCAGAAGTCCAAAATGGATCTTATGGGGCTAAAATCAAGGTCCTGGCATGGCTATGCTCCTTTCTGGAGGATCTGGGGACAATCTGTTTTCTCACCTTTTCCTGCTTCTAGAAGCAGCTCACATTCCTTGGTTTGTGGCCCCCTTCCTCCATCTTCAAAACAAGAAATTTCCAGTTGAGTCCTTCTCACATCACATCATTGTGATGCTCCTTCTGCCTCCCTGTTCCTTATTTAATGACTCTTGAGATTACACTTGGTCAGTCCAGGATAAACTCAGCATCTTAAAGTCCTTAATTTAATCACATCTGTAAAATCTGTTTGCCATATAAAGTAATATTTGCAGGGTATCTTATTCCATTCAGGCTGTTATAAAAAAATATATCATAGACTTGGCAGCTTAAACTTAAAAATATTTATTTCTCACGGTTTTTTAGGCTGGGAAGGCCAAGATCGAAGTGCCAGCAGATTTGTTGTCTGGTGAGAGCCTGCTTTCTGGTTCATAGGTAGCCATCTTCTCACTGTGTCCTCATATGGCAGAAGGGTGAGGGAGCTCTCTGAGGTCTCTTTTGTAAGGGCAGTAACCCCATTCATGAGGGCTCCACCCTCATGACCTAATCACTTCCCAAAAGCCCCACCTCCTAATACCATCATATTGGGAGTTAGGATTTCAACGTATGAGTTTAGAGGGGACACAAACATTCAGCACAGTGATTAGCATCTTTTGAGGACCATTATTCTGCCTACTGTAGACACAACTCCCAGCAGCTCAGGATGGCTTATATAACTAAAGTTCTTTTCCACATGCAAATAGAAAAAACAAAAGCTTTTTCAGAGGTTTGTGGTCAGCCAAGAAGCTAATCACCTGAGCAGTGCCTACAGCCTTCAGTGTCAATCTGGTGCTCAGCCTTGTGGGTCCCGGTACTACCTTTGCCACCCAGTGAGGCTGAGTGATTTTGCTTCTGTCAGTAACATGCTCCTACTCTGCTAAATCGTTGCAATAACATGTCAGCCATCTTGGCCTGAATCAGTCGTTATAGAAAATAGATTAAACTATACTTCAATGAAGCAATCTCCAGGAGGGAAATTACAGTGATACTAAAAAGTAAGGATAAAGTTATGTCTCTGATTTCAGCTTTATTACATTTTCCATTCTTGCTACTGCACTTTGTAAAAGAGGTTTTTAATCAACCTGAGTCTACTGGCTTCCTTGCAAACCAAACAGAACTGTTTTCCCCTGTAAAATCAAATCTAATAAAATTTGATGAATCTGCTCTATAGGGAAAAAATACTCCAAAGCCTTAAGAGACTAAATGAATGTAACAGACTAAGTGAAAGCTTGCAAGAGAAAATTATGGATCACCTTTTGAGCACAAATTTTTGAAATATTTAACTCAGGATGTAGTGTAGTAGCTGACCTACAGAGACATCCAAAAATGGGGCAGTAGATGATGAAAAAGGGAAGAAGATGAGTTAGGGGTCACAGAGAAGAAATAGGAGATTAGAGGTACAAGCCTATATGACCCAATGCAAATGGCCATATTTCATTCATTTCATTCAATTAATGTTTTTACCTACTTACTATGTGCCAGCCTTGGTGCTAGCGATTGGGGATATGATCGCATTCATCACTGGCTTTATAGAGCTCACAGTCTACTGATGGAGAGAGGCATACATCAAATAATTGAAGGAATGTACACCATAAATGGGAATAAGATCTATGAAGGAAAAGTACAGGCTTCTGTGATAGCATAAGAAAGAGAACTAATAGTTCGCATCTGCTAATCCCAAACTATTATATGTAGGATGGATAACCAACAAGGTTCTACTGTATAGCACAAGGAACTATATTCAATATCCTGTGATAAACCATAATGGAAAAGAATATCCTGTGGAAAACTATAATGGAAAAGAATAAGAATATATCTGTATAACTGAATCACTTTGTTGTACAGCAGAAATTAACATAACATTGTAAATCAACTCTACTTCAATAAAATTTTTTTGAAAAAGAAAAAGAAGGAAAAAAAAGAAAAAAAAGAGAAAAAAAGAAAAAGAGAACTAAGCTTTGTCTGGGTGAGAGGGTATCTAGGGAAGAGAAATTTGAGCTTAGAAGCAAAGGAAGAGTTGGGGTTAGTGGGAGAGGTGGCTGGAAAAGCAACCTAGTAGAGAGATCAGGATGTACAAAGGCTTTGCATCTAAAAACCTGACTGTTAACTGGCCTCCATCATTGATGGTTTAGTAATCTCATTTCAGTCCACTAAGCTATCAAAGAGTTGTGAGTCAGGAAAATCATCATTCTAACCGGGTGATAATTCTAAGTGCAGAATTCTACACATTTTCTGCAAATATTTTAATAGTAAAATACTGTCAACTCAGAGGTCAAGCTAAGAAAAACGGCAGTTTAGAATACTGCTTTTCAGCAGAGACTGCAGTACAGCATAATAAGTGGGTAGAAATACACATATTTTTAGTTTTTATTTGCTTTCTAACTTTGCTTTTTTCACACATTCCAAATTAAACATTTTAAGTATCATTCAATAATTTGATTTGACACTAATCATATGAAATTTGGTCTAATATATTTAAGAATGTTGAAGAAGTGATTTGTTCATCTGAAATCTCAGCCATTGTAAAGAAGTTCCCTTCATTTTTTTTGAAGCAGCGTGTAGGTATTTTCCCATTTAGAAAAAGTATCGATGACAGCATTACAGCTCCTCACCCCTTCCCAAAGTTCAAATACTTACTCATCATTGTTCTCTGGCTCTGTATCCTTAGATCATTTTTTATCTCTGCACAATGTGGTTTTATATCTTGGAAACTGCAGAAGCATTTGATATATTGTAAGAGAAAATATCTTAACATTTCTAGTCAATTTGTTTTGGTGCAGGAAGTTTGGTAGGTCTCTCAAATCTGTCAGAACTTTATGGATCTACCCTAATCTTGCTCTACTATGGGTCTTTTCATGTTTCCTCATCCCTAAAGTTTAGTTGACATTGTAAATCTCCTCTTCTTTTATCTGTCTTTGCCATTTTCTCTATCGCTTTTTCTTTCAGAGTATACCAGCTCGAAATCCTTCTGCTTTTTCCCCTCTCTATCTGAAGACTGACAGGAAACAATGACTAGGCTGTCTTTTGCCAGAGGGCTCAATATAAAACAAATAAAAGTAGACATCACATTACTTTTATAAAATGCTAGCAATAAAAGCTTTCCTTATATTTAACACTCAATAAAAGGAGAATGATTTTGGTACATCTCTATACACAAGAAAAAACAAACTGTCTTAGAGCACAAAATACACAATATCTTCCAATGATCCTACTATCACATTATATATTTGGTTAAGATATGAATGAGTATGTGTGGAAGACTGATATCTGTTTTATTACCTATGTTTAATTTGTTTTTTGTGTATTTGGAAATTCATGAACCCTCTAACGGGAAGAGTTTGCTGAGATTCTATAATAGAAGGAAGCCATACTCAGGTTTTCCTCATTTTCATTCATCCTCTAAATATTGGAGTTCCCTGTGGATCAGCCCTCCACTCAGTTCTTTTCATTTTACACTCTCTCCCCAGGTGATCTCATCCAGTTCTGTAGGTTAAATGAAATCTGTCAACTTCAGGCCCTGGCAAGATAGAATCTGAAAACCCTCCCACTTCAAACCTCCAGAAATACTGGATAGAATGTAAAAAATTCACTTTAAATATATGAACTGAGGTTCTAAGAGATAACGCCAGAAATGAAAAGAAAATGGAACAGCAGTTGCCTTCAAGTAAAAGTATCAAAAACCCAGTAGGAGACCTAAAAAGAAAGCCTCAAATATACAAATGAAAACATGGCAGATTAATGAAAGATATCAACACATCCACAATCATATAGGGAAATATTAATGCATCTCTCTATGTCGCTGATAGATCAAGCCAACAAAAATTAGTACAGATATAAAAACTTGAGCACATGATTAACAAGCTTTGCGCATACATAATTCCATACCTAACAATTCGAAAATACATGTTTTTAAGTGAGTAATTAATTTTTTAATAAGAATTGACAGCATACTAGCTTAAACCATTTCCATGAATACTGAAGGGACTATTTGACATGAACCAAATTATGTTGTCACCATGCAATAAAAATGAAATGCAATTTTTAAAAGGCAGGGGAAGATCCTCACATGCTGAAAATGCCATCACACTGTGAACTACACTAAAGGAGAAATCATAATGGAAATAGTAAAATATTTAGAAGCGGAAGATAGTATATATTAAGAATAGTAGGATAGACAAGTTTCTGGTAGTGAGACAGATGAGAATTATTGATACCTACTACTACAAAACACTTTTACATGTTTGGAAGAAAATATTGAAAATAAAATAACATTTTAAATAAAAGCTTGAGATTGCAAAAAATGAAAGAAAAATATGAGGCCAAGTACAAAAGCAGAACATCAATCCAGGGAAGTAAATAAATATTGAAATCATCACTATCTTAAGAGAATATATATAGGGACGAGGGGAAGATGGCGGAAGAGTAAGACGCGGAGATCACCTTCCTCCCCACAGATACACCAGAAATACATCTACACATGGAACAACTCCTACAGAACGCCTACTGAACGCTGACAGAAGACCTCAGACCTCCCAAAAGGCAAGAAACTCCCCCACGTACCTGAGTAGGGCAAAAGAAAAAAGAATAAACAGACACAAAAGAATAGGGACTGTACCTGCACCAGTGGGAGGGAGCCGTGAAGGAGAAACGGTTTCCACACACTAGGAAGCCCCTTCCCGGGCGGAGACTGGGTAGCGGTGCGGAAGGAACTTCGGAGCTGCGGTGGAGAGTGCAGCAACAGGGTACGGAGGGCAAAGCGGGGAGATTCCCGCACAGAGGATTGGTGCCGACCGGCACTCAGCAGCCCGAGAGGCTTGTCTGCTCACCCGCCGGGGCAGGCGGGGCTGCGAGCTGAGGCTCGGGCTTTGGCGGCGTGAACACAGCCTGAAGGGGCTAGTGCACCACGGCTAGCCAGGAGGGAGTCCGGGAAAAGGTCTGGAGCTGCCGAAGAGGCAAGAGACTTTTTCTTCCCTCTTTGTTTCCTGGTGCGCGAGGAGAGGGGATTAAGCACGCTCCTTAAAGGAGCTCCAGAGACGGGCGCGAGCCGTGGCTAAAGGCGCGCACCGCAGAGACGGGCAGGAGATGCTGGGCCTGCTGCTGCTGCCGCCGCCAAGAAACCTGTTTGCAAACACAGGTCACTCTCCACACCCCCCTTCCGGGGAGCCTGTGCAGCCCTCCACTGATGGGTTCCCGGGATCCAATTACAACTTCCCCGGGAGAACGCACCGCGGGCCTCAGGCTGGTGCAACGTCACGCCGGCCTCTGCCGCCGCAGGCCCGCCCCGCACGCCGTGCCCCTCCCTCCCCGTGCCCTGAGTGCGCCAGAGCCCCCGAATCAGCGGCTCCTTTAACCCCGTCCTGTCTGAGCAAAAAACAGACGCCCTCCAGCGACCTACCCGCAGAGGCAGGGCCAAATCCAAAGCTGAGCCCCTGTGAGCTGTGAGAACAAAGAAGAGAAAGGGAAATCTCTCCCAGCAGCCTCAGAAACAGCGGATTCAAGCTCCACAATCAACTTGATGTACGCTGCATCTGTGGAATACATGAATAGACAACGAATCATCCCAAATTGAGGAGGTGGACTTCGAGAGCAAGATTTATGATTTTTTCCCCTTTTCCTCTTTTTGCGAGTGTGTACGTCTATGCTTCTGTGTGAGATTTTGTCTGTATAGCTTTGCTTCCACCATTTGTCCTAGGGTTCTATCCGTCCTTTTTTTTTTAATTTTTTTTAATAATTAATTTTAATTTTAATAACTTTATTATACTTTACCTTCTTTCTTTCTTTCTTTCCTTCCTTCCTTCCTTCCTTCCCTCCTTTAGACAACTAATCATCCCAAATTGAGGAGGTAGACTTTGAGAGCAAGATTTATGATTTTTTCCCCTTTACCTCTTTTTGTGAGGGTATATGTGTATGCTTCTGTGTAAGATTTTGTCTGTATAGCTTTGCTTCCACCATTTGTCCTAAGGTTCTATCCATCCTTTTTTTTTTATAATTATTTTTTAATTCAATAACTTTATTATACTTTATTTTATTTTACTGTATCTTCTTTCTTTCTTTTTTTCCTTCCCTCCTTCCTTCCTTCCTTCCTCCCTCCCTCCTTTCCTTCTTGCCTTCTTTTCTTCTTTCTTTCTTTCTTCCTTCCTTCCTTCCCTCCCTTCCTCCTTCCTTCCTTCCTTCCCTCCCTCCTTTCTTTCTTTCTTTCTTCCTACTTCTACTAATTCTCTCTACTTTTTCTCCCTTTTATTCTGAGCCGTGTGGATGAAAGGCTCCTGGTGCTCCAGCCAGGAGTCAGTGCTCTGCCTTTGAGGTGGGAGAGACAACTTCAGGACACTGGTCAAAAAGAGACCTCCCAGCTCCACATAATATCAAACGGCAAAAATCTCCCAGAGACCTCCATCTTAACACCAGCACCCAGCTTCACTCAACGACCAGCCAGCTACAGTGCTGGACAACCTATGCCAAACAACTAGCAAAACAGGAACACAACCCCACCCATTAGCAGAGAGGCTGCCTAAAATCATAATAAGTCCACAGACACCCCAAAACACACCACCAGAGGTGGACGTACCCACTAGAGAGACAAGATCGAGCCTCATCCACCACAACACAGGCACTAGTCCCCTCCACCAGGAAGCCTACACAACCCACTAAACCAACCTTAGTCACTGGAGACAGACATCAAAAACAACGGGAACTACAAACCTGCAGCCTGCAAAAAGGAGACCCCAAACACAGTAAGATAAGCAAAATGAGAAGACAGAAAAACACACAGCAGATGAAGGAGCAAGATAAAAATGCACCAGACCTAACAAATGAAGAGGAAATAGGCAGTCTACCTGAAAAAGAATTCAGAATAATGATAGAAAGATGATCCAAAATCTTGGAAATAGAATGGACAAAATGCAAGAAACGTTTAACAAGAACCTAGAAGAAATAAAGATGAAACAAGCAACGATGAACAACACAATTAAATGAAACTAAAAATACTCTAGATGGGATCAATGGCAGAAGAACGGATAAGTGACCTGGAAGATAAACTAGTGGAAATAACTACTGCAGAGCAGAATAAAGAAAAAAGAATGAAAAGAACTGAGGACAGTCTCAGAGACCTCAGGGACAACATTAAACGCACCAACATTCGAATTATAGGGGTTCCAGAAGAAGAAGAGAAAAAGAAAGGGACTGAGAAAATATTTGTAGAGATTATAGTTGAAGGCTTCCCTAATATGGGAAAGGAAATAGTTAAGTCCAGGAAGCACAGAGAGTCCCATACAGGATAAATCCAAGGAGAAATACGCCAAGACACATATTAATCAAACTATCAAAAATTAAATACAAAGAAAGCATATTAAAAGCAGCAAGGGAAAAACAACAAATAACACACAAGGGAATCCCCATAAGGTTAACAGCTGATCTCTCAGCAGAAACTCTGCAAGCCAGAAGGGAATGGCAGGACATACTGAAAGTGATGAAGGAGAAAAACCTGCAACCAAGATTACTCTACTCAACAAGGATCTCATTCAGATTTGATGGAGAAATTAAAACCTTTACAGACAAGCAAAAGCTGGGAGAGTTCAGCACCACCAAACCAGCTTTACAACAAATGCTAAAGGAACTTCTCTAGGCAAGAAACACAAGAGAAGGAAAAGACCTATAATAATGAACCCAAAACAATTAAGAAAATGAGAATAGGAACATACATATCGTTCGTATGTATCGTAAAATACATTTACTATTAAATGTAAATAGACTAAATGCTCCCACCAAAAGACACAAATTCGCAGAATGGATACAAAAACAAGACCCATATATATGCTGTCTACAAGAGACCCACTTCAGACATAGAGACACATACAGACTGAAAGTAAGGGGATTGAAAAAGATATTCCATGCAAATGGAAACCAAAAGAAAGCTGGAGTAGCAATTCTCATATCAGACAAAATAGACTTTAAAATAAAGACTATTACAAGACACAAAGAAGGACACTATACAATGATCAAGGGATCAATCCAAGAAGAAAATATAACAATTGTAAATATTTGTGCACCCCACATAGGAGCACCTCAATACATAAGGCAAATGCTAACAGCCATAAAAGGGGAAATCGACAGTAACACATTCATAGTAGGGGACTTTAACACCCCACTTTCACCAATGGACAGATCATCCAAAATGAAAATAAATAAGGAAACACAAGCTTTAAATGATACATTAAACAAGATGGACTTAATTGATATTTATAGGACACTCCATCAAAAAACAACAGAATACACATTTTTCTCAAGTGCTCATGGAACATTCTCCAGGATAGATCATATCTTGGGTCACAAATCAAGCCTTGGTAAATTTAAGAAAATTGAAATTGTATCAAGTAACTTTTCCGACCACAATGCCATGAGACTAGGTATCAATTACAGGAAAAGATCTGTAAAAAATACAAACACATGGAGGCTAAACAATACATTACTTGATAACGAAGTAATCACTGAAGAAATCAAAGAGGAAATTAAAAAATACCTAGAAACAAAGGACAATGGAGACACGACGACCCAAAACCTATGGGATGCAGCAAAAGCAGTTCTAAGAGGGAAGTTTATAACAATACAAGCCCACCTTAAGAAGCAGGAAACATCTCGAATAAACAACCTAACCTTGCACCTCAAGCAATTAGAGAAAGAAGAACAAAAAAACCCCAAAGTTAGCAGAAGGAAAGAAATCATAAAAATCAGATCAGAAATAAATGAAAAAGAAATGAAGGAAACAATAGCAAAGATCAATAAAACTAAAAGCTGGTTCTTTGAGACGATAAACAAAATAGATAAACCATTAGCCAGACTCATAAAAAAAAAAAAGGGGGGACTTCCCTGGTGGTGTAGTGGTTAAGAATCCGCCTGCCAATGCAGGGGACATGGGTTCGAGCCCTGGTCCAGGAAGATCCCACAAGCCACGGAGCAACTAAGCCCGTGTGCCACAACTACCGAGCCTGCACTCTAGGGCCCGCGAGACACAACTACTGAAGCCCGTGTGCCTAGACCCCATGCTCCTCAACAAGAGAAGCCACCACAATGAGAAGCCTGCGCACCACAACGAAGAGTAGACCTGGCTCACCGCAACTAGAGAAGGCCCGTGTGCAGCAACGAAGACCCAACGCAGCCAAAAATAAATAAATAAATAACTTTATTTAAAAAGAAAAGGGAGAAGACTCAAATCAATAGAATTAGAAATGAAAAAGTAGAAGTAACAACTGACACTGCAGAAATACAAAAGATCATGAGAGATTACTACAAGCAACTCTATGCCAATAAAATGGACAACCTGGAAGAAATGGACAAATTCTTAGAAATGCACAACCTGCCAAGACTGAATCAGGAAGAAATAGAAAATATGAACAGACCAATCACAAGCACTGAAATTGAAACTGTGATTAAAAATCTTCCAACAAACAAAAGCCCAGGACCAGATGGCTTCACAGGCGAATTCTATCAAACATTTAGAGAAGAGCTAACACCTATCCTTCTCAAACTCTTCCAAAATATAGCAGAGGGAGGAACACTCCCAAATTCCTTCTACGAGGCCACCATCATCTTGATACCAAAACCAGACAAGGATGTCACAAAGAAAGAAAACTACAGGCCAATATCACTGATGAACATAGATGCAAAAAATCCTCAACAAAATACTAGCCAACAGAATCGAACAGCACATTAAAAGGATCATACACCATGATCAAGTGGGGTTTATTCCAGGAATGTAAGGATTCTTCAATATATGCAAATCAATCAGTGTAATACACCATATTAACAAGTTGAAGGAGAAAAACCATATGATCATCTCAATAGATGCAGAGAAAGCTTGTGACAAAATTCCACACCCATTTATGATAAAAACCCTGCAGAAAGTAGGCATAGAGTGAACTTTCCTCAACATAATGAAGGCCATATATGACAAACCCACAGTCAACATCATCCTCAATGGTGAAAAACTGAAAGCATTTCCACTAAGATCAGGAACAAGACAAGGTTGCCCACTCTCACCGCTCTTATTCAACATAGTTTTGGAAGTTTTAGCCACAGCAATCAGAGAATAAAAGGAAAAAAAAGGAATCCAAATCGGAAAAGAAGAAGTAAAGTTGTCACTGTCTGCAGATGACGTGACACTATACATAGAGAATCCTAAAGATGCTACCAGAAAACTACCAGAGCTAATCAATGAATTTGGTAAAGTTGCAGGATACAGAATTAATGCACAGAAATCTCTGGCATTCCTATACACTAATGATGAAAAATCTGAAAGTGAAATCAAGAAAACACTCACATTTACCATTGCAACAAAAAGAATAAAATATCTAGGAATAAACCTACCTAAGGAGACAAAAGACCTGTATGCAGAAAATTATAAGACACTGATGAAAGAAATTAAAGATGATACAAATAGGTGGAGAGATATCCCATGTTCTTGGATTGGAAGAATCAACATTGTGAAAATGACTCTAGTACCCAAAGCAATCTACAGATTCAATGCAATTCCTAACAAACTTCCATTGGCATTTTTCACAGAACTAGAACAAAAAATTTCACAATTTGTATGGAAACACAAAAAACCCCGTATAGCCAAAGCAATCTTGAGAACGAAAAACGGAGCTGGAGGAATCAGGCTTCCTGACTTCAGACTATACTACAAAGCTACAGTAATCAAGGCAGTATGGTACTGGCACAAAAACAGAAACATAGATCAATGAAACAGGATAGAAAGCCCAGAGATAAACCCACGCACATATGGTCACCTTATCTTTGATAAAGGAGGCAGGAATGTACAGTGGAGAAAGGACAGCCTCTTTAATAAGTGGTGCTGGGAAAACTGGACAGGTACAGTGTAAAAGTATGAGATTAGGTCACTCCCTAACACCATACACAAAACTAAACTCAAAATGGATTAAAGACCTAAATGTAATGCCAGAACCTATAAAACTCTTAGAGGAAAACACAGGCAGAACACTCTATGACATAAATCACAGCAAGATCCTTTTGGACCCACCTCCTAGAGAAATGGAAATAAAAACAAAAATAAACAAATGGGACCTAATGAAACGTCAAAGCTTTTGCACAGTTAAGGAAACCATAAACAAGACCAAAAGACAACCCTCAGAATGGAAGAAAATATTTGCAAATGAAGCTACTGGCAAAGGATTGATTTCCAAAATTTACAAGCAGCTCATGCCGCTCAATAACAAAAAAATAAACAACCCAATCCAAAAATGGGCAGAAGACCTAAATAGACATTTCTCCAAAGAAGATATACAGACTGCCAACAAACACATCAAAGAATGCTCAACATCATTAATCATTAGAGAAATGCAAATCAAAACTACAATGAGATATCATCTCACACTGGTCAGAATGGCCATCATCAAAAAATCTAGAAACAATAAATGCTGGAAAGGGTGTGGACAAAAGGGAACACTCTTGCACTGCTGGTGGGAATGTGAATTGGTACAGCCACTATGGAGAACAGTATGGAGGTTCCTTAAAAAACTACAAATAGAACTACCATATGACCCAGCAATCCCACTACTGGGCATATACCCTGAGAAAACCATAATTCAAAAAGAGTCATGTACCAAAATGTTCATTGTTGCTCTATTTACAATAGCCCAGAGATGGAAACAACCTAAGTGCCCATCAACGGATGAATGGATAAAGATGTGACACATATATACAATGGAATATTACTCAGCCATAAAAATAAATGAAATTGAGCTATTTGTAATGAGGTAGATAGACCTAGAGTCTGTCATACAGAGTGAAGTAAGTCAGAAAGAGAAAGACAAATATTGTATGCTAACACATATATATGGAATTTAAGAAAAAAAAATGTCATGAAGAACCTAGGGGTAAGACAGGAATAAAGCCACAGACCTACTAGAGAACGGACTTGAGGATATGGGGAGGGGGAAAGGTGAGCTGTGACAAAGCGAGAGAGAGGCATGGACATATATACACTACCAAACGTAAGGTAGATAGCTAGTGGGAAGCAGCCGCATAGGACAGGGAGATCAGCTCGGTGCTTTGTGACCACCTGGAGCGGTGGGATAGGGAGGGTGGGAGGGAGGGAGATGCAAGAGGGAAGAGATATGGGGACATATATATATGTATAGTTGATTCACTTTGTTATAAAGCAGAAACTAACACACCATTGTAAAGCAATTATAGTGCAATAAACATGTTAAAAAAATAATAAATAAATTAAGGAAGGGGGGAAAAAAAAAAGGTCACGCTATCAGCTACAGTCAAATCACCCCCCAGAATACCCTTCAGGAAGGAACACACTGTCTGTAAGCGTAGCCCAGGTAGCTCTTGTCCAGTGCTGGGCAGATGGCTGGGACTGCATTAACACAGATGGCACTGGTGGCCTGAGGTTAGGGCTGTGTTGTAAAATATAAAACCCCCAAATCTTTGACTTCCCTGGTAGCACAGTGGTTAAGAATCTGCCTGCCAATGCTGGGGACAAGGGTTCAATCCCTGGTCCAGGAAGATCCCACATGCCGCGGAGCAACTAAGCCTGTGCACCACAACTACTGAGCCTGCACTCTAGAGCCCAAGAGCCACAACTACTGAGCCCATGTGCCACAACTACTGAAGCCCATGTGCTCTAGGGCCTGCGTGCCGCAACTACTAAGCCTGTGTGCTGCAACTACTGAAGTTCGTGCACCTAGAGCTTGTGCTCCGCAAAAGAGAAGCCACCGCAATGAGAAGCCTGCACACCGCAACGAAGAGTAGCCCCCGCTCGCCGCAACTAGAGAAAGCCCACGCACAGCAACAAAGACCCAACGCAGCCAAAAATAAATAAAGTGTAAAATAAATAAATTTTTTTAAAAAAGAGTATATATATATATACACACGCACACACACACGTGCACGCACACATACACACATACATATGTATGATCCTCAGATATATAAAGGCCTACTACCTGGTTAGAGACCATATCAGGTAAAACTGATATTTGGATGGAATATTCTCTCAGAGAAAAGGTAAGATGGAAAATTAATAAGATAAAATAAATCCAGAGGAAGACAGCAAGGTAAGTTCACGTATGTAGGCCGAACTGTCCACGGAGGCTTAAATAAACAAACACATAAATAAATAGGCTAAAGGTTTCCCCTAGACTCCATAGCAAATGGTAAGACCAGTTACAAATTTTTTAGGCCTAAATCTTTGATATCTACTTAATCTAAAATCCACAAGCTATTAAGTGTAATAAAAGCATTTAAGGCTATACATTTTCCCAAAAGTGTCAATTTAACAACATCATACAAATGTTGAAATGTAGCACTTTCATTTCTGTTCTGTACTATTTCCTAATTTCTGCTTAAATTGTGTGTAAGCATTTCTTAATTTTCAAACATAAGTGAACATAAGTTTCTTATTATCATTTTACTATTTATTTCAAATTCAATTGCACTGTCATCATAAAATGTATAATAGTAATTCTTTAAAATTATTATCTAAAACAAGGTCAATTTCATAAATGAGTTCTATATATGTTTAAATGTGTATCCACCAATTATTTGCACAGAATGCTATAATATATCATGACCAAGAGGGTTTATCATGGAATACAGTGTTGGTTTAACATGAGAAAATTGTTCAAGGTACTCCAAAATTTGTCTAAAGAAAAGAAATAAAAATAATTTGTTTAGGAAGTTCATAAGAAACACTTAATAAACTTCAGCATCTACTTATGGTTCATAAAATATCACTCAGAAAAATAAAATGAAAGTTCTGTAATTTGATAAAGGTCATGTTATAAAAACCTACTGCATACATATTTAATGAAGAAACATTACATGAATTTCTTTTATTTTTAGGCAGAATGTCTGCTATCATCTTAACTGTATTTTTCCAAAACACATCCTGAATCTGTTTACTTCTATTTACCTCCACACCTACTGCTCAAGATAAGCCTTCTCCATCTCTCATATAAACTTCTGGAATAACCTCATAACCGGTCTGTTTTTCTTCATGAAATTCACTTTTCATGTAGATCAAGAATAATTTGCTTTATTTTTTTCAGCCTTGTAGAGGTATTACTGGATATTTAAAGTGTACATCATGATGTCTTGATATACACATTGTGAAAGGATTTCTCCCACCTAGTTAATGAACACATCCATCACTTCACATACTTATTTTATTTTATGTGTGTGAGAATATTTAAGTTCTACTCTCTTAGCAAATTTCAATTATAAAATACAGTGTTATCAACTATAGTCATCCTATTATATATTAGATCCTCAGACCTTATTCATCTTATTGCTGAAAGTTTCTACCTTTTTACCAACATCTCTCTATTTCCCCTACCCCCGCCAACCCCTGGCAACCACTTTTCTACTCTCTCTTTCTATGAGTTAGACTATTTTTAGATTCCACATATAAGTGATACCATGCAGTATATATCTGGCTTATTTCACTTAGCCTAATGCCCTCAATGTTCTTTCATGTTGTCATAAATGGCAGGATTTTATTCTTTCTTGTGGCTGATGTTGAGCAGAGAAATTTGCTTGAGATGTAAATCAGACCATGAAGTATCTCTGCTCAAAATCTTTCAATGGCTTCCTTATGACATTTAATAAAAGTAGAACATCTGACTATTGCCTACAAAGTCCTGTAGGATCTGCCCTTGGCCTGACTCTCAGGCTGCCTCTCTGACACGATCCTCCATGTTTACTAAACGTCACACCAGCCTTCTCTCAGTTCCTTGGCTGCTCCAACCTTGCTCCTCCTTCAGGACCCTAACATTTCCTGCTCTCTGTGCCTAGAATGCTCAGGTCTTTGCTCAAATGTCACCTTCTTGGACAAAGCATCTCTGAGCACCCTCATAAAAATACCACTCCCACCCAATCACTCTCTCTCTCATTTCCTTCCTTCACTTCCCTCAAAGCTAATAACTAATCATTATTCAAAATCGCATCATTTATCAAGTTGTCTGCTCATTTATTGCCCATTTCTCCCACGAGCAGGAAGGCTTTTTGAGAGCAGGACATTTGTCTCTCTTGTTCATTGCTGAGTCCCCTGCACCTGAAACATTGCCTGGCATACAAGGGAACCCAGCAAATATCTTTGAATGAATTAAATGAATCTAAAACAGTGCTATCCAAAGTGTAGACAACCAACCACAAAGTGTTTGTTACTGGTCTGCAATGAAAAAATACAGAAATTGAGAAAGTAAGCGTTTAGAAACTTTGATAGAAATCTAACACGTGCTTCATCCTTTTTCCAGTACTTTATCTTTATTCTCTTTTACAAAACTATTGATTTGTATCAAATGAGAAATTTTAAACATCGTCCTCCATCACAGATAGTTTGAGAATGCTAGTCTAAACAAGGACTAGGGTAGAAAGCAGCTTTCTCCATCTGTTTTCGCATTATTGCATTTATTTAATATCCAATAAAATGTTGAGTGCCAAATGTACGGCAGGCCCTCGGCTAGTGCTGGAGATCAGAGATGAAGACATACACCCAGTTCTTAGGAGTCTCAGAGTCTCTTGAGGGAAACAAATCCATTATGGTTACAAAACAGTAGGACAGAATTGTGTACCAGGAGCCATGGCAGAGAGCGGAAGGAGTACTTCCCACTCCTTACGAGGATTAGGAGAGAACTTCCAGGAGGGCTGATACTTAAAGGAGAAGAAAGTCACCAGATGAATGAGGGAAGCGAGATTCTGGGCAGTGAAGAAACAGATGGAGCATCGTGAGAACGCAGTGCGCTCACAAAATGCAAGTAGCTATGTGGGACTGGAATCCCTAGTACATGAGAGTAAGGTGGCAGGTAAGGCTAGAGAAAGCCTGTGGTATTTGTTTCATGGTGCAAATATTTGCTGCCCTATCAGCCCTTCTGTACAGAGGGATCATAATTCTTCCCACATTGACCAAGTCAAGTTTGGCCTCTGAAATGAGGGAAAGTAACACGAACCACTTCTGAGCAGATGCTTTGAAAGCCAACATGGCTTTACCCCAGCCTCTCCCCCTCTGCCAAGATCCTGCCACATCCCAGATAGTAGTTGTCTGTCAGCTGGGGTCTTGGAATGATGACTTCGAAAGCAAAGCTGCAGCTGGTCATAAATGAACATGAAATGAGAGTGGGAAATAAACCATGGATGTTGTAAGCCACAGAAATTTACCACCATGGAGACAGCCTAAGCTGATTGGTCCCAGAGCCCAGTGCATAGCCCACCCTGGCAGATGGAAGGAGACTCACAGAGCAGGAATATCACACCCATGTACATACAACAACCCGAAGCACCAGTTGCTGACCCCCAAACCACACAGCCTGTGAAGTAGCGGCCAGGTTCCTCAACTGACAGCCCCATGTTGAGTGGAGAATTAGGAAAGCACTGACCTCTAGGATTTTATAGGGTGCCCTGCTGTGTCATGCCAGGGCAGACTAGGAGAATGCCATTCATCAGCTGTGTCATTCAGAATGGATCTTAAAGCATGCCATTGGGGATGAGATTATTACTGAGAAAAAATGAAAGTCAACATATTGTAAACAAAACAAAACAAAAAAAAACACACCTGTTTTGCAGTTCCAAATCTGTACCAGATAAAACTCAAGCCAATATGTTGGCAAAATCAATGAAGGAAAACCATGTTCTGAAAGATTGGTGGTGGACCAAGGGGAAGTCTTGGGAAACCTTAATCTGAGGATTTCTGGATGGCATGCAAAACTTCATGTCATTTCCCCACATCTCTGGAAATGAGGCCTGTGTTGGTTTCCTAATCAACAATTAACAGTTGTCCAAGATTTCAATACCCAGACCCACAGATGCACCAGTTACCATATCCTGCTGAGTATTAACCCTGTGAGTATCAGTGTAACTGCAGACATCTCTGAAAGGAACACTGGTGTGGAAGGGAAAGAAAACCTGGCCAAGTGAACAATGTGGCTCAGTGACTCTCCAGACCCTCTAGGAATCCTTGGGATATGTGTACCCTGCCTGCATTCTTTCCTCAGGGCAAGTATATAGTGCAAGAGAGTGTTTGTGGTTACTCAATTCATGGGATTCTCTTTAAGGCAAAATTTATTTTTATAAGTATATAATACTGTGTATTATGTTATGTTACATTAATTTCATATATATGTATATAAATTGTATGTATACAATATATATTATATACAGGATATATATGTACATTATTTATCTATATGTATATTATAGGTATACTTTTTTAACATCTTTATTGGAGTATAATTGCTTTACAATGTTGTGTTAGTTTCTGCTGTATAACAAAGTGAGTCAGCTATACATATACATATATCCCCATATCCCCTCCCTCTTGCGTCTCCCTCCCACCCTCCCTATCCCAACCCTCTAGGTGGACACAAAGCACTGAGCTGACCTCCCTGTGCTATGCTTTGCTATGCTGTGCTGCTTCCCACTAGTATAGGTATACTTTTATAAATTAAGAGAATAACAATTTTAAACAGGACCCTAAAGTTGTGTTATAAAATTGTGATTGGCAGTATTAGCGATGTAATAAAATCCAGTCCCTCATACTCCAAAGGCTTTTTTTCCAAAAATTCAATTGTCACTCAAAAATGGTAGCATCTTAATACCTAAAGATTGTATGTTTCTAGATTCTCCTATTCTTTCTATTCCTTCCCTGCACTAACTCCTGCATTTCTGTTACTGTCAGAAGGTAAACTACCTCTCCGAGCCGGGAAATAACAAGGATCTTCTCACAAGTTTAATGTTGAAAGCAGAAAGATAACATCCCAGACACATGGAGGGAAAACCAATTAACATAAGGTAATGAGTGTAATTGGGTTACACAGACACTGTGTTTATCAATTTCATCAATGAATAAATTTTTAATGTAAACTATTATTTGTACACAGGAGACAAGACAATTACCTCTAACAAGACCAAGAATCCCACTTGTGCCCAGAATCTGAGCCATATGACTGGAACCACTTAGAACCAGAGCCAAGATATTGCTCTGGGCTTCCCTGGTGGCGCAGTGGTTGAGAGTCTGCCTACCAATGCAGCAGACACGGGTTCGTGCCCTGGTCTGGGAAGATCCCACATTCTGCGGAGCGGCTGGGCCCGTGAGCCATGGCCGCTGGGCCTGCGCATCCGGAGCCTGTGCTCCGCAGTGGGAGAGGCCAAAGAGGTGAGAGGCCTGTGTGCCGCAAGGAAAAAAAAAAAAATGTATTTGTATCCATTTTAGGATATTGGAATTCATATAGGTTTTTACCATTGTCTTCAAATATTTTTAAATGATATCTAGGTTAAATTTCATAAATCACAAGCCAGGGGCAATAATTCTTTCCTGTGTCTTTTTGGTATGTTCTGTTAAAAAAAAAATAAGAGAGGGGAGAAGGAGTGAAGAAAAGAGAAGAGACGAGAAAGAAAGGGAACGAAGTGAAGTAATTCAGGTATTTTCATTGATAAAGTCCATACTTTTGTCTCTCTGTCCATCTCAGTGACACCACTGTGTCAGTCAACATTTCCTGAGTTTAGGGCAGCCACCTGGTGGGAAGGAGGAGTAGGGGAACTGTCTTGAAGCTGTGCTTACAGTGTAAACACACTGCTTCTCCTTAGGTCTTATGATCACTGGGATGGATGGGATCATAGTGGGTTTTAATGCCCCTCTCCCAGCGAGCCTTGACACTGCTCTGTCTGCATTCAGATACCCTGCATGTCTGCCACACATCACGCACTATCCATCCTAGTTTCTGAGACGACAACAGTGAACAAGGACGTTATTACTCTTCCAATGAGTTAACAGGAGATGTGGGAAAATTAGCAAGTAATTATAATAGAATGTGAGGAGAGAATGTGACAATGGTAGACCAATAGAAGAGGTACCTAAACCAGCCTGGGGTAGGGGATGGGAGTGATCAAGGAACTTCTATCTAAACCGAGATCTGAAGAAGGAAGGGTTAGTCTGCCAGAGAGGGGGAAATAAAAAATGATAGTCCAGGTTTGAAGGGACAAAGCCAGGAGGAAGAGCAAGAAGGTGGCATGGCAAGTTTGCTTGTAGCAATTATCGCAATTCAGATCCTCATGTATCACACCACTGGTGCCTTACCCATCATAAGGGAGACTGTGTGCTTGGTGACAATACCTGGAGGTGGAAGACCCATTCCTCTGCGTTAGAGGAGACCCAGTTCCTGTCTTTGTACCTGGAAAGTATCACAGGATTAGAGAAGGGCAGCTCTAAAACTCCCTGGGGTACTGTCCCAGAAAGGCCAGGACTTACAAGTCAGAATCTAGTGTTGCCATTTACTAGTTGTGTGATCATTAACAAGCTACTCAGTCCCTCTGGCTTCAGCTTCTTAAACAGCAAGATATCACCTCCCAGGGTTATACTGAGGATTAAATGAGAATGTGCATGTAAACACAGTGCCCCTTCTCTTAGTAGGTGCTCAATAATTGTTCTTTCCTCATCTTACCTCTTCCATCTTCAGTGCAAATGACCTCTGAGAGCAAATGTTTAGCTCCCCATCCCCCCACACACACAGCCCCACCCCCCCACCCCCACACACACTCACCCCCAGCTCAGTTTCTATCCAAGAGTCTCTAAATAATCCCCCCAGTGCTGCTCACGGTCATTTCTATTGGAACCACAGGTGCAGGAATGTGAAAAGCACCTTGGCTGTTTCTGAATCACCTTTCTCCGTGGAGAGTCCCAATGCAGGAAGTGTGCATGCGGGGTCAGGCACAGACCCTGCCAGGAGATGCAGTCAGGCCTGTCTACACTGCAGCTGCCTCTCTAATCTCCACTAAAAGAGGAAAAATTCAAAGCAACATGCTCCCACTTGTGATTCTATTTTGGTGTTGTTGAAATGGATGTCATTTGCAAAGTTCTCCAATCTAAAAACATCTAAGCAAATTGATCAAGCTTACAAATCTAAAGAACACTTATGCAGTTGCATTCTAAACATCTGAGCTTTCAAACACATTAATATCAACTGGTCCCAGAGGCAGTTTCACCAACCCCTCCTTGACAAAATTATATATGCTCTGCTCCTTCAAAGTCTCTTTAGCTTTGGCACAATATTTCTTTCCTTTAAAAATGCAACAGGTCAGAAGAGAGTTGGAAATATCATCTGAGGCTATATAAAACAAAAGAGATGCTGCTAAAGAAATAAAAGTGCACTCAACTAAAAGAGAGAATGTAAACCTTCAGAGAATGAGCTAGGACAACCCTATGAATCTCAGCAGGAAACCAAATAATAAGCAAGGGAAGCTAATAATGAATGAACAAATAGACTGGAATTGGATACTCTAAACCCTACAGAAGCAAAGCCCTCCTCCTATCTGTTCTGACTTTGGCTCTATTTCTTATTTATTGAAATCAAGGGCAGTCTGTATCCTGGGCTGACGCTCAAAAATATATGGTCTTCAGAAATTCCACTCTATGAGACATTAAGACACATGACTCAGTACATAGAGGTTAGATTTTAATAAAGTAAAAATTAAGAGTTTATCCAAAAGCACACTTGAGTTTAGTACTTGAGTTTTCCTACAGCAGAATGACATCCTAGAGGCCAGAGCAGAATGGAGTATGATCTCCACCAAGAAAGAGTGAAGTCAATCACCTGCTATTTGTACCGAAATTTTTAATTATTATACTTTCTGCTGCTGAAGCCCTATGCCTTCTGGCAACTGATCACTCACCTGTGTTTGGGGAAATTTGGATAGAACATCATTCTGCTGGGGATGGGTAAATAGCATTCATTATAATAACTCCTTTGTAAAGCATTCTTGGAAAAGCCCATCACCAATCCTTCAAAGTATATAAAGCATTTATAATTATCCTATTATCAGATGAAGAAAATTGAATCTCAGAGGTTAAAGAACTTGCTGAAGGCCATGCCCCTTAATCTAGTAAGTGACAGAATTAGAACTTGAACCCTGATCTTTGACCCCAAACCTTTGGACCTTGTCCTTACAGTGGCAACCTCCCCAACACTGTACACTTTTCCTTCATTTAAACCTAATTAGGCAATTGGATATAGCTTGAATAAAAATGTATGTCAAATAAATTAAGCCTCTGTTCACTAAAATTCGAGTGCAGGCACTGCACACTGCCATTAACAGCACATTAGTATAAAACATTTCAACCTACACTGCTTTCCAATATGTTATGTGGGTATAACATATTAGTATCCCCGTTTTGTAAACTGGACAACTGAGACTTACAGTTCATCTTCTCCAAGTCACGCAGCTAGTGTGCAGCAGGTACAGGACCAGACCCAGGCTTCCCGACTTCCCACCATGCTTCCTTTTCCAAGTGCCCCTGCTAGACTGTCTACAGCAGCACAGATTTCAGGAACTAGCTCCTCTGTTTACAATGGCCACCTCATAATGCTCAAATTGTATTCTGGAGAACCTGAGCTCTCCCTCGAATCAGGACAATATGTGCAGAGTCCTCTGGCTGGATCAGAAACCTGACTCAAGATCAGGGTGTCCTGGAACAACTGAACCATCATTGCTGACTGCTACTCTCTTGCTTGTCCTAAATTTGTGATCTACTATCTGTTCTGGTGGATGATACTTGTCATCTCTTTCATGGCTGCTCTGCTGTCTCCTGTGTCCCTTAAGATATGCTTTCTCCTAAATATGTGCATTTCCTGCTCTGTTTCCTAACTTGCTCCTCAACTTTAAGCCCCAACGTTAACTCCTCATTCTCTCTGTCTCAGCATCTCTACCAGGGCTGCAGAGATGCTGGCACCTGGCTCCTAGCAACTCCTGCTCTTTCTTCTACGTAACAGAAGAGCAAAAAGAACCAAGACTGCAGATATCTTGGCCTGGGAAGCTGAGTTTCCTTCAGGCTTTTCCCCCATTTAAACAGAGTTAATTTTCCCTTTGGCTCTCAGGAAACCTGAAACATCCCTCCTTCGATACCTAAAGTTGATATTTATTGCCATCGAATAACAAAAATGTTCACCTACAGAAGTTCAGCAAAATTGCCTTAATGAATACTCAGCAATATAAAACTTTTGTAAACAGTCTCAGGAAGAGTTTCTTCCCAGATTGATAATATATTCCTCAAGGTACAGACCAGAACATTTCGGACAAAATTTCCACAAGATTTAGGACAGCAATTTGACAACACCATTCTACAAATCTGTGACACTTTCTATTTATTCTTTCTCATCTTTATCTGGAATGCATACTATGAAACAACTGTTGACAATTTTTTTTTGTTGGTTTTTGGTTCAGTTTCCATGACAACTACCCTATAGACTGCTTTCACCTTCCAAATACTCACTTGAAAATGGTAGCATATCTTTTCTCTATTTACCAATACCCAATAAGATTTTTAGCAAAAAATATTCTACATTCTTTCCTCTACCTTGTCTAGGTCATGTGGTAGCCCATATTATTCCTAAACTATCAAATTCCACTACGAAATACTGTGGTTCTTCTACTCCCCATAGAATCTTTGATTTTAAATTCTCCTACTGGAAAAAAGCACACAAAACATGATAATGCACTAGAAGCACAAATTCATGGAAGAAGTTAAGGGTGGATATAAAAATCAAAATAAAACAACTTTGTTTATTTTCTCACAAAGTTTCCAAGTCTTTTCTTCCAAACCCTGAAACTTTTTCCTTCTATCTAAAAGACTTATTTAAAGTCCAATCTTCCAAAAGTTCCCATGGATGTTAATCCACAAAGATTGATTAGAAAGACATGGTTTGCTTCCCATTTACTTGTAAATAAGATTTCAAGAATTCCTTTGCACTCCATACTCCCTATTGAGAAACTGACCTTCAACAGCTGGCAAAGGGCTTCACTGTGAAAATGAAAGACCTTCCTTTATTTAAATGAAACAAGTGTCAAGGACCTAACCATTTTCATTTTCTCCAAAGTGATGTTTGGGGAAAATTTTAATAGAAAAAAAGTTTTAATATAAATCAAAAAGGTATAATTTTTCATAAACCTTAAAAATGGGTTTTTCAAATAAAACCCAGTTTGGTAAAAATTCAATGAAATTCATATCTTCATGCATTACTGGTGCCAGGATAAAAATTTTTCTAAGCACTTTTCATATACTAACACACTTCATCCTCACAAATCTACAAAATCATACAGATGAGGAAACTGAGGTGAGGTAAATTAACATAACTAATGTACTTTTAACCATGATGATGCTATAGCACTTCCTTTAGTAAAGTCATTTGACAAAATAAATCAAGAGGAATAAAAATATCCATGCAAATCAAAACAACTAAATATATGGAGAGATGTTCCATGTCCATGGATAAGAATACTCAATATTGTCCAGATGTTTGTTCTTCCCAACTTAATCTATAGATTCAATGCAACCCAAATCAAAATCCTAGCATTTTGTGGATATTGACAAACAATTCTCAGTCTGTATGGAGAAGCAAACAATCCAGAATAGCCAATTCAATACTGAAGGAGAAGAATGAAGTCAGTTGATCAACACCACCCAAATTCAAGACTTACTACAAAACTAAATAATCAAAGCAGAGTGATATTGGTAAAAGAATAAAATAGATCAATGGAACAGACTAGACGGCCCAAAATTAGACCCAAAGAAATATAGTCAACTGATTTTTGACAAAGGAGCAAAGGCAATACAATGAAGCAAAAATAGTCTTTTCAATAAATGGTACTCGGAAGAACTGGACATCCACATGTCAAGGAAAAAAAAAGGAATCTACATACAGACCTTAAACCCTTCACAAAAATTAACTCAAAGTAGATTACAGACATAACTGTAAAAGGCAAAATTATAAAATTTCTAGAACATAGGAGAGAACCTAGTTGACCTTGTGCATGGTGACAACTTTTTAGGTACAACACTCAAGGCATGATACTTAAAGAAATAATGGATAAACTGGACTACATTAAAATTAAAAACTTCTGTTCTGTGAAAGATAATATCAAGAGAAAGAGGGGAGAGCAAAAAAAAGAGAGAGAATGAGAAGACAAGTCACAAACTAAGAGAAAATATTTGCAAAAGAAACATCTGATAAAGAACTGTTATCCAAAATAAACAAAGAACTCTTAAAATTCAACAATTAAAAACAAACAACCCACCCCATTAAAAAATGGGCCACAAGGGCTTCCCTGGTGGCGCAGTGGTTGAGAGTCTGCCTGCCGACGCAGGGGACACGGGTTCGTGGCCCGGTCCAGGAAGATCCCACATGCTGCAGAGCGGCTAGGCCCGTGAGCCATGGCCACTGAGCCTGCGCGTCCAGAGCCTGTGCTCCGCAACGGGAGAGGCCACAACAGTGAGAGGCCCGTGTACCGCAAAAAAAAAAAAAAAATGGGCCACAGACCTGAACAAACCCCTTACAAAAGAAGATATATAGATAGCAAATAAGCATATGAAAAGAAGTTCTTCATTATATGTAATCAGGGAAATGCAAATTAAAATAACTGAAATATTTCTACACATCTATTAAAATGTTCAAAATCTGGAATACTGACAATACCAAATGCTGTTGAGATTTGGAGGCAACAAGAACTCTCATTCATTGCTGGTGGGAATGAAATACAGCCACATTGGAAGGCAGTTTGGCAGTTTCTTACAAAAGTAAACATACTCCTGAGGACACAGGGAGGGGGAAGGGTAAGCTGGGACAAAGTGAGAGAGTGGCATGGATATATATACACTACCAAATGTAAAACCGATAGCTAGTGAGAAGCAGCCGCATAGCACAGGGAGATCAACTTGGTGCTTTGTGACCACCTACAGGGGTGGGATGGGGAGGGTGGGAGGAAGGGAGATTCAAGAGGGAAGAGATATGGGGATATACATATATGTATAGCTGATTCACTTTGTTATAAAGTAGAAACTAACACACCATTGTAAAGTACTTATACTCCAATAAAGATGTTAAAAAAATTTTTAAATTAAAAAAAGTTTAAAAATAAAATAAAATTCACCAGTAAGTGTTCAGCAGAGGAAAAAAGAAAAGTAAACATACTCTTACCATACAATCCACCAATCACACTTCTTGGTATTTATCCAAAGGAGTCAAAATTTTATGTCCACTTGAGAGCAACCATGATGTCCTTCCGTAGGTGAATGAATAAATAAACTATGGTACATCCAGCAATGCAACATTATTTTAGTGCTAAAAAGAAGTAAGATGTCAAGACATGGAACAGCACAGTGAAACCTTAAGTGCATATTACTAAGTGAAAGAAGCCAATCAGGAAAGGCAATACACTGCATGATTCCAACTACATGAAATTCTGGAAAAGGCGAAACTATAGAGACAATCAAAGATCAGTGTTGGCCATATGGTCACCTTATCTTTGATAAAGGAGGTAAGAATATACAATGGAGAAAAGACAGCCTCTTCAATAAGTGGTTCTGGGAAAACTGGACAGCTCCATGTAAAAAATGAAATTAGAACACTCCCTAACACCATACATGAAAACAAACTCAAAATGGATTAAAGACCTAAATGTAAGGCCAGACACCATCAAACTCTTAGAGGAAAACATAGGCAGAATACTCTATGACATAAATCACAGCAAGATCCTTTTTGACCCACCTACTAGAGAAATGGAAATAAAAACAAAAATAAACAAATGGGACCTAATGAAACTTAAAAGCTTTTGCACAGCAAAGGAAACCATAAACAAGACCAAAAGACAGCCCTCAGAATGGGAGAAAATATTTGCAAATGAAGAAACTGACAAAGGACTAATCTCCAAAATTTACAAGCAGCTCATGCAGCTCAATATCAAAAAAACAAACAACCCAATCCAAAAATGGGCAGAAGACCTAAATAGACATTTCTCCAAAGAAGATATACAGACTGCCAACAAACACATGAAAGAATGCTCAACATCATTAATCATTAGAGAAATGCAAATCAAAACTACAATGAGGTATCACCTCACACTGGTCAGAATGGCCATCATCAAAAAATCTACAAACAATAAACGCTGGAGAGGGTGTGGAGAAAAGGGAACCCTCATACACTGTTGGTGGGAATGTAAATTGATACAGCCACTATGGAGAACAGTATGGAGGTTCCTTAAAAAACTACAAATAGAACTACCATATGACCCAGCAATCCCACTACTGGGCATATACCCCGAGAAAACCATAATTCAAAAAGAGTCATGTACCAAAATGTTCACTGCAGCTCTATTTACAATAGCCAGGACATGGAAGCAACCTAAGTGTCCATCGACAGATGAATGGATAAAGAAGATGTGGCACATATATACAATGGAATATTACTCAGCCATAAAAAGAAACGAAATTGAGTTATTTGTAGTGAGGTGGATGGACCTACAGTTTGTCATACTGAGTGAAGTAAGTCAGAAAGAGAAAAACAAGTACCATATGCTAACGCATATATATGGAATCTAAAAAAAAATGGGGGGCTTCCCTGGTGGCACAGTGGTTGAGAGTCCGCCTGCCGACGCAGGGGACACAGGTTCGTGCCCCGGTGCAGGAGGTTCCCACATGCCACGGAGCGGCTAGGCCCGTAAGCCATGGCCGCTGAGCCTGCGCATCCGGAGCCTGTGCTCCGCAACGGGAGAGGCCACAACAGTGAGAGGCCCGCATATCGCAAAAAAAAAAAAAAAAAAGGTCATGAAGAACCTAGGGGCAAGATGGGAATACAGACGACGCAGACGTACTAGAGAATGGACTTGAGGACACGGGGAGGGGGAAGGGTAAGCTGGGAAAAAGTGAGAGAGTGGTAGTGTATATAAGGATATATATACACTACCAAATGTAAAATAGATAGCTAGTGGGAAGCAGTCGCATAGCACTGGGAGATCAGCCCAGTGCTTTTTGACCAGCTGGAAGGGTGGGATAGGGCGGTGGGGGGGAGGGAGGGAGGGAGATGCAAGAGGGAAGAGATATGGGGTTATATGTATATGTATAACTGATTCACTTTGTTATAAAGCAGAAACTAACACACCATTGTAAAGCAATTGTACTCCAATAAAAACGTTAAAAAAAAAAAAGATCAGTGTTGGCCAGGGGTTAGGGAAGTAGAGGGTGATGAATAGGCAGAGCACAGAGGATTTTTAGGGTAGTGTAAATGCTCTATACATTATTGTAATGATGGCTGTATGTCATTATACATTTCTCCAAACCCGTAAAATATATAACACCAAAAGTGAACGGTAATATAAACTAGAAACTTTGGGTGTTAATGATGTGTCAATATAGGCTCATCAACTGTAAAAAATATACCACTTTGGTGTGGGATGTTGATTGTAGGCAAAGCTGTGGAGGGACAAGGGATATATATATATCCCTTGTATCTGTACTTTTTGTTCAATTTTGCTGAGAACCTAAAACTCTCCAAATGAAATAAATTTTATTAATTAAAAAGTTTTAAGAAAACTTTGAAAATATAGAAAATTATAAAGATCATATGGTAGTTCTATTTTTTTAAGGAACTTCCATACTGTTTTCCACAGTGTCTGCACCAATTTACATTCCCACCAACAGTGTCTTAGGGTTCCCTTTTCTCCACGTCCTGGCCAACATTTGTTATTTATAGACTTTTTTTATGATAGCCATTCTGACATGTGTGAGGTGATACACCACTGTGGTTTGATTTGCATTTCTCTGATGATTAGTGATGCTGAGCATCTTTTCATGTGCCTGCTGGCCATCTGTATATCCTCCTTGCAAAAATGTCTATTCAGGTTTTCTGTGCCTTTTTCAAACAGCCTGTTTGTTTTTTTTTAATTGAGTTGTATGAGCTGTTTATATATTTTGAATGTTAACCCATTATTGGTCATATCATTTGCAAATATTTTCTCCCATTCGGTAGGTTGTGTTTTTGTTTTGTCAATTGAATCACTATGTTGTACACCTGAAATTAATATAATACAGTAACTCAACTATACTTCAATTTTAAAAAGAGAAAAGCATGAATAAAAATCACATGTAACTTCATTACCCAGAGAAATCTGTCTCTCTGTCTCTCTGTCTCTCTCTCTCTCTCTCTCTCTGTCTTTGTCTCTCTCTCTTTATCTCTCTGGGTGTATGTGTGTCTCTCTCTGTGTGTGTACAGCCTTGTACACCTTTTTCTATGCAAACATACATATTTTTTCACAAAATTGGAATCATGCTCTCCATTCAGTTTTGTATTTACCTTTAAAATATACTTTCAACATTTCCCCCATGACATTAAGCATTCTATTATAATATGCCTTTTAATGGATAAACTCAGCTTGCCTGAAAAATGAAGGAAAAGAACCTGAAAAGGCATTAGGGTCAAATAAAGATTTTGTTCAATTTAGAAGTAACCAGAACATGTTTATGGGTCAAGGAGAAAGACTCCATCGGGTGACCGAAGAGGACTATTTATTGAATGAACTGAAGGTGGATATGGGAGGAGAAGGCAGAGAGAGTTAGGTTATAGGACAGTGGGATTTAGCCTTGGGAAGCAGCAAGCATATTTTCAGATGGAAACAGATGTACTTTGAGTTGCATAGTTGGGGAGATGATGAAGAGATTGCTGGCTGCCTTTGATATTTGCAGTAAACTAAATGTGTAGTCATCTTTTAACATATAGGAAAAAGAGAAGTTAATTTCAACTGATAGTTGAAAGCTGGCATCTTTCCTGACAGCAGAGGACTAGGGAATTAAAAAGGAGATGAAGCCATCATAAATAGGTGCATATTGTATTACTTAACGTGAACTTAGAGCACGTGGAAATATAAATAACCCCATAGATATTGCTGAGATCTAATGGCCACACAGATTTTATTCAAATAAATTATTTGAATCTGCTTGGTCCTTCTCACACTGCAGGTTCGTTAAATACTCTTTAAAATCTACCAAAAGGAACCCTTTATTGGCTGGCATGGTTGTGGGGAAGAAGAGATAAATGTATCTTATCCTTGTGTAACTTTGCATTTTTATTTTCTTCATAGACATGTGACACTCTGGCCTCTTACCTCTAGGTAGAGTAATAAAGCTCAGACTTTTCAAAGAAATTACGTTATTCAACTCAAAAATCCTAATTTCTTATTTCTAAACTACATAGCAACAGACTTAAATACTAGCCGTTTAATCTTTGTTTTTTTCAGTTCACTTGGTCTATAGAAATTACTAGTGAAACATTTCTGTATCTATATAATAAAAATATAAGCTGATAAGAAATAAATGATGAAAATGAGAATTTCCCACTCTTGTTTCTCTGTGATTTAAAATTTGTATGTTTGTTTTTGTTATATACTCAACAAAAGTATAAAAAAAAGTTCTATAGTCATGGTAGCAGAAGGTTTCCAGTACAATTTATTCAATAAGTGTCAGCCAAAGCCATCAATTATGCTCCATCCAGTGCTGACCTTGGAAATAGGAGACCCCTGTTCTACAATCAGTTCTTCCACAGCTGAGTGGTTTGGGGAAAGTCTTTTGTCCTTACTTGCTCTTTCTAAATAAAATGATTTAACTTGGTTATCTGTATGGTCTCATTCAAGGTCCTGAATTCCATATCTATATTTAAATTTGCATAGCAGGACATCAAAATAATTAATAATTATGGTTTTAGACTGCCCTGCTGTGTAGATTACATCAGTGGGTGTAATGGAAAACAACCACTGAAATGAACTCTTAAGTGGCTTCAAGAATAAAATTGCTGCTGGCAGTGTTGGTATCTTACAAAAACAACCAACAGGTTTAAAGGTCAGCTATGCAAAGTTGTTTATATTACGACTATGCTTCTTTCCCTATCAGATAATCTTCATATGATGCTACTGAATGTAAGTGAAAAATATCCCATAGTACCCAATAATCTTAGGAAATGGTCACAGTGTACTAAAGGAAATTAAGGTAACAAGAGCAATTATTAGAGTCAAGCAATGAGGTGGAGAAGCTTGAAATGACATTTTGAATTTAGAAATTCTATTTATAGTCACTGGAACTTTCCAAGATGCTTTAGTTTTGGACTTACATGTTTTGGACATATTCTCAACTTCAAAGCAAATTTACCTGAAAAGCATTATGTGATTCTGTTCATTCATTTGAGCTTACATAGTATGTGAGGGGAAATAACCTGATATTTGCCGGGGGGGAAACCCAAAGATAGTTTCCCCATATTCAGGAATAGCTGGATGTTTAACATACATGTAGTGACTTACTGCCAACATGATTCATTTCAAATAAATAATTAAGCAACTCCAATTAAGTAATTCTAGTATACAATCTATATTTTAATCTACCAATACTTCTATCTAGAATTTCTCTGGACAAATGCTATTACTGCTGTTAGTATGAAAACAGATGCCCCTTTTATTCCAGAAAGACAGTCTTGTAGAGAAAAGACTCTACAAAAGATCTGTACAGATGATACAGATACAGTCTTTAATCAGATGATTAAAGACTTGTTTTCTAATATACCACTGTAATAAGGAAATTCATGTAATCAATCAGGGAAATATACTGGGAATTCTTACATCTGTTAAGGAACAGGGGACCAGCTGCATATTCTCCCAGATTACTTCATAAATACTTAATAACATATTATATCATCTGGCTATTTAGTTTACAACTAGTTGGTCTGTCACATCTGTCAGAACAAAGTGCCTTTGTCTTGTAAAAAATAAAAGCAAGGAGTCCACCAGAAATGAATGTTTTACCATTTTACAATTTTAGAGTGTAGGATAACAAGGAAAGCTCCTCTTTAGAAAAAAAATGAAATAAGATGTACAGAATAATTTGCTTATCAAGTTATTATAATACATGCTTGCAGGAAATTCCATGACTAAATGAGTAAATAAATGAAAGCAACTAATTTTTTTTTTTTCATTTTGTCAGTATAGCTGCTCTGGAGGGATTGCCCTCTAAGTAGTCGCCTTGTCAGGAAATAGAAATGGAGCAAGGATAGAAAGATTTATAGACTTCCTGTCCATTTCCACGACAGAGAATGTGGGCTTTCTTGTTATTATTAATATTTGATCTCTGCAAACTGAGGAAGTGTCTGGCCTCTTATTGCTGAAATGCCAGAAAAACTCACAAAGTCACTATCATTTGTCTCAGAGACTCTCATTTGATTCTTTGGGTTAAAAAGCTCAGTGGAAGCAAAAGTCAGAATCTTCTACACTTCCTGGGATTTAAACTATTTAACAATCCACAGATTAAATTATTAAATAGTAATATAGGCAGGGTTCCCAGAGTAATGATGCATCTTTGTCAGTCATTTAGTTTGTCCCATCCAGTTAAGTCTAACCAATTAGAAAACCCGGACTAAAACAATAGTAGGAAATTACTGTAAACTAACCAGATGGCTTCATATATTTTCCTGCATGGGTCCAAAATATTTTTCTAACCACTTGGTAAGGCCTGAGATAGGCTCTCCATTAGTCTCTACATGTTTCTCAACCATTTGGCTATTATCTGAGGATATATACGTTAAAAAAAATTTGGTGCATATTGCCAAATAATTTCAGAAATATGGTACACATTTGTACCCCTAAAATAATAAATTTACAGCTTTAATTTTTTTTCTCAAATTGTAGCTAAAAACTGGTGTTTTGTTTTTTAGCTTACAGATCATTGTGTATGAGGGTAAAAATATTTTTTGGCTTATTTATCAAACTTATTCTTTGTTAAATTTTTATTTCCTCCCTTATAAAATTTTATTAATCTCATTTTTCTATGTAGTCATTGCCTTTCTTTTAATTGGTTAATTAGAACTCTTAACATACTACGGAGGTTAGCATTTGTCATTGATGATGATTATAATGATGACTGCATTTTAGAGTTATTGGCCCTTTTTCTTTCATACATGTTAAAAAATTTTGTTCAGTATTTTGTCTGCATTTTAATTTTTGGTAAGGTATATTTAGAAAAGCAGTCTACTTTTTTATTGAAGTATAGTTGATATATAGTAATAGTATATAAGTTACAGGTGTACAATATAGTGTTTCACAATTTTTAAAGGTTATACTCTATTTATAGTTATTAGAAAATATTGGCTATATTGCCCTGTTGTACAATATATCCTTGTAGCTTATTTTACCCTAATAGTTTGTACCTCTATATCCTATATTGCCCTTTCCCTCTTCCTTTTCCCCACTGGTAACCACTAGTTTGTTCTCTATATCTGATTCAGACTCCACATTTTAACAAGTCTGCAAGATGATCCGTATGTTCACTGTAAAGCTCTTTGCTTATCTGTACCACAGTGCCCCCTCATGTAAAGGGCCTTCTCTTCTCTAATCAAACTCCCCAAGCTCAGAACTGTTCTCCATGAAGCTACCTTGTACCACTCTCCCTCACCATGCTCTCTCTTTTATAGAATTCCTACTGCAAGTTTCTACTCATTCTGACACTTAATATTCTATCTTTCTCAAAACATGTTGGCCTTTCCTAACTAGATAGATTATAATTGCCTGAGCAAAGGCTTGATTTGTTTTCCCCAATACACCTGGATAGATGATAAATGTTTATAGCTCAAATATACTGGTTCAATACTTTCTAAGCTGAATATCATTTCAGTGTTTTCACATTTTAGAAATATTTGATTTTATTTTGTAACATATCCTACTGACTCTTTAAAGTTTATTCTATGCCTCAGAAGAATTCAAATATATATCTGTCTCTCTAAATAAGCTGGTGAAACATTTCTACCTGTACCAGGTTTCCCTAAAATATAATAACTAACATTCATTGATTTATCTCTATGTTCCAAACACTTCTTATTGTATTTAAACCTTGATACTCAGCAAGGAAATATGTTCTATTGTTTCCCAGACCTATCTTACAGATGGAGAAAAGTTAATGATCTTGCCTAAGGTCACACAGTGGTAAGTGGTGGAACCAGGCTGGGAACTCATAATGATTCTTAACCATTAGGTACACAGCCTACTTCATTTGCCTGCATAATTAATATGCACTGTTAATTCACATTCATCAGAATTACAGAGAAATGTCAAGATATGTGAAGATTAATTATAGGATGCCTCTAAGATATTTGATTCCTTGAGAAAAATACTAAATAGGTATGGAAAAGACTCCACTTTTAGAGTGTTAGGTAATTCTTTGCCATCACTACTTATGAATAGATGTGAATCTGTAACAGCATTTCTAGTTTCTTTTAATGTAAAGCTGGAGGAGTTACATGGTAATCGTTTATTTACAATCGTCAGAATTTGCTCTAATTTGGATATGTGTCAAGCTTATTGCCTGCAGATAACTAATTTTTAAAGAAAATCTTTTTTTCTGAGAAGTCTATAACAGAATAGTGATGTGTTGACTGAAGTTAATACCCTATGGCAATGTTGTGATTACTAGAAAAATCTAAAGTAACCCAAATTTTTAAAAACAAAATTAACCTTGTTAAGAAAAAGGTGCAAAGGTCAAGGAATAACCCAAGCAATATATTCTTCACATCTAAAGCATTACTAACACAGCAATTTACACTGGTAGTTACATTCAATAGTATTTCAGAAGTAATATATACAACAAGCCTCTCCATGACTACCATATTTCAATAATGTGTGTTCTTTCCCAATACACTCCGCAGCAGAAAATGGTGGAATATGAAAAGCAGGGGCTTGGGAGCCAGGCAGGCCTGAGGTTGAATTCCAAATTATTGTTAACCTTGGGCAAGTTTAACTTCTTAGAAAACCTGTTTCCTAAACTGGAACATAAGAATAAAATGTCTCTCTTGCAAGGCTTTCTAAGAATAAATATAATGTCTGTAAATTTCCTTAAGATGTTTAAAATAGTATAGCTAGCATTACTACTTCAGGCACATTAGTTCCCAGTCATATTGCAAAGATTACAAATAAGGGAAATGGATGTACTTTTAAAATGTTCCTATAGGGTGACTTTAACAAGACAGTGAAATAAAAAGCCTCAGACTTTGTTCCCCATAGAAACACAAACTTAACAACAATATACCACCTAAAAAGCCTTTAAGAGAACTCCAGACACTAGTTAAGAAACCACAGTATCCCAGACAAGTGCAAAGCCAAGCCCAGCCTCATTGAAATGGATAAGAAAAGCCATTGCATTTCACCCATAATAGCTCTTCCCCCAAACCAGCACAGAAACACACCTTAATGAAATAGAGACCTAAGAATTATATGACAAAGAGTCAAAATAATCATCTTAAAGAAGCTCAATGAACTTTAAGAGAAAACTGACAACCAAATGAAATCAGGAAAATTATGCATGAACAAAATGAGAATATTAACAAAGAGACAGAGTTTTAAAAAATAGAATTTCTGGAATTGAAGAATACAATAACCAAATTGAAAAATACAGTAGCAGGGTTCAACAGTTCTCATCAAACCAAAGAAATATCAGCAAACTCAAAGATAGGCCATTTGAAATTATCAAGTCAGTGAAACAAAAAGGAAAAAGAATGAATATAAGTGGAAAAAAAGTCTTAGGGGCTAATGAGACACCATTAGGTGGGCCAATATACACATTATGAAAGTCCTAGAAGACAGAGAGATAGAAGCAGAGAGTGTACTTGAAGAAATGATGGCCAAATATTCCCAAATTTGAGGAAGAAAATGGACAACCAAATATAAGAAACTCAAAAGATTCCAACTAGGATGAACCCAAAGCGACCCACACTGAAACACATTATAATCAAACTGTCAAAAATCAAAGACAAAGAGAGGATTTATGAAAGAAGCAAGAAGAATGCAACTCATCACATTCAAGGGCACTCCCATAAGATTATCAATGGATTTCTCAGCAGAAACATTACAAGTCAGAAGGGAGTGGAATGATATATTCAAAGTGCTGAAAGAAAAAAATAATGCCAACCAAGAATACTTTATCTGACAAAACTATCCTTCAAAAATGATGGAGAAATAAAGACCTTCCCATATAAACAAAAGCTGAGAGATTTCATCACCACTAGACCTGCCTCATGAGAATATAAAGTCCTTAGAACTGTAATGAAAGGATTATAGAACCTGAAAATAAAGCTCTCTGGTACAGGTAAATATATAGGAAAATACAGAATTTGGAAATACTGTAATTGTAGTGTGTAAATCTATTTTAATTCTAATATAGAACTTAAGATATAAAAGCATAAAAATAACTATAAAACTATGATAATGTACACAAAATATAAAAGGTATATTTTGTGACACTGATAACATAAGTGGGGGGGATGTAAAGGAGTAGAGTTTTTTATGCAATTGAAGTTAATTTGCTATCAGTTTCAAATTGATTGTTATAAGATGTTTTAATAATCCTCTATGGTAACCACATAGGAAATATTGATAGAAGACACACAAAAGAAAATAAGAAAGGAATCGAGGACTTGCCTGGTGGCACAGTGGTTAAGAAACTGCCTGCCAATGCAGAGGACATGGGTTCGAGCCCTGGTCCAGGAAGATCCCACATGCTGCAGAGCAACTAAGCCCATGTGCCACAACTACTGAGCCTGCACTCTAGAGCCCACAAGCCACAACTACTGAGCTTGTGTGCCACAACTACTGAAGCCTGCGCAGCTAAAGGCCATGCTCCACAACAAAGACAAGCCACCACAATGAGAAGCCCATGCACCACAACAAAGAGTAGCCCCCACTCACCACAACTAGAGAAAGCCCATGCACAGCAACAAAGACCCAACACAAAAGTAAATAAATAAATAAATGTATTTAAAGAAAAAAAGAAAGAAAGGAATCAAGGCATGTCACTACAAAAAAAATCAATCAAAGAAGGTAGGAAACGAAGAAAAGGAGGACAAAATAATTATAAGATATACAGAAAACATTTTTAATGGCAATAGTATGTCCTTCCCTATCAATAATTACTGAAGGGCTTCCCTGGTGGCACAGTGGTTGAGAGTCTGCCTGCCAATGCAGGGGACATGGGTTCAAGCCCTGGTCTGGGAAGATCCCACGTGCCGCGGAGCGACTGGGCCCATGAGCCACAACTACTGAGCCTGCACGTCTGGAGCCTGTGCTCCGCAACAAGACAGGCCGCAACAGTGAGAGGCCCGCGCACCGCGAAGAAGAGTGGCCCCCGCTCACTGCAACTAGAGAAAGCCCTCGCACAGAAACGAAGACCCAACATACCCAAAAATAAATAAATAAATTTATTTTAAAAATAATAATAATTACTGAAAATATAAATGATTGAATTCCCCATTCAAAAGACATAGAGTGGCTGACTTGATTAAAAAACAAAACAAACAAAAAACAAAAACAAGATGCATCTATATGCTGTCTATTGCTGTCTATAGGAGTCTCACTTTAAATGTAACACATGGGCTGAAAGTGACAGGATGAAAAAAGATATTGCATGCAAATGGCAACCAAAACAGAGAAGTGGTGGTCATACTTTTATCATGCAAAATGTATTTTAAGTCAAAAACTTAAGTAACAAAAGACAAAGAAGGACATGACAAAAGTATGAATTCACCAGAAAGATATAACAATTATAAATATATATGCACCTAACAGCACAGCACCCAACGACATGAAGCACACTGACAAAAAAAAAAGGGAGAAATAGACAGTAACACAATAATAAGAAGAAATTTCAATATCCCAATTTCAATAGTGTATAGAACAATGAGACAGAAGATCAGTAGGAAGGAGAGGATATAAACAACACCATAGCCCAGGGGACCTAACAAACATATATAGAACATTCCCTCTAACTGCAGCAGAATACATATTGTTTTCAAGTGCACACAAATATTTCTCCAGGACAAATCACAAGTTAGGCCACAAAATAAGTTTTAACAGATTTTAAAAGATTGAAATCATACCAAGAATCTTTTCTGACCACAATAGAATGAAACTAGAAATCAATAGCAAGGGAAAGCAGGAAAATTCACAAATATTTAGATTAAAAAACACACTCTTGAACAACCAATGCATCAAAGAATAATTCACAAGGGAAATTAAATTAGAAAATATCTGCAGAGAAATGAAAATGAGAACACAACATACCAAACTCATAGGATGTAGCAAAGGCAGTATTATGAAGGAAGTATATAATAATAAATGCCAATATTAAAAAAGAAAAAAGATATCAAATCAACAACCTAACTTTACACCTCAAGTAACCAGAAAAGTAACAAAATAAACCCAAAGTTAGCAGAAGGAAACAAAACAAACAAACTCGTACAAAAAAGAGATCATATTTGTGGCAACCAGATACATGGGATAGGGCAGGGGGAATTAGATGAAGGTGGTCAAAAGTTACAGTCTTCCAGTTATAAGATAAATAAGTACTAGGGATGTTTGTTTCTTTAGAATTTAAACTGTCCTATAGTTAAATGTAGTTAAATGTAAACTGTTCTATAGCATATAGAGGACACTTGTGTGTTTCTTCCTAGAAAAACATTAGGAAGAGCCAGGGAGAAGAGCGCAGACTGCTAGCAACATCACAGGAATTGCCTGTGGCCTTCATCTTACTTCCCTTGCTGGTGGGCTGGCAGAGAAGCTTTCTCTATTTTGTCACAATATTAATAATCCAATATGAAAAGAATCTTGTAGTTACATTCCTGGTGGGTGGGAAAGTTTCCTGTTTTGCTAGTCTCATTTCTCAAGTCTTGGGGCTTATAGTCAGAACCTAAACTTACTTATATGTTATGACAATAGTGAAAGTGTAATGTGAAATTAATAGTGAGGCTCCTATGTAAATCTTCATCCCAGAAGTCTGACACAGGTTTTGTGGTTTCAGTTGAAGCTGATGGTTATTATTTATACTAACTCCTTCACTGAGGCAAATGCTACTGAATTGCTAAATTATAGCTGTTTCCACTGTCACTGCTGAGCCTTCCAACAGAGAATCAGTTCATAAACAGTAATTTTGTGTTGCTGTTGACTGTCAAGCCAATTTAAGATAGCAAAGAGTAGCTTGACAGGTATATTTGAAAGATTCAGTGAAACTCATAGCTTCCCTACAAAATTGTCTTGAACATGAACCCTGCACTGAAGGAAAACTAACAAAAACAAATGTGGTGCAACATACAATTGCCAAATAACAGACTTTATTCATGCCCGTGACAAATATTTCCTGAATGCCACTGTGTGCCTGACCCCATGGAGGCAGCAGAACTATAAGCATGAAAGACACCGTCCCTACCCTCAGATAGTATAGTGTCCAGAGGGGGAGTTAGAAAGGAAATTATTTTTTTTAAGTGTGGGAAGCAGAGTGCTATGTAAAATTTTACTCTTCCTGGTAGGATCAGAGAAGTCTTCTGAATAGAGAGTGGTTTTCATTGAATTTTGAGGGCCTATAGTTTAAATAGGTTCTTTACCATCCAGTGGAAATAGTGACCAACTGGGCAACCAGCCACTTAGAGTTTATCTAATTTAACTCCGTGAGGTAAGTACTATTACATCCCTCTTTGGCGAAAAGAGAAACTGAGACTTGGAGAAGTACAGTAACTTGCCCAGAGTCACAAGGCTGGTAAGAGATAGAGCTCAGATGAAAGTCCAGACAAGCCAGTTCTCTGAGCTTGCTTTCTCCCTATCTGCACATGGCTATTTATTGCAGTTGGTAAGGGGGGAAGGACAATGCAGGCAGATGAAGCAGTCCGTACAGAGCTCTGATCACCTGAAACTTAAGAGTGCCTCTAGCAGAGTGCTGGCAGCTGAAACCAGCCAAAGCACAGGTCTGGTAATGTGAGCCAGGCCTTTATCTTATAGATACTGTAAGAAGGCTGGTCCTGCTTTTTCCTAACTTCTATGTGTCACCTCGCAGAACTGGGGGTTGGAGTCACCTGACTTCCATCTGCAGGCTGGTGTCAACCATCACAGGCAGAAGAATTAATCTTGACATTTGCTGAAAGGAATGGATACAGGCAGATGTATGGTCCCAGTCCTGAGGTGAATCACATTCTCCCTGCCTCACCATGTACCCCACTTCTGCAAACAGAACCTAATATATTCTCTGTTCCAGCAATCTAGACTCAGAAATGTGTCAATGACTCGGCTAACCCCAGCACAGGAAGCCCCTCTGCCCACCTGCTAGCCTAGTTCATGATCCAGATCCCCCAGGGTGCTCTATTCCACCACAATGAACTACTTCATACCCATCCCATTTAAATTCAGAATCATTTAACTTAAGCAAAAGTAATCCACTTTTAATTATGATACAGATAGGAAACCCAATATTGGAGAGAGAGAACATAATGAGTTTGAAGCACTAATTCTGGTATATTGTGACACCTAAACAAATTTATAGTGATGATGTAGACATGATTTAAAAAGTAATAATCACAGAACTATACAAACCTTTATATCAAGTTCAAGAACAGGTAAAGCTAATTTATCATGATAGAAGTCAGAAAAATAGTTACCTCTTAGGAGAGAGTCATATTACTTAGAAAGGGGCAAAAAGGAACTTGTGGAGTAATGGAAATGCTCTTCATCTCATCTTGATCTGGTTGGTAGTTATACTTAAGATTCAAGCATTTTACTAGCATGCACATTATACCTGAATTTTTTAAATGCAAAAACAAAAGAGGACAGACTTTTGAGAACTGATCAGTTTGAGAACTGATTCACTTTCTCTGTCCCTGGTTTTCAAATATGTTTACCCTTAACCCCTCAAGAAGATGAATGTCTGTACTGAAATATTTTTTCTCCTACAAAAGCAGATATTTCCACCTCTCACCATCAAATTCTACTAATTTTATTTGGTGAAAAACAGAATTACTTAGTTAGGGTCTAAAAAAGACTAAATTTTCAAAACATTTTTTCGTCTGCAACCTATAAAAGGAAGCATGCCTAGAAACAATTGGCAACTGGCAAGGACAAATTAAACTCACCTAGGTTTTTGTTTTAATTGAAAGTTTGATTACATTAACTTGGCTACATTAAGGCGATTTATTTTTGCTTGGCTGGCTGTAGCTAAGCATTAGTAAGAGAATGTTTTTGAAACAGTTACAAATTGTTATTGTCTCTTTATGTTCTTTTAATTTTTCTCTTCATTATACTTTTGTCCTCTACCTCAGGCTTTAAATGTTGTTCACTCCTTATAATGAAAATTAAATGTTGCATTTTAATCTCTAAAACACAAATTATTTTGAGAATTTCTGTCAGTAAGAACAATTACCAGTCATGAATTATATTAACTATCAGACAACTACCATATAGAATCACTCTTTGAGGCATAAGGTCAATGAATTAAATTTCATTTTCTGGGTGATATTCAGAAATGACTTAGGGGTGAAAGCATGTTAAGCTAAAGTAAGTGGAGACAGTGCATTATTTAACAGCATCTGAACTGAATTCTAACTGCCTACATAAGCAATTCATCAATCTCACCATCTACTATGGACACAGAGGATATAATTCCCTGTCACCTGACACAAAATAAATATGAAAGAGCCATCATACATTTTTGGTTTCCAAGTATACTGAACAATTGAAAATTAAAAAGGATTTTCAATTATTCTCAAAATTGGATTTTGTCATAAGATGACAAGTTATATTTAGAGTATAACAATTTATTGGTTGGGCTTGGTAAAGATTGTTCCAGCAATTACTAGATTTAATTAAGGGCTTTATGTCTCTCTTCCCATCTTTCTCACAAACAAACAAAGTAAGATTTGGTCCCAAAATTAAAATTTGGCATTGCATGTATTTTTTTAAATTAGTAAATAAATTTAATCATAAAAATTCTATTTCAGCCTTATAAATTTGGTGTGTGAATAACTCATCAAAGAAACTGTGAAGTGGGAGACCTTCAAGATGGCAGAGGAGTAAGACATAGAGATCACCTTCCTCCCCAAAAATACATGAGAAATACATCTACATGTGCAGCAACTCCGACAGAACACCTATTGAATGCTGGCAGAAGACCTCAGACTTCCCAAAAGATATATATTTTTTTCCTTTTGCTCTTTTTGTGAGTGTGTATGTGTTTAAGTTTCTTTGTGTGTTTATTTTCTGTATAGCTCTGCTTTTACCATTTGTCCTAGAGTTCTGTCTGTCCATTTTTTTTAATATAGTTTTTAGCGCTTGTTAAAATTGGTGAATTTGTTTTTTGGTTTCATTGCTCACTTCTTTTTTTCTTTCCTTTCTCTTTGTTTTATATTACTTTTAAATTTTTTTCTTATACTAATTTTTTTAATTTTTTATTTCAATAACTTTTTATTTTTTTCTTTCTTTTTTGCCCCCTTCTCTTCTGAGGCCTGTGGCTGACAGGGTCTTGGTGCTCCAGCCGGGTGTCAGGCCTGTGCCTCTGACATGGGAGAGCCGAGTTCAGGACATTGGTCCACCAGAGACCTCCCAGCTCCCAGCGAAAGCTCTCCCAGAGATCTCCATCTCAATGCTAAGACCCAGCTCCACTCAATGACCAGCAAGCTACAGTGCTGGACACCCTATGCCAAACAATTAGCAAGACAGGAACACAACCCCACCCATTAGCAAAGAGGTTGCCTAAAATCATAATAAGGTCACAGACACCACAAAACACACCACCGGACGGGGTCCTGCCCAAAAGAAAGACAAGATCCAGCCTCATCCACCAGAACACAAGCACTAGTCCCCTCCACCAGGAAGCCTACACAACCCACTGAACCAACATTAGCCACGGGGGGCAGACACCAAAAACAACAGGAACTACAAAACTGCAGTCTGTGAAAAGGAGACCACAAACACAGTAAGTTAAGCAAAATGAGAAGACAGAGAAACTCACAGCAGATGAAGGAGCAAGGTAAAAACCCACCAGACCAAACAAATTAAGAAGAAATAGGCAGTCTACCTGAAAAAGAATTCAGAGTAATGATAGTAAAGATGATCCAAAAACTTGGAAATAGAATGGAGAAAAAAACCAAGCATTTAACAAGGACCTAGAAGAACTAAAGAGCAAACAAACAAAGATGAACAACACAATAAATGAAATTTAAAATTCTCTAGAAGGAATCAATAGTAGAATAACTGAAGCAGAAGAACGGAAAAGTGACCTGGAAGATAAAGTAGTGGAAATAACTACTGCAGAGCAGAATAAAGAAAACAGAATGAAAAGAATTGAGGGCAGTCTTAGAGACCTCTGGGACAACATTAAATGCACCAACATTCGAGTTATAGGGGTCCCAGGAGAAAAAGAAAGGGACTGAGAAAATATTTGAAGAGATTATAGTTGAAAACTTCCCTAATATGGGAAAGGAAAAGTCAAGCCCAGGAAGCACAGAGAGTGCCATAAAGGATAAATCCAAGGAGAAACATGCCAACACACATACTAATCAAACAATCAAAAAATAAATACAACGAAAAAATATTAAAAGCAGCAAGGGAAACAACAAATAACATACAAAGGAATCCCCATAAAGTTAACAGCTGGTCTTTCAGCAAAAACTGGAAGTCAGAATGGAGTAGCAGGACATATTTAAAGTGATGAAAGGGAAAAACCTACAACCAAGATTGCTCTACCCAGCAAGGATCTCATTCAGATTTGATGGAGAAATTAAAGTTTTACAGACAAGAAAAGCTAAGAGAATTGAGCACCACCAAACCAGCTTTACAACAAATGCTAAAGGAAATTCTCTAGGCAGGAAACACAAGAGAAGGAAAAGACCTACAATAACAAACACAAAACAATTAAGAAAATGGTAATAGGAACATACATGTCTATAATTACCTTAAATCAAAGTGGATTAAATGCTCCAAACAAAAGACATAGACTGGCTGAATGGGTACAAAAACAAGACGTGTATATATGCTGTCTACAAGGGACCCACTTCAGACCTAGGGACACATACAGACTGAAAGTGAAGGGATGGAAAAAGATATTCCATGCAAATGGAAATCAAAAGAAAGCTGGAGTAGCAATTCTTATATCAGAAAAAATGGACTTCAAAATAAAGACTATTACAAGAGACAAAGATGGACACTACATAATGATCAAGGGATCAATCCTAGAAGAAGATATAACACTTGTAAATATTTATGCACCCAACATTGGAGCACCTCTATACATAAGGCAAATACTAACAGCAATAAAAGGGGAATTTGACAGTAACACAATCATAGTAGGGGACTTTAACACCCCACTTTCACCAATGTACAGGTCAACCAAAATGAAAATAAATAAGGAAACACAAGCTTTAAATGATATATTAAATACGATGGACTAAATTTATATTTATACGACATTCCATCCAAAAACAACAGAATACACGTTCTTCTCAAGTGCTCATGGAACATTCTCTAGGAGAGATCATATCTTGGGTCACAAAACAAGCCTTGGTAAATTTTTAAAAATTGAAATCATACCAAGTATCTTTTCTGACCACAATGCTCTGAGACTAGATATCAATTACAGGACAAAATCTGTAAAAAAATACAAACACATGGAGGCTAAACAATACACTACTTAATAAACAAGAGATCAGTGAAGAAATCAAAGAGGAAATCAAAAACTAAGTAGAAACAAATGACAATGAAAACACAATGACCCAAAATCTATGGGATGCAGCAAAAGCAGTTCTAAGAGGGAAGTTCACAGCCATAGAGTCCTACCTCAAGAAACAAGAAACATCTCAAAAAAACAACCTAATCTTACACCTAAAGCAATCAGAGAAAGAAGAACAAAAAAACCCAAAAGTTAGCAGAAGGAAAGAAATCATAAAGATCAGATTAGAAATAAATGAAAAACAAATGAAGGAAACAATAAGAAAGATCAATAAAACTAAGAGCTGGTTCTTTGAGAAGATAAACAAAATTGATAAACCATTAGCCACACTCATCAAGAAAAAAAGGGAAAAGACTCAATTCAATAGAATTAGAAATGAAAAAGGAGACGTAACAACTGACACTGCAGAAATACAAAGGATCATAAGGGATTACTACAAGCAACTATATGCCAATAAAATGGACAACTTGGAAGAAATGGAAAAATTCTTAGAGAAGCCCAACTTCCTGAGCTGAAACAGGAAGAAATAGAAAATATAAACTGAAGCATGTCACAAGCACTGAAATTGAAACTGTGATTTAAAATATTCCAATAAACAAAAGCCCAGCACCAGATGGATTCACAGGTGAATTCTATTAAACATTTAGAGAAGCACTAACATCTATCCTTCTCAAACTCTTCCAAAATATAGCAGAGGGAGGAACACTCACAAACTCATTCTATGAGGCCACCATCACCCTGATACCAAAACCAGACAAAGGTGTCACACAGAAAGAAAACTACAGGCCAATTACACTGATGAACAGAGATGCAAATATCCTCAATAAAATACTAGCAAACAGAATCCAACAGCACATTAAAAGGATCATACACCATGATCAAGTGGGGTTTATGCCAGGAATGCAAGGATTCTTCAATATATGCAAATCAATCAATGTGATACACCATATTAACAAATGGAAGGAGAAAAACCATATGATCATCTCAATAGATGCAGAAAAAGCTTTTAACAAAATTCAACACCCATTTATGATAACAACCCTCCAGAAAGTAGGCATAGAGGGAACTCCTCAACATAATAAAAGCCATATATGACAAACCCACAGCCATCGCTCCCAATGGTTAAAAACTGTAACCATTTCCTCTCAGATCAGGAACAAGCAAGGTTGTCCACTCTCACCACTAATATTCAAAACAGTTTTGGAAGTTTTAGCCACAGCAATCAGAGAAGAAAAGAAGTGAAAGGAATCCAAATCGGAAAAGAAAAAGTAATGCTGTCACTGTTTGCAGGTGACATGAAACTATACATACAGAATCCTAAAGACACTACCAGAAAACTACTAGAGCTAATCAATGAATTTGGTAAAGTAGCAGGATACAAAATTAATGCACAGAAATCTCTGGCATTCCTATACACTAATGATGAAAAATCTGAAAGAGAAATTAAGGAAACACTTCCATTTACCACTGCAACAAAAAGAATAAAATACATAGGAATAAACCTACCTAAGGATACAGAAGACCTGTATGCAGCAAACTATAAGACACTGATGCAAGAAATCAAAGATGACACAAACAGATGGAGAGATATACCATGTTCTTGGAATGGAGGAATCAACATTGTGAAAATGACTCTACTACCCAAAGCAATCTACAGATTCAGTGCAATCCCTATCAAACTACCATTGGCATTCTCCACAGAACTAGAACAAAAAATTTCACAATTTGTATGGAAACACAAAAGACCCCGAATAGCCAAAGCAATCTTGAGAAAGAAAAACGGAGCTGGAGGAATCAGGCTCCCTGACTTCAGACTATACTACAAAGCTACAGTCATCAAGACAGTATGTTACTGGCACAAAAACAGAAATAGAGATCAATGGAACAGGATAGAAAGCCCAGAGATAAACCCACACACATATGGTCACCTTATTTTTGATAAAGGAGGCAAGAATATCCAATGGAGAAAAGAAAGCCTCTTCAATAAGTGGTGCTGGGAAAACTGGACAGCTACATATAAAAGAATGAAATAAGAACACTCCCTAACACCATACATGAAAATAAACTCAAAATGGATTAAAGACCTAAATGGAAGGCCAGACACTATAAAACTCTTAGAGGAAAACATACGCGGAACACTCTATGACATAAATCACAGCAAGATCCTTTTTGACCCACCTCCTAGAAAAATGGAAATAAAAACAAAAATAAACAAATGGGACCTAATGAAACTTAAAACCTTTTGCACAGCAAAGGAAACCATAAACAAGACCAAAAGACAGCCCTCAGAATGGGAGAAAATATTTGCAAATGGAGAAACTGACAAAGGACTAATCTCCAAATTTTACAAGCAGCTCATGCAGCTCGATATCAAAAAAACAAACAACCCAATCAAAAATGGGCAGAAGACCTAAATTTCTCCCAAGAAGATATGCAGATTGCAAACAAACACATGAAAGGATGCTCAACATCATTAATCACTAGAGAAATGCAAATCAAAACTACAATGAGGTATCACCTCACACCAGTCAGAATGGCCATCATCAAAATATCTACAAACAATAAATGCTGGAGAGGGTGTGGAGAAAAGGGAACCCTCTTGCACTGTTGGTGGGAATGTAAATTGATCCAGCCACTATGGAGAACAGTATGGAGGTTCCTTAAAAAACTAAAAATAGAACTACCATACGACCCAGCAATTCCACTACCAGGCATATACCCTGAGAAAACCTTAATTCAAAAAGAGTCATGTACCAAAATGTTCATTGCAGCTCTGTTTACAATAGCCAGGACATGGAAGCAACCTAAGTGTCCATCGACAGATGAATGGATAAAGAAGATGTGGCACGTATATACAATGGAATATTACTCAGCCATAAAAAGAAACAAAATCGAGTTATTTGTAGTGAGGTGGATGGACCTAGAGTCTGTCATACAGAGTGAAGTAAGTCAGAAAGAGAAAAAAATAAATACCACATGCTAACACATATATAGAATCTAAAAAAAAAAAAGGTTCTGAAGAACCGAAGGGTAGGACACGAATAAAGACACATGTAGAAAATCGACTTGAAAACACGGGGAGGGGGAAGGGTAAGCTGGGACGAAGTGGGAGAGTGGCATCGACTTATATATACTACCAAAAGTAAAGTAGATAGCTATTGAATGGAAGCAGCCGCATAGCACAGGGAGATCAGCTCCGTGCTTTGTGACCACCTAGAGGGGTGGGATAGGGAGGGTGGGAGGGAGGAGCAAGAGGGAGGAGATGCGGGGATATATGTATATGTATAGCTGATTCTCTTTGTTATAAAACAGAAACTAACACACCATTGTAAAGCAATAATACTCCAATAAATACGTTAAAAAAATAAAAAAGAAACTGTGAAGTCTAGTTATAGAGTTCAAAAAGAGAGTTTCTTCGAAGCAAACTCCTCTACAAATCTGCCACAGTATAAGATCATTTTGACCATGTAATGACACAGCATTTGTTACTTACCTATTCCAAAGAAGCACGTGTTAGACTCTGGCATTTATTTGTCAATATGTCTCCACAATTAGATTACTGGCTACTCAGAGTAAGGGATAATGTCTTTTATATATGTGTATCCCTAAGGCCTACTGAGGTGGCATTCAAAGGATTCCCAGTATATATCTGGTGGAATAAATGAATTAATTTTCCTACTTCCTCTATTTTTCTATTGTAATATCTGATTCTCTCCAAATATATTATCACTTCATTCCTCATTTTTCCCACGCTGTCTCTAATTCTGGCTTCCTCTTGCAAGTATATTCCGTAATACTCTTGGGCCCTGGAATCCACTTTTTTTTGCAGTACGCAGGCCTCTCACTGTTGTGGCCTCTCCCGTTGCGGCGCACAGGCTCTGGATGCGCAGGCACAGCGGCCATGGCTCCCAGCTGCTCCGCGGCATGTGGGATCCTCCCGGACCGGGGCACGAACCTGTGTCCCCTGCATCGGCAGGTGGACTCTCAACCACTGTGCCACCAGGGAAGCCCCCTGGAATCCACTTTTAATTGATTCTTCTAATTCCTTACCAGTTTCATTAACTCTCATCTTGCCAAACTGTATTGTGCCCTTCCAAAGTGACCTTGAAATTGAAATCATTAAGTCAAAACTGTTTCCACAACATATTAGAATCTAAGGGCTGGAAGGACCTTAGACATCATCCGGATCCACCCCTCATTTGCCAGGAAATGAAACTGAGACCCACAGAAAATAAGTGACTTGACTCAAGTCTTACATTACTTTTTCTCAGTTCTGCTTTTTTTAGTTGATATTAAATGCTTCTGTCAAAGAACTTGTCTTATTGGAGAGATGTGAAATTAAGGGCAGAATGAAAGAGGATATGGAAATAGAGGTGCCCTCACGAATAAGACACATGGGCAGCAGCCCTCTTAATGGTAGGCTTAAAACTTGCACACTTCGTAAGATAGTGAAGCCAACTGCATGCCTGAGAGCCTGAAATACCCCATTAGGAATACTCCAATTATTCTCTGGCCCAATCCTTCTTTTTCCCTTTTCCTCTCACTAGTATTATTCCTCAGCAGCACTTTACTCCTGTCTCAGCAGAGCTTGATGCTGGAGCTCTAACAATGTCACCAGGATCTGAGTCCTCTCTTTCCATTTCTTGGCTCCAAAGTCCTCAGTACTGATCAAAACTAGAGCAAGGTGGCTGCAACTCTTCTTCACATATTCTTATTCGAGTCTTGCAGAGAAGAGTACCTTTCTTCCTGAAGCCTCGTAAAAGTCTCATAGTTTGGCTCCTATTTTCATCCCTAAACCATGACTAAGGAGATAGCATGTTGTCCCTGATGTTGGCCAATAAGGGCTCATCCCAGGAGCTAATAGTGAGATCTACCCACCTAAACCACATGGGCTGAGAGTGGGACTTCTCCAAACAAAAACTGGGGCTATTCACAGTTACAGTCCCCTCCATCTGTGTAGTCATCTTGCCCCTACCCCTGTGTGACCTGGGACCTGGAATACCACTAACATTCTTCCCAGAAAGTGCGGTTCCACCCCAGAACCTCAGATAAGAGACTGAGAATTTTGCTTCTGCAAGGAAAGACCTATTTTACCAAATACCTGACTCCACCAGGGACCCATTCCACACTCCTCTGCATGGAGTTTGGTCACATGTTCGAGAAATTCTTCTGCTATGTCATTATTGACCTGCAGCCAATATATTTGTCCCAATTCCCCCAAATTCCTTTAAGTATGCTACTTTTTTTTAAATTGAACTATAGTCGATTTATAATATTGTGTAGTTTCAGGTATACAGCAAAATGATTCATATATATATATAAAAAATATATATCTTTATATATATATATTCTTTTTTCCATTCTTTTCCATTATAGGTTATTACAAGATATTGAATATAGTTCCCTATGCTATATAGTAAGTCCTTATTGTTTAATCCCCCAAAATTCTTTATGGAACAAATTAGGATAAATTCTGTGGTTCCATTTGGTCTGCTGTGAGGAAGGTCATGTGTTCCCTACACAACTGCAATATGAGTGCCCACTAGTGTCTGCCTCAGTTTTGACAAACATAAGTAGGAAAGTTGAAATAGGCCCATCTGGGAATCAGTTGCATTATTTATCACTTCCCTGATATGAAAAGCAATCAATAAAAATATATAAATTTATTAATTTCAACTTGTTTGAATTGAGCTTCAGGATTTCTACCTTTTAAAAGAAACTCTGAATCTTGACCAAAAATGAGATATTTTTTAGGCTTTGAAGCCATTTTCCCCACATGTTTGGAAATGTGATTTTACTGTTTCAGTAATAACCAAAGTTCTACAAACAAACTTAGGTCCAAAAGAAAAATGTACACTCTTATAAACTAATCAAACTACAAAATTGAATTGTATTGCTTACTATGGTCTAGGTTACCAGTCCCATTGTCAGAATATATTGATAGTGAGTTAGTCATTCCTACCCATTTCCCAATTAACAAACTTTTCTATCAAAAGTTAAAAAGAAACAAAAGCTCAACTGGAAATGTACTCCACACCACTCAATGCTTCCTTCACCCTGGGCTTGATGTAGAAAAGGAGAAAGAGTGAGAAACAAAACAAGAAATAGAGTGATTTTTCTTTACCATCTTAGTGAAAGAGAATGTGCTTTTTTAATGAAATTTGCTAGAGGACAAAAGATACAGTATTCTTACTTATAATGCTTTTGTATTAAGGTGACATTCTTCTCTCTATTGCGTTTTTCTGCATTTTGTTTGCTTGCTGACCAACTTGTCTGCCTGTTAGTTAACAAAATGAGAGCATGAAGTAGGTAATGGTTAGATTTGCACTGTATCTCATCCAACTGAAGAAAGGTGATGTGAAAAATACATATTTTGAGCTTGGAAAAACAACATTTTTTACTATGACTTTATTTTTTGACTTTCAATTTTGAAATCAATTTATGGGCTATTCCTGTAAAACAGGTTTTTCCAAACGCAAAAGGGAGATTATTTCATTCAAAAATAGGCAACCCAAGAAAGTTTTTTATGATTGTGACTAAATGAAGTTTTGAACAACACTCACATAATTCTTTTTTTATACTAGAACATATTTTTTAAATTGAAGTATAGTTGATATACCCTATTATATGTGACAGGTGTACAATGTAGTAATTCACAATTTTTAAAGGTTATACTCCACTTATAGTTATTATAGAATATTGGCTATATTCCCTGTGTTGTACAATATATCTTGTAGCTGATTTTGTAAATAATGGCTTGTACCTCTTACTCCCCTCCTCCTACCTTGCCCCTCCTCCCCCTTCCGTCTCCCCACTGATAACCACTAGCTTGTTCTCTATATCTGTGAAGACTCACATAATTCTTAAACTTTAGCTGTAAGTATGTATGAATACTGTATGTATTCTCCTTGTTTGTATTTTACTCTCTCATACAACATCCCTCCCAACAGGGTATGTTTATGGCTAAATAGCTGTTCCACAGTTTCAAACTCCTTAGACACTTCTGCTATTGTTTTGTAATATCACCCTTTGCTCCAAGGGAATCATGCATTTGTTATGGGGACCTTAACAGTCTGCAATTGGCAAGTGATGGCAGATCCCATGTCAGATGGCTGCTGACATTTCCAAACTCTAATTATCATGATAGCATTACTTCAGCCTCTCTGGACTACATGCATTTCTAATTCCTTCTCTTTGTACTGCATCCCACCTCCCCATCTCCCAAAGGATTGTTTTCCTCTAATAACAGTCTTGGAATTATCATCTATTATTCTCTCATGACCTGTTCAGCAATATATGACATTTATGATTTATGAATTGAAACAACTCCAAAGACTGAATGGAACCCAGGGTATAATCCTGGCCTCACATCTGTACAGAAGGTTAGAAAATCCCATCCCCTTCTGTTCCTCCCGTTGGTGCATGCAAGCAGCCACTCCTGCCACTCTGCCAAGTGACACTCTGACTTTGCTGATCATTCGACAGTTTACTGCCAAGGCAGGAAAATCCATTCAAAGCTTTCAGAAGGTCTGAGCATCCACACAGGATTTTGGAAGAGCAAGGTTATTTGTTACATGAACTCACCTGTCTTTAAGGTGACTGACAGCCAGAAAATTGAGTTTCCTCCACAACTCATTCATAATCCACCCCTCGTCTTTTGCTACAGTCAGATAAAGTCATCAGCACATAGTAATTCATAAGTGGCTGTCTCAAATACTTTGTAAGAGGCTATATAAAGCACTTTTCTTCCAAGGATCTCAAGGAACTGCTCAGAGGATCTGAAATATATCCTAACATTAGCATTCAGGTTGGATATTACCTCTTCACTTGCAGGAGAACATAAAATAAATTTGGGGGAATTTTAGCCTCATTTCACAGCCATGACTCATATGATTAATGATGGGAAATTGATCATACTAGAAATGACAAATGTCAAATCCCCTTCCATGTTATTCTTAGACAATCTCTAAATGCAGATAAAAATAAATAAACTGTAAAAAGTAAGACTTTTTTGCCAGTCTCAGTTCTTAAAATTCAATGAAATTAGAAAGAAAATTGTACAAGATTGGGATTCACCTAATAATGAGAATTTTGGAATTCTTAAGAAAGTACCTATTTGTCACAAGTTAAATAATCCATCTTGAGACTATTTTCTACCAATATTTTATCCATTAATTGTTGGTGGTATGTGAAGGCAATAATGAGTAGCATGTTTTACCATATTCTTAAGAATTTAAAAGTAACAGGAAATAGGTTGCTGTAAAGCTAGTTAAATATTAGGTGGGAATGAGCTTCAAGACTCTCAGCCCCTCTGATAGTAATTCAAACATTGTGTAAATGGATGACCAGAGAATGTGCAAACACCTAACACTCAATTCAAATGGACTGGATGAAATCTCAGAGTGAAAGGACTAAAATGTGAGCGTAAGTTAGTAAACAGTAACAACCTCTATGCCCATAATTTGTCTGGAGGAAGCCTAAGAACAAAATCGCATTGGAGAGCTTGGAACATAGAAATGGAGAGGGGAAAAATTGAGAATTTTCAGCACTATCCTGAGAGAAGAAACACTGAATCCAGGACAAAAAAAACTAATCCTAGAGAGATAAATAGTGTAGCTCTTAAGAATGTTGGCTTTGGACTCCAACCTCTGAAATCTGCCAGCCCTGTAACCTTAGGAGAGTTACTTAAACTCTGGTTCCTCCACTTTCATATCTACTTATTGGGGAGGACATCTTCTCGGACGTTACCTCATGGGGCTGCTCAGAGTATTAATGAACTGATATAAGTTAAGGTATTTATAATGTGCCTGACAAGGTGATTAATAAATATTACCATATGTTACTCTAACTCCACTGCAGCTCAGGGATGATTCAATAGGCCCTACCATCAGCTGCTTGAAATCACCAAGATCACCCACCTCTCTCTGCTTTAATTACACGCTTACCAAACAACCTTTACGTTATTAATACTCTGAGTATGCCGATGCAACAAAGAGAGTGTCCTGGATGAGGTTATGAATATTCCTCCTCATCTTCCCCTACTCCGTTGTGATTTGATAAATTGGCAGTCTGCTTTGTGTATTTTAGTCTCTTATGGAATGAACAGCATGAGGTCAGCCCTTCTCAGTCATCTCAACTCCAGGGCTCTGACAAAGCCAGGTCCTGGGCTGTACAAAAGGAACCAACATAATGCCACCGTGCAGGGTCTCTCCGTGAAGATTTTACATCTTCACACCTTCTCCTGAAGACATTCAGACTGCCAAACTTCCCCCTTTCCTACTTGCAATGTCAATTAGAACACCCATGCTCTGGAATGAATACAACATTGTTCGTCCACGACTGTGAGTTTATTTAGTTACAATTTAAATCTGATGACTCTTTGCCTTATTATATTTTAATCTTGCAAAATTGCTCTCCTGATATCACATTATTGGGATGAATAATTCCATTGGTATTCACTGACCCTTAACAATTCAGCGATATCTTTATGTGCTTTGGTATTCAGAAAAAATACTACCAAATGTAAAATAGATAGCTAGTGGGACGCAGCCGCATAGCACAGGGAGATCACCTCGGTGCTTTGTGACCACCTAGAGGGGTGGGATAGGGAGGGTGGGAGGGAGATGCAAGAGGGAGGAGATATGGGGATATATGTATATGTATAGCTGATTCACTTTGTTATAAAGCAGAAATTAACACAACATTGTAAAGCAATTATACTCCAATAAAGATGTTAAAAAAATTATTATAAATAAATAAATCTGATGAGGCTGAAGCTCAAGATTCATCTTAATTTCAATCCAAATGGATGCTTTACATCTTTTGCTTAAAAAAAAAGATCTACCATGTTAAAAACAGGCACTTTAGAGCTGATTTTACCAATTAATGTAAAACTTCCAAAATTAATCTTTATTAGGCATATTGAATGAGAATAGGAAAGTGCAGATGCTGTGGTAAAAATCTTTAATTTTAAAGGTAATGTATGCTTAAGAAGTTATCCTCAATAATCCCTTCTGCCTTTCTATATTTAAGTAGTTTCACAATAGTATTCTTTAGAGAGTCCAGCAAATATAAGTGATATTTCCTTTGTCAAAAGAATAAATCTTTCTAAAATATATTCCACATTCTTCCCCAGCTTAGGTAAAGAAAAGTAAGTCTGCTGGACATAATTTAATTTTTCTTGATGGATCAAGGATTATCATCATGAACGTTAATTATTGTGTTGTGCTGTGTACTCTGGGATTTTGATATTTGGAGTTGATTATTCCTCCTATGAATTTTTCCCAACAGCTGAGCTGTTGTATCTTTTTTTCTTTCTCTTTCTAGCTTCATGTCTGCTATTTACAGTTTTCTTTTTATCTTCTGTCCATTTTATGTTTAATTTTATTTTTTAGCTTTATATAGGGAAAGGAACATAGTATGGAGTTGAAATATAAGCCCCAACTTACTTCTGAACTAAACTGATTAGAAAAATTATACATAAATGAACAACCAAGTATCACTTTCACTACTGTTATCACGAATATCCATGAATGTGATTTAGATTGAGACTAGCACTTCCCCTTGAGACTAAACAGACATCCTAACTCTTTTTGTTATGATTTCTCTCATTCAGCCCGATCATGATCATGGCTTTTCAGTCTATTCCAACTGAAGAGTCCCACAGGCTTCTAACTCGAAGACAGCTATAACAGTTTTCTCTGACTCTGACTCAAGTCCTTCCTGATCAAAAAGTTCCCTCTTGGGGACTTCCCTGGCACCACAGTGGTTAAGAATCCACCTGCCAATGCAGGTGACATGGGTTTGAACCTGGTCCAGGAAGATCCCACATGCCGCAGAGCAACTAAGCCCGTGTGCCACAACTACTGAGCCTGCGCTCTAGAGCCTGCGAGCCACAACTATTGAAGCCCACGTGCCTAGAGACCGTGCTCCACAACAAGAGAAGCCACCAAAATGAGAAGCCTGTGCACCGCAACCAAGAGTAGCCCCCGCCTCACTGCAACTAGAGAAAGCCCGCACGCAGCAACGAAGACCCAATGTAGCCAAAATTTAATTAATTAATTAAATTTTTTTAAAGTTCCCTCTTACATACCAGAAATTAATACAAATAATCCCCAGGGTTACCTGAGTAAATTTCATATCGATTCCAAATCAACTTCTGTGGTACAGAAAGAACCCAGGGCTTTAAACTTAGACAATTCTGAGTCTAAATAATAGCTCCCCATTGATGATAGGTAAAGTCACCTAATGCACATTTGTTCTACCTTCCTTTCAGTTTGACTTCTCCCAGGTTCCCTTGCAACTAAGGTTCAGGATGTGTTTTAGGTTCCACTAATATGAAGTACTCATGGGAGATCTGGAAAACAGAAGTCTCCAGAAGCCACTTCTGCAGCTCCTATTATTTCTGCTGGTGTGCCAGGATACAGGGATTATAGGGACGTGGTTTTCCCAAAACGGCATCAGCAAAGATCAGAGTGTCCAGGAACTGGCTTAGTGAATGTTGAGAGGCAAACAGATTATCCATTTTGTTACATATTTGTTGTAGTCTAACAATATTCTAACAAGAGTTATAAAAATACAGTAACAGAAGGGCCATTTCCCTGCAAGGTGTGTTACCCTATGATTGAGCTGAGCCTGACATATGCTAAGTATTGAATAAATATTTTTTCGATAAATAAATGAACATATGCATGAATGAATCAACTATGTTAAAAATTATTTTGAATCTTTACATTATTGATTTCTATTACTAATTTAGCAGGAATTCTAGTAAATTTTTCCCAACTCATAGAAAAATATAAATGGTTCTTTGTCACGCATTAGAATTAAAGCCATATTGCTTATCTTCTTTCTTTTGGGTATTTAGTTCTTTCAGTAAAAAAATGAGATGGTTTATCTCAGTCACAGCATCTTGAATATAGGAAAGTTTTTGGGTGTGTGTATAGTGCTGGTTCATCTCATTCATGGCTCCTCAAAGCAATAAAGGGACATCTGAAAGGAGTTCCTGAGTTAGGTGCCCTAATCAATATGCCTTGTATATCATAATCCAGAGAACTTTATTAAACTACCTTATATAATACATTGTCCAGAAGTTCTCAAGTCCTTATTTCTCCTCATCTTATGAAGGAAGGACAATATAGGAGAAGCTTCTGGGTAAAAGGTTTGTTACTTCTATGTTGTGAGTGTAAGTATGCCTGAGAACCAGTGCTATGAATTTTAAATCACAAGTCCCAAGTAAAAATCCAGACCACTAGCCTCAAAAATATCTCTCATAGTACCACATTACAGTTATATCATCATCATAAAATCTCTTATGTGTCTGGCACCAAAGTAGGGTCTTGATAGGAACTAAAAAATTTAAGGCATTTTACAAATCAAGTTTTTATATGTGATATTTGGTTCCAGTGACCCTAAGTAATCTAGTTTAAAGATTAAACTAGATTTAAAGAACATGCTGTACTTAATTACTTGAAAATATACTCATGGTATTATAGGTGGAAAAGACAGATTATGAAACAGGAAGACTTTATGTTTGTTTATACATATTATTTAAATATATAGAAAACAGCCTAGGGAGTGCTACATACTAAATTGGTAGTTTTTAATCTCTGAATAACAGGATTGCAGGGGGGTTTTTTCCCCTTTTTCTGTGTGGTTATTGGTATCTTCTAAATGTTCTAAAATGAGCATATCATTCTTGTAAGACCATTATTTTAAAACACATATGTGAAGAGTGTGCTTAATTCCTCTTTTTCCTTTCTCTATTTCTATCCACTCTCTCTGAGCACTCATCTGCTAACTCACCTGATGGTCAGTGCCCACTCACGCCATCCACACTGCAAAGACTGCTTTGTTACAATGAACACCAGTGCTCATCATCTGTTGGTAAATGGTAAATTTTGAAAATTCACGTCATCCTAAAGACATAGCCACACACAACATGAACACCTTTACAGCATGTTCCTGAGCCTACAGAATCTCTCCTGGGCCCTATGAACTAAGAAATTTGCAAGCATTTCACTTAAAAGCTGCATTTATAACAAGTAAATATGTTTCAATTTCTCAGTGATTAAGCTGAAAATATACATTGGTATGTGAGGCAAATTGAGGGCCTGGCTCACTACTACCAAGTCAAGAGATGTTCTGCATATATGAAAACTAACTTGGTGAGGGTAAATAAATGTAGCCTCTGCCCAAAGTCTCCCAGGTGAAAGCAAAAGTCAGCATCTACATGAGAAGAGTAAGCTATTCCTACATTTAGGCTCATATTTCTACTGTTTAGGGGGACACCTGATTTACAGTGTAGTGTCCTTGTGGAAAATGACTATTACTTATTGAAATCCTGAAGGGCAAATATAGCAATGGTCACCATTAGAGTGTTATATTGGTGTACATAAACTTTTTTCCCTTATGTTGCTTTATTCTCTTTTATAAATTTTAATATTAACTAATCAAAAACTGTAGGTTCATGAATTCAGAATCATGACACTGCTTTCTGTTATCTTTCAGACACCAGCAACCTTACTGAGTACTCACTTTATCTGTATGACCCACTTCCTCCATTGTAAGTGACTTGGTTGCACTAGATGTCACATTTTCTTCCAGCTCTGAAGTTCTCAAAAACCAAAGAAATATTCTCAGTCTATCCTTAGTTCCTTCATTTTACAATTTCACTGTACATTAAAAAAAAAAAAACCCCACACACACAAAAAACAAAAAAAAAACCTTTGCAGCTCTCTAAGCACTTGTAAATACATCACCTTACTTGTCCCTCACCACAACTCTGCTACAGATTCTTTCTGCAGGTCCAATGGATAGAACCTAGAATACTGGCCAGGCATTGGGTTAATACTGAGGATCCAAGGACTAGTAACTGAAGTTCCTCATCTAGCAAGGTGTTTGCAGTCTGGTAGTGAGCTTATGATTTCTACCTAAACAGCACAGACATGGCATAGCTTAGCATGGTAGAGCTCACCCTGTTTGATCTGGAAAGCTCCTTTAAAATGATCTGGTCCAACCACCTTGCTCTATAGGTGAAAACCCAGAGGTCTAGACTCTTTCTCATAAACACAGCTAAAAGCATTTGTCTGTTTTCAACCTGACTCTTCCTTCCTCAATCAGCTTTGCCCTTCAAGAATGAATAATTTCCTCCAGAGGCCAGGGAAATAGATGGAGTAAATTCCCCTGAATCCTTCTGTAAATGGTGCGCAGTTTATCTGATTGTCAGGTCTTTTCTTTAAAGGTCATTCTCCCATGGTAAGAAACTTTCTGACGGTCTTGTTAGAAATAAACTGAATTGTTTGGGGAATGAAGATGTGATTGTGCATGGATGCTTTTTCTCTGGACTTTTTCTCAGTTTTTGATATCTTATATACATATATACAAATTGATCACAAAACTTAAAAGCATGAAAAGTATTAGAAAACAGATATAACCTTTGACAAATTGTAAGTAACATTTATTTATCAATATTTTATTGTATAAAATATGCTTGTCCTATGGAGAACTTTGTAGTTTCTTACCTAATAAAGGTCATTTGCAATGTTGTTTTTAATCCTAATACCAAGAGTTTTATCCTTGCTCTGATCTTTCTCATATTCTTCACAGACAGCAAGGGATCTTCTTGTCCAGAAAGCACCTGAACAGAAGGTGACTGACCCAGTAGAACAAGCCCCAGCCCAGGGGGAATGGGCAGACAACAGTAACTAAAATCTATTGAGCACTTAATGCCAAGCACTGTTCTAAGTGCTTTAATGTATTAACTCATTTACCCTCACAGCAGCCTCTGAGCTCGGTATTACCTCAGAGGCTATGGTGTGAGCCATACGTAGTATGGAAAAAGCATACACAGGATGCTGAGAATACACCACGGCAGACAGACACAAGGGACAAGCTCCAGATTAGATAATGAAGAGGTGCTAGTACACCGTGGGGCCAAGAATGCAAGGCAGAAAAGAGGCAAATGCATTCCCCATATGCTCCCACGCCCCCTGTATACTTACAAAGACACGATAGAGTATCTAACACATAGTAAATACCAATAAAATTGAATTGAATGTAAAACATTGTAATGACAAAGGTCCATTTATGAACAATTGGTCAGAGAAACTAAGGTTAGATATGACTTTCAAGGTCACCTGGAAGTCATCCACTACACCCGTGGTCTGAATTGTCCTGTCTATGCTTAAACATTTCTAGAAACCGAAAAAAGAAAGAAATGTGTGCAGAGTACCTACCATGTATTAACACTAGTCTAGTGGCTTTCAAATGCCATCTCCATAATAACCTGGTGAGGTAGCTATTATTGTTCTTATTTTACAGATGAGGATACTGAGATCTGAAAAAATTAAATAACCTACCCCATGTAAGTTTACACAGTTAATAGGCGGAGCCATATGGATTCAAACCCAAATATTCCAACTTCAATACCAGCACCCCTTCCACTAAACCAAACTTGCTCTTACTATACAGAGTGTCAGTGTACATAAATGTGTACAGGGCTCATTGAAAATGGTCAGAATTTCATTATGTTTATCTTAAAATTAACAATTTCAATTGCAAATTGCAAAATATGAATATCTGGACAAATTTAACACTACTGATTTGAGAATTAAAAATGTAAAACTCTATATCTGAATGGTTTTCATCATTCAATGCTAATTAAGTATCGGCATTAAATTTACTTAACAACAATAAATGTATTATTACAGACTATAATCATATCCTCTTTCTTCCTCTGCCCCTCATCTTAAAGACTTTATCACTAAAATAGAATAGAATAACAAAATATATACAAGTACAAATCCAACAAACTTGGTCTAAATAGCACTTCCTAGATTCGGGTACCTCCAGTGGATGGCATACCTCCCATTAATATATCTTCATGACTATCATTTTAAGGAAGAAATATAAATTGTTTTCATATAAGCCTCTTCCAGTGAGGCAATGGTAACTGTTCAGATCTTCTGACTAAATCTATTAAAAGATTACAAATGTTGATTAACACTTCCACTAAATATCGGCAAACAAAATTAAACACAGTTCATGCTTTCTCCATTGCCATACCTTTAGCACTTCCAGACTGCCATACCTTTAGCGACTCCAGACTGTTGTTGTAAAGAACTATAACCCAGGAAAAAAAATTCTTGCATTGTGTTTCCAGAATTGACAAAAAGGGAAACTGTTGATAGAAAATAATGCAGTAAAAGTGGTCATTTAAATTGAATATTACATTATTTGCAATAAATAAGCTCATTTTCATACTTAAAGATGGGGCAACAAATATAGCACTTTGCCTACAGTACGCCCTCATCATCATTAGTACAACTTGCTCAACCTCTAGGTGTGTTAAGATCTCTCTTTTATTTTTAATTTAATTTTATTTATTTTTTTATACAGCAGGTTCTTATTAGTTATCCATTTTATACATAGTAGTGTATGCGTGTCAATCCCAATCTCCCAATTCATCCCACCACCACCACCACGCTTGCCACTTTCCCCACCTTGGTGTCCATACGCTTGTTCTCTACATCTGTGTCTCAATTTCTGCCCTGCAAACTGGTTCATCTGTACCATTTTTCTAGGTTCCACATGTATGAGTTAATATATGATATTTGTTTTTCTCTTTCTGACTTATTTCACTCTGTATCACAGTCTCTAGATCCATCCATGTCTCAACAAATGACCCAATTTCTTTCCTTTTTATGGCTGAGTAATATTCTATTGTATATATGTACCACATCTTCTTTATCCATTTGTCTGTCGATGGGCATTTACATTGCTTCCATGACCTGGCTATTGTAAATAGTGCTGCAATGAACATTGGGGGGCATGTGTCTTTTTGAATTATGGTTTCCTCTGGGCATATGCCCAGTAGTGGGATTGTTGGGTCATATGGTAGTTCTATTTTTAGTTTTTTAAGGAACCTCCATACTGTTCTCCATAGTGGCTGTATCAATTTACATTCCCACCAACAGTGCAAGAGGGTTCCCTTTTCTCCACACCCTCTCCAGCATTTGTTTGTAGATTTTCTGATGATGGCCATTCTAACAGGTGTGAGGGGATACCTCATTGTAGTTCTGATTTGCATTTCTCTAATAATAGTGACACTGAGCATATTTTCATGTGCTGCTTGGCCATCTGTATGTCTTCTTTGGAGAAATGTCTGTTCAGGTCTTCTGCCCAGTTTTTGATTGGGTTGTTTGTTTTTTTAATATTGAGCTGCATGAGCTGTTTATATATTTTGGAGATTAATCCTTTGTTCATTGATTTGTTTGCAAATATTTTCTCCCATTCTGAGGGTTGTCTTTTTGTCTTGTTTGTAGTTTCCTTTGCTTTGCAAAAGCTTTTAAGTGTCATTAGGTCCCACTTGTTTATTTTTGTCTTTATTTCCATTTCTCTGGGAGGTGGATCCAAAAAAATCTTGCTGTGATTTATGTCAAAGAGTCTTCTTCCTATGTTTTCCTCTAAGAGTTTTATAGTGTCCAGTCTTACATTTAGGTCTCTAATCCATTTTGAGTTTATTTTTGTGTATGGTGTTCTAATTTCATTCTTTTACATGTAGCTGTCCAGTTTTCCCAGCACCACTTATTGAAGAGGCTGTCTTTTCTCCATTGTATATCCTTGCCTCCTTTGTCATAGATTAGTTGACCATAGGTGCATGGGTTTATCTCTGGGCTTTCTACTCTGTTCCATTGATCTATATTTCTGTTTTTGTACCAGTACCATACTGTCTTGATTACTGTAGCTTTGTAGTATAGTCTGAAGTCAGGGAGCCTGATTCCTCCAGCTCTGGTTTTTTTTCCTCAAGACTGCTTTGACTATTCAGGGTCTTTTGTGTCTCCATACAAATTTTAAGATTTTTTGTTCTAGTTCTGTAAAAAATGCCACTGGTTATTTGATAGGGATTGCATTGAATCTGTAGGTTGCTTTGGGTAGTATACTCATTTTCACAATATTGATTTTTCCAATCCAAGAACATGGTATATCTCTCCATCTGTTTGTGTCATCTTTGATTTCTTTCATCAGTGTCTTATAGTTTTCTGCATACAGGTCTTTTACCTCCTTATGTAGGTTTATTCCTAGGTATTTTATTCTTTTTGTTTCAATGGTGAATGGGATTGTTTCCTTAATTTCTCTTTCTGATCTTTCGTTGTTAGTGTATAGGAATGCAGGAGACTTCTGTGCATTAACTTTGTATCCTGCAACTTTCCCAAATTCATTGATTAGCTCTAGTAGTTTTCTGGTAGCATCTTTAGGATTCTCTGTGTATAGTATCATGTCATCTGCAAACAGTGACAGTTTTACTTCTTCTTTTCCAATTTGTATTCCTTTTATTTCTTTTTCTTCTCTGAATGCCATGGCTAGGACTTTGAAAACTATGTTGAATAATAATGGCGAGAGTTGACATCCTTGTCTTGTTCCTGATCTTAGAGGAAATGCTTTCAGTTTTTCACTATTGAGAATGATGTTTGCTATGGGTTTGTCATATATGGCCTTTATTATGTTGAGGTAGGTTCCCTCTGTGCCCACTTTCTGGAGAGTTTTTATCATAAATCAGTGTTGTATTTTGTCAAAAGCTTTTTCTGCATCTATTAGGTGTGCTAAGATCTTAAAAGCAAACAGGAGAGATGAGAATATATTAGGAGGGGTGGGGCAAAGGCTAGAAGGAAACTGTAAACATTTTTATGGTCTCTCAGCAGATACAAATCAACTTGGTGCTCTGGGTCCAATATAGGCAAAAGTCAATATTCAAAAAGACTAATATGGTGAATGAAGATCAGAGCAGCAGGAGACCATACAACACCTAAGAAGCAGGTTGTAAGGGGTAAGTTCTGGATAAAAGGTAATGTGCCCAGGATGATGCAAGACACAACCCAGCTTATTCCAGCTAAAAGTCTGGAATAAGGAGAAGTGTCTGTCATGGGGGGGTTCCTAGGCCCCCAGTCAAACAGAATTCAAGTTCCAGCCCAGTTATACAGTGTGGATATACTCGGGGGTGTTGAGGAGACTGGGGGTGCTGAGACTATAGCTTCTCAAGGAATTCAAACTGCAGACATTAGACTAATTCCTCACCTCACCCCCTAGAGAAGGTAAGGTGCTAAATATCCTTACAGATTTGGTTAGTATTGATACAAACACTGAATGTGGCTACTTTTTCCAGCTGAAATTCTTTAGGGCTTGATGCTGAGCAGTGCTCAGGGAAGCCGAGATTGACACACCCTCTGTGTAAGCATGATAAAAATGACATATATGTAGCCCCAGGTTGCCTTTTGGTTTGCAGATATAGCTGACATTTTCAGCACCCCTTCCTGTCTGCCGTTTAGGTTATTTCTACACAGAAAAATATGCCTGAAAAACAGTCAATCCAAAACTTAACATTTTGAGAACAGAACTGAATCAACTGCAGTCAAAAGGATACACTAAGTCTAAACCAACCCTAAAATGATCCTCCCCTACAACAACAACAACAAAAAGAATCATTCTGAAAAAGGTCAATTCTATAACACTGTGAGGTCAAGGTCTGAAATATTTGCCTCTTAAAACCTCTGTTCCAAAGAATAATTTACAGTCATAGTTACTAGGAAAACCCGCCTCTTCCTGTTGCTTCCACATGAGTCAGAACCATTATACTATGATAAAATATAACCCACAACTGCAAAATATTGCCCCATGATTTTTAGGAAGCTTTCCAAACCACATCCTCTTTAGCCCTCCAGTCCATCATGAACAATACATTCAGTTGCTTTATCACCAGGAAAAGCACACCCTTTCTTTAGTCTTAAATCCACTCTCCTAATATGAAGTGAATTTCTTTAAAAGCTCTCTTTACAGCCGTAACCCTGATTGTGTAATTCCCTGGGTTGTATTAACAACGCCCTTCTCTGAAGTGTGAAATCCAGCTCTGATCATTAGAGCTCTCCCTGCTTCAAGAGAGTTTCCATTGTTTTTCTTAATTCTTTGTTGTTTCTAAAATCAAGTTCTTTAAATGTTTCAGGTTTATTCAAAACTTTTCTGCCCTAAAGTTGCTGTGACTCTTCACTCATCAATTTCACTACTAGGATTCCATTCTAAGGAAGGACTCATAGAGGAGCACAGAAATTCAGCTATAAATACATTTACAACAGGGCTATTAAAAGAATGGAAATGACCGAAACAGCCAACTATAGAGTTTGGTTAAATAAACTATGGCATATACACATTCCAGAATCTATACAACCTTTAAAAATAATGTGAAAGAATATGCAATAACATGAAACTTATTCATAGTATACTGCTAAGTAAAATAAATCTATTAACAAAACAGTATGTATAATATCTTTTTGTTTTTAAAAAGTCATATATATAAAATTATTTTATGTAACCTATTTTTATACATATATTAATATACGTATAAAATATGGAATAACATTTCCATACTGGCTTTATAACATTTTCATGACAAAATTTATAACTGCCTTTAAATTTAAAGTGTAAAGTAATATGATTTTTAAATAATGAGTAAAAACTTACTGAAAAAGATGATGTAATATCTGTCAGTCAAAATGACAAAATGGCAAGACTAATCTGTATATTCTTCATCTACCATTCAAATGAACAGCAATGTCCCAGCTTTAATACTGTCCTATTGAGTTGGTGCAAATAAAAGTGCATCAGTAAAAGGTCCTCTAATGCAATATACATGGAAAGAGTGTTTATTACATTTCTCATAGCAATAATATTGTGAATCATTCATCCTCCCTTTTTGAAACTCTAAAAGTCTTTTCCCCTCATTTGTTTCCTCCATCTCTTTTGCTGTTCGATGGCAGCCCAGGAAATTTAATGTCTTCTCTGTTCAGCAAGAAATGGCAGAAATGGGAGCCGGCTCAAGCCTCTGCCTCCTACGGCCATGTTCTCTGTAGCCCTTCTAACTCCCAAGACACTGGCCCTATACATTTAGCAGGGTGTGACAGAGGGATAGAGGTCAACATAACATGTTCATTAAGACAAGTATTTGTGCATTCACTATGTAAGCATGACATATAGCTCCCAAGCTCTGAGGCAGCTATGTGATATATGTATATTCACCTACAGCCTCAGCTTTATGAACTGTATCCCTTGGAGATAGCAGCAGCTCCAATAACTAGGTACACAGCCAATAATTACTTTCATCTTTCTCCTTTTATTTACTCTTTAAGAGATTCATTAAGATGAAGAATGACAGCATTGCTTTGCTAAGCCATTTTGATTACTTTCCTAATTCATTTATCATGACCTTTGGAACTATTAGTTTGGTTTTCACCTTACAGAATCTTATTTTATTAAAACTAGCTTCTGCATCCTCAGTGGTTGTTTTCAAATGGGCCTTTTGGCTACTCACTATTTAACAGAAGTGACATATGGTAGAATTTTTCTTTTACAAAGACACACAAATGTATAATATATATGGTCACTGAGAGTCACTATATATGTTTAAAACTGGTATTGGATCACTCATAATCTGTTTTTATGGCTATTCATTTTGTAGCCCTGAATCCCTCCACAAAAAAGGAGTGCTAAGGAAAGAAGGAAAGGTGAGCAGTGGTTAATGTGGGGAGCACAGATCACAAACAAGACACTGTACTAGGTGCTATGCTGTGTCACTGAGTCCTCACAGAAACCCTACAAGTAGGCAATATTCCACCTATTTTAGAGATAAAGAAGTTGTGGCTCAAAAAGGATAAGTGACTTGCTCAAGGTTACACAGTAAGGTCACACGGTAAAGTCACACAATAAATACTGCGATTGAACCAACTATACCAGTGGCTCATGCCTTGTTCTGTTAACCTGTTCCTTCTCCTTTCTCAATCCTAAGTACTAAAAAGATACATGCCAGATATATGTCACTTACATGACATAAAGGTAAAAGTCTGCATCACTATTCTCTCTTCCTTTAGTTCTTCCTCAGAGGAGACCTACCAGGCATCTCTTAATCCTTTACACAGAATATCTATCTTTGAAAGGCTAAATGTGCAGAAAACTTACTCTATCTTGTGGCTGTCTTAAAGTAGAGCTCCAAAACACACTGTAAAAGAAACTGTCAATGGAATGAGAAAACAAGACACATACTGGGAGAAAATACTTGCAAAAGATGTATTTGATAAAGGACTGTGATCCAAAATACATAAACAACTCTTAAAACTCAACAATGTTTAAAAACTCAATTTAAAAATGGACAAAAAAGATCTGAATAGACACCTTGCCAAAGGGGAATATGTATACATATATATATATATATATATATATATATATAATGTCAAATAAGCATTTTAAAAGCTATTCTACATTATATATCATTAGGGAATTGCAAATTAAAACAAGACATCACTACACACCTATTAGATTTCCAAAATCCCAAACACTGATAACACTAAATGCTGGTAAGGATGTGGAGCGACAAGAACTTTCATTCATTGCTGGTGGGAATGCAAAATGGTACAGGCATTTTAGAAGACATTTTAGCAGTTTTTTTAACAAAACTAAACATGCTTTTACCACATGATCCAGCAATGTGCTCCTTGGTATTTACCCATAGAAGCTGAAATCTTAAATCTGCTCAGAGACCTGAATAGGGATGCTTATAGCAGCTTTATTCATAATTGCCTAAACTTGGAGGCAACCAAGATGTTCTTCAGTAAGTGAATGGATTGATCAACTGAATGGATTAATACACCCAGACACTGGAATTTATTAAGTACTAAAAAGAAGTGAGATGTCAAGACATGGGAAGACACAGAAGAACCTTAAATGCATATTATTAAGTGAAACAAGCCAATATTAAAATGTTACACACTGTATGATTCCAACTATATGACATTCTTGAAAAGGCAAAACTATGAAGGAAAAAAATTAGTGGTTGCTGGAGGTGACATTAGCAAGACGGTAGACTAGGAGGTCCCAACACTTATCACTCCTACAAAAACAACAAAAACAATAAATAAACAACTACAAACTGATGAAAATAGCTCTGGGAGAGCTCTAAACTACAATGAAGAAACAGCAGAAACCCTGTGGAGCTCAAAAACAAAGGATGGCCATCTAGTAGAGCATAGGGAGCATTTTACCTGCATTGCCCCATAGCCCAGTCCAGGGCAGCTCAGCAACAAGAAGGATTCCCTCAGAGGGGTTTTACCCCACAGGGAAAAGGAGAGCAGGAGGACCCCAGCAAGCCTCACCACAGTGGATGTTTGCAGCCTGTGCTACTGAGAAGCCCCACAGTCTTTATCAACACTGAATCTGAATGACAGAGCTGCCCAGAGTCCCCACTGCTGAATCTCCCCCTCAAGAATGGAGCTGTCTCTGCAGTGAGACCTGCCCCTACTGCTGTGCCAAGCTCTACAAGATCAGGATGCCACAGCACCTTGCCATATAGGGCACTGGAGCTGCCACTGCTCTGCATCCCCCCTCCCCACCCAGGGTCTTAAGTCAAGGTTGCTGCACTGTGCCCCACCCCTGGGTCCCAAGTCATGCTTTGACCTGCCATTACTGGTGCTGAGCTGCCACTGCTCTTCACTGCATCATCTGGGTCCCAAGTCGGGGTTTCAACCCACTATAACTGGGCTGCACTACTGTTGTTCAGGACCCCCACCCCCCAGTCCTCAGTCACAGCTTTGCTCCATAATTACCAGGGAGTGCTGATATTGCCCTGGGCCCCACCCCCTGGGCCCCTAGTCAGGGATTTGGCCCAGCATAACTAGGGCCAAGATGCTGCGGCTCTGCACCCTACCCGCTGTGGACAAAGTCAGGATGCAGGAGCACCTCTCACCAAGGTAGTACTCAAAGCCTTAGTAATTGGTGTGTTGGTTTCTCTCAGCAGACAGAGTTAGGATGAGGATGAATCAAGGGAGGAGGAACATGATTTTAGATAGGGCTGAACTTGTTGATATAGGTGAATATAATGAAGAGCCGGGATTCAACATGTTAGCTAGAGCAGCTGGGAGTGGCTCTAATTGTTTTGCTGTTGATAGATTAAAAAACTAGACTCATCAACCAATGTGATGCACCACAACAACAAAAAGACAAAAACCACATGATCATCTCAGATGCAGAAAAAGCATTTGATAAAATTCAACATCCATTTATGATAAAAACTCTTACCAAAATGGGTATAGAAGGAACATATCTCAACATAATAAAAGCTATTTATGACAAACTCACAGCCAACATAATACTCAATGGTGAAAAGCTGAAAGCCTTCCCACTAAAATCTGGAACAAGACAAGGATGCTCACTCTCACCACTTCTATTCAATATTGTATTGGAAGTCCTAAACACAGCAATCAGATAAGAAAAAGAAATAAAAGTTATACAAATTGGAAGGGAAGAGATAAAACTGTCATTATATGCAGATTACATGATACTATATATAGAAAACCCTAGATACTCCACACAAAAACTACTAGAACTGATAAACAAATTCAGCAAGGTAGCAGAATACAAGATTAACATGCAAAAATATGTTGCATTTCTTTACACTAACAATAAAATATCAAAAAGGGAAAGTAAAAAAAAATTCTTTTAAAATTGAATACAAAAAAATAAAATACTTAGTAATAAACCTAACCAAGGAGGTGAAAGACCTATATGCTGAGAACTATAAAACACTGATAAAGGAAACTGAAGATGATTCAAAGAAATGGAAAGATATCCCACACTCTTGTATTGGAGGTATTAAAATTGTTAAAATGGCCATACTACCAAAAGCAATCTACAGATTTAATGTGATCCCTGGCAAATTACCCATGACATTTTTCACGGAACTAGAACAAATAGTCTGAAAATTTATATGGAACCACAAAAGAGCCAGAATTGTCAAAGCAATGCTGAGGAAAAAGAACAAAACTGGAGGCATAACCCTCCCTGACTTTAGACTATATACAAAGCTACAGTAATCAAAACAGCATGGTATTGTCACAAAAACAAACATATGGATCAGTGGAGCAGAACAGGCAGCCCAGAAATAAATCCACACACCTATGGTCAATTAATCTCAGACAAAGAAGGTAAAAATATACAATGGAGAAAAGACTGTCTCTTCAGCAGGTGATGTTGGGAAAGCTGGACAGCTGCATGTAAATCAATGAAGCTAGAACACTCCCTCACACCATTCACAAAAATAAACTCAAAGTGGCTTAAAGACTTAAATATGAGACATGACACCATAAAACTCCTAGAAGGGAACATAAGCAAAAAATCCTCTGACATAAATCATAGCAACGTTTTCTTAGGTCAGTCTCCCAAGACAATAGAAATAAAAGCAAAAATAAACAAATGGGACCTAATCAAACTTATAACCTTTTGCATAGCAAAGGAAACCATAAACAAAACAAAAAGCAACCTACAGGCTGGGAGAAAATATTTGCAAATGATGTGACTGACAAGGGATTAATTTCCAAAATACACAGTCCACACAACTCAATAACAAAAAAACAAACAACCCAATCACAAAATGGGCAGAAGACCTAAACAGACATTTCTCCAAAGAAGACAAACAGATGGCCAATAGGCACATGAAAAGATGCTCAACATTGCTAATTATTAAAGAAATTCAAATCAAAATGACAATGAGGTACCACCTCACACTGGTCAGAATGGCCATCATTAAAAAGTCTATAAATAATAAATGCTAGGGAGGGTGCAGAGAAAAGAGAACCCCGCTACATTGTTGGTAGGAATGTAAATTGGTGCAGCCACTATGGAAAACAGTATGGAGTTTCCTTAAAAAACTAAAAATAGAGTTGCCATGTGATCCAGCAATCCCACTCTTATGTATATATCCAGAGAAAACTCTATTTCAAAGACACATGCACCCCAATGTTCATAGCAGCACTATGTACAATAGCCAAGACATGGAAGCAACCTAAATGTCCATTGACAGATGAAGGGATAAAGATGTGGTATTTACATACAATGGAATACTACTCAGCCATTAAAAAAGAATGAAATAATGCTATTTGCAGCAACATGGATAGACCCCAAGCTGTTTTCCTCTTTCCATTATATTTCTTTTCAACAGAAGCAATTCCCTACTTTTTCCCATAGGCACACTGTTGAATAAACAAATTAAAATTTTATTATCTTGACTGCCTGTTTTGTACATTCTTGCCTTCACAGAAAACCTTCCTAGAATTACACAGCTTCATTTTCTCTAAAAGTAAAAGGTAAGCACTCTCTCCATCACTAAAGCATTCCTTTTTTCCATAGCAGCAGCGTCTCAGAATCTGTACTCAGCCAGAAGTGTATAAAGGAAATATCTAATGATTTCTACATTAGTGATTATATTTCATTTAGTTTCCAATAAAAATGACTTTACACCTACTATTGATGCCATTCAAAAATATTTAATGAATTAATGCTATATGTAGAACTCTATCCTAAATCCACTTAAGAAGCAAACACAGTAAAAGAATGTAATATAAACTAGGGAATGCAGGACTCAGTATACCAACAGGTAGCCAATCTGGGATGTAGTCACAGAGCCATGATGTGATTTGGGCCAAGTCATATCATCTCTATGCCTTTCAATTTCCTTTTCCAAAAAAGGACTGTCTATCTCAGATGGCAAAGAAGTTTCATCTCAAGTGCCAAATCCAGATGATCGGTAATGGTGCCTTGAGTACTGAGAAAAAACGTGAGGCTCAGTACAGGCCCAGTGAAGAGTGCTATGATCAGTTCATGGTGTCTGTCAAGGTCATTAGTGAGAGAAGTTTTGGAAAGAGGACATCAGCAGTTTGCCCTCTCTAAATGATTTAAATATAAAGACTTCTCAATATTTTTAATAAAACATGATCTGATTCATCATGCTCTACATTCTAATGTAGTACTGTATTCTCAATGATAAAATAATGAGAATTTACTTTCCTATACTTTAACTCATCATTAATTATTTATTTTATAGTGTACATTTTTTGCAAATGACTAAGAACATCTTGCATATTATTTTAAAAATATATTGTGTTTAATTTTTAAAGGATCAATTGAATTTAATTATCCAAGTGAGTGAAAATTAGGGCAAAGTTGTAAAAAGTGTTGAATGAAAATACCAGTGGATATGAATGCTCATGGTCTGAATTCACAACATGATTTTGCGTCTTACCTTAAAACATTACATTTCCCTGTTTTTTTCCTGAAATTTTTATTTGGGATTCACTTTCACAGAACACAAATTTGCTATTAATATCAACAGTAAATATTTTATGCCTAGTTTTTTAAAATGTGATATATATATATATCCCACAAAATATATATGTACATTTATATTTAAAAGCTTTGATTTGAATGCTAACCAAATGATTTTTTGTTAATCAAGTTGCAAAACTGTAAAAATATAGGTGGAATTTTATAATTTAAAGAAGTAATTATTTAGTTTCTATTTTAATATTTAAGACATTTATCAATGCTTGGTCAAATGTGATCCACCTTGGATCATAAGCCACCTGAATTCCAATACATTGCTCTCTTATAGAGCAATATGAATGGAGTTCAGGTTCCACTGGTTGAGCAAGACATTAGTAATTTCTCATTTTCTAAAGTAAAATCATATTTATTCTTTTAAAAAATTATTCCATTATTTTTCCAGAAATCTAAGCATTATAAATGTTATAGTATTGCTCTTTTTTTCTCTCAAGAGGACATTTAAAAACTGGTATCAGTAAGTTTTCCATTTTTAAATAGGAAAGGATATCTATGTACAGTTTTTCTAGTGATAAGTTAATTATTGACATAAACAGAAGGAATGCATTTAAAATGATTCTTGTTTATTTTACATGAAGATTCAGTATGTACATTTATCTGGCAAATTGGGGGATTCTGGTATAACAAAAATTTTTCATTTTTACTTTACAATTCCTCAGTTGTCCTCCCCTTTTCATTTCCTTGGCTCTTCTACCAGCTTTTATAAATATATAATTTACAGGCCATCCACTGCAACTCTGGTAAAGATGACTATGGATAGAGATTTGACTTTGCTCACCTAACACACACACAAAAAAAGTCATAACTCAGAAATAAACTTCTTGCAACCTCACTGATAATCCTAAGACTCTAATAGGCCTATTCAGATTTATCTCCAAATTGGTGCAAATTACTTGATTAAAAATTTACAATAAAGAATATTAGAAATATCTATAATGACTATAACCCAAAATGACAACGGAAACTTCCTGTTGTCAAAGTATAAAAGACAACAACTTTTACTATATTACCTTTTGCTCAATCAGCTTAAGATTCATTTTGCAACCCTTTAGATCCCCACGTGGTACTAATTTCACAATAGCATTAGAGGCAAATAAGATGATTTATTACTGTGGTCATTTACCCTGTGTTTTTACAGCATTAGTTACTGTTTCCAAGATGTACAGCATTTGTGCCAAGAGACAGTCAGAAGATGTTAGCAGTCAACAAAGGGGCAATGTCTACAAAATGGATTGAGAAACCAGGGAATCAGTAGGCCAGGCAGGAATTAACACTTCATTTTTTTTAACATGTTAATTGGAGTATAATTGCTTTACAATGGTGTGTTAGTTTCTGCTGTATGACAAAGTGAATCACCTATTCGTATACAAATATCCCCGTTATCTCCTCCCTCTTGCATCTCCCTCCCACCCTCCCTATCCCACACCTCTAGGTGGACACAAAGCTACAAGCTGATCTCCCTGTGCTATGCGGCTGCTTCCTACTAGCCATCTATTTTACATGTGGTAGTGTATATATGTCAGTGCTACTCTCTCACTTCATCCCAGCTTCTCTGTAGTGTTTTGAGGCCCTCTTGATTGTTGCTTAGTTTAATCCTGTTTGATATACAAAATTTCAGCAATTTTATAACTCTTCAATATATAACGTAAGAAGTAATATGTTCTGGTAGGTCCTAGGTTGTCTGGATTAACATCCAAGATAGTTGGTGACATCATGAATTTAACTGCTTAAATTTGTGAAATAATGCTTATATGATGATGAAAGAAAAAAAAATCTAAGACATCTGAAAAGCAAGCATCAGAGTCTTCCCATCTTATGCCTTTTGATTTTGACAATTTCAAATATAACTGTTCATTATGGAATGTACTTGTTGTAGGGAAGACAGAGGGGATAATTAGGAGGACATGAGATAAGATATAACAGCCATAATTAGAGTAACATGTTAAAAATTTTGGAAGTTTCCTTAGTCAGACTTAATTTGGGGTATAGACTGTTTCCATAATATCACTAACCTTCCAAAAGCTTTTAGTTAAATGTCCTGAGATTCCACATGTCCTAATGTTCTCCCTCCTATATCCCCTAAGGAGTCATGAACACAGGGTGAGCATCCAGTAACAGATTTTGCAAGTTATTAGAAACAGAGAGCCAGTACATATAAACTATCATGAATGCATGAGAATGTCTGGTGCCCTGTGAGATATCCTAATGATAAAAGCTCTGTTTTAATGAAAACAATTTGAATTAATCTGATTCTTGATATCTGGAATTACAATTCGAAATTACAGAAATATTCAGGCAATTAGGAGCAGTAACTAAAAGGGAGAAGCTGCACTGAAAGAGGCTTTGAACAAACAAAAATTAAAACTAAGTTGAGTTATGCAGTGAGAGAAACTAGTAGTAATCAGAGCTGTTAGGTAGAAGAGAAGTTACACAATACAGACAGTGAGGAAGCCAATTAACAGAAGGAATAGAAGCAAGAAGACACACAAGAAAATGCAGAAACCATGATAGTAGCTGAGTCCATTAACGACTGTGTCCAAATGACCATCCTAGATATTCTACTGCTTGGGTCTGTAAAAGCCCCAGAATCCAGGTCTAAACTCCATCTGGCCTTGCTGGATCTTCTTTTCCCAGGAAGCTGTCTACATAGCTAAGAATCCCATTTTTCCTCATTCCAATAATAACCTCCTGGTACTTGAGACAACTTGAAGGGTCTTCTACTCTTTGCAACCAAAGATACTTTTCTACTCTTTGCAACCAAAGATACTCTTCTACTCTTTGCAACCAAAGACCAGCAGCCCTATGGTGCCTCCTCAGAGTTATATCCTGTGTTCCAGACTCTATAGCTAATTGCACTCCACCCAGATATCCTCCAAGTGCTTCAAATGCAACCTCTTCAAAATTTCCAAAATCAGTTCCTCCTACAGTATTTATCATGTCAATGGAACCCGTCATCCTTCCAGTTTCCGAAATTTGGGAAAATGGAATGGGTGAGTAAAGAGGAAGTTGGTATTAGCCTGGATGCAGTCTCCTTCGTCTCCCGTATCCAATCAATCATAAAGTCCTGATGATTTTACTTTATTGGTATCTTTAGAATCAGTCCAATTTTTTTCATCTTAAATGCTACTCCATCATTCTCTCCTACTGAAATATTGTAACAACCTCTAATTGGTCCCTTTGCTTCTAGGCTAGCCCGGATCCTATCCATTCCCCCACGCTATCAGCAAAGGAATCACTCAAAAGCAGATCCAGTCATATCACTCAACAGGTTAATATGGCTCTTGAGAATCTTCTGAATGGAGATGAACCTCTTTATAGGATCCGTCGTGACTGCCCCATCTGTCTCTCTAGCTCCCCCTCTCACAACTCCCACCACTTCCATCACCCCACAGCCTCAGTGATTCTATACTCAACTATTTGCACTTTCTAGAATGGATCATGCTCTCTCTCAGACCCTAGCCTTTATACATGTTATTTTCTGTCTGAGATGCCCATCCCTGTTTTCCTCTCCTAATAGATAACTCTTAGCTATCTTTCAGGACTCAAGACTATATCTACATTGGGAACTCCTCCTGTGGGCTCCGTTAGTACTTTTTTAGTTTATATATTTGCCACTCCTGCAGTGAACTGCAAGCCCCTTGAGCATTGGTTGCCTTTGCCATTTTATCCCCAGGCTTAGCCCAGTACCTGGCACATAGTAGGAACTCAAGAGATTCAGGATCTCTTTTTCTAAAAGTCAGACTTTCAGATTGAATTTTAAAAGAAAGTCCTATTACAGCAGCTTACAAAAGAATGGAAATGTAGGAGTGGCACAATTATGAAATGAAGGAGAATTCAAGATGAAAGCATTAAGCAAGGCAGAGGATCACTTAATTTGACTAAATGATGCCCAGCTATCCTCCTCCATCCAGTCTGGATTAGTTTTCTTCCCAACCCCCCTCAGCTCTCTTGCAACCCTCTCTAACTGTATTGTTGTCATGTCTCCTGCTGTGTTTATCTGCTACTCTGTGAGTTCTCTGAGAGGAGTGGCCACATCTTATTTATCTTTTTATCTCCAGCTCTTGATAAATGTTGAATAAGACACAGTCACAAATCTTTTGCACTAAATAACATGACATCAAAATACATAATGTAAAAACTTTTATAAATTAAAGTAGAAATGACAGTCATGCAATCATGAGATATTTTAACCCACCACTATCAATCTATGACAAGTCAATTCAATAAAAAATAAATAAGGGCATAGAAGAATTGAACTATATAACAAGGTTACATTAATATATGCTGAAATTTGGGCCCCAGAAATGGAAAATGCTTCTATAAATCAAAGGTTTACTAAAGCGAATCATGACTGGGCCACAAAGAAAACTTCAATTTAGCCCACACAGCACAAATGATATAGACCAAGTTCTTGAAGGAGATACAAAAACAAAAAGAAGGAAAAAGGAATGAGAGAAATAGCAGAAACTGTTAAATATCCAACCACGTGGAATATAATCATATTTTCCTAAAGGATTAAAATGCTGTACTAGAAGTAACATTTAAGTTTAAAGGCAATGCAAGTCACATAAAAGGAAGTGGATAAACATGAGTAAATAAAATTTTAAACTTACATAAATCAAAAAATGCAACAAAATTAAAAGGCAAGCAATAAGCTCTTTAAAAATATTTGCCAGAAACATAAAAAATTAACATCTTTAAACAGCTGTTACAAATTGGTGAGAGAAATACTCACACTACAATTTTAATGGTAAATGATATTAATATCAATTCAATAAAGTAAATTGAAAGGGACTATTAAATATTTAAATGGTTTAACCTCACCAAGAAGGAATTGTAATTTTAAAACAAAATATCATTTTTGCCTATCAAACAAGCAAAATCCTCGAATTTTTTTATTGCTTTATTTTTATTGTTTTGCTTCTTAAATGCTTGTGTTCAGTGCTGATAAGGTATAATGAAAGACATACTCTAAGCACTCTGTTTAAAGCAGTGTCAATTTGCTTAATGTTTATGGGAAAACACTTAAAAATCTTCAATGATGGTTTTATAAATGTTCACATTATAGACAGTCTCTGACTTAAGATGGTTCAACTTATGATTTTTCGACTTTACAGTGGTTTAAAAGTGATACACGTCCAGTAGAAACTGTACTCTGAATTTTGAATTTGGATCTTTCCCAGGCTACTGATATGCAGTACGGACTCTCTTGTGATGTGGGACCGTGGCAGGAGCGCAGCTCCCACTTGGCCACGTGATCACAAGGGTGAAAAACTCATATGCTTACAACCATTTGTACCCATGAAACCATTCTCTTTTTCACTTTCAGTACACTATTCAATAAATTACGTGAGATACTGAACACTTTATTATAAGGCTGGCTTTGTGTTAGGTGATTTTGCCCAATCACAGGCTAATGTAAGTGTTCTGAGCACATTTAAGGTAGGCTAGGCTAAGCAATGATGTTCGGTAGGTGAGGTGTATTAAATGCATTTTGGGCTTATGATATTTTCAACTTATGATGGGGTTATTGGAACATATCAAAGCAGCATCTCTCATAAGTCTAGCCTTCCACATGACCCGCTCTGTAGAGTTCCCTGGACTCAGAGAATGGGGACTAGAATCTAAGAAGAAATGTTCCAAGCATCGTAAGTGGAAGCTACAGGTTTCTAAGGCCTAGCCTCAGAAGTTACAGCGTCTCCTCTGCTGCATTTTACTGGTCAAAACATGTCCCAGGGCCAGTCTCCAATTCAAGGGAAGGGAAAATAGACTGCATCTCTCAGTGGGAGAAGCCGCAAAGAACCTGTGACCATTTTAATCAACCCCAGCAACATGACATTAAGTGAACAAAAAAGGATTAAAAAAATATATATATAACAATATAAACTCAACTCTGATATGTCATATTCCTACATATTTATACATGTTCTGTGAGTAAAAAAGCATATTACACATAGATTTACTTTTTACATATGAATTTTTTTAACTAGGGGGTAAAATACTACAAAGATTATCTCTAGCTAGTGGAAGGAGTGCAATCATAATTTTCTTCTTAAAGTTCTGGTTTTTCCAAAGTTACGAGAATGTATTACTTTTTCAACTGGAACATAAATGTAATTTAAAAGACATTTTATTCCCATACAGAAACATTTAAAGCAATTTCCTACAAAAGCCTAGAAAGCACTAAAGGAAATTGAATCAGAAATGGAAGAAAACCAACATCAAATTGAAAAGCAAAAAAGAGGGGGGCTTATAATTCTTTTCTTGACTGTAAATAATATTGAGACATTTGAGTCATCAAACATTTCATAAGCAGGGTTATGACAATACTGAACAAATGTGTAACTGGTTTTCCTCTTTCATTGTACTTACATGACACATTGAATATTTGTCTGCCTGCGAAAAGAAAGAATGAAGCAAACTTTCCCTGTGTTCCATATATGGATCTAAACCAGGACAGAATAGATTCAGCAGAAGCCTTGAGGCAGAGATTAATAAAACCTGAAAAATCTTAATGGATGTATTATAACAAAACCTAAAACAAAATAGACTTGCTCAAAAAAATAAAATTTCACTGTTGTCTCTCCTGACTCTATGGTTTTGTAAAGTAAAACAGGGGCTGGTAGTTTCACAAAGTCACTGCACTATTTCAATACAGCATAATAAGTTAATATTGCATGATTCTGATGGCAACGTTAGATGATACAGAACAGAAACACTATGGAAGGGGAAAAAAACATGCATTTGTCTTACACAGCTCTCTAGATAGACATTATTTTCAAGGACCCAGAGCCGCTTTTTAATAGCTCGACTAGCCTTTCCAGAATTATCAGGAGAGCCATTTTCATCTTTGCATCCTAACTGCCAGAAGGTCTGGAAATATTCTTGGCTCACACCAAAAATCATGTATTTGAGAAAAATAATTCTCTCTCCCTCCAGAAAGCAATAAAGAAATCCATGGTGCAACAATTTAAAAGGAGAAATACTGGAAAAAGTTAGCCAAAAGAAGTGTGTGTGTGTGTGTGTGTGTGTTTGTGTGCGCACGCATGTGTGTGCTGTTTACAGATGTCTATCTATTGAACTCTGAAATATCATCTCCTCCCAATTCAAGAATGACTTCTATTGATGTACACATGCCAGATGAAGCCTCGCTTTCCTTGCCACCTGAGGTTTCTAACCCCAGGTACTGAATGGCCCCCACCTCTACCCTACAGATGAATTATTAGCAATCTTTCCCAAAGATTGCATAGCACACTTGCATATGCTATGGCAATCCCTTTGGGCACTAACCAGTAATGATACATACCATGTAGAAAATATTTGTGATATGTGACATTATTCTGAAATGATGAAATGTAAAGTTCTTTCTCTGGGTCATCCTTTCAGCAAATAAGATCAATTAGATAATTAGATAAGTGCTCCTTTGGATCCAGGTAAATACATATAACATTCTAAATATATTTCTATAAAAGTGAAAACAAGCCCCCTAAAGCTTTGACAATACATATTTTAGACTCAGTTAAGCTGTTTCAAACTGTTACATAATTTCTGTAGTCTCAGAGGAATTTCAGACTCTTTAAACACTAATGAGATCTCAAGAGATTATTCTAAAATACTTCTAATCCTTCCCTACTGTTTCATCACTGGTTCATACACAGTTCTTTTACCTTCATTAAGCTTCGAAGTTTTTTTTAAATAATTATTTTAGTTGTCCATAGATTCTGAATGCTTTGTACTAGGAGATAAAACAACAGCTTATTTTGGTTTTGTTTGTTTGTTTTAGGATTTATTTTAGACTTTCGAGATATTTTCAGTTTTCATGACCTAATGCCTGATCAATCTCATTCGAGTTCAAATTTTTATCAACTTGCTACATCTCTGTAGGAGAAATTTAATGTGTGCTGGACACCGTTTTGTTTAATATTGGGTTCTGCTATACCTAAAAATAAAACGGAAAATTAATACTTTATGACACATTCAAATAAATTCATTTATCACTAGGCTTCCAGGTTCCATATAGCACCACAGTTTTTTTCAGTCTAATTCTACATTTCTGACCTCATCCACATTTTTTTCAATATACCCTATATTTTTTAAAAAACAGAGAATAAAGGGCATCAAGACCTTCCGAAGCAACAGGATAAGAACAAACTGAAAAGCAGTGTCTTTGTCATATCACAAGGAACCTAGGTTTGTTGAAGGATAAGGCTGAGTATCAAACAGAAACCTCTGGAAATGTAACCTCAGGATACTCAGCTAAGTGTTACGTCTTATCAATCTCTCTCTCCTCCTTCCCTCCTTCTTTTCTTCTATCAAAAATGCACAAGTAATTTTCCTTGCCGAAAATTTCAAATTTAGCTAACCCAAAACTTCAACTAATAAGAATATCCCATTCCCAAATCCAAGGATTAATATAGTTCCTGTTTTCAACACTTGGAGTGGGAGCTTTCTTTTCATAAATTTCTTAATAGCTAGAGCTTTTGTTGGAGGAAAGACTATCATTTCCCATTATTGCAGATACTAAATTAAGAACATGATCAAAATGAGTTCATTTTAGTGTTACAGATAGTGAGAGAAATAAAAGTATTCCCACTTCCTATAATAATTTCACTGCCACATAATTTTTATACTTCTTTGTATGGGTTTTCATTTTTTAGACAAACCATCTTACTTCCACAGAAGGCACAGTGCCTTACCTTTGGACAGAAAAATACAAAGTTACATTTAGAAGGTAGCATTTCTTCTGGATGTTCTCTAGTGAAATGTAAAGTTCTGCTTTTATTAATAGCATAAAACTAACTTTAAGCATATGTAAATATATCTCTCTTACCTTGAAGTGCTAGAGTTTTACAAGATTAGGAGTGGAAATAGACATTTTTAAAACTGCCTTCGTAATTTATATTGGTTTCTTAGTAAACTATATCAAAGTTTACTTTGATTAGTTACAATTAGCCAAAATTCCTCCATAAAAAGTTATGTAGTATTGTAAACTTGCTAAATAAAGTGTCTTTTCCTAGAGGAACTCAGACTAGTTTATAAAAATTAAAGTTAATCTTTTAATCTCCTAACTCTCTTTTGCAGTAGAGGCTATATTTACACTAGGAAGAATTTTATCCAGGCTGTCAAAAAATATATATTTATTTATCTCTATTTCAGTGCTTTCCTATTGAAGAGGGTTTCATTATATTTAATCCCATCATGACCCAAGATAAGAGTTCTTCTCATTACTTTCATGCTGAAAGGTTTAAAGAAACGTACTTCATCAAATCAGAGGATGAAGCATCCTGCTGTAAGATCCCTAATTATCACAAAGAAATTAAAAATTAAAGAAGCTTAACAAAGTTTAAGTCATTTGTTGCTTTGGTTCGTATTTGTTTTTTATCAGTTACATGCAATTTTAGCTGGTTAAACTTAATTGTTTCAAGGGGTATTATGAAATTATGAAAAATCACCTACCCATGCTTTTATTCCTTAATACTTTATAATATTTTACAATTCAATATCAAGCGATTTGACTCTTCAAGTAATCCTTTATTAAGCAGGGCAGAAATTGTCATATCTTTTTATAAATGAGAAAATCAAAGAAGAGGTTAAGTACTGCCCAAGGTCACATTACCAGCAACTGGGCAATGTTGAGCCTGGAAACCTAAGCTGTGCCCCAGGGCTCTTGCTGCTATATCAATGATGCATGGATAGAGAGGGTGGGAGGGAGACACAAGAGGGAGGGGATATGGAGATATATGTATACATATAGCTGATTCACTTTGTAATACAGCAGAAACTAACACAATATTGTAAAGCAGTTATACTCTAATAAAGATGTTAAAAAAAAATGATGCATCGATAACACCATCTATACAAGAAGCACTTATCAAATGTCAAATAAATAACTGTCTAGTGTGATTTTAATTTTTTTTAAGTATGAAGTACAGGAAAAATGCACAACCTTTGCCCATAGTTTTCATTCTAGTGCTGAGAACTATTAAAAGGAAAAAGTAGAGAATGATCTCAAGATACGTACACAGTGTATGTTAATATGGTACAAGGCTGTTACTGTCTACTTCCTTCCATATATAGCACATGTCCAAGGATGAGCATTTCTTATATAGCCTTCTATTATTATTTTTTTTTTGGCCACATGGCATGCAGGATCTTAGTTCCTGACCAGGGATCGAACTCATGACCCCTGCAGTGGAAGCAGGAATTCCCAACCACTGCACCATCAGGGACTTCCTATATATAGCCTTCTTTATAATTGAAAGATAGATCTCACTTAAAAGAGATGTAGTCTCTACTCCAAATTAGAAGCTATATAATGTCAACATGCTAGAAGTATCTTAATGAATGGAGGCAGTTGACATTAATGGTAACAACGAAAGGGAAAAAAATTACCTTTATAATTCAGAAGTCAAAATTAACATTAATATTAATATACTATAACATGATAAAGACAACTGTGAAATATGTGGACCTAAACTTTTCCTTCCTTTAAGAAACATTAAAGGACTCCTTGGAACCAGAGCTGGCACCACATGCAACACCTTTGAGGACTGTGTGCTCCTTGAGGACAAGGAAATCAAAGCAGAGGAAAGTGCCTGGAACATAGTATTTATGCCTTGTGTCTTTTCCACACATTAATTCACAGGCAAGCATCCATCCTACCGAGTTGAGCCGTCTGGCTGACAAGGTATTGGTGCTCCGGCCGGGTGTCAGGCCTGAGCCTCTGAGGTGGGGGAGCCAAGTTCAGGACACTGGACCACAGAAACCTCCTGGCGACATGTAACATCAATCGGTGAGAGCTCTCCCAGAGACATCCATCTCAACGCTAAGACCCAGCTCCACTCAACAACCAGCAAGTTCCAGTACTGGACACCCCATGCCAAACACCTAGCAAGACAGGGACACAACCCCACCCATTAGCGGAGAGGCTGCCTAAAATCATAATAAGGTCACAGACAACCCAAAACACACCACCAGACACAGTCCTGCCCACCAGAAATACAAGATCCAGCCTCGTCCACCAGAAAACAGGCACCAGTCCCCTCCAACAGGAAGCCTACACAGCCCACTGAACCAACCTTAGCCACTGGGGGCAGACACCAAAAACAATGGGAATTATGAATCTGCAGCCTGCAAAAAGGAGACCCCAAACACAGTAAGTTAAGCAAAGTGAGAAAACAGAGAAATACACAGCAGATGAAGGAGCAAGGTAAAAACAAACCAGACTAAACAAATGAATAGAAGATAGGCAGTCTACCTGAAAAAGAATTCAGAGTAATGATAGAAAACATCACCCAAATGCTTGGAAATAGAATGAAGGAAGTACACGAAACGTTTAACAAAGACTTCGAACAACCAAACAGTAAACAAACAATGATGAACAACACAATAAATGAAATTAAAAATTCTCTAGATGGAATCAATAGCAGAATAAGTGAGGCAGACGAACGGATAAGTGACCTGGAAGATAAAATAGTGGAAATAACTACCACAGACCATAAAAAAGAAAAAACAATGAAAAGAATTGAGGACAGCCTCAGAGACCTCTGGGACAACATTAAATGCATCAACATTTGAATTATAGGGGTCCCAGAAGAAGAAGAGAAAAAGAAAGGGACTGTGAAAATATTTGAAGAGATTATAGTTGAAAACTTCCCTAATATGGGAAAGGAAATAGTTAATCAAGTCCAAGAAGCGCAGAGAGTTCCATACAGGATAAATCCAAGGAGGAACACACATATTAGTCAAACTACCAAAAATTAAATACAAAGAAAAAATATTAAAAGTGGCAACTGAAAACCAACAAATAACATAAAGGGAAGCCCCAGAGGTTATCAGCTGATCTTTCAGCAGAAACCCTGCAAGCCAGAAGGGAGTGGGAGGAAATATTTAAAGTGATGAAAGGGAAAACCCTACAACCAAGATTACTCTACCCAGCAAGGATCTCATTCAGATTCGATGGAGAAATTAAAACCTTTACAGACAAGCAAAAGCTAAGAGAATTCAGTACCACCAAACCAGCTTTACAACAAATGCTAAAGGAACTTCTCTAGGCAGGAAACACAAGAGAAGGAAAAGACCTACAAACACAAAACAATTAAGGAAATGGTAATAGAAATATACATTTCGATAATTACCTTAAATGTAAATAGATTAAATGCTTCAAGCAAAAGACATAGACTGGCTGAATGGATACAAACACAAGACCTGTATATATGCCATCTACAATAGACCCTCATCAGACCTAAGGACACAAACAGACTGAAAGTGAGGGGATGGAAGGAGATATTACATGCAAATGGAAATCAAAAGAAAGTTGGAGTAGCAATTCTCATATCAGACAAGATAGACTTTAAAATAAAGACTATTACAAGAGACAAAGAAGGACACTACATAATGATCAAGGGATCAATCCAAGAAGAAGATATAACAATGGTAAATATTTATGCACCCAACACAGGAGCACCTCAATACATAAGGCAAAGGCTAACAGCCATAAAAGCGGAAATCGACAGTCACAGAATCATAGTAGGGGACTTTAACACCTCACTTTCACAAATGGACAGATCATCCAAAATGAAAATCAATAAGGAAACACAAGCTTTAAATGATACATTAAACAAGATGGACTTAATTGATATTTATAGGACATTCTGTCCCAAAACAACAGAATACACTTTTTTCTCAGGTGTTCATGGAACATTCTCCAGGATAGATCATATCCTGGGTCACAAATCAAGCCTTGGTAAATATAAGAAGACTGAAATCACATCAAGTATCTTTTCCAACCACAACGCCATGAGACTAGATATCAATTATAGGAAAAAATCTGTAAAAAATACAAACACATGGAGGCTAAACAATACACTCCTAAATAACCAAGAGATCACTGAAGAAATCAAAGGGGAAATTAAAAAATACCTAGAAACAAATTACAATGAAAATATGACGACCCAAAAGCTATGGGATGCAGCAAAAGCAGTTCTAAGAGGGAAGTTTACAGCAATACAATCTACCTCAGGAAACAAGAAACATCTCAAGTAAAAAACCTAACCTTACAATGGAAGCAATTAAAGAAAGAAGAACAAAAAAACCCCAAAGTTAGCAGAAGGAAAGAAATCATAAAGATCAGATCAGAAATAAATGAAAAAGAAATGAAGGAACCAATAGGAAAGATCAATAAAACTAAAAGCTGGTTCTTTGAGAAGAAAAACAAAATTGATAAACCATTAGCCAGACTCATCAAGAAAAAAAAGGGAGAAGATTCAAATCAATACAATTAGAAATGAAAAAGGCGAAGTAACAACTGACACTGCAGAAATACAAAGGATCATGAGGGATTACTACAAGCAACTATATGCCAAGAAAATGGACAACCTGGAAGAAATGGACTAATTCTTACAAAAGCACAACCCCCCAAGACTGAACCAGGAAGAAATAGAAAATGTAAACTGAAGCATGTCACAAGCACTGAAATTGAAACTGATTAAAAATCTTCCAACAAACAAAAGCCCAGGACCAGATGGATTCACAAAAGAATTCTATCAAACGTTTAGAGAAGAGCTAACACCTATCCTTCTCAATCTCTTCCAATATATAGCAGAGGGAGGAACACTCCCAAATTCATTCTACGAGGCCACCATCACCCTGATACCAAAAGCAGACAAAGATGTGGCAAAAGAAGAAAACTACAGGCCAATATCACTGATGCATGAACATAGATGCAAAAATCCTCAACTAAATACTATTAAACAGAATCCAGCAGCACATTAAAAGGCTCATATACCATGATCAAGTGTGCTTTATCCCAGGAATGCAAGGATTGTTCAATATATGCAGATCAGTCAATGTGATACACCATATTAACAACCTGTAGAAGAAAACCCACATGTTCATCTCTATAGATGCAGAAAAAGGTTTTGAAATAATTCAACACCCATGTACGGTAAAAAAAAAAAAAAAAAAACCTCTCCGGAAAGTAGGCATAGAGGGAACTTACCTCAACATAATAAAGGCCATATATGACAAACCCACTGCCAACATCGTTCTCAGTGGTGAAAAACTAAAAGCATTTCCACTAAGATCAGAAACAAGACAGGGTTGCCCATTCTCACCACTATTATTCATCATAGTTTTGGAAGTTTAGCCACAGAAATCAGAGACGAAAAAGAAATAAAAGGAATCCAAATTGGAAAAGAAGAAGTAAAACTGTTACTGTCTGCAGTAGACATAATACTATACATAGAGAATCCTAAAGATGCTACCAGAAAGCTACTAGAGCTAATCAATGGATTTGATAAAGTAGCAGGATACAAAATTAATGCCCAGAAATCTCTTGCATTCCTATACACTAATGATGAAAAATCTGAAAGGGAAATTAAGGAAACACTCCATTTACCACTGCAACAAAAAGAATAAAATACCTAGGAATAAACCTACCTAAGGGGACAAAAAACCTGTATGCAGAAAATTATAAGACACTGATGAAAGAAATTAAAGATGATACAAACAGATGGAGAGATATACCATGTTCTTGGACTGGCAAAGAAATCTACAGATTCAATGCAATCCCTATCAAACTACCAATGGCATTTTTCACAGAACTAGAACAAAAAATTTCTCAATTTGTATGGAAACACAAAGGACCCCAAAGAGCCAAAGCAATCTTGGGAAAGAAAAATGGAGCTGGAGGAATCAGGATCCCTGACTTCAGACTATACTACAAAGCTACAGTAATGAAGACAGTTTGGTACTGGCACAAAAACAGAAGTATGGATCAATGGAACAGGATAGAAAGCCCAGAGATAAACCCATGCACATATGGTCACCTTACCTTTGATAAAGAATACACAATGGAGAAAAGACAGCCTCTCCAATAAGCGGTGCTGGGAAAACTGGACAGCTACATGTAAAACAATGAAATTAGAATACTCCCTAACACCATACACAAAAATAAACTCAAAATGGATTAAAGACCTAAATGTAAGGCTAGACACTATAAAACTCTTAGAGGAAAACATAGGCAGAACACTCTATGACATAAATCGCAGCAAGATCCGTTTTGACCCACCTCCTAGAGAAATGGAAATAAAAGCAAAAATAAACAAATGGGACCTAATGAAATTTAAAAGCTTTTGCACAGCAAAGGAAACCATAAAGAAGACAAAAAGACAACCCTCAGAATGGGAGAAAATATTTGCAAACGTAGCAACTGACAAAGGATTAATCACCAAATTATACAAGCAGCTCATGCAGCTCAATACTAAAAAAACAAACAACCCACTCCAAAAATGGGTAGAAGACCTAAATAGACATTTCTCCAAAGAAGATGCCAACAAACACATGAAAGGATGCTCAACATTACTAATCATTAGAGAAACGCACATCAAAACTACAATGAGTTATCACCTCACACCAGTCAGAATGGCCATCATCAAAAAATCTACAAACAATAAATGCTGGAGAGGGTGTGGAGAAAAGGGAATCCTCTTGCACTGTTGGTGGGAATGTAAATTGATACCGCCCTTATGGAGAACTGTATGGAGCTTCCTTAAAAAACTAAAAATAGAACTACCATACAACCCAGCAATCCCACTACTGGGCATATACCCTGAGAAAACCCATAATTCAAAAAGAGTCATGTACCACAATGTTCATTGCAGCTCTATTTACAATAGCCAGGACATGGGAGCAACCTAAGTGTCCATCAACAGATGAATGGATAAAGAAAATGTGGCACATATACACAATGGAATATTACTCACCCATAAAAAGAAACAAAATTGAGTTATTTGTAGTGAGGTGGATGGACCTAGAGTCTTTCATACAGAGTGAAGTCAGAAAGAGAAGAACAAATACCATATGCTAACACATATATATGGAATCTAAGAAAAGAAAAAAAAATGGTTGTGAAGAACCTAGGGGCAGGACAGAAATAAAGACCCAGATGTAGAGAATGGACTTGAGGACACGGGGAGGGGAACGGGTAAGCTGGGATGAAGTAAAAGAGTGGCATGGACATATATACACTACCAGATGTAAAACAGATAGCTAGTGGGAAGCAGCCACACAGCACAAGGAGATCACCTTGGTGTTCTGTGTCCACCTAGAGGGTGGGATAGGGAGGGTGGGCGGGAGACGCAAGAGGGAGGAGATATGGGGATATGTATATCTATAGCTGATTCACTTTGTAATACGGCAGAAACTAACACACCATTGTAAAGCAATTATACTCCAATAAAGATGTTTAAAAAAAAAGAAATTCCTATTGCCTATCCAGAAGATTGCTGTTAAGAATGATAATATATAAAATAGTTAGCTCCACGCCTACGAAATAATAGCCATTCAAAAAAGGTAAGTGTAATGCAGACAGTAACCAGATTGCAGAGGGTTGAACAGAAAGTGAAAGGTGAGGATAGAAATAGGTGTGGGTAATTTTTTAAGTATTTTTGCTATCAAGAGAGAGAAGGAAGGTAAAGCTGACAGAAGAAGATTTGGAATAAGAAAGTTTTAAGTGGAAATTCTCTTCTTGTGATATTCTATTAAGATTGTTGACAAAAATTTGTTTTATCACATTCAGTCAATATCACACCAAATTTAATTTTGGTTGTTTTCCTAGCACCTTCAGATTCTTACTTATTATTGCTCTGAGGCTTACTGGTCTTATAAAATCTTATCAAAAACTTTAAGAGTATATATGAGAAAAGTACAACAAAATGTTTATGAACTAGACCTTTGGATTGAAGACTTTAATGAAACATCCTTTCTTTATAGTTAATAAAATATTTTCTAGATACTGCTGCTATTGATCCACTTTTCTCTAATACCTGTTAAGATACAATTATATTAAGATGTTATGTATTATTCCTTGGTTCCCAAAGTGATCATATTAGAATCATATCAAATTATCATTCTATTTTAATGAACCTGAAACTCAAAACTAGGACTTAGATTAATAAATGCTAAACAGGATGACAAACATGCCTCTAAATTACAAGGACAGTATCAACTTGAATCTTATTTCTTTTCTACACAATGTTAATTATCAACAAATCACAGGTTATTTTGTTATTCCTTCTAAAGATGCATTATTTGAATTTTAATACTGTACTCCTGTATAAACAATGCCTCAATTCAAGGTGCTAACTCACTAACGGTGTAGCTTGTGACACTATATTAGAAACAAAAAATGTTGATTTGAACCAGACTAAATTAATGTTACGTGCTTCTCCAATTACCAATATGAAAATATCTTATTCTATCACTATAATTTTCCAGTGGGTATTGTTGGGGAAGTGGGGAGTATCAAAGTATGAACCAATTAAGTAGACCTATGATAACTAAAGTTTCATTTTCATATCACCAAGAATTATAGTAATACAACTGAAAAATATTGCCATCCACTTTTGAGCACAGTAACAGATAATTTATTCTACTTTCTACAAACCTTTAGTAAAATTCTCTAGATTGTATTAAGGATAACTAATATTTGTGCCTCTCATTGCTTACAGAATCTTTTTACATAAATATCTCACTTGATCTCACTCAACTCTGTGAAGTAAATAAGGCCTTTCAAAGGTGTAGAAAGTTCAAGTTCAGAAGTGTTTATTGACACCTGAAGTGCAGAGTTACTAAAAAATGAAACCAGAATTCAAGCTCATCATTCAAATCAAAATTTATTGTTTCTAGTACATCACACACATCTAAATAGATGACAGATTGATGGTAAATAGACAGATAAACAGACAGATATAGAGATACAGACATAGATATGATTTCTTCTACCAAGATACTGAATGAAGTTCCCTCCTACAAATTTCAAAATAATAAAAATAAGAACACCCTAACTCCCTCAGATCAGATCTTGATATTGATCTTCTGCCTCTCACAGTTAAAGCTGTTGTTTTACAAACTTCTTTTAAATTTTGATTCTCTATAAGAAAACCAAAGATGTCCAAGGTTATTAGTCTGACCCCATGGCTGCAGGCATCTTCCAGAGCATATCAACAGAACACATCCGTCTTTGACCTCAAGTGTCTGGGAACATGGAGTGTGACTGCTTATCTCCTGCTAAATACCTGAAACCCCGGGGCTACAACCTTTGCCACAACGCAGCAGGTTCCTCTGCTTGGATTATTCCTTTAATTAACAGAGCCAGATGATGGCCAGTGAGTTCGCCAGACAAAAGGAGCTTCCTTTTCCATGAAATCTGAGTTTTTCATAAAAGAAACACTGCCTCTTCTTTTCCAGACCTTCCAATTAACTCATATTCCTACTTTCAGCCCCTAAGAAATTTCCAAAAATGTTTTTCATCCAAAAAAGACTCCTATATGGGTGTCAAGACTTATATATTGTCATGTCATTGCATGTGTGTGTACTTTAACCCATCTAGATTATACAAAGTTTAAACTCTGGGGGCTGAGACAGGACCAAGCTTGTCCCTTGTCTGCCCCCACTAAGCTGCCTCAGCCAACTTTACATACACTCCCCTAGTACCTTCCTGGATAATGCACAAGCACTTAAGGATATTGGTGAATTGCACTAGTCATATTGCAGTTTGAGTTAACAGAAGAGGACCTCTTTTCAAAGAATGTAAAATCTAAGACAGCACTGATTTTTTCTAATTATAAAAGAAATTCAGTAGATAAGATGCTTGCAAATGCACACAGGAGATTTATTTTAAAACATTAATATTATGTTCAAGTAAAGGTTTGAACTTCCTATTGAGATTGTAGACAAATTATTTAGTTTATGGCTATGTATACCTAAGGAAACAAAGAGTATTTGCAGCAGGTCTAAGATAAGTTACATGTTAAAGATAGGAGTTTGAGAGAAAGAGACAATGAAAAGTAAGCAAAGATAATGAAGGACATTCCAGTCTTATGACTGAGTCCTGGGAAAAGCTTAAAGACCCAAATAGGATCGGAGCTTGTTCATAATTAATATGTTCTGGGTTTAACTTTACAAAATTGACATTTCTGTAGGTCAAATGGTCAAATACTGGCAATTTTATATAGTTATTTCTAATAAATATAATCAAATACTCATCAATTTTTCAATAAGCAAGATTGAGCATCTACCAATGGACAGAGAATACTGGTGAAAGAATTCAACAGTTGAATTGATAAAGTCATATAAAAAGGTTATGCCAACCCTAAAGAGAGTTGAGCAAGAAGTTTCTGTGAAGATAGTATTTCTAAAATAAATATTGGAAAATGCTATAAAGCCTTCCCATCAATCATTTGTAAATTAGGTACTTTTCTAAAAGTAAAAAAATCACTGCCCATATCATAAGAGCTGATACATTTCTTACAGAAAAATTAGACATGTAATAAGGTAGTAAGTGATGTTTAAGTTCAGGAAAAATAGAAATTATTAGGCTATCCTTTGGGTAACATAAAGTTCTCAATTAAACCTCACTAGGGATCACTCAAAATATTACTTTTTTATTAATCTAATGAGGACAAGAGATAAAATTATACTTTTTATTTTTAAATCTCTCCCTTTTCCCACAAGGATATATGGGTGTGTGTGTATGAGCAATTGCCCCATTATTCATCTCTGTCTTATCTTGTCCTATGCACATACACACACATGCACACATTCATCTAAAGACACTTCAGGACAATTTGATTCCTATTACAAATGACATTCATTGTACCATATTTCTATAGCTGAGTAAATAAGATGTGTATTTTATTTATCTATTTTTAAATGACTAGACAGACTTTTTTATTGTCTGGTTCACTTTCACAAGTGTTTTACCTTTTTAATACTGACTCATAAATCATGTAGCCTAGTTTGGGAAAATGTTAATAGTTTGGACCATTAGCAATTAGGCTTAAATTCAATGTGTATACACATCATTTATTTTTATTATTTAGTTAGGGTACACGGAAATTACTGCCATCTCTTCCTCAGCAGCTTCTTATACCCCCTTATGTTTTCTGTTCATTCAATTTTAAGATTTCTAAGCTGAATTTAGATAAACTTCTCCTAAAATATGAATGGGAATAATCAAGAAAAAGAATGTGCCACCTCTCTTCATATCATGTATGCTAAGGAGGGTTCCAATCTCTGTTTCTTTAAAAAATATTCTAAGAACTTATCAATTTTATCATTCTTAATTTGAAGCATAAGATCATCATTATGGCCTTTGTATGAAATAAATTTTATGCTGTCAAAGTATATTCTAACCAAGTGACAGTTATAGAATTATTCCCCAAAGACAATTATGTTACTAGCTATAAAGAACTTTTAAAATTATTTTTAAAAGCTTTAAAAATAATTTTAAAGCATATTACTGTCTTTAAAAAGATAATATGTGGGCTTCCCTGGTGGCACAGTGGTTAAGAATACACCTGCCAATGCAGGGGACATGGGTTCAAGCCCTGGTCCAGGAAGATCCCACATGCCACGGAGCAACTAAGCCTGCATGCCTAGAACCCATGCTCTGCAACAAGAGAAGACACCTCAATGAGAAGCCCGCTCACCACAATGAAGAGTAGCCCCCACTTGCCACAACTAAAGAAAGCCCATGCACAGCAATGAAGACCCAATGCAGCCAAAAATAAATAAATAAGTGTATTTTTAAAAAAAGATAATATGTAAGGGACTTCCAGATATAATGATCTGAACCAGTCATTGATTCCATTATAATAAGAAGGAGGAGGAGGGGGAGAAGAGGAAGGAAAGGGGAAAGAGAAGAGGAGAAGGAGGAGGCAAGTTAACAAATGCAAATATTTCAGGGCTTTGAAAATGAATCAGAAGGAGACAACAAATTTAGAAGATTTTATTCTTGAAAAACTACTTAAACTTTGCTTAAGAACACAGAAAGTCAATGGTCTTCTTAGCTGGGGTTGCTTTCATTCACCCCCTCAGCCCCCACCCAGCTCAGCTGGCAAAAGCAATAGCTTTACCAATGAGGTGCTGGCCTCAAAAACTAGCAGCTTTATTGCCAAAGGGGATGCAATATCAACTTGGGGGACACAAAGAAAACCTGCAATTTTATCAACTAAAAGTGGCAAAGCTGAAGGGAAATGAACAAAGGAAACTTGCAACTTTGCTAGCCTGAAGTTGCAGTTCTAGCTTCAACAGGCTGTGGATCGGTCAGAGATCTAACTGATAGAACCTGAAAATGAGAAAACTATAAAGGCAACATAAATCTCCCACATAGCTTGCTGCTAGCGAACTACCATTTGTATGGAAAAGACCCAAGCAATCTGGGCAGAAATTAAAAGCCAAAGGAGACTGGAGAACTAGATGAACTCTGAATAGGCTCCCTCAACCCCAATAAGATTAGTTGACAGAATGGACGCCTTATTGGACAGAGATGTTTGAGCATATTTGTCCATATGTTTGTCTGACCTCTAGGCTGTGCAGACTTAGAGTTTCTAGGGCAGCCCTTACAAAGCCAGGGTAAATACTAAAAATGAAAGTTAAAAAACAGAGAAAAGACATCACTGTATGCCCCATGAGAGAGAAACCAATTAACTCCAGGTGCAATAAACACAAAGTATCCAAATTTAATCATTTCACAGTAAAACTAGTGAAAAACAAATCAACTCATCATGTACCAGGAACAATATGATTATCAGGTGATTTCTCATAAGAACAATGGAGGCCTGAAGGAAGTGGAAAAACATAATCAATCTTCTGAAAGGAAAATAAAATTGGCAATCAAGAAGTCTATATATACCAAAACTATCCATTAAAAAAAAAGAAAGTTAAAAAAAACAACCAACTGAACAAAAAAAGATGATTTGTTGGTAAAAAAAAAAAAAAGTGACAAAAAATTCTAAACAAATTCTTTCATATTGAAAGAAAAATGATACCATATAGTAACCTGAATGCAGAAAAAGGAATGAAGGGCACCAGAAATGATATCTATGCATAAATATAAAATAAAGTACCTTTTTATATTTAATTATCTTGACTTCTTTAAAAGTCATTGAAGTATTTAGAGGAAAGATTATAACAATGTTTTGTTGGGTTGTTTAAACACATGTCAATATAACATATACGAAAGTAGTAGCACAAAGGAAAGGGGAGGAAATGGAGCTATTGTATAGAAGAGTTAAAATATTTTACTTGAATAAATTAGTGTATACCTAAAAGAAATTACACTAAATAAAACTGCATAAGATTCTAAACAAATATTTTTAATTGAAATATATAGCCAAAAATCAACTGATAAAATATAATGGAATACCCAAAATCCTTTATTTAACACAAAAATGCATTTATTTAACACAAATAGCAAAGGATGAAATACATCCAAACTCATTTTACAAGACCAGCATTAACCTGATACTAAAACCAGACGAGGATACTACAAGAAAAGAAAATTATAGGCTAATATCTCTGATAAACATAGATGTCAAAATCCTCAACAAAATGTTAGCAAACCAAATTCAACAATACATTAAAAGGATCATACACCATGATAAGATGTGATTTATTCAAGGGATGCAAGGATGGTTCAATAACCACAAATCAATCAATATGATATATCACATTTAAAATTAAGGATAAAAATCATATGATCATCCCAATAGATACAGTAAAAACATTTGACAAATTTCAACATCCATTGATGGTAAAAATAATCTCAGCGAGGTGGGTATAGAAGAACATGCCTCAACATAATAAAGGCCATATATAACAAATCCATAGCTAATACCATACTCAATGATAAGAAGCTGAAACTTTTCTCTCTACAATCAGAAACAATACAAGGATGCTAACTCACCATTTTATCCAACACAGAACAGGAAGTCCTAGTCAGAGCAATTAGGCAAGAAAAAGAAATAAGGCATCCAAGTCAGAGCAAAAGAAGTAAAACTGTCTCTATTTTCAGATGACATGATATTATATATAGAAAACCCTAAAGATTCCATCAAAAAACTGTTAGAACTAATAAAGGAATTCAGTAAAGTTGCAGGATACAAAATCAATAAACAAGAATCAGTAACATTTCTGTAGACTAATAACAGACTATCAGAAAAAATATTTTTAATCCCACTTACAATTGTATCAATAAGAATAAAATACCTAAGAATAAATTTAACTAAGGAGGTGAAAGATCTGTACACTGAAAACTATAAGATATTGTTGAATGAAATTGAAGAAGACACAAATAAATGGGTATTCGTTGTCATGGATTAGAAGAATTAATATTGCTAAAATGTCCATACTAACCAAAGCAATCTATAGATTCAATACAATCCCTATCAAAATTTCAGTGGCATTTTTCACAGATACAGAACGATCCCAAATTTTATATGAACCACAAAGACTCCATATAGCCAAAACAATCTTGAGAAAGAAGAATAAAACTGAAGGCATCATACTTCTGGATTTCAAACTATATTACAAAGCTGTAGTAATCAAAACAGTATGGTACTTGCATATAAAATAGATATAGATCAATGAAAAAGAATAGAGAGCCCAGAAATAAACCCACACATATATGATCGATTAATTTAAAACAAAGAAGACAAGAATAATAAATGTGGGAAAGGTAGTCTCTTCAATAAATGGTGTTGAGAAAAACGGATATCCACATGAAAAGAATGAAACTGGGCCAGTATCTTACACCACACACAAAAATCAACTCAAAGTGATTAAAGACTTGAATGTAAGACTTAAAATCATAAAACTTCTAGAAGAAAGCATAGGGGAAGCTCCCTGACACTGGTCTTGGCAATGATTTTTTTAGATTTGACACCAAAAGAAAAGGCAATAAAAGCAAAAAAAAACAAGTGGGACTACAATCTAAAAAGCTTCTATACAACAAAGTAAGCCAACTACAAAATGAAAAAGAAAACTACTGAATGGGAGAAAAAAATTTCAAATCATATATACGATAAGGGGTTAATAACAAAAATATATAAAGACCTCATGCAACTCAATAGAAAAATAATAATAATCCAATTTAAAAATGGATAGAGGATCTGAATAGACATTTTCCAAAGAAGACATACAAATGGACAACAGGTACATGAAAAGATGTTCAACAACATTAAACATCAGGGAAATGCAAATCAAAACCACAATGAGAAATCACATCACAACTATTAGAATGGCTATTATCAAAAAGACAAGAAATATGGTGTCGATGAGGATGTAGAGAAAAAGGAACCCTTGTGCGCTGTTGGTGGTAATGTAAATTGGTGCAAACACTGTGGAAAACGTTATGGAGTTTCCTCAAAAAATTAAAAATAGAACTATCATATGACCCAGCAATTCCACTTCTGGGTATTTACCTGAGGGAAACAAAATCACTATGTAGAAAAGATATCTGCACCCCCGTGTTTATTGCAGCATTATTTACAATAGCCAAGACATGGAAGCAACCTAAATATCCATCAATGGAGGAGTAGATAAAGAAAATGTGGGATATATATACAATGGAATATTATTCAGCCATGAGAAAGAAGGAAATCCTGCCATTTGCAATGACACAGATGAACTTTGAGGGCATTATGCTAAGTGCAATAAGCCAGAGAAAGACAAATAATGTATGATGTCACTTATATGTAAAATATTTATTTAAAAAAAGAACTGAACTCACAAACACAGAGAACAGATTGATAGCTGTCAGAGTCTGGGGTTGAGAGTTGGAAAATAGGTTAAGGTGGTCAAAAGCTACAAACTTTCAGTTATAAGATAAATAAGTCCTGGAAATGTAAGGTACAGCATGGTGGCTACAATTAACTGTACTGTATATTTGAAAGCTGCTAAGAGAATAGGTTTTAAAAGCCCTCATCACAAGAAAAACTATAGTAACTATGTGTGGTGAAGGATGCTAACTAAACTTATTGGTGTGATCATTTCACAATATATACATATATTAAATTATTATGTTGTACACCAAAAAAATTACATTTATCAAAGCATCAAAAAATGAAATATAAATTTAAAAGGCTGAGCTCTGAAAACTATAAAACATTGCTGAGAAAAATCTTAAAAGACCTAAATAAATGGAGAAATGTTCCATATGCATGGATTGAAGACTCAAGAGTGTTAATATGGCAATACTCAAAAGAACAAAAGATATTTATATGCAAAATAAATGAACTCAGACTGTTACCTCATGCTATATCCTTTTCTCACACACTCCCACACACCATGGACCAAAGTAACTTAAAATAAACCATAGACCTAAATGTAGAACTAAACTATAAAACTACTAGAAGAACACAGGTTGAGTTAAGCAAAAATTTCTTAGGTATAACACTAAAAACATGATCTATGAAAGAAAAAATTGGAAACTGAAAAATTGTACCTCATCCAAATTTAAAACTCTCACTCGTCAAATGGCATCATTATGAAAATGAAAACACAATTTACAGACTAGGAGAAAATAACTGCAAATCATATATCAACAGAGTACTTATGTCCAGAACATATAGATTTTTTAAAATCTTACAACTCAATTACAAGAAAATAACCTAATTTCTTTTAACAGGCAAAAGATTTGAATAGACATTCACCAAAGAAGACATATGGATAGCTAATAAACATGAAAAAATGCTCAACATCATTAGTCACTGCATAGAAAAATGTAAACTAAAATCACAAAGGAAATACCACTATATACACACTAGAATAGCTATGATCAGAAAAACTGGCAATATCAAGTGTTGGTAACAATGTGGATAAGCTGGAACCCTCACGTATCACTGGTGAGAATGCAAAATGGCACAACCTCTTAAGAAAACAGTTTGGTAGTGTCTTCAAAAAGTTTTAAGCATAAGCATGCCAAATAACCCAAAAATTCCACTCTTAGGTATCTACTCAAAAGAAATAAAACCAGTTGTTCCCACAAAAACTTTTACATGAATATTCATAATAGCCAAAAAATGGAAACAAACCAAATGTCTATCAACTAGCCCATGGATAAATAAAATGGAATAGTACTCAGCAATAAAAAGTAACAAACTACTGTGTGTGCTGCAATACAGATGAACCTTGAAAATATTATGATTTTTTGAAAGAAACCAGACCCTAAAAACTACATGTTGTATGATTCCACTTGTAGCATAAAGTTAATGGTTTCATTTTTTAAAAAATTAGACAGACCAAAAGTACATCAGCACTTTTTTGTGGTTAGAGATAGGAGCAGTGATTGATTGCAAATGGGCACAAGGGAACTTTCTGAGAGGATAGTAGTCATCTTAAGACCAGATTTGAATGTGATTTGTACATTTACAAAGACTGAATTTTACAGTACAGAAATTACATTTCAATAGAGCTCTTTAAAAAATGTTTTGCCTACTGGAAAAAAATCTACTGTCAGTAGAATAAAGAAGAAAAACTGTTTCTATGAATGTGCTTAACATTATCACAAAATAACATTCAATACTCTTTGAAGACCATTATTAACCAGATATGTACTTTACTAGTTACTCTAAGTAGTATGTTGGCTATTACATAGTTTTCCTCATTTTTTTCCTTTTGTAAGAACTAAACTAATTAATTGGTGTATTCAACCATTAAAATGACATATTTTCTCTTACAGAAACAGACTGCCCATTTTTGAAGTTTTTATACACTGAAATGAATTGTAGTAAAAAAAATTGTACAGTTTAATAGATGATTAAAAACAATTGAAATCTAAGAAACAACTTTGGAAATTGTATGTGTAAAGCTGCCTCCATATGACAAATATTTCACCTTTTATTGATGGTAGTCAGAATCAAATTAATTTGACTCAAATATGTCTTTGTATCAGACACAACTCCTGATCCTTCTTCTTGTCAAATGTACAGAAATGCCATTTCCTAGCAACTAGAAAATGGAATTTCCTCACTCTGATTAAACTGCCTAGTATGTGCCAGGCATCCAAGAACTATTTTTATGCTTCAAATTTATTTCTCTTCTAGAATGCAAAGGAGAAATTGCTGCAGCTCAGACAGACGACTGCACAGAGACGTCACTTAAGTAGAAAATGTGGGATGCAGTTTTCCAAGCCTGTTCAAATTCTCTGTCACAGACCCTAGAGCCAGATGAGTACCATCCATCATAAAAATGCATGGGGAAGGAGGAATTCGCTGGGATGTTAGCAATGTGGTTTTTTTAATTAAAGAAAATCCAGATAAGTCACATATATTCTTATTATGTGTGTTATAAACTAATTTGGGGCTCTATGCATAACATGTTCTGGTAAAGATCTTAGTCACATTTGCAGAGCCAAACTAAAATGGAGTCACTTATGTCAGGGACAAAATGGAGAGAGTCAGCACAGATGCATAAGGGAAACTTAACCTAACCTTACAGGAATGTACAGCTCTTCTCAGAAATCAGCAAAGGACACAAGCCAGTTCCCAAATGCCAAGTACATTCACGCCATCTCTGGACTTGCTTGTTCCTCTGACTTTGCTGCCTTGATCCAAACAGGGAAGAAGACCACTAGGCAACCAATCAGCTGAAAAAGCCAAATAACTTCCCCATTTACTCCATAAATACCCCTTAGTCTGTGAGCAGCTCAGAACTCCCATAGCCTGGAGTTTCCCAGCTTGCAAGTCAAAAGCCTTGCAATAACCTCATCTTTCTACTTTGTTTTATTCAATATGTAGAGTTTGGTTTTTTATATTTCACACCCTTGACAGTCTGAGATATCTGTAATCTGTGCTTAGTTCACATTATCACAAAGGGAGTTATTTCATAGAACAGAAAGACAAAAGGGAAGGAGAGGTAAAACTAAAATCTGGCTTTCACTGGGTTCTTTGGATGAAATCATTTATCTCCGACGAGAACCCCAAAATGACTGAGAAAGCTCCTTCACTTCACGGTAGAGAATACCCAACTCCTACAAGACAGCTGATGTAATTCACCTTGTCTCGGAATTTAAAGATAGAAAATGAAACGTCATAAACAAGTTTCCCTAGTCATCACTGTTATATTTCCATTGTCCCCCTAAAATATTTTGGGGAAATGATAATGAAGCTTGGGATTATTTCTTTTATCCTACTAGTGAGTACCAGCGAGAAGCAAAATGTCATCCCAATGACACTAGGAGAAAACTGTACCCACTAAACACTATCACTTTGCTGCTTTAATTCCTGCAGCCACTGATTTATCCTATTACCCCTCTGCCTGAACTTAACAGCTCATCACTTTCAACCCAAGCAGCAGTGTTAGAGCCATTTTAGGATGCTGTGATTTGGGATTGTTTGCTACCAGAACATTACCTAAACTGATTCACTCTCTCTGTGAGGAGACTACGTACATATTCTTCTTGCAAGTTAACCTGTTCTGAGGCACTCACACAGAGTACACTGTGAACAGCTGCCAAGTCTGTCACATCTTCCAAATAAACCCTGGTGATCAATGAAGCAGTAAATGTCACAGTTAAATCACCCTCACTCCAACACCCACACTATTATCCCCAACTCAGACTGTGAAAGGTTAGATTACTTCTTAAATATCCCCAGAAGCTCAAGGAAGGATTTAAGATTTGGATACAGCATTCCTAGTTTCTTGAAGAATAGCCTACATCTGTGTTAGCTGCTTTGTATGCCTTTGCATTAATGCACAATTCAGTATATGATTCACACTGTTCTACTTACTATCCTCCTCCTCAGTCCTCAAACTTCTCTTCAATCAGTGAAAGCCCTTTCAGAAAGTTTTTATCTTTTTTCTTTTCTCCAATCCTTCTTGAAAGGAAACTCCCAAAGAAGTGGGAGTACATTTTCTAGGTTCTGTGAAGGCAGCTTTGGACATCATAACAAAATTTATTCATCATTCTTACACACGCTTCCCTCAATTTAGTATAGAATCAATTGTAATTCAAAGTCCTAAACATGGAGTCAGAGCCTGAAAATAAAAGAATACAACAACAAAGAAGTATTTCCTCCTTTGAATTCATACAGACAAATCTGTTCAATATGGAATAGGCATTTCTTCATGGTTTTTGCCATTGTATGATTTAAAGAGCTTTGTGCATTAATAATAAAAAAAATTGTTTTCAATTTACTTCATAATTAAAACTCTCTTTTTACTTTTTTCAAACCTACCTAAACCCAGCAAGCAAAAGACTTTATGCGCTGAAGGCAAATGAGACCCATCTCACTGAAGGTCACATTTAGAACTTTGAACCTCCAATTGTTGAATGTTTCTTTCACTCTGAAAATACTGTGATCAAATAGAAGAATCTCAACATTATCATCTGAATGACAATCATTATTCTTCTTGGAAAATTACATAAATTTCTGTGGATTGACAGTGAAGGTCAACAGCCTCTTTGCACAGTCCGAGACTAAAAATAAAACCCCAACATTTCAGTATTTTAGAGAGAAAATTTAAGACTTCCTATAACATGCTTTTAAGTTTAGAAAACTGCACGTTTATAGACTGTAAAAGCTCAATGAATTTGAAATATCCAGTTCTTTCTTAAAAATAATCACATTTCTTTGAGGATTTTATATGAAAGGATTACTTCCTGTTTTTTCATAAAATCCAGGAAAATCTTCCTAATTCCGATTGGAAAGTACTCTTCATTCCACTACCATTCAATTAAAAAGAAATAATGACTTACAAAGTTGTGTTTGCTTTTATTTATACAAATTAACAATAATCCCAAGCAAGTTCTCGTTCTTCTAAGGTTTATACTTGATTTCACATATTGTTTTTCTTCTCTGATATTGATATTTATATCAATCTCATTTTTACATTGCATTTTACCCTTTTCCTACAGTTTAGGAATCTATAATTATTATTATTACTAGAAGAATCTGGGTTTTTTTAAACCACCTCTTTTTATAACCTGCAATCAACACATTCATTTCTCAGGTTCCCTTTTAGCCTTTCTTAACAAAGAAAAACAACAACATTAGAAGTGAAATGATCCTTCTTTATTAATGCCATTTGTAATAATCAGTTAACACTCAATTTGAATTTCACAAATAATTGTATATTCACATATCTTGCATTTTTCAGTAAAGATTCAAGGTCAACATATATTTTCCTCTACTGAAGTAAACTAAAAAGAAATAGCAAATTCACTAGAACCCTGATTATTGGACATTAGTCAGAGTCTCCATATAGTCAGGCCTTCCTTACTCATTCTTTCCGTATTTCCACATGCCTGTCTGTTTTTAATCCTACCTCATGATTAATTACAAGAGCCTAATAAAGAAGGGAAATTTGCATTAGGTCATACAGAACCAGAGAGGTCTTAAGAAAACAGTGTGATACAACTCAATAGGGGTTCTCAGATGATATCAAATATTGCCAAATAGTATTACTGTGTTAAAGACACAACAACAAAAATATCATTAAAAACCATTAATATATAGCAGAAATCTAAATCTAAGGCTTACCCATGTGTATGTTGGGAGGGGGAATGTCCGTCTATGTGCATGATGTCTGTGTATGGTATCTATGTGTGTGTACATGGTGTTTGTGTCCGTGTGTGTGATGTCTACAAGTGTATGTATGTGTGTGCATCATATTGTGTGTGCAGTGTGTGTGTGTGGATGTATGTCTGTGTGCATGTGTGATGTCTGTGTGTCTGTATGTGTGTGTGTATCTGTGTAGAGGAGAGACGTGCAGGAGGACAAAGAAAGAGAAATGAGAGAAAAAAGAAAAGAGGATGAATGGTAGAAAGCCAAAGACCATTTTCCTTCCTTCAGAGCTGACGTCTCCCATGGGATCAGGACGCTTTTGAGGCTGGAAGGTGTGGAAAATAAACATTTCACAACCAGCCATGTCAGCCTAAGGAACGTTCTGACAATGAAGAAAGCTCAGGAACCCCAATCTAGGCAGCTTTCATATCCCCGTTAAGGCTGGACGGTCACAGGTTATTTTTAATGGTTTGATTTTTTAAATTTAATTTTGTGGTGACGTGTATATGAGAAGGTATAGGTGACAGAATTTCCAGGTTTTTTAAAGCTTGAACCCTTGCTGAATAGAAACAAAAAGAATTCTGTCAGTTCCATTGTAGTTCTCTGTGACTGAAAGAAATCAGCAGCAGAGGCATACTTTCCAGGAGACAAAAAAGCAGGTTTGCTGCTGAACTGCCTTGATCCACTTTTAAATTAATATTTTATGTGGCAGGAAAGTGTCCTCTCCTCCCCACCCCATATGAGGATTTATTAACAGCTCTCCCTCAAGAGACCAGCTGGAAGCAGGACCCAAAGATACAGAAAATTTCCCTGGCTATTATCTATCAAAGCTTTCTTTTACAACAGTAGCTATCAACTGGCAGGTGTGAAGCAAAATAAATTCAATTCAGATTATTTTTTCCCTAACCTATATATATATCCTTCTAAGAAAATAGCCTATGTTTCGGAAAATTCCAAGCTAGAAAATTTCCTATTGTTTCATCAGCCTCCAATTAACAAATCCAAACAGAGAAGGAAAAAAACTAATTTCACCAGTGCTTAGCCCTGCACTGTCCCAGGGACCTGCCCTGAAGGACCCCCAGGGGGACCACAAGGGTGAGTTTCTATCTTTGAGTTGAAGTGTACACATGTGGGTCAAGTGTCAGGAAGTTTCCACTCCAAGTAGCACATGTCCACACTCCCGTCACCAGCCAGGCTGCAGGGTGGCCTTTGCCACTCTTCTCAAACCCACAGGCCTGAATCTCCTTTTTCAAAAGCCTGACTGCCCGATCAATGATTACTTAGGTCCACTTGCTATTTCCTTATGGAGACAAAATACAAAAGGAGGAAAATACAAAGGGGGAAACTTGCAGAATTTGAAAACTCATTTTGTTTCCTCAGCCTTCAAAGTATGACCACCAAGAATGAGGTAGAGTTGAGGAAGCAATAGCAAAGAAGATTTTACTGGAAATGAGAGTGAGCAGGGGAAGAGAGAAGATTATGTCTAAAAGAAAATATATTTGTAATCACCTTTTCAAATACATCCATAAAAGATTACTAAACCCAGAAAAAAGTGAATACCAAGACCTCTTACTGTTTAATATTTAACGTTTGTTTAGCACCCTCCATGAATTCAATGCTATCATGCAACATTTGAGGAAGGATTTATACTTCACAATTCTCATACTATATGGATTAATTACATTCATACCCTATTATAACTGAAAATAGAAAACATAACTGTGAATTTTTTAAAGCTGCTAGAAAATTGATTACACAGAGGCATGTGTCACTGCATTTGACTTTTTTTACTGTTAATATAATGTGGAGCCTTTAACAGATATGAGCTAGAGAAAAGGACTTCTAATGTGACAAAGTCAGTTTTGAGGTAATAAAATTGAAATCTTCCAGAAGAGACTTTACTGAGATAAGAAAGGAAATAAAGGACCAGCTGGAACATAACAAAGATGATAGAAAGATGCAGAATTACAAAAAAGAGCAAAAAAGTTGGTAGATGACGAAGAAGAAAAGGGGAAAGAAAACTGAAGTTGATGAAGAAATGAAAAAGTAAAAATATATGAAAAATAATTTTTATTCAAAAGGAGAAAAAGAAAGGTAGGATGTTACTGAAAAAGTCAAAGAGAAACTAAAAATGTAAGCAAGTCAAATTTTACATGGAAAAAGGGTTGTGATTGTTTTTATGGTGTATTTTTCCTAATTGCAATGTAAGATGCCTCTTGAAAAAATTTAGAAAATGCATCAAAGTTAACAGAAGAAAAAATAATATTCATTATCCCACAATCCAAAACCAAATGTTTCAAATATTCTAGTGCATTTCCTTCTATTTCTTAAATGCATTTTCTATAGTTATGAAACTACTACTACATTTAAATTTGGATTCTACTTTTATCCCTTAACACGTTATTAGAAATGCTATGCAAATGTTTTTAATTGTAATATAATATTTATTGTATAGATATACCACAGTTTTATTACCTTTTTTTTATTTCGGGGTATTTAGTTTCCAGTTTTTTAGCACTATAAACTGTACTTCAGAACGCATTTACACATCAGTTTTTTTATCTTTATTTGGATTTCTTCTTTTTTATTGTAGTAAGAACATTCGACGTGAGTACAGTAAGTCCCCTACATACGAACCTTCAAGTTGAAAGCTTTCAAAGATACGAATGTGCGTTCACATGTCTGGCGCACACTGCCACGTGCGTGCATCCTCTACAAGTGGTTGTGCTTTTGTGTACTTTACTGTACAGTACTGTACTGTATAGAGTACAGTAGTACAGTATCTTTATTTCAAGCCCAGGATGTCCAGGAACAAGAGCGTAGATAGAATTGAATGCAGCAAGGAACTAGAACCTGTGCCCATCAACATCAGGCATGAGTGAAATTGTAGCTTGCCCTCCGTCCCTATTGCTGACGATCCTTCAGCTCTACCATCTCCCACCTGCTCTCCCTCCTCCAGTCAGTAACTCTTCTTATCTGTTCACTCGATGCCAGCCCCTGTATCCCAGCTGTTGTACTGTACTTCTGTACTTTTCAAGATACTGTACTATAAGATTAAAAATGTTTTATTTTTTGTGTTTGTTATGTATTATTTGTGTGAAAAGTATTATAAACCTATTACAGTACAGTACTGTATAGCCGATTGCGTTAATTGGGTACCTAGGCTAACTTTGTTGGACTTATGAACAATTTGGACTTAACGAACGCGCTCTCGGAACAGAACTCGTTCGTGTGTAGGGGACTTACTGTTCTGCTCTCTTAACAAATCTTTAAATGCACACTATAGTATTGTTAACTATAGGTGCGATGTTGTACAGATGTCTAGAACTTATTCATGTTACACGACTGAAACTTGATACCTGTTGATCAGCAACTCCTCATTTCCTCCTCCCCTCAGTCCCTGGCAACCACCATTCCACTGTGGGTTTCTATGGGCTTGACTATTTCAGGTACCTCATATAAGTGGTATCAGGCAGTATATGTCCTTCTGTGACTGGCTTATTCCACTTAGCAAAATGTCCCCAGGTTCATCCATGTTGTTGCATATGGCAAGATTTCCTTATTTTTAAGGCTGAATAATACTCCATCGTATGTATATACCACATTTTCTTTATTCATCTGTCGATGGACATTTAAGTGTTTTCTATATCTTGGCTACTGTGAATAATTCTGCAGTGAACATGAGATTGCATATATCTCTTCAAGATACTGGTTTCAATTCTTTGGGATAAATACCCAGAAGTTAGATTGATGGATCATATGGAGTTCTATTTTTAATTTTCAGAGAAACCTCCATCCTGTTTTCCATAGTGACTGCACCAACTTACATTCCCACCAACATTGTACAAGGATTCCAATTTCTTCACATCCTTGCCAATATGTACTGTCTTTTGCTTTTTTGCTACTATATACATCCTAACAAGCATGATGTGATATTTCATTGTGGTTTTTCTTTTTGGTTTTTTTTTTTTTTTTGCGGTACGCGGGCCTCTCACTGTTGTGGCCTCTCCCGTTGTGGAGCACAGGCTCCGGACACGCAGGCTCCGCGGCATGTGGGATCTTCCCGGACCGGGGCACGAACCTGTGTCCCCTGCATCGGCAGGCGGACTCTCAACCACTGCGCCACCAGGGAAGCCCTCACTGTGGTTTTGATTTGCATTTCCCTGATGATTAATGACGTTGAGCATCTTTTCATATACCTGTTGGCCATTTGTATGTTGTCTTTGAAGAAATGTCTATTCAAGTCCTTTGCCCTTTATTTAATCTGGTTATTTGTTGGGGCTTTTTTTCATTGCGTTGTAAGAGTTCCTTCTGTTCTTTGGATATATTAACCCCTTATCATACATATGGTTTGTGAATATTTTCTCCCATTCTGTAGATTTCCTTTTCATTGTGTTGACTGTTTCCTTTGCTGTGCAGAAGCTTTTTAGTTTGATGTAATCCTACTTGTCTACATTTGCATTTGTTCTTTGTACTTTTGGTGTCAGGGTTATTTCTTTAGGCTGGATTTCCTTAAGCCATATTACTGCTTCAAAGGCCTTCTTTGTTAAAGCTCTTGTTGCATATTGCTAAACCATGTAAATTTCTAGTTTATACTATCAGAGGCTATAACAAGTCCTCATTCTAGCACCAATTATCATTTTTTTGAAATCATAATAAAAATACAACTTTTCTTTCTTATTTCACTTTACATTTCTCTACTAGAGAGAATAAACGTTTTCTCTACAGTAGTATTTTCTCACCCAGTCTCTTCCAGTACTTTGTAAATGGTCTTTTTCTTTGCCAATATATTTTAAGAGATTTGTTGTTTTTTATTGATATCTATTGTTTTTTTAATATATAGTGAAAATATTCATTCTTTGTCATATATACATATATATAAAAAGCCCATTGTTTTATATAGTTTTTATTTGCCTTTTAAATATTTTAGGGTTTTAATTTTTCCTACATAAAATGTTTTCTTTTTTAGGTAAAAAACCTATTAAATTTTCTGTGTAATTGCTTCTACCAACTTAAACCTAGAGAATTCTTATACATAGAGATACCAGCTATTTCTGTACATATTCATCCAACATTTTATAGTCTGATAGTTTTAATTTAATTCATCAGGACACCTACATTTCTTTTTAAAATTATAAGAATCTGAACTAGATTTTTAAACTTTTCTAGCCAATTTTCCTTAATTGGTCATTCAAAACTTATAAATTTGATATTTATCATGATGCCTACTTAATCATCTATTAATTTTATATATTAGAGTCTGTTTCTGGCCTAACCTTTTCCATTACTTTTTGTCTATTTTTGTATCAGAAACACATTTTGAGGACTATTATTTAATAATTATCCTATTATATGGCAATTATGGTAAGCATACATAATTCTTTTTAAAAGTCTTTGCGTATCTTGCCCGCTTATTCTTCCATACAAATTTCAGAAAAATAGTGTCCTACTTAAAAAACAAATCTTAATGTATTTAATTAGAACTGTATTAATCTAAATATTAAATTGGGAAAAAATTAATACCTTTATAATGTCAATCTTTCTATAGATATCAATTCTTCCCAAATTTATGTATAGATAGATTTAATTCTGTTTCAATCAAATACAACTAAGGTTACATATACTTTGTTCATATACTTCTCACACTTTTTTTTCTAAGGTTATTCATGGTTTTTTATTATGAAGGAAATCATTTTATTAATATATTTTTATAATTAATTATCATTAGCATAAAGGAAACGTCTTTATTTTGGATTTGATAATATCTAGTCTTCTAAACTTTAATTAATTATCATCATTGTTTAACTTGTACTCTTAAGCTTTCTAACTATATAAGCAGTTCGTACATTAAAAAATTGATAATAGTTAAATCATTTCCAGTAGCATTATTTCTGATTCTTTTTTGTTTTAATCCTGGTTTTTACCATTGCAATGAGAAGGGAAACGAGATTACATCAATTATATAAAGAATTTGCAAATATTGCTAGCTAAATAATACAGAATTTGATGAAAAACCCAACAGTTATTACAGATAGAATGAGGTTCAAACTAGAGCTAAATACTTCATCAGAAGAAAGATTTCCAGAAATGTCCCCATTGGGAGAAGTGAGGAAGGATGTCCAGGGTGGTCTCACAAAGTAGCCAAAAATAGAAGATTAACTGAGGTGCCTCTGCAAAGAACTATTGTTGCAAAATAATCAGCCTACATAAAGTAATCAAGACATCTAAAATTTCATCATTAGAGTAACCTAAGAATGCCTCTTCTCATACCCTCTTTGAAAATGTAAATATTCCTGGAGAAGTAACATATATAAATTTTTTTACTGAAATATAGTTGATGTTCAACGTTATCTTAGTTTCAGGTATACTACATAGTGATTTGACATTTGTACACATTATGAAATTGATCACCATGATAAGTCTAGTAACCATCTGTCCCCATACAAAGTTATTACAATATTATTGACCATATTCCTTATGTTGTAGTATATTACATCCCCATGGCTTATTTATTTTATAACTGGAGGCTTGTTTGCCTCTTAATCCCCTTCACCTATTTCACCCACTGTCCCACCCCCATCCAGGGAACACATATAATTAAAGTCAGTGTGTGATTTATAAGAGCTGCCTTCCTTCTCATGACAAAAATTGAACATGTTGGAAGCATTAGCTCTCTAATGAAGAGGGAGTTTAAAGAAGCATAAATGACACCAAAACCAGTCATACTTCAGATAAGAGACAATTCTTCCTCAGGCTGGTATTTTACTGATTTTTTTTTTTCCTAACCCATAACCTCCCTCTCCTTGCCTTTTCCATCATCATCACTCTTCCCTCAAAACATCTGGGCTCTACTTTCATTTCATCCAGAAATAGAAGGTACAGCTTCAAGACGCCACCTAATTCCCGGGCCTCAATTACTTAGAAATTAAATATTGAGCAAAATGATCATTTTGAAGTTGTATAAGTGTTGAGGTTTTAATGGTGTTTTTGAGGGGAAAGGGTGAAACGTTCTACCAACTATATTTATTTTACTGAAAGGCATAATGTCTAAATTTTAAGACATTTTCTTTAGGACAAAAATAAACTAATTAAGGGCTTCCCTGGTGGCGCAGTGGTTGAGAGTCCGCCTGCCGATGCAGGGGACACAGGTTCGTGCCCCGGTCCGAGAAGATCCCACATGCTGCAGAGCGGCTGGGCCCGTGACCCATGGCCGCTGAGCCTGCGCCTCCGGAGCCTGTGCTCCGCAACGGGAGAGGCCACAACAGTGAGAGACCCGCGTACCACAAAAAAAATAAAAAACAAAAAAAAATAAACTGCTTAAATGTTTCACTGTCTAATCCAAAGCAAAAATGAAACATCCTGAAACCTAACTTTTAACCATGATATATTGATTTGTTATTTTTTGACCATCAAATTTGAGAAAATAAATAAAATGTACATCACTCTGGGGGTTTTTTGTTTGTTTTTTGGTTTTGGGGTTTTTTTCTTCTCCTGCAAAGATGTGTTTATTTAGAATCAGCAGAGAATTGCAATTCCAGGTCTGCAACCACGGTGAGCCACGTGTAAGTCCTTGCCCAGCAATGGAGGAACTCTTTTATAGAGGGGAAAAGGAAGTTGGGAGGGCTATAGTAAACAAAGGGTCTATGGCTTTTCATTGGCTGAGTCCTTGCCAGGAAAGAAGAGGCGACTTCCTTCTTCTGTTGGGCTCTGCTATCATAGCAGAGCGTGAGAGCTTCCCTTGATCATCTCCCAACTCTATTTAATGAGGTTTCTGTTTCTTAATTTTTTGTATTGTTGCCATTTCCAATTATTTCCTTAGAGTGAATTTCTGGAAATGAAATTATTGTACACCACTCTGTTTTTAAAAATATTTTTTTCAGGCTGGTTATCATGTGGCAGATTAAACACACACATTTGCCTCTTCTATATTGTAAATCCCCACTAACAAAACTGTAAAGGAGATATTTTTAAAAGACAGTACAAACATAAGCACAAGGAGACTGAAAAAACAATGGCAGGGATTGGGGGAGTGAAGAATGAATAAGCAAAACACAGAGAATTTTTAGGGCAGTGAAACTATCCTGTATGATACTATAATGGTGCATACATGTCATTATACATCTGTTCAAACCATATAATGTACAATACCAAGAGTAACCCTAATGTAAATTATGGACTTTGGGTGATAATTCTGTGTCAGTGTAGGTTCATAACGTGTAACAAATGTACCACTCCAGTGAGGGAACATTAGTAATGGGGAATGCTGTGCATGTGTGGGGCATGGGGTATATGGGAACTCTCTGTACTTTCCACTCAGTGTTGCTGTGAACCTAAAACTGCTCTAAAAATTAAAGTCTATTTTTTTAAATGGCAGGAATGTGTGGAGAGATACAAAGCAGAAGGATAAATGGATATTTACTTTGCATAATGTTAAACGCTGAATCTTAAGTTGTCAATGGGAACAACTAAGCAGAAATCTAAATTACAAACCAGTATCTTCAAAGACCTCAGAAATCAGCATCTCTAAGAAATTCTGGTATTGGAAGTGAAGTTGCAGCTAAAACTATGAAGAAAGTTCAAAGTTTGATTAAGAAGACCCAAATGAACTCCCCTAATTTATTCAGCTGAGGGACTGCCACTCGTTCACCCCAAGGAGTGGGAAAATAGAGGTCCTCTGGACTGGGACACCCCACACAGTTGAAGCCAGGGGTACCCTGATGAAGGAGATTGGATGTTGAAACCCCAGCCCCTTCCCTGACTTGGCTCACAGAACACTTGCAGGAGACTAGAAGATCCTTATCTGCAGAATCTGACCAACCTACAAAAAGAAACTAAAATTATTGATATTTGAGTGCGTCCTCAATGAAACAACTAAATCAGCTCAGCCTATTGTGAAGACCATGGTCAGCATGCCCTACATACACAACCAGCCTCTTAGCAGACCACATTCAAATATTAATTCACAGACTAAGGCTAATAGACACTGGAAGAAAGACTTAGTTTTAGGAGCGAGACAAACCAAAGACAGATAAAGAAACTTGAAGGAAATGGAGACTATTCAATAAAAAAAAACAAAACAGTTTTAATTGTATCATCAGTATTCTCAGAGAGAAATAAGATTTTGCATCAATGAAGCATGAATATAATACTGCAGAAAAGAAAATTTCAAAAAAGAGCTTTGAGAATTTTTTTAAATGGTAGTAGAAATGAAAATCTCGATAGAATGACTGAAGGATAAAGATGAGGATATCTCTCACAAAGTAGAACAAAAAAGACAAAGGTATGAAAAATAAGAAAGAAAAGAGAAAATTAGAGGCTAAGTTCAAGAGCTCCAAGATCATAATGAAAGAGTTCCAGAAAAAAAGAACGCAGAAAATAGAAAATTTTCCAAAACTGAAGAAAATATTTTCACATTGGAAGAATCCATGAGAACCCAAAACAGTGGGTAAAAATGACCTAATCTGGGCTTCCCTTGTGGCGCAGTGGCTGAGAGTCCACCTGCCGATGCAGGGGAGATGGGTTCATGCCCCGGTCCGGGAAGATCCCACATGCCGCGGAGCAGCTGGGCCCGTGAGCCATAGCCGCTGAGCCTGCGCGTCCAGAGCCTGTGCTCCGCAACGGGAGAGGCCACAACAGTGAGAGGCCCACATACCGCAAAAAAAAAAAGACCTAATCTAAGGCACTTCACCAAGAAATGTCAGAATTCTGAGAGAGACTGCTCTTAAAACTTTCAGAGAGTAAAAGAAAAATCAGTTTACACACAAAGGATCAACAACCAAATTGAATCACACTTCTCAATAGAAATACTGGAATCTGGAAGACAATGCCTTCAAAATTATGAAATAAAATTATTTGCAATCTAGAATTCTACATCTAACCAAAATATCAATTATGGGTGAATTGAGAATAAAGGCATTTTCAAACATATCTCAAAAAATTGTCTCCCAGTTACCTCTACTCAAAAAGCCACTGGATAAGTAAACTAAGAAAGATGAAGACATGAGACCCTGGGAAAAGTGATCCAATCAACAGACTTGGAAAGAATTCCCATAATGAAGGAGAATGCTACCGAGTCCAAACCATTCTGCTCACCACACAACAGGCCAATAAATCAGGAGACGGGTTGTTGGGGCAAGGAACAGTGACTTTATTCAGAAAGCCAGCAGACCGAGAATATGGCACACTAGTGTCCCTTACCCGAGTTAGAATCAGGCTTCTTTTACACTAAAAGGGGAGGGGGTGTGGTTGGTCGTTGCAAACTTATTGGTGTCAGAATCCTTTGTTCTTGCAGCTGTCCACATAGTTCAATTCATGATGTAAACCTCTAACAAGGCAAATGTTATTCTCTGTTCTGCAACTTTTTATCTCTATATGAACAGAAGAGTGTTATACCTTTAAAGGTCAGAGCCTTGAGAATGGGTTATCCTGTTTATTTCAGGCTATAAACAACACTCCTTTACAAAAGGTGCAGAGCCAGCATGACTAAGCATAGGCAAGAGAGAACAAAGTTAGGAAAAGAAACAGATCCAACATGGAGTCATATTTGTTCTTCCCTATTATAAAAGGAGAGAGCTAAGATATCAGCTTTTCAGAAATCCTACCAAGCAACCAGTCTAGATAAGAGCAAGTCAGAAGCTCTAGCTGGGTAGGATCTGGGGAAGATGGTGGCGTAGAAAGCACCAGGAATCCCCCTCTCCACCCATATAAAAATTGCACTGGCAGAACCTGTATGATGTGACTATTTTGGACCTCTGGAGTTTATTGAAGGCTTACCACTTCAGGGAAAGACTTGAACAGTAAATTGCAGTTAATTTCAGTCAATTTCAGCTCTTAGCTCTGCAGCAGCTACCCAGCGCCCATCCTCCAGTCTCATGGCAGGCAGCTGTGCATGTGCTACTGGAACAGCTTGCACACAGCTTATGGGAGACAAGGTGAGCAATAAGGATGCTGTCCTCCAAATATCAAGAATCTGTGTTCAATACTATTGATTCTACAAAGATGAAAAGAATTATGAGTACTATGAAGAATTGTGTGTCAACAAATTGGATACCAAGATTAAATGAACAATTTCCTAGAAACACAAAATCTACCAAGACTAACTCACAAACAAATAGAAAAACCAAATAGACCTGTAAGTAGTAGGAGATTGAATCAGTAATCAAAAATTTCCTGACCAAAAAAACACCTGGACCTAATGGAGTCACTGGTGAATTCTACAAAACTTTAAAAGAAGAACTAACACCAATCCTTCTTGAACTGCTAGAAAAAAAGTGAAGGGGGGGGGAACACTTCCTAACTCATTTTATGAGGCCAGCATTACTCTGATACCAAAGTCAGACAAATACACTATAAGAAAAGAAAACTACAGACCAATATCCCTTATAAACGTTGATGCAAAACTCCTCAACAAAATACTAGCAAACTGAGTTCAGTGGCATATTAGAAGGATTATATACCATGGCCAAATGGAGTTTATTCCTGGAATGCAAGGAGAGGTCAACATATGAAATGAAGGAAAAAACACATGATCACCTCAACTGATGAAGAAAAAGCATTTGACAAAATTCAACATGCTTTCATGATAAAAACACTCAACAAACTCAGAACAGAAGTAAGCTACCTCAACAAAATAAAAGCCATATATGAGAAACCCTCAGAAAACATCATACTCAATGCTAAAAGACTGACAGCTTTTCCTCTAAGATTAAGAATAAGGCAAGGATGCCTGCTTTCACCACTTCTATTCAGCACAGTCTAAGTAATTCTAGTCACAGCAGTTAGGCAAGAAAATTAAAGGCATCCAAATTGGAAAGGAAGAAGTTAACATATCTCTGTTTACAGACGATATGACCTTACATGTAGAAAACCCTAAAGATTCCATACAAGAAAACTGTTAGAACTAATAAATAAATTGAGCAAAGCATCAGGATACAAAGTCAACACCCAAAATTAGTTGTATTTCTATACAATGAGAAATGAACAGTAAGGAAAAAAATTAAGAAAACAATCTATTTACAGTAGCATCAAAAAGAATAAGATACTTAGAAATTAAGTAAGCAGCTAAAAGACTTTAACTATAAAAACTACAAAACACTGCAGAAAGATATTAAAGACTTAAGTAAATAGAAATACATCCTATGTTCACGGATTGGAAGACTTAATATTGTTAAGATGTCAATAGTACTCAAAGCAAACTACAGATTTAATGCAATCCCTATCAAAATCCCAATGATGTTTTCTGGCAAAAATAGAAAAATATGTTGTAAAATTCATATCAAACCTCAGGGGACCCAAATAGCCAAAATAATCTTGAAAAAGTACAAAACTGGAGGACTCACACTTCCTGATTCAAAACTGAACACAACAGAGTGAAGTAAATCAGAAAGAGAAAGACAAATACCGTATGCTAACACATATACATGGAATTTAAGAAAAAAAATGTCATGGGGAACCTAGGGGTAAGGCAGGAATAAAGACACAGACCTACTGGAGAACAGACTTGAGGATATGGGGAGGGGGAAGGGTGAGCTGTGACAAAGCGAGAGAGAGGCATGGACACATATACACTACCAAACGTAAGGTAGATAGCTAGTGGGAAGCAGCCTCATAGCACAGGGAGATCAGCTCGGTGCTTTGTGACCGCCTGGAGGGGTGGGATAGGGAGGGTGGGAGGGAGGGAGACGCAAGAGGGAAGAGATATGGGAACATATGTATAACTGATTCACTTTGTTATAAAGCAGAAACTAATACACCATTGTAAAGCAATTATACCCCAATAAAGATGTTAAAAAAAAAAAAAGAATATATCCACGTAGACTTGAAGTTAGGGACCAGCTGGTGTAAATTTGTGTGGTTATCTCCTGACCTAACCTTTTAGCTTCTTTTTGTTCCTTGATTGTAGTTAAGCTTCACCTTGCCTCAGGGCCTTTGTATTTGTTTTTCCCATGTTTCGGAAATATTATTTCCAGAAAAATTGTCCATAAATGATTCCTTTCTATTCTTTGGCACTCATCTCTTAAAGATATTTTTTCCTTGATTGTCCTACCAGCCTAACTTAGTCCCAATTTATCAGATTACCTTACTTCTTTCACAGAATAATAATAAAAACAAATATTATCTTTGGTGAAAAAAAAAAAAAACTGAACACAAAGTTACAGTAATTGATGCAGTGTGCTCCTGGCATAAAAACAGACATATAGCCAATGGAATAGAATAGACACCCTGGAAATAAATCCCACCATTATATAGTTAAATGGCATTTAACAAAAGTGCCAAGATAATTCAATGGGAAAAGGACAATCTTTTCAGCAAATAGTGCTGGGAAAAGTATAATAGATATCCATATGCAAAAGAATGAAGTTGGACCCTACCTAACACCATATATAAAAATTAACTCAAAATGGATCAAAGGCCTAAAGGTAAATCTAAAAGTATAAAACTCTTAGAAGAAAACAAAGGGCAAAACCTTCACAATATTGCATTTGACAATGATTTCTTGGATATGACACCAAAGACACAGGCAACAGAAGAAAATATAAGCAAATTATACTTTGTAAAAATTTAAAAATTTTATGCATCAAAGACAACAGAGTAGATCTATCAACAGAGTAAAAAGGCGACCCACAGAATGGGAGAAAATATTTGCAAATCATATATCTGATAAGGGGTTAATATCAAGAATACACAAAGAAAAAATATATATATATATCCTAAAACTCAACAGCAAAAAACAAACAACCCAATTCCAAGATGAGCAAAAGACTTGAATAGACATTTCTCCAAAGAAGATATACAGATGGCCAATAAGTGCATGAAAAGATGCTCAACATCATTAATCTTTAGGGAAATGAAAATCAAAAGCAAAATTATATACCACCTCACACCCATTAGGATGACCACCATGAAAGAAAGAAAGGAAGGCAGGGAGGAAGGAAGGAAGGAAGGAAGGAAGGAAGGAAGGAAGGAAGGAAGGAAGGAAGGAAGGAAGGAAGGAAAGGCAGGAAGGAGGGAGGGAGGGAGGAAGGGAGGGGAGAGGGAGGGAAGGAGGGAGGAAAAAGAGAGAGAGAAAGAGAGAAAGAAACAAACAAGTGTTAGAAAGGATGTGGAGAAACTGGAACACTTGAACACAGTTGGTGGGAATTTAAAATGGTACAACCACTGTGAAAATAGTACGGCAGTTCCCAAATACATCATCACGGTATGATCCAGCAATTCCACTTTATGGTATATACCCAAAAGAACTGAAAGTAGATTTTTCAATGAGGTATTTATACCTCCGTGTTCATAGCAGCATTATTTGCAATAACTAAAATGTGGAAGCAACCCATGTGTCCATTGATAGATGAATAGATAAGCAAGATACGATATATGCATACAATGGAATATTATTCAGCCTTAAAAAGGGAGGAAATTCATGGTACAACATGGATGAACCGTAAGGACATTATGCTAAGTGAAATAAGCCAGTCACAAAAAAAACAAATACTGTATGATTCCACTTATATGGGGTACTTAGTGTAGTCAAAATCACAGAGACAGAAAGTATAATGGTGGTTGCCAGGGACTGGAGGCAGGGAGGAACAGGGAGTTATTGTTTAATGGGTATAGTTTCAGCTTTTCAAAATGAAAAGATTTCTAGAGATGGATGGTAGTAATGGGTGCACAATATAAATGTACTTAATACTACTGAACTGTGCACCAAAAATGCTTAAGATGGTAAATTTTATGTGTATTTTACCAAACTTTTTAAAACTGAAGAAACAAAATCTACAGTAGGGATTTCTCGAAAAGATGAAATGGATACATTACTTGACTTAACGAATTAAGAAGAAATTTAAACTTTTGAGGGATAAACTACGGATAAGAGATAAGTACAGAGAGAACAAAGCATATGCAAAACAAGATAATTATTAATGCCAGCAAAAGAAATGTTTAAATCTGTGCAGGTAAGGAAAATAATCACAGTATACTAAATACATGGCTAAACTGGGCCCACTTCTAACACTTAGGAGGGTGGAGGAGAGGGGTTAAGATAAATGAAGGCCCAGGCAACATATGACTATACATTTAAAAAATATACATCAAACTAAAAGTGTATTAAATAAAATGTATTCTACCCTCCTACCTAAGTAAATGACCTAGAAGGCCAGGATTGAATTTAAAATCCTCATACTACTCAGAGATCCACCCCAGAACTAGGCAGTAGAAGGAAGGGCAGCCAGCTGGCCTCAGACCAAGAGCCCAACTCCATCTCTTCCAGCCTCAAGGTCCATCCCACACACTTAGGAGCCTTGTGGGCAAGTGTCTGGACACCCACCCACGTGTCCAAGCTCTGACCGCAAGTCACAAACACTTGCCCCTTGGGTGTGCACAGTGGTAGCACTATCCACTTTCAATAGGACACATGGGGATGGGACCTGCATGGGTCTTAGAAGCACCTTCAGGGTTATTTGGGCAGGGAGTTCTGGGGTCTCTGGATTCAGAGTAAGATCTGAAAAGGGAGCTGTCTTGGCCCCATGAATTCCTCTCCCAGGGAGAAGGGCGAGCAAGAAAGGGGCCCCTTTGCAAGTGTCTAAGAATAGTACTGGGCTCAGTTAAAAGTGTGTTTATATAATCATAGTAACAGAAATAATATTACTATTAAAATGTTAATGTACAAAATTTTCAGGAGGATGAGAAGGACAGGAAACATGAAGCACAGTACTTGGTACAAGAAGAAGTGGAAAAGGATTAAAGAAAGGTAAAGTCTAACCTTTTAGAGTGGGAAGTCAATAGATACGCATAAAGGTGAAAAACCTAGAAGTTGAAGCACAATCATGTTATTTACAGATATGAAGGAAATGAAAAAGGAAATAGCTAAAAAGCATTGATCTCTAGGAAACAGAAAATGAGGGAGAACAGAGTTATAGTGAGTGTTATTCCTCATAATAAGCACTGTGGAACTATTTGACAACTATACACATATTAACATTGATACTAAAAAATAAAAAAGGATACAGTGCAAAGAATAATTTTTCAAATGTATTGAACCAATTCTACCTTGATATGTGCTCTGGGAAGCTTTTCATTAACCTGATTCTTTCAGAATAACAAAAATGTAAGAGGCAGAGGTTTAGGGAAGAATATTAACATTTAATATGTAGTATTAACGTTGGTGACTGGAAAACGCTTCACATTAATTAACATCCTTTTAGGTTTTTAGGGGCATTACATGTTTGAATTAATTTACTCAACAGTTATTTACTGAACGTCTATGTGACAGACGTGCTAGAAGTTGGGGATACAGAAGTGAGACAAAGATATTTTAAAAGACATGTTTTCTGCCTTTACAGAGTTCAATGTCCAGTCCAAGGGACATTATTGAACCAAATATTCATTCAAAGAATAAAAATATCAACTCTGATATGTTCTAAGAAGCAAAGTTCTTGGTGCTAAGAGTGTATAGAACAAGTAAACCTGACCAGTGAGGAGAATGGGAAAGTTTTCTCCAGAAATAACATTTGAACAAAGATCTCAATGATGAGTGGGTGTTCACTAGATAAATCCCGTTGGAGTTGAGGAAAAGAAGAGAGGGAAGTTGTGGAGAGGGGAGAGAAGGAGGGGGGAGGGGAGGGGAGGCGAGGGGAGGGAAGGTGAGGGAAGGTGAGGGAAGGCAAGGGAAGGCGAGGGAAGGGGAAAGTAAATCGCATTCCCAATTGCACCTCTGTTGTTTTTGGTTTGGTTTGGCTTGGCTTGGTTTAGTTTGGTTTGGAGCTTTGTCTTGCGTTTTATTGACAGATGTCCATATTTTGCTGTGAACCTTCCTGAGCTGTTGTATTTCCAAACCATGAGAATAAAGTGGATATATTGGGCTGGCCATAAAGTTCGTTTGGCTTTTCTGTAAGAGGGTATGAAAAATCCGAACGAACTTTTTGGCCAACCCAATATTAAAGAGAACTGGAGGAGTTAATGCAGGTGGGTTGCAGAGTCAGATTCTGACCATATAGGTTGGCAAGATCTTATATACAGTGATCAACACTTCCGTCTTTCCTCTGAGAAAACAAATAGCAAGGCTTTGCAGAGTCTTTGAGGAAGCCCAGGTGCTCTGAGAACAGACATTACATTGGGGTTAAACATGCAAGGATTTTATTAGGAGAAACGCCTATGAGAGAAAATGGGGCAGGAGGGAGGCTAGGAGAGCAGTCAGACCATGATTAAATCTGATCCACAGTGAAGAAGAGAGGTAAGGAAGGTTGGGTGGGAGAAGGGCTTGCCTGGGACATGAGATTAAAAGCGGGACAGTTCCAGGCACATGGGGAAGGTTGGTCACATGCTGGGTGGAGGTGCCCTAGACTTCCATGCAGTCTAAGAAGCGTTTGGCAAGGCCATCAGTGAGGCTTCAAGCCAAAGTGGCCCTTCAAGGACTCCCACGTCCCCCAGAAGGACCCACCTTAGTAGAATGCTGCTGCTCTCAGTCATCAGCAGGGATCAGCTCTGGGAAACTCGGCCTTGGTGGAAAAGTGGTAATGGAGTTCACAGTGCAGCAGCTAGGCCCTACTCAACTACACACCCTGTAGCTGGAGATCTGTGAGGTGTGTTCACAGGGCCACCACAGTCTTGGAGAAGGTACTGGGGAGGGAGAAGGGTGCACAGCAGAGCTTCATTTTATAAAGACCACCCAGGCTGCAACATGGAAAATGACTTGGAGGGGGACAATGGTAGATGCAAGCAGACCGTGTAATAGGCCAAAGATAAAAACAGATTACAGACTGAGTATATGCAAAGAAACAAGTACTTTAAATATTGCATAGTGTTTTCATTACCCCCGATCAAAAGTCTTTAACGCGGGGCTTCCCTGGTGGCGCAGTGGTTGAGAGTCTGCCTGCTGATGCAGGCAGGGGACGCAGGTTCGTGCCCGGGCTGCAAAGATCCCACATGCCGCGGAGCAGCTGGGCCCGTGAGCCATGGCCACTGAGCCTGCGCGTCGGGAGCCTGTGCTCCGCAACGGGAGAGGCCACAACAGTGAGAGGCCTGTGTACCGCAAAAAAAAAAAAAAAAAAAAAAGTCTTTCACAGTCAGGATTTTCATGTTACCTTAAGACACAATATCTTTGAAAGGCATTTAACTCCTAAACCCATTAAGAGATTTTCTTGTTATTTTTATTAAAATATTTAGTACCCAGTGGGTATTTAACCACTTAGGTTTAATTATCAGAAATGGGTCATAACAATAATCAAAAGAAACATCTAATCTACCTCAGAAAGGCCAGACTGCCCTCTAGTCTATTCCAGTCCTCTCTTTTCTTAGACTGGGAGTTGGGCTACTTTACAGGGCTTTGTTTGCTTCTTTGTTTCCATTTCAAGACTTAGGGAAGTAATTTCTGGCAAAGTTCTTAGAGATGTATGATGCCATGAGATTGAGGTAACTTGACAGTCTGTTAATTCTGTTCTTCAGCTGTGACATACCATATCTGTAAGAACCACTGATGTATGCTTTGTAACACAAACCAGCAGGATGACATCAATTTCATTTTTGTTTATTTTCTGAGAATCAATTATTTTATGAGAAAAGGGAAGATATTTCACCATTTTTGACAGCTGCAAAAAATCAGACTTCAATATCCTACCCTGTGAACTTTGCCACTATGTCATACTTCCATTTAACTTAAGTTGCAAGTTCAAACACAGACTTGATTTACAGAGTTGTCTGCTCTATTCTAAAGAACTCTAAAGATCCAAGATGTTCTGAGTTCCTTTTTATAAGAGAAATGAATAAAATAGACACACAATAAATGAATATTTCTGACAAAAATGCTACTCTGCTCACTATATTTTCTCTTACCTCTTCTCTTTATTCTTTCAATTTACAAATTGAATTCCACCCTTTCTCACAACAGATTCAGCATTTCAGACTTAATCCCTGTAGTTATACTTCTTTTACTGTCCCCAGCAGTCTCTCAATGTATGTTTCACTTATTTTTTATTATCACCCCTGAAAAATCCATCCACCCTTTCTTCACTGGTGGTCAGTGGTGATGTTGGGATTTCTTATACTCTCAATATTTCAGTAAGAAGATGCTATACTCCTTTCTAGCTAACTTGTTGACTTCTCTTTGTCACCCAAGTGCCCTATGGGCCCACCTATTAAATTTAAAACAAAGAAGTACTAAAACTGTACTAATGCATGAAAATATCAAAACATCATTTCTGACTGATCTTCAATTTATTCCAATGTTACCTTTTGAGAATAGGAAAAAAGTAGTTGGAAAATAAACATTTCTTATAACTGAACAGTAGATCTGCAGTATGTTCTCACAAGGCAAAGAAAAAAAAGTCTAGAAAGCATAAAACCACTTCCGAGTGGCTAAAACTAGAGCATTCATTTTTTCAAGGAGAATCACATTATTAATGAAAATAGTTGCTCACATCTGCTACAAAAGCATTTAAAATATTCTCTCAGTTTGGTACCCTGGTTCCTAATTTATGTTCTAAAAACTGAAATATTTCTTCTCAGTATTTGTTCACATACCATAAAGTGACCTGGTGATTTACTTTCTACTAAAATGTTAACTGGTATAGACAATCTCAGTGGAATAAACTACAAGATATTTTCAAAACTTCCAGACTACCTGCCATAATAAACACTTAAATTTTGGCCCATGAATCATAGGCATTTAACTCAGTTATTCTCTTTATTTGCCATGCTGCCCAACTCCTTCTGAAAGCCTTCCCATGATTAATCATCTCCTCCCTCCTGTGTATTCTTGGTGCATTTACTAAATCAGAATAGCAGAGCATAGTGCCTAATAGTTCTTTGGGTTTTTGCTACTGTTCTTTTTCCTTAACTACGATACAGCCTTCTTGAAAGGATAGTACCTGCCTTTAAATTCTTTTCTGATACTCCAGTCATTAACCAAAAGAAGATCCCCTGCATGAGCAACACTTGCCTTTTTTACAGAATTACTTTACTCAGCCCCTACTGTTCTAGTCTGGAAGTTCTGCAGCTGTGGATAGCTTCAAGACTTCTACTTCTGTTAGAAATCTTTTAGTTGGAAGTAGGAAAAAAAAATCTCAAACTGGCTTAAATAAAAATGCACATACTGTTCATTTAAATGAAAGGTCATACCAGTAGAGACTACAGAGATGGCTTTATTCAGGACTCAGATGATATCATCAGTGTTCTTTGCTTCCTCTGAGGTGACTCCCTTCTCAGGTTCCATGCAGTAGTTCCTGCAACTTCAGGTTCCTATTAACAGCAATCCCAAACCAGAGGGAGAGTCGAACAAAAGCTCAAACAAAAGTCTGGATTAAGTCTTCTTGGTTGAGATTGGCCAGATTGGTGGTACTGACTGGCTCAGTTTAGGTAAGGGCTCCACCTCTGGAGCCCAGGGGTAGAGGCAGCTCCAACCCAAAGCTTGTGGGTCAAGAGGGGAGGCAGAGTGGCCTCCAGGCAAAACTGTGGTAGGGGGAACACCGACAACGTGGAACAAAACCAATCCATAGCCACTTGCAGTACTGCATCCACTTCTGATTTTCAGGTAATTTGTTGTTATTTTTCTTAGCAATAAATTTCATCAGAATAGTAGCCCTCTGTGGGATCTTTATAATGCTAACATGATGTTCCCTAATGGCAAACACATTCCACAGAACTATCAAATGCAATTCTTATGTGTTCTCCCAGAAACAATTTCTAAATTTGTATAACATAAAATAACAGATACTAACAGTGTACTTGGACTTCCACTGTCCTTTAGTGTGCTCTTCTCAAGATCTCAATATAACAAAATCACGTGTTTTTTTCATTGTCTGTTTTTTGGCACATGAACAACTATAACACCATAAACAAATACTTTCTATTAATTTATGAAGTCTAATTTTTTTGTATTAATCATCTCCAATTCTTAATAGAGTCCTAAAAGATTTCCCTGAGTTAACAGGTCTTGACTCATGATTTTAGCTATTTTTACCCTTTTAACATGGCACTAAAAGCTCCCTGTGGCAAGAGGGAATGTGTTAAAAGTCTGTGGTTAATGTCTCTCCCCTGTTCCTCGATGCCTTCCTTAAGAGGCCCATTCCTTTTAGCACTTTCAAGCCAGGTAACCGTGTTCACCAGTGTCACTGCCTTTTTCTCTTTTGTAAACACTTGAGAAACATGTCAAATATCATTCTATCATTTGCTCTCCCTCTTACCTCCCTTTAAATAATTTGGTAGAAAAAAAAATTTTCCAGAAATGTATTTGGATTTATTCATCCATTAAAACCATATCTTTGCACATTGTGGGATATTTTTTAAGCAATGCCAAGGGTTTTTTGAGTTTAGTTTTTGTTGGGTTTTGTCGTTGTTGTTGTTGTTGTTGTTTGCCTCTTGTCAATTTCATCCCGCACTTACTCCTTTTCATAAAGCTGATTTTTTTTTCCGTTCAAACTTCTGTTTTTTACCTGTCCTGTCTGCTTTCCCTTAAGGCATGTTATTACCTTCTTAAAGATGCCTTCTCCAACAACTCTTCAAAGGACTAGGATACGTAATGCTTAAACCGAAAACCACCATCTTAAAATTATTTCTGTTCTTTTATCCACATGTCAAAAATGAAAACTGAAAGGTCATAAAATAAAATACTCTTAAACTTATTAATATTTTATATTTACATAAACAAACCCTGTAAGTCCCAAAATCGTAATTTAAAGACTGGATATTTTTATCTATTGATTTTAATTAAATTCACTTTAAGCTGTCAGGATCACAAGTAAGAGAGAAAGGAGAAATAGATGAAAAAAACCATGAGCAAGCTTTTTATCCCAGCTCTTGGGGGAAAAAAACTAATAAGCCACCTCCACAGTGAATTTCTACTGAATCATTAACCAGGGATTTGTTGCCTTGGTTACTAAACCAGGTAGAGATTCCAGTAAAAAAGCAATGTGACCTATGAGCTCAGGAAACTGAAGAAGTGAAATTTCTGCATGATGATATTTGCAGTTTCTACAGAAAGATACGAAAAGAGTAAAAAACGTATGTTAAAATAAAATGGAAAAAAGAATATCTTGATTTTTGTCCCAATGTCAAGACATTTACATACACACACACTCTTAATAACAGCACCTCAGTGTTAGTTTGCTTGTGAGATTTTACAAAATATAGACCATTTCCAATATATGAGACATCTCTCATCCTAGAAAACAAAGCACTTTGCTTACCAGTGGTCACTAGATATTCCAAGAGTAAAGAATATTTTGATAACAATACATTTACAAAACAAACATTCAGAAAGCAGAATAACTGAAGAGATTTTCCAGGCAAAATATCTCTGTGTCTTTTTCATTGAGCTATGGGTCTATGGTTCTTTATATTATACTGTATCAAAACAAAAATTACATGAATATTCCTACCAAACCTAAAACCAAAAGGAAAAACAAGAGCCAGAATTTGAAGGCATGACTTCAAGTATTACCCTTATCTTTATTAGTAAACTCAGGGTCACAATGAAGACATCACTGGTTTACTAACCAACATCCAGTAATGGCAGAGACCGCAGCATCTATGATGGTTCATTTTGTTCTGTTTCTCTGGAGAACCGTAAATACTACCGTATCCAAGCCTTGCTTCTCACTCTTTCATGCCAATTCTCCAAGCCAGTCCAGTTTACGCTAAAACCAAGACCCAATGATAGAAAGTAAAAGGCTGGCAAATTCACAGCTGCCTTGTGATGAGAATAGGACATCTAATAAGAAAAAATAAGAATCTTAAATTTTGCCAATGGTTAGTGATAGACAGCATGACATAGCCAATAGATCAGGGGTCTGGTATCAGCCGGCCTGTGTTTGTATTCTAGCTCGACCACTCACTGACTGGCTGGCCCTGAAAGTGAAATTGAACCTCAGTTTGTCAGCTATGCAATGGGAATAATCACACCTACCCCCAGAAGACTGATTGTTATCAAAATTCAGTGAGATAATAAAGGCAAAGCTTCTAGCTCGATAAAAATTAATATCTTTATTTCCTCCTATTTCCCATGTAGACGTCTCTTACTTCCATTTTCCATTTAAAAAGTCAGATTTCCTGAAATGTTTAAAGTTGAGATTCTAAAATTTAAAACATTTTCCATACACATTCCTTAAGTGCTATTTTTTCTTTAAGTGCAATATTACTATTGGCTCTCTTGGTCTGGAACCCTCCTTCAATACACATAAACAAATACTTTAAAGCAAAGCTGGAAATAAAAGTTAAAAGGGTAGACTTGGGCTTCCCTGGTGGCGCAGTGGTTGAGAATCCGCCTGCCAATTCAGGAGACATGGGTTCGATCCCTGGTCCGGGAAGATCCCACATGCCATGGAGCAACTAAGCCCGTGCGCCACAACTACTGAGCCTGTGCTCTAGAGCCCGTGAGCCACAACTACTGAGCCCACGTGCCACAACTACTGAAACCCACGCGCCTAGAGCCCGTGCTCCACGAGAGAAGCCAGCGAAATGAGAAGGCCACGCACCACAGTGAAGAGTAGCCCCCACTCGCCGCAACTAGAGAAAGCCCGCGCGCAGCAATGAAGACCCAACACAGCCAAAAAAGTAAAATTAATTAATTAATTAATTTTTAAAAAAAGTATAAGTAGATCAGCAAAAAATTTAGATAATCAATGTCAGTTTTATCAATTGAGCACAAGTGGTTTCATTCTGCACATCTATCTACGTCTTCTCCCTGAAAATAGATGTCTTATTCCATTTTTTAAATCTCTATTTTATTTCTTTTCAGCAGTTAATACTATACTTATTAGGCATCTATGTGCTTTGTACTGTTCTAGACATTATAAGTGATTCCAAAAAATAAATCAATCCCTAAATCAATCCCTTTATAGAGCTTGCTATTTGGTTAAGGAGACAATCTAGAGTCAGGATCTCAAGGATGGAAGTTACTATGGAGATTTGTTAAGGCCAACACCTATGCCTGAAACAATAATGATAACTACCTCAGATAAAATAAACAAAACAGTTTTTGTAATAGTTCAAAAAGAGAGAAACAAATATGTTTGAGAACTTGAAGACTGATAGAGGAGGTAGTAGATGAGTTGCAACCTGAAGAATTCCCAGACCTTAAATATATACAGCAGAAAGGAAAACAACATCCCAGTTACAGGGAAAGAGCAGAAGCAAAGGAACATAGGTAGAAGTGAGCACAGCAAGTCCTCAGCACAATGAGGGGAAATAAGAAGCCCAGTAGAGCAGAGGGTACTGGCTGGGGAGGAACAGGAAATAAAACTGGTAGGATGGCAAATGGGAAAATTTGAACTTCCAAGACACCATGACATAGATTTTTAAATATACATTAAATCCTATGGCCTAATTCTGCAGCTAACTCTGTTCAACCTTGCTAACCTTCCAGAAGTCCAAATTAGAGTTACGAATGGTCTAGTGAGTGGCTAGACCAGAACTAAATGCCTGAAAACAGGAAAAGCCTATATCAATCTAATGAGACAGCATGAATCACTCTGCATCATCTAGAATAGGCACTCCAGTGTATTTTAAGTAGCCCAAGAAAGGATGATTTATATATTCAAAAAGCATAGATTTTTAATCAGAGGTCATCACTTTTCCTCCCCAAACACACACATACACATGCCTTTTGAGAAAAAAAAAAAAGCACAATACCATTTCCTTAAATGTAAAATGTTCCCTCTCTCGCAGCATGTGGAAAATTCCATGTATCAGCCCTTCTTCATATTTCTACAGCTTTTATTAACAAAGCATCCAAACAAACTTTCTGTAACCTCAACCTGAACTTTCATTTTTTCTTGGGATTTTTATTTTCCTTTATATTGTTCTCTTAGTTGCTAGGATCTAGGAGGTGATTTTAATTCCAGGTTTTTGTAAGTTGAACATGATCTTAGCAACTTTTATATACATGGTAAATCTCAGGAATAATGCTATGAAAATCTTTAGTAAAGTATCTGTGTGGTTTGTGGCAGACCCACAGCCATAGAGGACTTTGTACATAATTACTGCTTTTCAGATATTATTTGGTCTGGAACTTGATGACACACTGAGGCTACTTTCTGCTGGCATGTGAAAAGAAATGTTGATGGTTGGGCCTTGGCCACACTGACAAATAAAACCCCAAAATGTATGTCCATGGCAAAGAAAGAATTGCCATTTGTGGTGGTAGAGAGACCCCTGTGTGCTGATGTGGCCTCTTCCTCAGCCTCCTGCTGTCCAAGGCAAGGATCCCATTAGCTTCTAGCTTCTAGCCTGACCAGTAAGCTTTGAGCACAATTCCTTGAAGAACTGAGGAGATTACTGGGGTATTCAGAATCTGAGGAGGTATTGAGAACCTGAGAAACTGTATCAGAGCCATTCATTCACCTGACTCCTTATTTCTTGCTTTCTTTGCACTGCTTGTTTGCCAATTTGGTAGTAAAAAAAGTGGAGATGAAACCAGATCTAAGTTATCATTCTTGCTAGACTTCAAAATTGGACTTTAATATGTGTTCTGTCACAACAAGTTCTGTTGGGCTTCTCAATATTGTTTGCTATTTTTTCAATGATAATATCATTTCAATTAAATAAATATTTACTTCAGCGGCTATATATCAAGCAGTAAGCTAGATAATCCCAAAGATTATCTAAAATAATTAGATATTAATCTTTGGAAACTCAAAGATTAATAAAAAATAAACCCTCTGCCTTCAAGGAACTTGGAGTCTACTGGAGGAGACAGACAAATAAACAAATAAAATGTGTTTCACAGTGATCTGCACTGAGGTCAGTGGTAACTCAGAGGGGCACCTCACCCAACCAGCTGAGAACAGAAGGCCTGATGGAGGTGGAAAAGAACAGGAGGAGACATTATCTTAAAAGGCTTCCTAAAAGAGGAAACAGTTGAAAAATCTTTAGTATGAATAGTCAGAAGGAAATGAGATGAAGATATTCCAGAGGGAAGAGCACAAACCTAGGAAAAAAAGCAATGAACAGTGTGATGTGTTCAAGGAGTTGGAAGCAGTGTGCTGCCACTATAGCATGAAATGTGACAGGGACAGCAGGGACAGCAGAAGATGAAGTGTCATATGGTCCATGATGGACTTTGAGCTAGATCCCATAGGTGATGTGGAGTCAATGAAGGCTTTATGCCGATAAGCAGCATAGTCAGATTTATTACCCACTGAACAGTGAGTCACCTGGGTAGAAGAACTGCCTCAGTGACAATTTTAGTTAGGTCTTAATAAAGAGAAAAGAAGGTCTGTAGATATACTCTCCAGAACATGAGCTTGTGTGTTACTGTGGTCTCTTGTCCAAAAGAGTTCATTTTTGGGCTTCCCTGGTGGCGCAGTGGTTGGGAGTCCGCCTGTTGATGCAGGGGACGCGGGTTTGTGCCCCGGTCCGGGAGGATCCCACGTGCCGCAGAGCGGCTGGGCCCGTGAGCCATGGCCACTGGGCCTGCGCGTCTGGAGCCTGTGCTCCGCGGCGGGAGGGGCCACAGCAGTGAGAGACCCGCGTACCGCAAAAAAAAAAAAAAAAAAGAGAGAGTTCATTTTCTTTCCTGTGCGTGTGTGCTAGAGAGACAGATTAATCTCTATCTAACAGCTTCTGGAAAACCACCTCTATAAGAATGTTCATAAATACTTTTGCGAGTTATGTGGCAAAGATTACAGTGAAACCTAAGCTTATATTATAATTCTGAGAGCATATGATTCCAGAAGCAATGTATGGAAAGGACGCTAACCAGCATCTCTCAGAGAATAGTGAGTTAGAAATTGCTACTGAAACAGAAATCAGACCTACTAATACGGCATTCATTGAATGTCAGAATCCCCACAATTATCAGTAACATTCAGGGTCCACGCAATCCAGGTATCTAAATATAACAATCCCTACAGGGGTTCTTTTAGCTGAGGAACACGAGTCGGCCAAAAGTACTCATTGGGAATGACTCAACCCACACTTAAAGACATATATATATATATATGAAGCCATAGGTTCTGAAATTGACTTTCAGGTCCTCTGAAGACAATGGCAAGCACACGTAGCTAGTATGATTAAGAGTACAGTATCAGATGGTTCAGCTGGGACCATCATCTTCCTGGGTGGCCCCAGATCTGCTGAATATCTCTGTGCTATGCTGCCCTAGGACTAACGCTACTTCCGTTCAGTATGATCAGTATTAGTATATGAAAATATTCAAAGTTCTTCTTTACCTGTTGATTTATATCGTTTCATACTAATATGCTTTGCAAAATGCTTTCAGTCTGCTTTACTCGTTTTCTCTTGGAATAGCTTTTATTTGCCTGCTGGCTTAGGCAGCTCTAACATAAACTTCATGTGTTGAAGTCTCTACTCTAATGGGTGCATTCTCTCTGGGGTACTGGAGCCAAGAGGAAGGTTTAATCTGTTCCCTTGCCAGGAAGTCTCTGGGGTATTGGGGCTTCAGCTATAAACAGACCTAAAATGCATATGCCCTTGACACTTCCTGCCTTAAGCATTCTGTCCCCAAGAGTAAAAACTCAAAGACAATACTGTATACATTATACTTACTACACTGTTTTCCCAATTTTCTCCTCAATGTGATATATTTGACCTTGTTATCAAAAATTACTGATTTTAAAAGTATAACTAAGGAATCCAGCTTTTAGAAACTACTCTCCAGCTTTTCCAGAAAAAGAGGTAAGGTTCAACCCTATAGTTTCTACATACTCAATCTTGGAACCCTGTTGCCATCTTGCCTCAGTCTCTAAGTCCCATCTTACCAGAAGCCAAATCTACCCAGGATGGGCTTAATTCAAATTGGTCTCAGTAAGATATCTGATCTTGAAGGAAACTGTATTCTATTTTTTTTTTGAATTTTTGAATTTTCTTATTAGTTCTCTATTTTATACGTATTAGTGTATATATGTCAATCCCAATCTCCCAATTCATCACACCACCACCACCACCACCACCACCACCCCCGCCACTTTCCCCCCTTGGTGTCCATACGTTTGTTCTCTACATCCGTGTCTCTATTTCTGCCCTGCAAACCGGTTCATCTGTACCATTTTTCTAGGTTCCACATATATGAACTCAATTGTATTCTAAATACTGAGCCTGGATATCTAAGTCTTTGTAATTTTTTATGTTTTCTAAACTGTGATAAACTTTCTAGTTAGCCAAACTTTGATTTTGAATTAAGGTCTTTAAAAATTCTGCACTGGTTAAAAATTATCTGAATAGTTATATCTGCCATTGCTCACTTCTTCTTTCAACTGAGAGACATATTGGGTTGCTCAATAATTTAGCACATCTTGCTGCACATACTCCCCTTTTTTTATCCAGAAATTCAGGGGTCAGAATTCTATTGCTGCTCTGATAAAATGCCTAGGTAGGACCATTATCTTCATTTAATTTGAGAGGCAAGAAGGGAAGGGGCACTTATCCTACAAAGTCCAGGGTCAAGAGGATCTGTTCTTTCAACTCCACAGGGCACTGAAAATCTTCAAGTCTCCAACAAAATGTTGTGGCATTCCTGGCACTCCATGAGTTGCAGAAACATTTATATATGTGTTTCTAAATAACTTACCACTCCAGACTTGGAGACACTGGCAAGTATGCTACCAGTTCTGACTTCAGCTTCTTATGATGGCACTCCGTTCCTAAAAAAGAACACTTCTTGTTATGGGGTTCTGGCCTTGACTTGCTACAAACTTTCTCTATGACAATGTCAATTAATTACCCTCTGGTTCTCTGCTTTTAGCTTCTGTATATGAAGATTAATAAAACCTGATCCATATTCTGCAGGGCGATATTGTGATTACAATCAGTACACAAAGAAATAGTTAGGAAAAAAATATAACTTGATATTATGGCATCAGCATTACAGCAAGTAGTGCAAAATAAGTTGCCAGCCTGGTAAGGGAATGTGTTAAGCCAGTAAGTGAGCTGAGGACCAACACTGGGGAATTACTGCTTCCTCTACCCACTGTCTGGCTTTGGTCCTCCCTCAAAGACAGGGATTATTAACGGTAACCTTTGAAAGGAGAGACAGAGAAATGCACTCTTTCTGGCTATCACAGAAAGTTCTAAGTTGGTCTGAAATAGAGCACAGATCTTTGTTGCTATAAGCATCTTCTTAGTTAGAGCTGAGTCACATAACCCCAGAGATTCAAGTAACTGTCTATCTATCTCATTTAACTGCCTCATTTTGCAGATGAGGATATCAAGCCTTACAGAAGTAAAGCAACAGTCCCAAAACTACATGGCTACTTAGGGGTACACATAGAGTGCCTGGATCCAATGCTTTCTCCACTATGCCTCATGGCCTACCTCTTCCATGGTGCCTGCATCATTTTGAATTAGGTAGCAGAAAGGGCAATGAATTCATTTATTCACTTATTCAACAAAAATTTACTGAGTCCTTATTTTGGACCAGGCATATTGCTGGCACTGGGGATACAACAGTAAATAAAACAGTCAAGAGTCACTGTCTTCGTCTCTTCAATATGTGGTGCTGGGAAAACTGGAGCTACATGTAAAAGAATGAAATTAGAACATTTTCTAATGCCATACACAAAAATAAAATCAAAATGGATTAAAGACTTAAATGTAAGTCCAGACACTATAAAACTCTTAGAGGAAAACATAGGCAGAACACTCTTTGACATAAATCACAGCAATATCTTTTCAGATCCACCTCTTAGAGTAATGCAAATAAAAACAAAAATAAACAAATGGGACCTAATGAAACTTAAAAGCTTTTGCACAGCAAAGGAAACCATAAACACACCAAAAAGACAACCTATAGAATGGGAGAAAATATTTGCAAACGATGCAACCAACAAGGGATTAATCTCCAAAATATACAAACACCTCATGCAGCTCAATATCAAAAACACAAAAACAACCCAATCAAAAAATGGGCAGAAGGTCTAAATAGACATTTCTCCAAAAAAGACATACAGATGGTCAAAAAGTACATGAAAAGATGATCAACATCACTAATTATTATTGAAATGCAAATCAAAACTACAATGAGGTATCACACCAGTCAGAATGGCCATCATCAAAAAATCTACAAACTATAAATGCTGGAGAGGGTGTATAGAAAAGGAAACTCTCCTACACTGTTGGTGGGAATGTGAATTTGTACAGCCATTATGGAGAAGAGTATGGAGATTCCTTAAAAAACTAAAAATAGAGTTACCATAAGATCCAGCAATCCTACTCCTAGGTATTTATCTGGAGAAAACCATACTTCAAAAATATACATGTACTCCAATGTTCATTGCAGCCTGTTTATAATAGCCAAGACATGGAAGCAACCCAAATGTCCATCAACAGAGGAATGGATAAAGAAGATGTGGTACATATATACAATGGAATATTACTCAGCCATAAAAAAGAATGAAATAATGGCATTGGCAACAACATGGATGGACCTAGAGATTATCATACTAAGTGAAGTAAGTCAGACAGAGAAAGACAAATATCATATGATATCACTTATATGTGGAATCTAAAAAAATGATACAAATAAACTTATTTACAAAACAGAAACAGACTCACAGACTTAGAAAACAAACTTATGGTTACCAAAGGGGAAAGTGAGGGGGAAGGGACGAATTAGGAGTTTGGGATTAACATATACACACTACTATATATAAAATAGATGATCAACAAGGACCCTATAACACAGGGAACTCTACTCAATATTCTGTAATAAACTATATGGGAAAAGAATCTGAAAAAGAATAAATATGTGTCTATGTATAACTGAATCACTTTGCTGTATACCTGAAACTAACAGAACACTGTAAATCAACTATACTTCAATATAAAATTTAAAATTTTTTTAAAAAGCCACTGTCTTCATGGAGTTTACCCTCTACAGTAAGAGATAAAAAAACAATTGCTAGGAGAAAATAAACAAAGGCAAGTATGGCAGAGGAAATAAAATTTCTACATGAGGTAGCCAGGGAAGGTGACTTTTAAGTAAAGACCTAAAGGCAGTGAGAAAATTAGCCAAGCAAATATATACCAGAAAAGCATTCCAGACAGAGGGAAGAGCAAGAGTGAAGGTTTTGGGGTAGTGGCTCCTGGTGTGTGCAAGGAACAGAAAGGAGGCTGGTGTGGCAGGTGTGAGTGAATGATGAGAAAGTCAATGAAGTCCAAGAGGTTCAACAGGGGACAAGTTTATGGAAAGCTTTGTAGGTCACGGTAAGGACAGCAAGGAGTCAGATGGGAAGCCATGGAGTAGTATCATGACCATATTTTCATTTTAACAGAATCACCATGGTGATGTGTTTAGGAAGAGAACAAGAATAGCAGCAGGAAGGATTATTGTAATAATCCAGGGGAGAGATGAGGGTGGTTCGGGCCAGGATGGTAGAACTGAAAGTGGTAGAGTGGACAGAATTTGCTGATGGACCAGATGTGCAGGATGAGAAAAAGAGAGGTGTCAAGCATGACGCCAAAGTTTTCACACTGACAACTGGAATAACAGAGTTGCCATGAGCAGAGACAAGGAAAAATACAAGAGACACTGGTTTGGAAAGGAAGTAGCAGATATCAGGAGCTCCATTCCTGACATAAGTTTGAGGAGCTCATTTGACATCTGTGTGGAGGTGTCAACTGGGTGGTTGGATATATAAGCTTAGAGTCCAGAGGACAAAGCCTAGCTGAAGATACAAATTTAGGAGTTAAGCAAAAAGAAGGTATTAAAGTCATGAGACTGGATCAGATCACCTAGGGAGAGTGAGGATAGATGGAGGAGAGGCTCAATTACTGAGCCCCAGGTTTCTCCCACATGTACACATCAAGATGACGTGCTAGAAAAGAATATCAGGGAGGTAGAAACCCAACAAAATAATTACGACGCATTCTCTCTGAATCCCTATCTCCACTCTACACACCCTTTTATGCCTAAATTCTTGTTTCCTTTCATTAGCTTACTTTTGCTAAAAAAAAAATTGTATGACCCAGTTTGATTATTTATCTTATTCATCAGCCTTTACTTCAAAGGACTTATGATACTTTCCAAAGCTCAAATCCCTGCCCACTCTCTGAAAGTATTTGCTGCCATCAATTACACTCAAAAGAACATGCCACAAGACATCATTAAAAAGTGTATACCTTTCCCAGATAACTATTTCATGTGTGTGTGTGTATGTGAACACAGTTAATATTTATTAAGTGCTAACTAGTGCTAGTCATTCTAAGTATGTATGTATATATATATTATCACAATATTCTCACAATAATCACATGAGATAAGCACTATTATTATTCACATTTTAGAGATAAGGAAAGTGAGGCTTTCAGATGTTAAATAATTTGCCAAACTTAGCTAGCCTGGTTAAGAGGAACTAAACCTGGACAGTTTGACTTCAGAGCCCCTACTCTAAACTTTTGCCCAAAGTTTGCAAACTGGCCACCAGGAGATGGATTTGAGCCCGTATAGCTGTTTGGGTTTGGGCTGCATAGTGTTTTCAAAAAAGAAATGTACTTTTTTTTTTTTTTTTTTAAGAAATGTACTTTAAATGCCTTTAGGAGGTATGTATGTTTATTACATCACAGCTCACACCAGTCCTTATAGCCTTCATCCTTCCCTCTTCATCCTGTAATTTACCTGCTGCACAAAGTGCATTTGAGTTGTTGACACTTACTGTACTATACGTTTTTCTTCAATCTTTAACAGGCTCGGCATGACTTTAGGGTACAGAACACACATTTGATTTCTTGCACACACACACCACCAACACCGACACCACCAACACTGCCATCAGGAAAAATAAAACAAAATAAGGCTGTCCTTTCTTTCCATCCTTAATACTTTTCCCTGTGGTGGTCATTCATAATGCCTAAGATTATCTCCAAAATTTACCTCTCCAAACCTAATTCAAATCCAACTTCTACAATGTAGGGGCAACTTGTTTTTTGCGTGGAAGCACAGAGCTGTACTCTGAGCATGTTCTATAACAGGAGGGACTCAACCTCTAAGAGATGCATCATCTCATCATTTGATGATGTTGTCATAACTCATCTCTGAGCAGTAGCTTATGACTTATATGTGGGTTCTAAGTGTGAGTAGATTCCAATAATTTTTGTTTTGAAATGGCCAAACCACTGCTGATAAGTGTTGCCTTATGAACTCATTCTTAACTGCACATCCATTATACATTCAAGACCTAAGACTATTTCCTTAAATTACCTATATCAGGAAGCTAACATATTTCTTCAACTGTTTCTGGCTCTTGAGTATTTTAAAGGGCTCTGTGATTCTGTCTCCTTTTCAGATTTGGAGGGGAAAAATCTGAGTTCTATGTGTAGCTTTTTTTTTTTTTGCTTCCTTTACAGAAAGTAAGAAGACATTTTAACAAATCCAGATTGAAATCCTTTTTGCTATAAAAGCAAATAATGAAAGAGGCTATTTATTTGTGGAGCTAAACTCTTGGGGATATTATCTTAACAAGGTATTAAAACCAGTTTTTCAGAAGCTACTCTTTGCATTTCGAGTTGCAACGGAGCAAAGCTAAAGACGGGTGCTGAGCACTAACTGGGGTCAGCTGCCTTTCCCACCTAAGAGGCTGATGTCTGCACTGGGACAGTGGAAGAGCACAGTTATTAACCTCTCTGAGTTTTTTTTCTTTTTGGAAGAGGAAGGGTTGGATTTCTCTTCCCTTTACATATCTGTACACAAGAGATGAGTTTAGCCTTAAACCTAAAACATCACCTACTACATGTTTAATTATTCAATTCACTAATTAGAACACCAGGATTCATTCTCATTTAGAATTTATTAAATACTTTAAATATATAAAAAATAACCAATACACTCTGCCAAGTGTGCACGCACATTAGCAAATACAATTCACAAAGTAATTCTAGTAATATATAGCTATTACTATTATCCCCATTTCATACATGAGGAAACTCAGAGAACAAAATGACCCTCCCAAGATCACACGGCTGCAAGTGATAACTGAGCAGGGACTCCAATTCATGTCTCATTCCAAAGCTCATGTTCTTTCCATGAGTTCGCGGTCCTTGTTGTTTGGCTGCCCTGATATTGGTGATGGACTCATTAGACAGGTGGCCCACTGTCTCACCACTCTGAGTCAATAATTTGCATTAGAAATGGGTGAGGAGAGCGGAAAATGATCTGCTTGCCACCATCTGACAACTTTCCCTTAGTCGGTATAACAACATAAAAAGCTCTAATAGTTTGTTCCTAAACTGCTAGGACAGCTTTCCCCATAGGGCACTAGCTCTGCGGAGCGCTGCACACAGAGAAGTTTTGTGATCACATTTCCTTTCCTTCCAGGATCTTCACTGTGCTAATGTGCACCGTGATTCTCCTAGAAAAGGATTAATACAAAGTGTTCTCCAAGTACATGTTACCACAGAACCCATTTTACAGAGTAACAGGACAGATTAGTGCAACATGGATCCTCTTGGGGAGCCACTGTTCTCGTGAATCTCTGCAACTTACTAAATTTTGGATAATTTGCCCTAGGGAGCATCTCTCATAGCTCAAAAACACTCTGTGCAGGACAGCTGGAAGTAAACTTATAGAATTTTCTCTCTTCCAAAATTTGGTATAGAATGAAAATGTAAATAGATTCAGAAGCAGCTCAGCACAAATTTATGAATGGCATATTTACCATAGCGTACCATGGGAGACTAGGAATGGTACAACCTAACATCCAGGCAGATGTCAGAGTTGTCACTTAGCAGGTTTCCAACCTACCCCTCTGTGCCACTCTCCGAGGTAGTGTTCCAGGATGTGGGGCCCAGGCCTGACCCAGGATGACAGCTCTTGTGTTCTTTCTTTCTTTTTTTTTTTTTTAAATTTATTTATTTATTTTTTTAACATCTTTATTGGAGTATAATTGCTTTACAATGGTGTGTTAGTTTCTGCTTTATAACAAAGTGAATCAGTTATACATATACACATGTTCCCATATCTCTTCCCTCCTGAGTCTCCCTCCCTCCCACCCTCCCTATCCCACCCCTCTAGGCGGTCACACACCACCTAGCTGATCTCTCTGTGCTACGCGGCTGCTTCCCACTAGCTATCCACTTTATGCTTGGTAGTGTATATATGTCCATGCCACTCTCTCACCTCGTCACAGCCTACCCCTCCCCCTCCCCATATCCTCAAGTCCATGCTCTAGTAGGTCTGTGTCTTTATTCCCGTCTTACCCTAGGTTCTTCATGACCTTTTTTTTTTCTTCTTAGATTCCATATATATGTGTTAGCATACAGTATTTGTTTTTCTCTCTCTGACTTACTTCACTCTGTATGACAGACTCTAGGTCCATCCACCTCACCACAATTTACTTCAGGGTGGCACCATTCATTCTTGTTAGCAATAATGAGATGAAGTCAAGGCTTAAAAATAATTGTGTTTAAATTTAGACTCATCTACATTTAGAATGTCTCTCCAAATCCCAATATATTCTTTTGAACTAATACTTATTATTTCTTACTTAATTGCCTTCAGTGATGAATAGAATTAGAAAGTAATACTTTATAAGAAATATTTTATAAAACTCCCTTCTTTCCCTGAAATGAAGTCCATAGATAATATATAACTTATTTGCAGATACATAATATTTTTTAAAAAATATAATATCCTAACAGTATCATAAAGGGGAAATAATAATTTATAATGGAACAATGTGAATTTCCACATATAAATGCTTAAGCATTGCAGTATTTCAGGATATGGAGAATTCCTTACTCATGCCCAATAAATAGTAGCTCCACCTTCAATGTGACAACTCAAAACACCTCCTCTCCTTTTGAAAATGCCTTCTAAGCATCCCTTTCTTCCCCATTTAGAATTAGTGTATTAAAGAAATTTAAGTAGGAAGCAATATGTTCCAATTACTCCCTTAAAAGATCACTCTGGCTATTGAGCAGAGAATGAACCAGAGAGGGAGAACAATGGGAACAGCAAGACTGGCCAGGAGGCCATGCAGTGATCTGACTAAAACATGCTGCATTCGTGCACCTGACAACCAAATCTCCAGTTAGTCTGCTCTGTGTCTGGATGCCGACTGGATATCTCTATCTTAATATGCTGGTGATATGTGGAATATTTTAATCCTCAAATTAAATTTTAGAATCACCCTCATTCTCCTACAACAAACTAGCATCTCTAATTTTAGCACCATATCCATCTTACGTATCTTTCTGCAGCATCTCTTGAATTTTTGCTTTGCTTTATATCCAGTCTGGAAAAAAATGACAGCCTCTTAGCTGGACCACTACCTTGTATCTCCAGCTGCAATGTACTCTATAAAAAGCTTCTGGAACAATCTCTCTCAAATGCCAACATCTAAACATCATTCACTCCTTATAAACACTATCTCACTCTGGCATTGCAAGAATTCCTGAAGGTTTCACATGGCATGGGGTGGCCATGGAACACACAATGAGCCAAACTCATTGTCAAGGTGTTCTAACTGTGTGACTTGTCTTCCAATGCAACGTCTTCCTCATTCTTCCTCTCTGTTGCCTACCATCTTATGCAATTTCTTATGGCATCTTACTACCAAGAGAGACCTAACCACCCACTGCCACACCCATCACTCTGAAAAAGCAAGAACATTTGGTTCTCTCCTCTTAAATTACACACACACACATACGCACATGAACAGTGGGTTCTCAGTAAGTGTCTGATAAGTTCATTTCAAATGTTAAAAGAAAGTTCCAAAGTGATGACATAAGGAAGTATAAAATGGAAACCTCAAGCATTTTCTGTGGATTTAAGATTTTACAGGACCTTCCAAATCACCTGGTCATTCTACTATGACACATCAGTTTAAATATTCTATGAAGGGGCAGTATAGTGCAACTTGATCCTGAAGTCATATTATTTGGAATCAAATTTCAGAAACATCGTTTACTACCAATAAGAATTTAGGCAAGTTAATTAAAATCTCTCAGCCTTGGCTTCCTAAGCTGTAAAATGAATAGTAATCGTACCTACTTCATGAGATAGTTCCAAGGAATGAGTGATTTGCTGCATAAAACACTTTGAATGGTACTTTATACATAATAAGCACTTCCCAAGTTTTAGCTGTTATTACTGCAGCAAGTTGACCCTTAAAATGCTTACAAATGTATCTCTAGGAATATAATACTATTTTATGAAATTAACAGCCTTTTGAATAAAGATATAAGGCCTATCAGTTACTTATAACATGTATAATACCACTAGAAAAAAAATTGACAAATTAGGAATAGGTCATAGGGTCCAGAAAGAAGGGAAGGTGCAAAAGCAGTCAGGTTCCATTCATTACTTCTTATGGGATATTTGTGACACTTTAAATGGCTATGAAATAGGCCTAATGAGATCTTTCAGACGAGTTGAGTCCTCAGTGTATGCTTCTAATGAAATCCTAATTTTATTTTATTGATGGCAATCTTTGGGCCACGCTAGGAACTTTAATTTTTATTGAAATCACCAAGAAATTTCAGTACAAAAGTTCCTTTCCTTTCAGACCAGAAATTAACATTGAGAGAAACTGAGTTTTTGCTATATTCCAGGTCGGTTACTCTCTCCAGAACCAGAAGCTTACCTTTTCATATCCTGCTGTTAAAAGCATATTTCAGTAAATGGGTATCAATAAAACATGCTTAAAAAACATGTTTAAAAAAAAAACATTTTGGGGGCTTCCCTGGTGGTGCAGTGGTTGGGGGTCCGCCTGCCGATGCGGGGGACGCGGGTTCGTGCCCCGGTCCGGGAGGATCCCGCGTGCCGCGGAGCGGCTGGGCCCGTGGGCCATGGCCGCTGGGCCTGCGCGTCCGGAGCCTGTGCTCCGCAATGGGAGAGGCTGGAACAGTGAGAGGCCCGCATACCGCAAAAAAAAAAAAAACAACCATTTTGGTCAAACCCTAGAATGTTAACCACACAAAGAATTCCAGAGGTAGGCTCTTTATACAATAACTGCATCAGCACTTGGGTTTATATAGTATAACAAAACAAAACTTTATATGGATTATTGTTTTCCTTGGCTCTTTAAGAATACACCACACTTGCAGAGAAGGGACAAAGGAAAAAGACATTATCAGAAATGTCCTGGATCTCTTTCTTAAAGTGGGAGACAATAAAAAGCCATCATGAAGCCTTCTTATATAAAAAGAGTATCCTGTAGCATAATTCCCAGGTCAGAGAAGAGGGAAGATTTGAATTCACATTTTCAACTGCCAGAACACAAAAAACAAAGCAGACTTGGTTTTGTTCCCTTCATGTTCAGTGACTCATCTTAACCTCTCCCTCAGGCATCTGGGATCCACTGAACAGCGGGTGCCTCGTCATTTCCCCCAGCTTCCATCAGGCCCTGGACATGACTGCCCAGAGATAATGGTCACTTGAAAGAACCCAAAGAGAAACAGGATCCTGGGCCCCATTCCATCTCAAAAGGATCCCAGCAGAAGCAGAATCGTTTTATCAGTCACTTTTCTGCGATAAAGTCCTCAGCGGTGAGAGGTCTGAGATCTACAGAGTCAGGGCGGTAAAGTTCTGCTTGAAAACTCTGATTTCCAAGAAGAGTGTGGCCAATTCCCCAAAAAACAAATATGCCCTCAGGGCAGAACTCACTTACACATCCAGTGCAGCTCAACCTCTGCCCCACAGGGGATTTTCTCCTATGAATTCCTACAACAAGTGATTTCAAATTGCAAATGTCGGCCCTTATTAAAACCTGCCTTGCATTAATGCCTAACTGAGCAATATCTTGTCAGAGAAATTGTGAACTCCGTCCACATCAGCAGATAATTTCTTATATATCCCTTTGAAGCCCAATACATGCATGCATTAAATCAATATCAAATGAATGAGTCAAGTTTTTTATTGGGGTGGCTCTTAACTAGCACAGAACCATTCGCAACATCTCTGTGCAGTTTAGTAAAACACCTTTACAGAAAACACCTTTATATGTGTTCATCTTTGGTCAGTGAAACCATTTTAAATGTTTTTAATTCATTCATTCAACGTTTAGTGCCTGCCCTTCAAAGGGAGGGGTGCAATGGAAGGTACAAGCACAGTCATATACCTTATCACGGTACATGGTCATAGAGACCCTCATACCTTATCTTTTAGACATTGGAAGGTCACTGAGGAATTTTATGAACACTATAAAATGGTCAGTTTTGGCTTATAGATAGAACACTCTGATGATAATGTGAAAGATGGATTTGAAGGGCAGGACTGGAAGCAGGGTAAGGTATAGGATATCAGGAGAGAAATGATGAGGACTTCAACTAGAGCAATAGTTGTAAGGATGTAGAAATGGGAACAGGTGTAAGATACAAAATAAGTACAATTTGGTGACTTTTGGAGGTCAAAATTCAAGAACGACAGTCAGGGCTTCCCTGGTGGCGCAGTGGTTGAGAATCTGCCTGCTAATGCAGGGGACACGGGTTCGAGCCCTGGTCTGGGAGGATCCCACATGCCTCGGCGCAACTAGGCCCGTGAGCCACAACTACGGAGCCTGCGCGTCTGGAGCCTGTGCTCCGCAACAAGAGAGGTCGCGATAGTGAGAGGCCCGCGCACCACGATGAAGAGTGGCCCCTGCTTGCCACAACTAGAGAAAGCCCTCACACAGAAACGAAGACCCGACACAGCAAAAATTAATTAATTAATTAATAAACTCCCACCCCCAACATCTTCTTTAAAAAAAAAAAGAATGACAGATCTCTAACTTGGGTTACTGGGTGGTAATGGTTTACGAAGATACAATTGCCTTCCCTTCTGATAAGAGCTCTAGATATTCTCATGCTTTTTTTATAACATGCATCACCCTGGATATGCCACATACGTCTTTACTACCAGCCTACAATCTGCAAGAGGTCCCGGACCATGCTGTCACATTAACCACTGTCTCTATCACCATGTACAGGCTCCAACACATTCTAGATGCTTACTAAATACCCCTTGAATTAAAACTGACATATTGATTCGAGGTGACTCCTGTATATCTAGGAAGAAGATTGTTTGAAAAAAAGCCACTGACTTCATACTTTCCTAGCTCTAAGCCTACCCAAGTGAACTTCAGGAGTAAAAAAATGCATTCTGTTTTCATTATCATTCCCTTCATGAATAAAATTCCACAGTCTCTCTAACTTAACACTTCCATGGTTAAGCAGAACTCACTGTCAAAAAAGTCTTCCTAGAATACGGTACAAAATCAATGTGTTTCCATTTAAATTAAAATTATATTTCATGAAATAAACAGGTTAGCTTTTTTTTAAGTTGTCTCTTCACAGGAATCAAGAAAGATTTGAAAGCACACTTACCTCCAGGAAAAACAAGTAAAAGCTGGTACTCAAGAACCAAGCTGCTGGCTGCATACACAAAATTTTATTTTCCTTAAGAACAAATTCATAAAAGCATGATAGTCACATGATCTTTGAAATCCTAACAGTCTTGATTTAATATTCTTCTAGGTAATAGAAATAGAAATTGTTTTTCTTTTTTGTGAGGTTAAGTATTAAATACTGATCCAATGTAAATCCAACAACATTCTGTACTTAATATACAGATCCTTAATAACTTTGCTTTCTTGAGGATTAAAAGAATTTTTACCAGTCAGAATACCAACAGGAAACAGGTGGCACACTTGAAACAGGCTAATTTGAGAACTTATTTACGAAGGGATTAATTATAAAGGCAATGCTATTTGGGGAACCACAATATACAGGAGAATCACCCAGGGCTGGGAGTAGCCTGACTGTGACCACTCCTGTACCAGAATGAATAATGGGTTCAGTGGCTACTGAATCTGGAGGGAGAGAGTCAAGTCAAGAAGAACCCCTTGAGAGGACAAGAGACTTCTGTTGAAAGGCATGGAATCAACCTCACAGTAAGGAATCCAGGGAAATGAATACCCAGTCAGCACTCTCCTCCCTCCCTCTGATCTTTTACCAGGTCTCCCCACCATGAAGACTCAGCTGAAGACCAAGGAAATGGGATCCATACTGATCAACCTGCTGGGGCGGAGAACAAGGTGAAGAAAGGTGGACAGTGGATCTGGAGGGGCAAATAGAAAATATCAGCTCAGAGTTACTCATTTGAGCTTTTCCACCTAGAAAACACTACCTTTGTCCATTTTCCAGTGTCTAAAATGTTTTCCATCACCTCCTCTTGCAAAGGAAAAATTTCCCTGTGTTTACATTTAAATTTCTAAGTAAACAGTGATTATTAAAAACCCCGCGTTTCTCCAGCATAGCAAGCAGAAAATCTAAAAGATGAATGCAATTGTAGAACACTGGGGAAACAAGTACAGAGAAAGTACAGACAAAGTGAAACACCCAGTAAAACTGTAAATGAACATTTCAGGAATTATGCCGAAAAAAATATTTAGAATTCATTAGAAAGTCTTTAGATAGGGATGGCTTCACAGTTTGTGTCAGATGGCCAAAAACGCACACATCAGGATCGTTAGACTGGAGCTAAAAGCATCTTTGTTTTATCTCTTTTTGGAGATTTAAAATCTGCCTACCTGTGGGACCATACTTTAACAGTCCTTTTTATCTAAGTGCTTAGATATTTCCTCAAAAAGTACTGTTTCAACTCAAAAAATATCATTTTTGTTATTGATTTCTACTGATTACCAATAGTACAAAATTTTTTCTTGTCTTATACATCCATTTATTACAATATGTACAAGGGTGTTAGATTTCCATCCAGCATTTTCTTGAACTACTTGGTATGTTTATGGCAGACATGGCACTTAGTGAGTGCATAGATAAAGTTAGTATAATGGTAGTTGCTCTTATTTGTTCCTCTTTTGAAGATATAGTATGTTTTTTCAAAGTATGGATTCAGAAATGCACTCAAGTGTGAGATTAGGATCAAAGTTCTGTCTTACAATATGTACTGTCATGAATGTAAAATGTTAAAAAAAAAAAAAAGGCACTGCATTCTCCTCTTGAATATCTTAAAGTTTAGGGTAAAGACAGTAAAATCCAATGGACCACAAAGATTCTAGGTAGGGCCAGATGGGCAAGAACTCTAAAATCAACCCTCAAATGTAGTTATTTTATTTATTCATGTATTTACTGGAGCATTACATCCTGCCTTCTTTCCAAAAGAAATAAAATGCTTCATTGTCATTTCCTCCTCATTTTCCCTATCTTTCCTTAGATTAGAAACTGACAGCTTAGATCACGTTCTGTCAGAGCAATGAAACGACAGCCCAGCCATATGTTATTTAAAGACCTGGATTTCATTCATTGTGGGTAAAGTTGACTGAAGTGAAAGAGCCTGATTTATATCACTGCGCTGCCAGCAGGATAGGGATCACAGCCCTTGCCTCCCACTGTGAACAAGATCTATAAAGGAAGCTGAGCCTCTATTTTTTCCACCAGGGCATTCTTTTTACACAGTGCCAACTGACAGGATTTTCAAAAGCAGAATTTTAGCTGGTTAAACAAGAAGGTCCCTCTAACTGGTTTAGACTATAACTAGTCAAAAGATAGGAAATGTAGATTCATGGTGTGACCTCTCTCAAATACCAGACAGGTAACAGGTACGGGAAAAAAATTACTTAGAACCGGATATTGCAAACACCATTCAGAATGAGAGTTGTATTGGTTAAACTTTCACTTGAAATGCAAAATTTTAAATGCTCATTTCATTCACTATTTTACAAGACTTTCATATCAACCTACTTATACTCATCTTATCATAACAGTGCTACTTTAAAATATGCCAATCCCCTCACCAGTGGCTGTACTAGCCAATGTGTATCTTAATTGGTCCTCTACTACACTGTTTTGAATAGCACCCTGAGTGTAAGTATTCTCAAAGTACCTTTAAGGAAGGATTTTTATCAACCTCTTTTATTATTAAAGGTATCAAATTAAATTCTACAACTCCACTTATACTTAGAGTGTAGAAAATTGTAAATAATATTGCTCCTGCTGTAACAAGAAAACACCAGATAAACTAAAAAGTATGCTTTTCTTTAAAATCATCAAAGAACAGTAGACACGAAGAAGTCAGATTTACAGAGGAGCATGAGCCCTTTCTAGGTGCTTAAAGACTTGTGACTGCTTTCATACCTGGGGATATGTCACATCTGGAGATAGAAACAGGTGCAGGAGCTGGTCTGCCATAAGCATGATTTGTTGGGACAAGAAGAAAACCAAACAAAATTGTATGACTGTATGATCTGGAAAGATAGTGTAAAATCTAGAAGGAGCCCTAAATGTAATGCTAATCATCCTGATCCAGAGTTCTTCCCCAATCTTATTACTCAAGTAGCAACTGAGGCCAGGGGTCAAAAGCAGAGAGAGATATAGACTTTGAGTTCCCGAGTCACAAAGTCGTGCCCGAGAAATGGGACTGAACTCACTCATAAGATATTTAAAAACAGAGATGACCTGAAATTAATTAAAGTTTCAACCTAGTACTGACCCAGCCCAACTCTAATAAAACAGAAAATATCAACCCTTCACCCTAGCTTCCTCACAAAGGAAAAGGCATGTCCTCTATTAAAAAAAAATCTAGTTCAACTTCTTCTGTTTTTTGCATACAATATCCAGCATACAATCAAAAATTATGAGACATGGGCCAAAGTATGAAAATGTGACCTAGGGACTTCCCTGGTGGTCCAGTGGTTAAGATTCCATACTCCCAATTCAGGGGGCCCAGTTTCAATCCCTGGTTAGGGAACTAGATCCCACATGCCACAACTGAGAGCCTACATGCTGCAACTAAAGATCACACATGCCACAACTAAGACCTGGTGCAGCAAAATAAATAAATAAATAAGTAAATATTTTAAAAAAAGAAAAGAAAATGTGACCTATAATCAAGGGAGAAAAAAGGCCACAGAAGCAGATCCAAAGTTGATCAAGATGATGTCATTAACAGACTTGGATTTTTAAATAACTATTGTAAATATTTAGAGAACAGAGAAAAAGATGGACAAAATGGGGTGAGCAAGTTTGGAGGAAAAAATCAGGAACTCATTCTCGGATATGTTAAGTCTGAGATATCTACTGGATATTCAAGCGGAGACAATTCAAGAAAGAAGTCTAGGCTGGAGATGTACCTTTTAGAATCATCAGGACATAGATCATATTTAAAGCCATGAGACTGGGTAAGATTACTTAGGGGAAAAGCGTGGAGAGAAAAATGAAGAAGTCCAAGAACTTAGACCTGAGATCCTCCAAAATTTGGAGGATAAGGATATGAGGAGGAACTAGTAAACTGCATGTGAAGGAGACACCAGAAGGAAGGAGGAAATGCAGGAGTGAAATATTCCAACTTGAGATTTTTAGGAAAAACCTGTATTACCTCAGCAATTAATTTGATTAATTTTGTTCTTAAACTTTGTTTTATGTTCTTGTCAGGCATGGCAGACCATTTCACATGTGGGCATTGGTGAAGCTGGTATAATACTATATTCAAATAGACAATGATGAAGAATGGAGAAAATATGGTGATGATTCATACACATCAAAACTTTTCTTCAACAGCATGAATAATATTTAGTCACTGGCAAACTGACTAAACGCAAGGGCCTATATAACATCAACATTTACATTAAAATTTTTCTAATTAGAAAGCATATGAGTGTGTGTGTGTGTGCTATTATGTTTGCTTATTTGTATTTCATGTCAAACTTATATACTGGAAACACTGCTTCTATTTTGATCCTATTGACAAGCCACGTGAAACTTGCTTGTCTCTCAACTCTAAACAAAAGAACTAATGCAATCTACTACATGAACTTCAGAGACCATTATTTATGTGATAAGCTACCTATCACAATCAGTAAAAACAAGTTTCCATTTTTAACCAAATTGAGCTCTAGGCAGTCTTCATCAGAACTGAACAAGTATGGGAAACAAGAATTAGGGGACACATTCCATCAAAAAAATTTAAAGATGATTAAACCAAGAAGAAAGTGTGTGAATGTGTTTCAGTCACTGAGCTCATCCTTAATTTCTAATCTTTCCTAGGGAGAACAACCACTTAATATTATAAATTTGTACTAAGAACATTTAATAAATAATGCAGTGAAGGTCTGATGCTATGCCAGCTCAAGCACATAGAAAAACATTTTAAGTAATTATACATACTTGAAGCATACACCATTTTCTTCTGTTTCATTTATTTGCAACTCATGAATAATTTCTGATCTAATGATGGTAAATCCTTCTCATCACAGTACCTGAAGAGTTAAACTTAGATTTACAGTTAATCACATGATGAAGGATTGAAATAAGCTAAAGTTAGAAAAATGCTGTAAAACGCAACTATTGTAAGTATATTTTTTCAGGAAAGAGAAAGATGACAGACATTTAGATAAAACAGTTTAGTTTCAGGGAACGAGGACAACACTGGAAGCAAAAATAATACAGGGAAAGCACTGGAAGTCCAAAAAGTAAAACTGAAACTCCTTTAGTTTTCTTTCAGTCAGGGGATGTGAATGTGGCTTCTTTTTAACTTTTTTACACGCAACTGAGTATGTACAATCCATGCAGGCGTTAGAAGAATGGATTAGAACTATAATGCTGACATAGAAATACAACTAATACCTCATTGTGTGTGAAAAGAAAGTTAAAGAGCAATATGTATTCATGAATTCTTTTACAGAAAAGCACTTTTAACCAAGCCAATATATCACAATGTGTATGTAAATCCATAGGGAAATGTTTGGAGGAATACTCACCAAATGATAAAACTTGTGAGAGAGAATTGTGATTGGTGTGGGAAAAAGGAACTTTGATATTTATTCTAGGCATTTCTGTGCTGTTGAAACTTTCAGTAAGAATACATCTATATATTACTTGCCAATTTACAAAAAGAGTACAAAAATATGGATGTTTATACACAACCTCTTCTTCAGTGGATAGAGCTGTAGGTTAGAAAACGTCAAAGCTAGATTGCAATCCAGCCTTAGAGCTATTTGGAATCTAGTCCCAACTCTACCCTAACTAGACATGTGACCTTAGACAAGTTATGAAATCTGAGATGGACTTCAGTGTCCTTATCAGTACAATAAGGGGATTGAATTCAATGATATCATGAGCCCCTTCCTGCCTAAGTGTTTATAGATTTACAATGAAAAGGAAGATTCTAAGTCAATGAAACTGTTCCAGCTTCTGTTTTCTTGGTAAGTATTTTTTTGTTTTCTCCAATCAAAGCTTTTAATAACATATAGTTCAAAATGTTCCAATTTTAATACAAACATCTGTTGTACTTCTATACACTAACAATGAACTATTAGAAAGAGAAATTAAGGAAACAATCCCATTTACTGTCATATCAAAAAGAATAAAATGCCTAGGAATAAACCTACCTAAGGAGGCAAAAGACCTGTACTCCAAAAACAATAAGATGCTGATAAAAGAAATTGAAGACAACACAAACAGAAAGATATATCGTGTTCATTGATTGGAAGGATCAATTTTGTCAAAATGACCAAACTACCCAAGGCAATCTACAGATTCAATGCAATCCGTATCAAATTACCAATGGCATTTTTCACAGAACTCTAACAAATAATTTTAAAATTTGTGTGGAAATACAAAAGACCCCGAATAGCCAAAATAATCCTGTGAAAGAAGAATGGAGCTGGAGGAATCATGCTTCCTGACTTCAGACTATACTACAAAGCTACAGTAATTAAAACAGTATGGTACTGGCACAGAAACAGACACATAGATCAATGGAACAGGACGGAAAGCCCAGAAAAAGATCCACACACTTATGGTCAATTAATCTACAACAAAGGAGGCAAGAATATATGATGGAGAAAAGACAGTCGTCAGTCTCTTCAATAAGTGGTGCTGGGAAAACTGGACAGCTACATGTAAAGGAATGAAATTAGAACATTTTCTAATGCATGTACAAAAATAAACTCAAAATGGATTAAAGACCTAAATGTAAGACCAGACACTATAAAAGTCCTGGAGGAAAACATAGGTTTGACATAAATTGCGGCAATATTTTTTTGGATCCGCCTCCTACAGTAATGGAAACAAAAGCAAAAATAAACAAATGGAACCTAATTAAACTTAAAAGCTTTTGCACAGCAAAGGAAACTATAAACAAAACAAAACAACAACCTACTGACTGGGAGAAAATATTTGCAAATTACGCAACCAACAAGGGCTTAATCTCCAAAACATACAAACAACTCATGCATCTCAATATCCAAAAAAAAAAAAAACCCAGTCAAAAAAATGGGCAGAAGAGCTAAATATACATTTATGCGAAGAAGACATACAGATATCCAACAGTCATGTGAAAAGATGCTCAACATTACTAATTATTGGAAAAATGCAAATCAAAACTACAATAAGGTATCACCACCCACCAGTCAGAATGGCCATCATCAAAAAATCTACAAATAATAAATGCTGGAGAGGGTGTTGAGAAAAGGGAACACTCCTACACTGTTGGTGGGAATGTAAATTGGTACAGCCACTATGGAGAACAGTATGGAGGTTCCATAAAAAGCTAAAATTAGAGTTATCATATGATCCAGCAATCCCACTCCTGGGCATATATCTGGAAAAGATGAAAACTCTAATTTGAAAAGATACATGCACCCCAATGTTCATAGCAGCAGCACTCTTTACAATAGCCAAGATATGGAAGTAACCTAAGCGTCCATCACCAGATGAATGGATAAAGAAGATATGGTATACATATGCAATGGAATATTACTCAGGCATTGAAAAGAATGAAATAATGCCATTTGCAGCAACATGGATGGACCTAGAGATTATCATACTAAGAGAAGTAAGTTAGACAGAGAAAGACAAAAATCATGATATCACTTATATGTAGAATCTAAAAAAAATAATACAAATGAACTTATTTACAAAACTGATACAGACTCACAGACATAGTAAACAAACTTATGATTACCAAAGGGGAAAGTGAGGGGGAAGGGATAAATTAGGAGTTTGGTATTAACAGATACACACTGCTACATATAAAATAAACAACAAGGATCTACTGTATAGCACAGGGCCTATATTCAATAATAGAAAAGAATCTGAAAAAGAATATATATGTATATAAAAAACTGAATCACTTTGCTGTACACCCGAAAATAACACAACACTGTAAATCAACTATACTTCAATTTTTTTTTAAGTTCCAATTTTATATACATACTCACACCATGCATTTACATATACACAAACATCCTTCAAGAGGAGCTCAAAACCAGTCATCTTCTGCACCCCTCTACAACCTTGACTGCAGTATTTAATGAAATGAAGTCTTAGCTTTGTTACCAAATATGAGGAAGTAATGATTAGTGTTTATCTTTACTCACCCCAATACGTTTCAATGCCAACTGGTGTACTTCAATTCAATTCTGGTATGAACCACCTGGGGTTAACAGACCCCACCAGTTAAAGGGCCCAGCCTACAAAAAGACTGCCTCACTTCAGACCAACTAGCTACAAACTTGGGGGGTTCCCACAAGTCCCCTAATGTTTGATAATTCACTAGAATGAACCATAGAACTCAGGAAAACTCTATCCTTATGATGACAGTTCTATTAAAATGATACAACTCAAGAACAGCCAAATAAAGAGACACACAGGGTGAGGTCTAAGAGGATCCCAAACTCAGAGCTTCTGTGCCCTGTCTTCATGGAATTGGGGCACATCACCCTCCTGGCACATCAACGTGGTCACCAACCAGTAAGCATCACTAAGGTTAGGTGTCCAGAATTTTTATTTGGGTTTCATTACATAAGCACGACTGATTGAATCATTGGCCACATGATTTAACTCGTTCTGTCCCTCCTCAGAGATCAGGCTGCCTCAAAGTTCCAATTCTGTAATCATACGGTTGGTCTTTGTGATAGCGAGTCCCCAACCTGAAGCTATCTAGGGGTCCACCATGAGTCCCTCATTAGCATAAACTCAGATGTGATCCAAGGGGCTCATGAATAACAAAGACACTTCTAGCACTCGGGAAGTTCCAAGGGTTTCAGAATCTCGAAGCAAAGAACCCGGGACAAAGACCAGAAAAATTATTATAAACAACGCCAAATCTACTGGGGACAGTACTTAAATTTGACAAATCCAGCATTTTTATGTTATCAATCTAGAACTGCCACCAACATAGCATCCTTGATTATCTATTCCACTGATTAATTGACTTTGAGCAAATACTGTAGTTCAGACTTCAAACTTGTAGTTGCTTTATATCTCCATAATCCTGACAGGCAGGACAGTATTGTGGTTAAGTGCTGTAAGCTACAGAACTAGATTTCTTGGGCTCAAATCCAGGGCTCTGCCACATCTCAGTTCTTAGGCAAATTACCTTTGTGTGCTTCTGCTTCTCCAACAGAAAAATGAGGTATAAAAATTACACCAATCTCCTAAGGTGATTGTAAGGATTAAATGTGCTACTACATGCAAAGTGTTTAGAACAGTACCTGGCACTCAATAAATTTCACTTTTATTGTTGTTATTATACTGGAACTAGTGGACGCTCTTTACTAATTGTTTTATCTTGGCACAAAGAGCCTTAATGTAATCCTAATTATCTCTAAATTTGAAAATCCTTTCCCAAAAGCAAATAAATCATTGAGCTCCAAAAATATGGGGGTTGGACTAAACAGTCTTAAAGACTCCTACAACTCAGAAATGCTCTAATTATATAACTGGCCTCTTGACAGATAAAAGAGTTCTAACTATGTAGCCTAACTGTTGTGATGCTCTTATATATTCCTTTAATTTCTCTGATACTGACAACTCATTGCAAGTGATCATGAGAGAATTCTAATGTAGTGATTCAGAACTGGTTTTTCACAATTGTTATTTGAAGTATGAAGAAAGAATCTCTGCCAGTATATCCCAGACAGGCTCTATTTCAGAATCATATTACAGAGATATCAGACAAAGATTGAGGACATACCCAGATCTGCAGGTGTCTATCAAGGTGGAAAAGAGCTATTTTCTCTTTTCTACAAAGGAAAGTCTACTTTATCCTCTCCTGCTTGGGAACAGAGAAGGGAACCTGCCATCTGCCAAACTCATCCTTCATTATTAAATATCCTATGTGTTTGTCTTTCACTCATCTTTTTTTCTGTCTGGAACTGGTTCAAAGCACTTGATGTGATAGATCATAAGATTTTATTGAAGCCATTTAAAATTTCTAGCATCCTGCCATCTCTTTGCCTTTGATCTTTTCTTATTATTTTACCTGTAGGCTAGTCCACAAGTTACATCTGGATGGGAGAAAATTAAATCAAACAATTTTCCCATTTCTATAGCTCAATATTTTGAAGATAAAATGCTTTGTTTTGGTTTCTTTAGAAAGCTAACATTCAAATGTTAAGAACCACTCAAGCTTAATGCTAAAGAGACATGATTCTTAATTCTCATATAAATAATCAGTAAGTAACCAAGCATATCATTTCCTTTGGGTATATACCTATATATCAGCACAACTGCAATTATGTGTTCCATTAACAATGCCTCAAAGTGATAACAGAGCAGAATAATGAGAATGGCTAAAGAAGTACTTTGGGGGAAAAAAATGACCAAATAGCTTAATTAAACATAAATGAAAATATCAATAATAAAGAAGAAATTGGGGGAAAAAATCAAATATTTAAGAATGGCATATTATATTGGAGAATGCTGTCTATACCATATATCTTAATTTTAGACATCTTCTCCATTAAAATGTGAGCTTATTGGTTCACGTGGCTAAAACACTGAAATTTTGGTTGCATGGATTCAAGGCCAGCTGATCTGCATGAAGTGTCCAGAACATTGATTAATGGCCAAATACCCACCTAGAATATTTGTGCCAAGCCACAGGACCCCGACCTTGCTCCTGTTTTATTCAACTCCTTGTAATTTTTTATCTAAATGGAGACACATGAAGATATCCTTATCAGGTTCTCATAGAAAGCCAAATAAAGCACTGATGTGATGACGAATGGACCTAATATTCAAAATTATCTTGGTGTTTGAAACTACATCAAAAAAATTAGACAAGAATAAATGTAAAATCTTACATTTAAATTTGGGGATTTTTTTAATTGCACAAATATAGCATAAGGAGATCTGCTTTAACTACATTTCTTATGAAAATTACCTGCTAATTTCTTTAAGGATAAAATCAGTATAAGCCAACAGTATAAAGCAGCCTAAATAGGATGATGAAAACGGGATGCATTAGTCAGAGAAGCGGTCCAGATCAAGAATTTGAAAATACTGTGTGCTCATGGTGCTATAGTTTGGGTTTCATTTGGATAATTATCACTAGATCATTAAGAGGAATACTGACCACTAAGCATATTTAGATTTACATCTCAAAAAAAGTTCTAAGGTTTTTTATCACTTACTCTGCCACAGAGAGTTTTTCCCCAGTCCTGCTGAGAAACCAACAACAACAGTCTGTCTCTCCTCCATCTTCTATTTATTCTGAAAAAAAAAAAAGAAAGAAATGGAGAAGAGGGAGAGAAAGGGCACTGATGTTTCCTCTAGTTCTTAACTTACTTAGTAATATTAAAGGTCAGACATGTCCACAGAAATTGGAGATGAAAACCATCTTCAAAGCTTCTCCATCCTGGAATGGCTTTTTAGAGGATTTTATCGCCTACGTTGCATGGAGTGAGCAGCCTGTGCTCTTTCTCTCACCCAGTGGAGGGAACCTCTATTCCCCATGTCTTGTACTCCAGGCCCCCTGCCTAAATGGACAGTTTTATGTGGTCTCATAGAATTTTTTTGTGTTTTGGGAACACAAGATCAGTCCTCGATATGTGTGTGATATTTTTATTTACCAAGCTTTGATGTCATCCCCTTAGTAGATATGAATTTATACTATACAGACATCATGTATATTCTTAATGCAAATGACTTGCTACTTTATAATTTTACTCACAAAACAATCCATACTCATAAACTATATTTGCACAGAATTCTCAAAAAGGAAGTAAGTAATTTAAAAAGCTATTGAGTTAATTAAAAAGAAGGGAAGATTACAGGTAAATTTTCCCAAAAGACCTTTCTTCAAAATACAGATAACAAAGGAGGAAAGTGTGAGTGGAGAAGAATTAGGTTAGACATATTCTTCAAATTGTTGAAAGAATCTCAAAGAAGAGGAGATAGGCATACTTTCATTATACCAGCTAATGAGCAGAAATGACAATGACAGAGCTTTCTATTCAATATAAGAATTTTCAACAATCAAAAGAACTTCAACTAAAATAGCGAGCACCATGTCAGTGGAAGACTTCAAGCAGGAGTTGGAAATTTTTCAATGATATTGTAAGAAGACAAAAAATTCATGGAGTTCAAGGTTGACTAGAGGATCTCTAAGGAAATTCCAACACTTAAGTGTCTGTTATATGTGCATATGATAAAGCACAATAGAAACTTTTAAAATGGGGGAGACCTTCAAGATGGAAGAGGAGTAAGACGTGGAGATCACCTTCCTCCCCACAAATACATCAGAAATACACCTACATGTGGAACAACTCCTACAGAACACCTACCAAACGCTGGCAGAAGACCTCAGACCTCCCAAAAGGCAAGAAACTCCCCACGTACCTGGGTAGGGCAAAAGAAAAAAGAAAAAACAGAGACAAAAGAATAGGGAAGGGACCCGCACTACTGGGAGGGAATGTTAAGGAGGTAAAGTTTCCACACACTAGGAAGCCCCTTCACTGGCAGAGACAGGGGGTGTCGGGGGGTGGGGAAGCTTCGGAGTCACAGAGAAGAGTGCAGCAACAGGGGTGCAGAGGGCAAAGCGGAGAGATTCCCGCACAGAGGATCGCTGCCGACCGGCACTCACCAGCCCGAGAGGCTTGTTTGCTCAGCCGCTGGGGCAGGTGGGGGCTGTGAGCTGAGGCTCGGGCTTTGGAAGTCAGACCCCAGTGAGAGGACTGGGGTTGGCTGCGTGAATACAGACTGAAGAGGGCTAGTGTGCCACAGCTAGCCAGGAGGGAGTCCAGGGAAAACTCTGGACCTGCCTAAGAGGCAAGAAACCATTGTTTCGGGGTGCCCAAGGAGAGGGGATTCAGAGCACTGCCTAAATGAGCTCCAGAGACGGGCCCGAGCTGCGGCTATCAGCATGGACACCAGAGACGGGCATGAAACGCTAAGGCTGCTGCTGCAGCCAACAAAAAGCCTGCATGCAAGCACAGGTCACTATCCACACCTCCCCTCCCAGGAGCCTGTGCAGCCCGCCACTGCCAGGGTCCCGTGATCCAGGGACAACTAGCCCAGGAGAACATAAGCCGCACCTCAGGCTGTTGCAACATCATGCCGGCCTCTGCCGCTACAGACCCACCCCACATTCCGTACCCCTCCCTCCCCGTGGCCTGAGGGAGCCAGAGCCCCCGAATCAGCTGCCCGTCCTGTCTCAGCAGGGAACAGTGGCTCTCAGGTGACCTACAGGGAGAAGAGGGGCAAAATCCAAACCTGAACCCCAGGAGCTGTGCGAACAAAGAACAGAAAGGGAAATCTCTCCCAGCAGACTCAGGAGCAGAGGATTAAATCTCCACAATCAACGTGATGTACCCTGCATCTGTGGAATACCTGAAGAGACAACGAATCATCCCAAAATTTAGGTGGTAGACTTTGGGAGCAATGATATATATTTTTTTCCCTTTTTCTCTTTTTGTGAGTCTGTATCTGTATGCTTCTTTGTGTGATTTTGTCACAAATTGACACTTTTACCATTTGTCCTAGGGTTCTGTCTGTCAGTTCTTTTTGTTTTTTTAAGTATACTTTTTAGCACTTGTTATCATTGGTGGATTTATTTTTTGGTTTGGTTGCTCTCTTCTTTCTTTCATTCTTTCTTTTTTCCTTTTTTTATTACTAATTTTTTGTTTTTAAAAATTATTTTTTATTTTAATTTTTTTTTCTTTCTTTCTTTCTTTTTTTCTCCCTTTTGTTCTGAGCCGTGTGGCTGACAGGGTCTTGGCGCTCCAGCCGGGTGTCAGGCCTGTGCCTCTGAGGTAGAAGAGCTGAGTTCAGGACATTGGTCCACAAGAGACCTCCTGGCCCCACGTAACATCAAACGGTGGAAGTTCTCTCAGAGATCACCATCTCAACGCTAAGACCCAGCTCCACTCAATGACCCACAAGCTACAGTGCTGGACACCCTATGCCAAACAACTAACAAGACAGGAACACAACCCCACCCATTAGAAGAGAGGCTGCCTAAAATCATAATAAGTCCACAGACACCCCAAAACACACCACCAGATGTGGACCTGCCCACCAGAAAGACAAGATCCAGCCTCATCCACCAGAACACAGGCACTAGTCCCCTCCACCAGGAAGACTACACAACCCACTGAATCAACTTTAGCCACTGGGGACAGACACCAAAAACAACGGGAACTACGAACCTGCAGCCTGCAAAAAGGAGACCCCAAACACAGTAAAATAAGCAAAATGAGAAGACAGAAAAACACACAGCAGAAGAAGGAGCAAGATAAAAACCCACCAGACCTAACAAATGAAGAAGAAATAGGCAGTCTACCTGAAAAAGAATTCAGAATAATGATAGTAAAGATGATCCAAAATCTTGGAAATAGGATAGAGAAAATGCAAGAAATATTTAACAAGGACCTAGAAGAAGTAAGGAGCAAACAAACAATAATGAACAACACAATAAATGAAATTAAAAATTCTCTAGAAGGAATCAATAGCAGAATAACTGAGGCAGAAGAACGGACAAGTGACCTGGAAGATAAAATAGTGGAATAACTACTGCAAGAACAGAATAAACAAAAAAGTATGAAAAGCATTGTGGACAGTCTCAGAGACATCTGGGACAACATTAAATACACCAACATTCGAATTATAGGCGCCCCAGAAGGAGAAGAGAAAAAGAAAGGGATTGAGAAAATATCTGAAGAGATTAGAGTTGAAAACTTCCCTAATATGGGAAAGGAAATAGTTAATCAAGTCCAGGAAGCACAGAGAGTCCCATACAAGATAAATACAAGGAGAAACACACCAACACACATATTAATCAAACTATCAAAAGTTAAACACAAAGAAAAAATATTAAAAGCAGCAAGTGAAAAGCAACAAGTAACATACAAGGGAATCCCCATAACGTTAACAGCTGATCTTTCAGCAGACACTCTGCAAGCCAGAAGGGAGTGGCAGGACATATTTAAAGTGATGAAAGGAAAAACCTACAACCAAGACTACTCTACCCAGCAAGGATCTCATTCAGATTCAACGGAGAAATTAAAACCTTTACAGACAAGCAAAAGCTAAGAGAATTCAGCACCACCAAACCAGCTTTACAACAAATGCTAAAGGAAATTCTCTAGGCAGGAAAAACAAGAGAAGGAAAAGACCTAAAATAACAAACCCAAAACAAATAAGAAAATGGTAATAGGAACATACATATCGATAATTACCTTAAATGTAAATGGATTAAATGCTCCAACCAAAAGATATAGACTGGCTGAATGGATACAAAAACAAGACCTGTATATATGGTATCTACAAGAGACCCACTTCAGACCTAGGGACACATACAGACTCAAAGTGAAGGGATGGAAAAAGGTATTCCATGCACATGGAATTCAAAAGAAAGCTGGAGTAGAAAGTCTCATATCAGACAAAATAGACTTTAAAATAAAGACTATCAAAAGAGACAAAGACACTGCATAATGATCAAGGGATCAATCCAAGAAGACGATATAACAATTGTAAATATATATGCACCCAACATAGGAGCACCTCAATACATAAGGCAAATGCTAACAGCCATAAAAGGGGACATAGACAGTAACACAATCATAAAAGGGGACTTTAATACACCACTTTCACCAATGGACAGATCATCCAAAATGAAAATCAATAAGGAAACACAGCTTTAAATGATACATTAAATGATACATTAATGTACCATTAAATGATACATTAAACAAGATGGACTTAATTGATATTTATAGGACATTCCATCCAAAAACAACAAAATACACTTTCTTCTCAAGTGCTCATGGAACATTCTCCAGGACAGATCCTATCTTGGGTCACAAATCAAGCCTTAGTAAATTTAAGAAAATTGAACTTGTATCCAGTATCATTTCCAAAGACAATGCTATGAGACTAGATATAAATTACAGGAAAAAAAAAAACTATAGAAGACAAAAACACATGGAGGCCAAACAATACACTACTAAATAACCAAGAGATCACTGAAGAAATCAAAGAGGAAATCAAAAAATACCTAGAAAAAAATCACAATGAAAACACGATTACCCAAAACCTATGGGATGCAACAAAAGCAGTTCTGAAAGGTAGGTTTATAGCAATACAATCCTACCTAAAGAAACAAGAAAACTCTAAAATAAACAATCTAAACATACACCTAAAGCAATTAGAGAAAGAAGAACAAAAAGATCCCAAAGTTAGCAGAAGAAAAGAAATAATAAAGATCAGATCAGAAATAAATGAAAAAAATGAATGAAACAATAGCAAAGATCAATAAAACTAAAAGCTGGTTCTTAGAAAAGATAAACAAAATGGATAAACCATTAGCCAGACTCATCAAGAAAAAAAGGGAGAAGACTCAAATCAACAGAATTAGAAATTAAAAAGGAAAAGTAACAACTGACACTGCAGAAATACAAAGGATCATTAGAGATTACTACAAGCAACTATATGACAATAAAATGGACAACCATGGAAGAAATGGACTAATTTTTAGAAAAGCACAACCTTCCGAGACAAAACTAGGAAGAAATAGAAAATATAAACAGACCAATCACAAGCACTGAAACTGAGGCTGTGGTTAAAAATCTTCCAACAAACAAAAGCTTGGAACCAGGTGGCTTCACAGGTGAATTCTATCAAACATTAGAGAAGAGTTAACACACCTATTATACTTCTCAAACTTTTCCAAAATATAGCAGAGGGAGGAACATTCCCAAACTCATTCTATGAGGCCACCATCACCCTGATACCAAAACCAGACAAGGATGTCGCAAATAAAGAAAACTACAGGCCAATATCACTGATGAACATAGATGCAAAAATCCTCAACAAAATACTAGCAAACAGAATCCAACAGCACATTAAAAGGATCATACACCATAATCAAATGGGGTTTATCCCAGGAATGCAAGGATTCTTCAATATATGCAAATCAACCAATGTGATACACCATATTAACAAATTGAAGGAGAAAAACCATATGATCATCTCAATAGATGCAAAAAAAGCTTTCAACAAAATTCAGCACCCATTTATGATAAAAACCCTGCAGAAAGTAGGAGTAGAGGGAACTTACCTCAACATAATAAAGGCCATATATGACAAACCAAGAACCATCAGCGTTCTCAATGGTGAAAAACTGAAACCATTTCCACTAAGATCAGGAACAAGACAAGGTTGTCCACTCTCACCACTACTATTCAACATACTTTGGGAAGTGTTAGCCACAGCAATCAGAGAAAAAAAACAAATAAAAGGAATCCAAATCAGAAAAGAAGAATAAAGCTGTCACTGTTTGCAGATGACATGATACTATACACAGAGAAAGCTAAAGATGCTACCAGAAAACTACTAGAGCTAATCAATGAATTTGGTAAAGTAGCAGGATACAAAATTAATGCCCAGAAATCTCTTGCATTCCTCTACACTAATGATGAAAAATCTGAAAGAGAAATTGAGGAAACACTCCCATTTACCACGGCAACAAAAAGAATAATATACCTAGGAATAAACCTACCTAAGGAGACAAAAGACCTGTATGCAGGAAACTATAAGACACTGATGACAGACATTAAAGATGATACAAACAGTTGGAGAGATATACCATGTCATTGGATAGGAAGAATCAACATTGTGAAAATGACTATACTACCCAAAGCAATCTACAGATTCAATGCAATCCCTATCAAACTACCTATGGCATTTTTCACAGCGCTAGGACAAAAAATTTCACAATTTGTATGGAAACACAAAAAACCCCGAATAGCCAAAGCAATCTTGAGAAAGAAAAATGAAGCTGGAGGAATCAGGATCCCTGACTTCACGACTATATTACAAAGCTACAGTCATCAAGACAGTATGGTACTGGCACAAAAACAGAAATATAGATCAATGGAACAGGATAGAAAGCCCAGAGATAAACCCACACACATATGGTCAACTTATCTTTGATAAAGGAGGCAAGAATATACAGTGGAGAAAAGACAGCCTCTTCAATAAATGGTGCTGGGAAAACTGGACAGCTCCTTGTAAAAGAATGATATTAGAACACTCCCTAACACCATACACGAAAATAAACTCAAATTGGATTAAAGACCTAAATGTAAGGCCAGACATTATAAAGCTCTTAGAGGAAAACATAGGCAGAACACTCTATGACATAAATCACAGCAAGATCCTTTTTGACCCACCTCCTAGAGAAATGGAAATAAAAACAAAAATAAACAAATGGGACCTAATGAAGCTTAAAAACTTTTGCACAGCAAAGGAAACCATAAAGAAGATGAAAAGACAACCCTCAGAATGGGAGAAAATATTTGCAAATGAAGTAACTGACAAAGGATTAATCTCCAAAATTTACAAGCAGCTCATGCAGCTCAATATCAAAAAAACAAACAAACAATCCAAAAATGGGCAGAAGACCTAAACAGACATTTCTCCAAAGAAGATATACAGATTGCCAACAAACACATGAAAGAATGCTCAACATCATTAATCATTAGAGAAATGCAAATCAAAACTACAATGAGGTATCACCTCACACTGGTCAGAATGGCCATCATCAAAAAATCTACAAACAATAAATGCTGGAGAGGGTGTGGAGAAAAGGGAACCCTCTTGCACTGTTGTTGAGCATGTAAATTTATACAGCCACTATGGAGAACAGTATGGAGGTTCCTTAATAAACTAAAAATAGAACTACCATACGACCCACCAATCCCACTACTAGGCATATACCTTGAGAAAAACATAATTCAAAAAGAGTCATGCACCACAATGTTCATTGCAGCTCCATTTACAATAGGCAGGACATGGAAGCAACCTAAGTGTCCATCGACACATGAATGGATAAAGAAGATGTGGCATATATATACAATGGAATATTACTCAACCATAAAAAGAAACAAAATTGAGTTATTTGCAGTGAGGTGGATGGACCTAGAGTCTGTCATACAGAGTTAAGTAAGTCAGAAAGAGAAAAACAAATACCATATGCTAACACATATATATAGAATCTAAAAAAAAAAAAATGGTTATGAAGAACCTAGGGGCAGGATAGGAATAAAGACGCAGACGTAGAAATTGCACTTGAGGACATGAGGAGGGGGAAGTGTAACCTGGGACGAAGTGAGAGAGTGACATGGACTTATATATACTGCCAAGTGTAAAACAGATAGCTAATGGGAAGCAGCCACATAGCACTGGGAGATCAGCTCTGTGCTTTGTGACCACCTAGAGGGGTGGGATATGGAAGCTGGGAGGGAGACGCAAAAGGGTGGAGATATGGGGATATATGTACATGTATAGCTGATTCACTATGTTATAAAGCAAAAACTAACACCACTGTAAAGCAATTATACTCTGGTAAAGATGTTAAGAAAAAAAAAACTTTTAAAATGTAAGGGACTTCCCTGGTGGCGCAGTGCTTAAGAATCTGCCTGCCAATGCAGGGGACACGAGTTCAAGCCCTGGTCTGGGAAGATCCCACATGCCACAGAGCAACTAAGCCCATTGCCACAACTACTGAGCCTGCGCTCTAGAGCCCGTGAGCCACAACTACTGAGCCCACTTGCCACAACTACTGAATCCTGTGCGCCTAGAGCCTTTGCTCCACAACAAAAGAAGGCACCACAATGAGAAGCCCTCATATCACAACGAAGAGTAGCCCCCGCTTGCCACAAGTAGAGAAAGCCCGTGTGCAACAACGAAGACCCGATGCAGCCAAAATTTAATTAATTTTTAAAAATAAAATAAAATGTAAAATTTATAAAAGGGAAAATGTCCAGGCTTTGCCCCATAGCTTTACAACAGCACTACTCAAAGCATGGCTATTGCTGATGAGTTAAATGATAGTAATATCATACAGCCTATAGGCTGCAGTACATGTCCTATAATTTTAAAGATTGAGGTTGTATGAGCATGGGCCTTGAGAAAGGATGACAAATTTGTGAAACATTCTGGTTTTTTGTTCAAAAGGAGATTTAAAAGTATATTTAATGAGCTCAGGAGAAAAAGAACAAATAAAACATTACTTAAATGAAAGCACATGAATGCAATCCTTCTTAAAAAAAACTACTGAATAGTAATTCCGATCAAAGACAAGGTGAATCAAAACAAAGAACTACAAAACAGAGAGGCTATGATAAAATGATGATAGTGGGAAGCTTTGAAATTATTTAAGTAAATACAGACCAAAGGCTGAAACAACCATGGGGATTACGGCTACATGTGAAAAGGCATTCTCCCTCTACCAGGAGGGTAGAAGACATCCTTATCACCACTGGGAATTTAGGGCCAAGGAGGCTATATAAACAAACCTGTTAAGCTAACCCTCATCTTTCTAGTTACTTCTTCACTATTTACTACCCATAGTCCCAACCCCTTTGTCTTGTGAATTCTTCACAAATTTTTCATTCCTTTGTCTAAAAGATATAAAAGCTTCCTGCTCTGGTCACTTCTTCAGGTCTTCATTCTCTTGTGAAGCCTCCCATTTACATGTAAAATTTCCATAAAATATGTATGCTTTGCTCCTGTTCATCTGTCTTATGTCAGTGTAATTCTTAGGCCCAGCCGGACACCCAAGAGGGTAGAGGAGAATTCTTCCTCCCCTACATAAGTAACTCTGTGTGATTATGAATTCATTGCTTTGTTTCTCCCTACATAGTTGGGTGTTGGGATTATAAGCAAATAATTTGTTTAAATTATGTCTTCAACATAAAAGTTTAAAGAATATTACAACCTTGATTAATTGCAAAATAAATAATTCACTAATGGGAAAAAAAAATCTACTTAGTTATCTCTCCCAACAAACTGTTAGGACTTTCCTAGGCAGGACCTCTGCTTATGGTAGAATTTTAAGGTATTAACCTCACAAGGTAATAATAACAAATGCTATTCACAGTGTATGAGGCTATTTTTCATAGTTTAAATAAAATTCCTTGCTTAAAGGAAAAAAAAATTTTCATCTGGCATGCTCAAGGACCCTTTCAAAATCTAAGAATGTGCTTATATTATAAACAACGGGAAGCAGAAAAGTGACAAGTGGCCAGAAGACCTAAACCAAAGCTGTCACTGGGGTCTTCGTAAAGAGGAAACAAATCCAATAAGCCTTGGGACTTAATAACTGGCTAGACAACTAAGACTGAAGAGAGGAGTGATAAATGGTAACTACAAATTTACAATTCTGAGAGTAAAGAAAGATGGCAGTGCTTATAACAGAATAAAGTTAGGGGCAACAGTCTGAGTGGAAAGCTTGGTTCAAATCATGTTTTGTTTTTAGGGGGTCAGTAAACATCTGAGGACAGCTGTCCAATAGGCTGCAAGAAGTAGAGTAGAATACTCAGAAGAGGATGGAGGTCAGGATTAGAGAGGTTTTACATTTCATTGCCACTCCAGACCCCCTCCAGTCCCCCAGCCCCACACCCCAGGCATTATGAACCCATGACTGGATTACCAAACCCACAAAAACCACAGAAGTCTCTATTGGTTTAAGGGCAGAAAACATTAATAGAAACCCAGGGAGAATAATTTCTTTCCTTATTTTCTTCTAAAGAAATACCTACAATATAAGAAAGGAAAAAGAAAAAAACTCTCCAGTGGAGCAAAATAGATAGGCTATGACCTTATAACGTGATTAAAGTCTATTGGTACTGATAAGAAAGGCGACACTTAATTACACGGTGCTTTTCATCTTCTAAGCACTTTACAAGTACTATATTAACTAATTAACGATGGAAACCCTGATGTTTCTTGGAAAAGACTGCTGTCGCTACTTTTTTTGACCCTTTAAATGAACTTTTTTTACATCTTGAAATACAACTTGCACAAAATGGGTGATATTTAAACTTTTCAAATTAATGATTACACCAAGCAGTTCATTTTCTGGTACTTCAGAGTCGAATTACAATTAAAAGAAAGGATGTAGGTAAGCTACTGTAGAAAGAGAAGCAACTCTACTGGCTCATAAAAGCCCATCTGGTGAACACTACTGAGCCCTGATAAATGGTAATATGAAAATGCTTACTGTTGGCCTGTGGCTTCTACATCTTCCAGAAGCAGATGGGATAAGGGCACCTATTCCCATATGCATTGAATGTTCTAGGGTGGGTTCCAATTCAGATTGTCTTCTTCACCTCCCGTAGTTTTAAAATTAGTGATCACCAAGCACCTGTCAAAAGAAAACTGGGCTAATATAGTGTGTTGAACACCCTTTGAAGGCAAATGTTTTGGTTCATGAAGAAGTCCCTTAGGGGCATGTTTAAGAACCTGGATAAAAATTTTCAGATGTTCACTCTTTCAACTAGTGGGTATTAAGTACCTATTATAAGCAAAGTCCTCCAAGGAGGGTTGGCCTTGTTTAGAGTCACATGGGCATCTCTCTAATCCTTAAGAGATGGGTGGTTATCATTCCTACACATACTCTTCCTCTCTGTCCATAAAAATCCTGTCTGCCATGGCCAGGCTGAAATCCCCAGTCTCAAGGAAAGCAGCATGAGATAGGGAAAACTCAACAGGCTTGGATTTATATATGAGCTCTGCATATACTGCTCCAACAGTAAAAACTTAGGAAGTTTATTTACCTCTTCTGGACCTCTGTTTCCTCATATAAAATGAGAATGATAATGCTTTCGCAGCTGCATAAGCAAGAGCCTGTATATAGAGTATAATCGGCTTAGTTCCTTTGATTTTGAAAAATGCTTTTCCATTTCTTATATCCCTAACTGGGTTCCTTCTGCTGTAATGGCTGAGGTTCCTTGCATAAATTATAAATAATAATAATTTCTTTACAAGCTTACTGTAAATATTAAATAAAATAATGTAAGAGAAATGCCTAGCCAATGGTATAGCATAGTAAAATATATAGGAGTTAGAGTCAGGTAGACCTGGTTATAAATCCTGATTATAGTGTTTAGTGAGTAGGAGCCATGGATTATGCTTTCCTGATATCTCATAGTATCTTTCACAGTGCTAAGTCTATAGTAAACATTCATTAAATTTTGGTTGACTGACATTGACTTATTAGCCAGTCAAGTAAAATACAGGGACACTTTACCATCCTCCAGATATATGGTAACAGGTGGGTACTAGCAGAGCCTTTGAGCTCTTCGTAGCCTGGTAACATTAGCCCTAAAGTTACTGGAGGCAGAAAGACACCTTCATTTCTGAAGTACACATGTCCTCAGCTCAGCAGCTCCAAAATAAACTCCAGGGGCAGTACAAGGCCTCTTACTTATCTTGTGATCTGAGCTTTAAGAATACAGATATACTGATCTCTGGATATCGAATAATTCTCAGTCCACGTATTGTTCCAACTCAAATATCTAAGGAATATTCTTTCTGACCTCTGCTTATGTGCCCTTCAATAATTTATTCCAGAAGTCTTGGATTACAAAGGCATGGATTATTAATTCCAGTAAATATTTTCTTAGAATTGTTCTTTTTTCCCATTCTTCCCAGTCATCCTTTAATCAAAACGAAACCGGAGCAAGCATGCACAAATTCTTATCTGTTCTATCCAGACAAATTCTAAATTCCTCTTGCCTATTTTTAACTTTGTTATCTATATTTATGATATAATATGTTATATCTATATACATCTAGGGAAGAGCAATTGCAAAATTTATCAAGAATTCTCTTCAGAAAACTGTTCTCATAATAAGCGCAAATTGTCAGCATTTATCACCACATGATGTAATCATAAAAAAGCCTTTTCTAGCCTCATCCCCATAAGGTGCCTCTCTATTACATTATAATGATAAATGGCAAAATGTTTTGCATGACACTTAAACTATTACAGAATTCCACAGGGAATGCTAGGATACTACCAAGGTCTTCTGATAAGCAGCTACAGCTGAAAGTCAGTTTCACATTCTTAAGTCAACTGATCTCTCACACTATTTATTTCCAGCAAAACACTTTACAACTGAACACTTCCATATCAGAAGGTCAACACAAACATGTATCGGGAGTAAATATGCCATGGTGTGTTTGAAGAGGTAATAAGTATTCAGCTTGGGGATGGATGTGACACTTTGTTTCAGTTGAAAACAATCTTAAACCAGTCATCATGTTATTCCATCCTGCAATGCAACTAACTCCCAACTATCCCTAATGATTTGATATGAGTAATTAGGATTCACAGATAAAGCCCAAATTTATATTAGTCGATAGTTAAATCCCAACCATCCATTGCTACTTGAAGGAAGCATTACCGTTGGGGTAAACACAGATGTTGGGTAATCTGTCCCTAAACCTTTCTTCTATTTCCTACCACTCTCAGATTAGCTGTTAAATCACAATCCACTCTTTGCTGTATAATATTCAAATTAGGGCAGCGTAGTGCTATTATGTCTCTGATTTTTTTACATCACCTTAAAATTTTCTGTAAAAACAAAACATTCTATATATTCGTTTTTGAAAATATTCTACATTCTATGCATCTTTATTACCAGATCTTTTTTTTATTTTTGTAATTTAGCAGTGAAAATCATGAACAGTCATAACATTTTTTATCTCTGAGAAACTTTTTTTTCACCAAAATCTGACAATTTTTAAACCTTCTCTGGAACTCTTGCTGATATTTCAAATACAATAGCTAATATTTATCGGGTATGTAATCTGTGCCAGCCATTGTGCTCAGTGCTTTGCCTCCATTAATCATTTAGCCCTAGGCAAGTACCATTATTATCCCCATTTTACATACCAGGCAACTGAGAGACAGAAAGGCTAAATAATTTCCCCAGCTTCAGCCTAAGGTACTACGAGATAGAAGAGAGGGGCACACTGAGGCAACTGGTTGCAGAGCCTATGTTCTTAACTCCCTCCCTGTATTTCTTCTTTTAGCTGCTCATATTTCATTCTATGTCTATAGACTTACGTCATATTTGTCCAGGATATATTTGAAAGAATTATATTAGTAAACGATAAACCAACTTCTCAGAATAAGCTGTACTGAAAAATAGCTTAACCAATAAGAGGCATGACAAAACAAACAACAAACATAACAAAAAACCCACTGGTAGGATGATTGCTAGAACCTAAGTTCTTTCACTCTTCCACTCTGATGTATCAGTATTGCCTCCCTTCATGGTCCCAGGAGGCTGCAACTCTAAGCATCACAGGTGAGAGACAACATGCAGTGAAGAAGAGGGGCATTCCATACTGAGTATCTATTTTTGCTTGTTTGTTGTTGTTTTCTTTTTGAGTTAAAGAAACCTTTCCCAGAAGCTCCAGAGCAGATTGACCTTTGGGTTCCACTGGCCAGGACTGGGTCATCTGCCCACCTCCAAGTCAACTAGCAAGGGAGATAAGACCACATGATTGACTCTTGATAGAGAAAGAAAGGAAGGAAGGAAGGAAGGAAGAGGCAGAAATTGTTAGCTTCTATCACCATATGCTATAATCATATAAGAGCCTTTTATAACCAAAGTGCCAAGAAAAGCCTCCTCCAGAGGAGTTACTGTTGTCATCCACCGTGAGAAGTCAATGTTATTCCTTTATTTTGAGATGAGAAACTGTTAAGAATTATACTGAAAGCTTGGGTCCTGACCTGACATTTAACACTAGTTTGAGAATCAAAACAGAAACACCATTCCACTAATATTATGTCTAGAAGTTCAATGAATTCCACTAGAATTTCAAGGCCTGTTGTCCTTATTTTTCATTAAGAGCCTGCCTTTCCTCCTTCCCTCTCCAAAAAAACTTTATACTCTTTGTACTGGGGCCTTCTAAAGAAAGAAAGAAAGAAAGACAAGTAGTCTGGCAACCGTGGGAGTGTTGAGACAACTACAAAAATGACATGGGACAGGAAGGAGGGAGTAGAGAGCAAGGAGAGGCAGAGTAATTGAGGTTTCAGGCAAGGAGAAGGACAAGGGTTTGGAAGTCAAGGGAAAAAAGAATGCCTCCCAGGAGGCTCCAGTCCCTGCCTCTGCAAACCAGTCTCTACAAATCAGAGAAACCACAATTACGCTCTCTGCAAGAAGCAAATCCAGTGCTTATGTATAACACCAAAGACCCTTCTCATTTCTCTTTTCCCTTAGCATCCTCTTAGCATACTGCCCACTTCAGATCCTGTCTTTGTGATCCTCCAGTCTCAGCATTCCTCTTTCCAACCTCTGACAACCCAAAGAAATATTTTCTAATTTAATTTATATGTCAAATCCCAGCCAGAAGGCATGGCAGGCTGAAGCACTCAAGGATAAAAACAACTAGTGAGTCACCCCACTTCACACTGAATTTGCTTTTCATCCCCAGAGCAAATACACCTAAGCTGCATAGTCCTTAAAACTATAAAATATACATATTTTTACATCTCTAGGAAGTTTTCATAAGCAGCTTTCTGATTTCATTCTCCTCAAGCAGTTAGGGAGCAGAAGAGGGGTTGATAAGTCTAGCTACAAATTCATTCCTTCAGCCAGAAAAGGAGAAGCAAGAACCTGTGGTTGGGGTTCCATGGCACTACTGAACTAGCAGAGGGATTTTCTCTTCTCCAATGCTGACAGCATCTCTAAGAGCAAGGGAGCCTGCTCAGCAAAGACTCGCACAGCAGTTGGAGTAAGGACTGCATGGGTGGTAAAATCGGGAATCACAAACAGACAGCCCACATTTAGAGCCAGGGAATCAGAGAGCAAGGGAGCCCAGAGCACTGGGGTGAATGTGCAGCTGGGTGCAAAGAACTGAATGGGACGAGCACATGGCGCTGGAGCTAAGCCAGGCCCTACAGTAATGTCAGGATGGGGCAACTTTCTGCAGCTGGCTATCCCACACCCTACAGCGCACTCACTTCCAGAAATGCTCCTTTCAATATTTCCTTCCCTTAGCTATACAAGAACTACTCTCTCGCCTTTTTTTCCTCACAATTATACTACGATTTCACTGAGATTTGTAAACAGAAATATCTCTACTTATACCCTCTCTGCTATTTCCTTTCTGGTTCTAATTATTGTTAAAGGAATTATTTCCCCATTTTTCTCCACAGCTAGATTTTTGTAAGCAGAATAGGGTACACTCTTGTGGCCAGAATAAGGGTACAACAGGGTTTTGTCTCCTTTCCATTAACCACGTCCCTCACAGCAAGTCCCAGGGTTCTGCCACGTACAGAGTCTCTGCCTCTTTCAACCCTTTTATTGTCTGTTACTGAAAGATCAGAGCCAGAGATAAAGCTAATGAAAAGCTACCCCGGAGGTCAAATTACTTGTGGACTCTCATATCAATCTTAAGTTGAATCTTAAGCATGGTAATTCACATGGAACATCAAGTACTTCACAGTTTGCAAGCAGTCTCATGCTTGTCTATGTCTGAGAATTCCCAAAACATCAACTTCAGTATTCTCACCCTTTTCCATCCCTAGAATTCCCGTACTTGTGCCCACTTTAGAACAAGGAACAAACCGAATCTTCAGAAAAGCAATAAGCTATTCTAGAAGTGCAAGGAATAGTCCCTTTTGGAGACTTACAAGTTAAATTGTGCCCCCCCCCAAATTTATATGTTGTGATTGTATTTGGAAATAGGTTCTTTACAGAGATAAGTTAAAATGTGGCCATAAGGGTGGGCCATAATCCAGCACACCTGATGTCCTTTTAAAAATGGGAAATTTGGGAGGAACTTCAAGATGGCGGAAGAGTAAGACGCGGAGATCACCTTCCTCCCCACAAATCAGAAATACATCTACATGTGAAACAACTCCTACAAAACACCTACTGAACACTGGCAGAAGACCTCAGACCTCCCAAAAGGCAAGAAACTCCCCCACGTACCTGGGTAGGGCAAAAGAAAAAACAGTGAGAGGGAGTGAGAAGGTGGAAAGGTTTCACACACTAGAAGCCCCTTCGCGGGAGGAGACTGCGGGTGGCGGAGGGGGTAAGCTTCGGAGACACGGAGGAGAGCGCAGCAACAGGGGTGCAGAGTGCAAAACGGAGAGATTCCCGCACACAAGACTGGTGCCGACCAGCACTCACCAACCCGAGAGGCTTGTCTGCTCACCCGCCGGGGTGGGCGGGGCTGGGAGTTGAGGCTCGGGCTTCCGTCAGAGCGCAGGGAGAGGACTGGCGGCGTGAACACAGCCTAAAGGGGGCTAGTGCGCCACCGCTGGCCAGGAGGGAGTCTGGGGAAAAGTCTGGACCTGCAGCAGAGACAAGAGAATTTTTCTTGCCTCTGTTTCCTGGTGCACAAGGAGAGGGGATTCAGAGCGCCGCTTAAATGAGCTCCAGAGATAGGCGCGAGCCGCAGCTGTCAGCACGGACCCCAGAGACAGCCATGAGATGCTAAGGCTGCTGCTGCAGCCACCAAGAAGCCTGTGTGCGAGCACAGGTCACTCTTCACACCTCCCTTCCGGGGAGCCTGTGCAGCCCGCCACTGCCAGGGTCCTGTGATCCAGGAACAACTTCCCCGGGAGAACGCACGGCGCACCTCAGGCTGGTGCAACGTCACGCCGGCCTCTGCCGCCGCAGACTCGCCCAGCATCCGTACCCCTCCCTCCCCATGGCCTGAGTGAGCCAGAGCCCCCAAATCAGCTGCTCCTTTAACCCCGTCCTGTCTGGGCAGAAACAGACGCCCTCAGGCGACCTACACGCAGAGCGGGGTCCAAAGCCAAAGCTGAACCCCGGAAGCTGTGCGAACAAAGAAGAGAAAGGGAAATCTCTCCCAGCAGCCTCAGGAGCAGCAAATTAAATCTTCACAATCAACTTGATGTACCCTGCATCTGTGGAATACCTGAATAGACAACGAATCATCCCAAATTGAGGAGGTGGACTTTGGGAGCAACGATATATTTTTTTTTTCCCTTTTTCTCTTTTTGTGAGTGTGTATCTGTATGCTTCTGTGTGTGATTTTGTCTGTATAGCTTTGCTTTTACCATTTGTCCTAGGATTCTATCTCTCCTTTTTTTTTTTTTACTTAAAAAACTCTTTTTTCCTTAATAATTATTTTTTATTTTAATAACTTTATTTTATCTTCTTCTTTCTTTTTTTTCTTCCTTTTCTTCTGAGCCGTGTGGAGAACAGGCTCTTGGTGCTCCAGCCAGGCGTCAGAGCTGTGCCACTGTGGTGGGAGAGCCAAGTACAGGACACTGGTCCACAAGAGACCTCCCAGCTCCATGTAATATTAACTGGTGAAAATCTCCCAGAGCCCTCCATCTCAACGCCAAGACCCAGCTCCACTCAACGACCAGCAAGCTACAGTGCAGGACACCCTACGCCAAACAACTAGCAAGACAGGAACACAACCCCACCCATTAGAAGAGAGGCTGCCTAAAATCATAATAAGTCCACAGACACCCCAAAACACACCACCAGATGTGGACCTGCCCACCAGAAAGACAAGATCCAGCCTCATCCACCAGAACACAGGCACTAGTCCCCTCCACCAGGAAGACTACACAACCCACTGAATCAACTTTAGCCACTGGGGACAGACACCAAAAACAACAGAAACTATGAACCTGCAGCCTGTGAAACGGAGACCCCAAACACAGTAAGATAAGCAAAATGAGAAGACAGAAAAACACACAGCAGATGAAGGAGCAAGATAAAAACCCACCAGACCTAACAAATGAAGAGGAAATAGGCAATCTACCTGAAAAAGAATTCAGAATAATGATAGTAAAGATGATCCAAAATCGTGGAAACAGAATGGAGAAAATACAAGAAACATTTAGCAAGGACCTAGAAGAACTAAAGAGCAAATAAACAATCATGAACAACACAATAAATGAAATTAAAAATTCTCTAGAAGGAATCAATAGCAGAATAACTGAGGCAGCAGAACAGATAAGTGACCTGGAACACAAAATAGTGGAAATAACTACTGCAGAGCAGAATAAAGAAAAAAGAATGAAAAGAATTGAGGACAGTCTCAGAGACCTCTGGGATAATATTAAACACACCAACATTCGAATTATAGGTGTCCCAGAAAAAGAAGAGAAAAAGAAAGGTACTGAGAAAATATTTGAAGACATTATAGTTGAACACTTCCCTAATATGGGAAAGGAAATAGTTAATCAAGTCCAGGAAGCACAGAGAGTCCCATACAGGATAAATCCAAGGAGAAACATGCAAAGACACATATTAATCAAACTATCAAAACTTGAATAAAAAAAAATAGTAAAAGCAGCAAGGGAAAAACAACAAATAACACATAAGGGAATCCCAATAAGGTAAACAGCTGACCTCTCAGCAGAAACTCGGCAAGCCAGAAGGCAGTGGCAGGACATATTTAAAGTGATGAGGGGGAAAAACCTACAACCAAGATTACTCTACCCAGCAAGGATCTCATTCACATTCGACAGAGAAATTAAAAGCTTTACAGACAAGGAAAACCTAAGAGAATTCAGCACCACCAAACCAGCTTTACAACAAATGCTACTCTAGGCAGGAAACACAAGGGAAGGAAAAGACCTACAATAATAAACCCAAAACAATTAAGAAAATGGTAGTAGGAACACACATATCGATAATTACCATAAATGTAAATGGATTAAATGCTCCAATCAAAAGACATAGACTGGCTGAATGGATACAGAAAAAAGACCCGTATATATGCTGTCTACAAGAGAACCACTTCAGACCTAGGGACACATACAGACTCAAAGTGAGGGGACGGAAAAAGATATTCCATGCAAATGGAAATCAAAAGAAAGCTGGAGTAGCAATTCTCATATCAGACAAAATAGACTTTAAAACAAAGACTACTACAAGAGACAATGAAGGACACTACATAATGATCAAGGAATCAATCCAAGAAGAAGATATAACAATTGTAAATATTTATGCACCCAGCATAGGAGCACCTCAATACATAAGGAAAATACTAACAGCCATAAGAGGGGAAATCAACAGTAACACAATCATAGTAGGGGGCTTTAACAACCCACTTTCACCAATGGACAGATCATCCAAAATGAAAATCAATAAGGAAACACAAGCTTTAAATGATACATTAAACAAGAACTTAATTGATATTTATGGAACATTCCATCCAAAAACAACAGAATACACATTCTTCTCAAGTGCTCATGGAACATTCTCCAGGATAGATCATATCTTGGGTCACAAATCAAGCCTTGGTAAATTTAAGAAAATTGAAAGTGTATCAAGTATCTTTTCCGACCACAACACTATGAGACTAGATATCAATTACAGAAAAAGATCTGTAAAAAATACAAACACATGGAGGCTAAACAATACACTACTTAATAACGAAGTGATCACTGAAGAAATCAAAGCGGAAATCAAAACATAACTAGAAACAAATGACAATGAAAACACAATGACCCAAAACCTATGGGATGCAGCAAAAGGAATTCTAAGAGAGTTTATAGCAATACAATCCTACCTTAAGAATCAAGAAACATCTCAAGTAAACAACCTAACCTTATACCTAAAGCAATTAAAGAAAGAAAAAAAAACCCCGAAAGTTAGCAGAAGGAAAGAAATCATAAAGATCAGATCAGAAATAAATGAAAAAGAAATGAAGGAAACGATAGCAAACATCAATAAAACTGAAAGCTGGTTCTTTGAGAAGATAAACAAAATTGATAAACCATTAGCCAGACTTATCAAGAAAAAAAGGGAGAAGACTCAAATCAATAGAATTAGAAATGAAAACGGAGAAGTAACAACTGATGCTGCGGAAATACAAAGGATCATGAGAGATTACTACAGTCAACTACATGCCAATAAAATAGACAACCTGGAGGAAATGGACGAATTCTTAGAAATGCACAATGTTCCGAGACTGAATCAGGAAGAAATAGAAAATATGAACAGACCAATCACAAGCACTGAAATTGAAACTGTGATTAAAAATCTTCCAAAAAACAAAAGCACAGGACCAGATAGCTTCACAGGTGAATTCTTTCAAACATTTAGAGAAGAGTTAACACCTATCCTTCTCAAACTCTTCCAAAATATAGCAGAGGGAGGAACACTCCCAAACTCATTTTACAAGGCCACCATCACTCTGATACCAAAACCAGACAAAGATGTCACAAATAAAGAAAACTACAGGCCAATATCACTGATGAACATAGACGCAAAAATCCTCAACAAAATACTAGCAAACAGAATCCAACAGGACATTAAAAGGATCATACACTATGATCAATTGGGGTTTATCCCAGGAATGCAAGGATTCTTCAATATATGCAAATCAATCAACATGATATACCATATTAACAAATTGAAGGAGAAAAACCATATGATCATCTCAATAGATGCAGAGAAAGCTTTTGACAAAATTCAACACCCATTTATGATAAAAACCCTCCAGAAAGTAGGAGTAGAGGGAACTTTCCTCAACATAATAAAGGCCATATATGACAAACCCAATGCCAACATCGTTCTCAATGGTGAAAAACTGAAACCATTTCCACTAAGATCAGGAACAAGACAAGGTTGCCCACTCTCACCACTATTATTCAACGTAGTTTTGGAAGTTTTAGCCAGAGCAATTAGAGAAGAAAAACAAATAAAAGGAATCCAAATTGGAAAAGAAGAAGTAAAGCTTTCACTGTTTGCAGATGACATGATACTATACATAGAGAACCCTAAAGATGCTACCAGAAAACTACTAGAGCTAATCAATGAATTTGGTAAAGTAGCAGGGTAAAAAATTAATGCACAGAAATCTCTTGCATTCCTAAACACTAATGATGAAAAATCTGAAAGTGAAATTAAGAAAACACTCCAATTTATCATTGCAACAAAAAGAATAAAATACCTAGGAATAAACCTACCTAAGCAGACAAAAGACCTGTATGCAGAAAATTATAAGACACTGATGAAAGAAATTAAAGATGATACAAATAGATGGAGAGATATATACCATGTTCTTGGATTGGAAGAATCAACATTGTGAAAATGACTATACTACCCAAAGCAATCTACAGGTTCAATGTAATCCCTGTCAAACTACCACTGGCATTTTTTCACAGAACTAGAACAAAAAATTTCACAATTTGTATGGAAACACAAAAGACCCTGAATAGCCAAAGCAATCTTGAGAAAGAAAAACGGAGCTGGAGGAATCAGGCTCCCTGACTTCAGACTATACTACAAAGATACAGTCATCAAGACAGTATGGTACTGGCACAAAAACAGAAATATAGATCAATGGAACAGGATAGAAAGCCCAGAGGTAAACCCACACACATATGGTCACCTTATCTTTGATAAAGGAGGCAAGAATATATAGTGGAGAAAAGACAGCCTCTTCAATAAGTGGTGCTGGGAAAACTGGACAGCTCCATGTAAAAGAATGAAATTAGAACACTCCCTAACACCGTACAGAAAAATAAACTCAAATTGGATTAAAGACCTAAATGTAAGGCCAGACACCATCAAACTCTTAGAGGAAAACATAGGCAGGACACTCTATGATATAAATCACAGCAAGATCCTTCTTGACCCACCTCCTAGAGAAATGGAAATATAAACAAATGGGACTTAATGGAACTTCAAAGCTCTCGCACAGCAAAGGAAATCATAAACAAGACGAAAAGACAACCCTCAGAATGGGAGAAAATAGTTGCCAATGAAGCAACTGACAAAGGATTAATCTCCAAAACATGCAAGCAACTCATGCAGCTCAATATCAGAAAAACAAACAACCCAATCCAAAAATGAGCAGAAGACCTAAATAGACATTTCTCCAAAGAAGATATACAGACTGCCAACAAACACATGAAAGAATGCTCAACATCATTAATCATTAGAGAAATGCAAATCAAAACTACAATGCGATATCATCTCACACTGGTCAGAATGGCCATCATCAAAAAATCTACAAACAATAAATGCTGGAGAGGGTGTGGAGAAAAGGGAACCCTCCTGCACTGTTGGTGGGAATGTAAATTTATACAGCCACTATGGAGAACAGTATGGAGGTTCCTTAAAAAACTAGAAATAAAACTACCATACGGCCCAGCAATCCTACTACTGGGCATATACCCTGAGAAAACCATAATTCAAAAAGAGTCATGTACCAAAATGTTCATTGCAGCTCTATTTACAATAGCCAGGACATGGAAGCAACCTAAGTGTCCATCAACAGATGAATGGAAAAAGAAGATGTGGCACATATATACAATGGAATATTACTCAGCCATAAAAAGGAACAAAACTGAGTTATTTGTAGTGAGGTGGATGGACCTAGTATGTCATACAGAGTGAAGTAAGTCAGAAATAGAAAAACAAATACCGTATGCTAACACATATATATGGAATCTAAAAACAAAAAAAAGGTCAAAAGAACCTAGGAGCAAGACAAGAATAATGATGCAGACCCTCTAGAGAATGAACTTGAGGATACGGGGAGGGGAAAGGGTAAGCTGGGACAAAGTGAGAGAGTGGCATGAACATATATACACTACCAAACGTAAAATAGATAGCTAGTGGGAAGCAGCCACATAGCACAGGGAGATCAGCTTGGTGCTTTGTGACCACCTAGAGGGGTGGAATAGGAGGGTGGGAGGGAGACGCAAGAGGGAGGATATACGGGGATATATGTATATGTATAACTGATTCACTTTGTTATAAAGCAGAAACTAACACACCATTGTAAAGCAATTATACTCTAATAAAGATGTTAAAAAAATAAAATAAAATAAAAATGGGAAATTTGAGTGCATGATTACACTTGTTTGAGATGTCTAAAGTAGTCAAATTCTTAAAAGGAGCAAGTTGTTGGGGGCTGTGGGAGGGAGGAGCAGGGAGTTGGTCACTGGGGAACGAGGTCTGGAGATCTGTTGCACAACAAAGTGAATGTAATTAGTACTACTGAACTGTACACTAAAAAAAAACACTGAAGTTTGCTCTGACTTTTTAAACCACAAATAAAAATTTTAAAACGTAAAATAAATAAAAATGGGAAATTTAGACACAGAGATGTGCATAGAGGGAAAACAATGTGAGGAGGCATAGGGTGAAAACAGCCATCCACACACCAAGGAGGGAAGCCTGGGACCGATCTTCCCTCACAGCCCTCGGAAGGAACATGCCAACACCTCGATCTTAGACTTCTAGCCTCCAGACTGTGAAACAATAAATGTCTGTTGTTTAAGCCACTCAATCTGCGGGACTTTGTCATCACAGCTCTAACAAACTAATATAGAGACATCTGAAATCACATCTAGGAGACAGGATAAGAAGGCAGGGTTCCAGGGGCAGGTGGGCCATCTGGAACATTCCATCCCCAGTGGAAGATAAAGAAATGAGATCACGTGTACAAAGCATACAGTGTAGTGCTGACATACAAAATATGCTGGCTCTCAGCACAATTCCAGGAAGCAGAAGACAGACACTCCATTCTTATTGCCCTGCGAGGTGAGTGACGGGGTCACCTACCTAGACAAAAGGTCCAGGACAGACTTCACAGACCACCGATTAAGCCTCTCCTATCAGATGAGAAAATACCTAAGACCTTCGGTTCACACCGTGAGGTATAATGAAACATCACATAATGAAGACACTGGGATGGATATTACGGGATAGACAAAATTAACAAAATAAATTCCTTGCTTCAAAGAGAACAGGTTCAGAGATATCATCAAACTGAGACCATCTGGGGGAATGAATCCATAGGTTCATTATCGTACATTGAGCATGTGCACATACTTCACCAAAACATCACTTTCAACTCCCAGGAGTGACCAAAACGATTATTCAAAGAGCATTCCCTGTGTGATAGGAGCCCAGCACTTCCTGCAAGACAGCACGGTGTTAATCTGCGTGTGCTCATGCTTCACAAATAACAATCCCAGAGGGACAAAGAAGCCAAATGGCTCAGCATAAGGTCGCAGCATATGTCTGTTTTGGAAGTTCTAGTACATTAGTTTCTCACTTCTGTATCCTGAGAAATATCGTCTTAAAAAAAAACATTTATTACACACATTTTCAAACATATTCAATAGTGAAGAGAAGGGTATAGCAAACCCCCCCACCCCCCATGTATCCAGCACCCACCTCCATGTCATTTTCATGGGATTATCTCATTTCATGTATACCCCACCCACTAGATTATTTTAAAACAAATCCCAAACATATCATTTCATTTACACATACTTCAGTACTTCAGTATCTCTACAAGACAGGACACTTAATCAAATACCACACTTAAAATTAATAGCAGCTCCTTAATATCAACAAACTTCCCAACTTATAACTTGTATAGTTTATCATTTTTAACTAAACCATTAGATTTGTTTAATAGCTCTCTTAAAGTGTCTTTTAATTCACAGTTTTCTCCTCCCACTTTTTTCTTGTATCATTTAGTTGTGGCAGAAATTGGGCCATTTGTTTTGCAGAATTTCCCACATTCCAGATTACTGATTACATCCCTAAGGAATAGTTTAACATGTTCCTGTGAACTGGCAGTTAAATATAAAGGCATGATTAGATTCAAGCTCAATGCTTGAAAGGAATACTTTACAAATGGTGCTGGAAACACACCGTCTGATTGTCTTTCTGTGACAATGACATGAACCAGTGAGCTCATATGTTGTCAGCCTGATCATGATAGAGTTTCTGCCCTACTATTTCTTCCCCCAAGTAGAGTTTGGACTGAGAACTTGGATGCAGTAGGTTTATTTGGGAGGTGATCTCAGGAAGCAGCAGGGAGCAAGCAGGACCAGTGACACAGGAAAGGAAAGAAAAAGCAATGAAAGTGTGCATTAGCAATTCCACTGAGGCACACGCAGAAGACCTCCAAGAATGGTCCATCTGGAAAACAGGAGTCAAGAGCATTTGTCCTTTAGCTCCCATCTCTTGGATGAGGGTTGCTTCTAGAGACATTAACTCTTCCACACTCAGGGCCGCCTGAAAGCTGAAGCCAGGGAAGCTTGAGAGGTAACAGACAAGGCCCTGGAGCAGGAAGTATTAATAAAAAGACTCCATGTGCATTGAGGGATGCTGATAGTGGGAGAGGAATCTGAGTGCAACAGATCTGTCCACCATAGCTGAGGCTAAAATCAGAGGTGGTCCATGAGGATGCTGCATGAGCTTCAGAGACACCTGCCACAGTCCCGATCAGACTTTCTCTAAAGCTAACAATTTTAGCAGCCAGTAGTGAGCATTGCCTAGATCCATCATATAATTAAATTAGGGGTGTAAAATGAAGATAGTTTAATTGTGTTACTCCTTTTTTAGCCAATATTCGTTTTTTTCATTTATTAGCCAATATTTCCTTTTGTTAGCCAATATTCTTTTTAAAAAATTATTTCCCACATGAACTATTCCATTACCCTGAAATAGTGTTGCTCAGGCAATAGTTTGCAGAAGTTTGAGTCTTCCTCTTTATTCACCTGTTTTCAGAATAATAAGATGATGACCAATAAGTGTTTTTTTTAATAATTATCCTCATGTACTCATGGGTTTTTAAACATATTTTATGTGTTTCAGTCTATTTATCAGTCTAATTATTCTTTCTGATATTCAAATTGTCCATTATTAGTTAGTGGAAAGCCCTCCAAATGAGCTCTTGAGTCGTTTTGACATGACCCCAGTTGTCTATGCTAGCCACCTTGCTTTTTAATACAAAATGTTTCAGGTCATCTTGCACATTTTCTCCCTAAGACCTGAAATTAGCTCTTCATCCAAGGAATCTTGGTTCCTTTTAGGAGACATGGACTTTTAGGAGATATTCATAGACCACAATCTAGGCAACAAGGTACTCCTAGCTACCGGGTTGATCATTGTTTCTAGATCTTTTAGTGGGCAGATGTGAAAACACATGATGAGTTCACACTGAAATTTCCAACTCAAATTTAGGAGATTTACATAACTTTTTTTTTTTTTTTTGCAGTACGCGGGCCTCTCACTGTTGTGGCCTCTCCCGTTGCGGAGCGCAGGCTCCGGACACACAGGCTCAGCGGCCATGGCTCACGGACCCAGCCGCTCCGCGGCATGTGGGATCTGCCCGGACCGGGGCACGAACCCGTGTTCCCTGCATCGGCAGGCGGACTCTCAACCACTGCGCCACCAGGGAAGCCCTACATAACTATTTGATTTTATATTTGTACCTCTTTTCCCTCACACTGGAAAAAAACAAGGTTCTTCATGACATTATCAAAATTACTCATTTTAGCCAACTCTATGTATAGTGTATTTTCAAAATAAGAATACCAGTATTATTACTAACAGTATGACTCCTGAAAAAAAGTTTGATTTCTATTAGTCTTTAGGATACGTCCCACCAAAGTTTCAAACTGATGCGTCATAAATTCATTTGAAATATTTTTTCTCAATGTAGGTAAGCCACCAACTGTATACACAAGTTCATTTGTTTCATTTTCCTTTCAGTTATTAAGAATTGCTTTTTAATGTTGACTTAATTTTGTTTTAGAATCAGCAAAAAACTTACCTAATTCTAAAGTCAAAACTAAATCAAAGTACATTCAGAGAATTCAAGTTTCTATATCTGTTCCTTCCATTCCTCTGTAGAAAACCACTTTATTTAGAATCAGTTTTGTGGGGTTTTTTATTCATTGATTTTTTAATATAAGCAAGTATATTCCATATAATATTCTTTATAGTTGAGATGGTTAATTTAATGTGTCAACTTGGTTGGGCCACGGTGCCCAGATTTTTGCAAACACCATTCTGGATGTTTCTGTGAGGGTGTTTTTGGATGAGATTTACATTTAGATTTGTAGACACTGAGTAAAGCAGACTTCCTTCCATAATGTGGGTTGGCTTCATCCATTTAGATGAAGGCCTGAATAGAACAAAAGACTGACCTCCCTCAAGCAAGAAGGAATTCTGCCAGCAAACTGAGACTTGAACTGCAGCATTGACTATTCCTGGGTCCCCAGCCTGCTGGCTCATCTTGCAGATTTTGGACTTGCCAGTCTCCATAACTGCATGAACCCATTCCTTAAAATAAGTCTCTTTCTATACATATAACATCCTATTTGTTCTATATGTCTGGAGGACCCTGACTAATACAGCTGTATTTATTATTATGTATTATACATTATATATTATTTCATACTATATATTGTTTATAATATGTGAATATTATATATATATATATATATATATATATATAAAACATTCTTATCACCTCCTCATTTATTTTAAAAAAGGCAGCATCCTGCACCTTACTATATGCTGGAGACTTTTCTGCAGCAGTGTACAGACATCCTCATTTCTCTCTACATCTACATAGTAGTCCCTCATGTAACTGCATCAATATTTATTCACCAGTTCTCTATTGATGAACTATTGGGTTGTTTCCAATCTTTTTTATTACAGAAGGTGCCACAATAAATTACCTTGTACGTCAGTCATTTTCTGTTTTTGCCAGTGAATCTTAATAAATTCTAGAAGTAGAATTGCTGGGTCAAAAAGCAATGCAGGGCTTCCCTGGTGGCGCAGTGGTTGAGAGTCCGCCTGCCGATGCAGGGGACACGGGTTCGTGCCCTGGTCCGGGAGGATCCCACACGCCGCCGAGCGGCTGGGCCCGTGAGCCATGGCCGCTGAGCCTGCGCATCCGGAGCCTGCGCTCCGCAACGGGAGAGGCCACAACAGTGAGAGGCTCGCGTACCGCAAAAAAAAAAAAAAAAGCAATGCATATGTAATTTTGCTGGATATTACCATAACCACTCCCAGAGGAGTTATACAACTTTGCATTCCACCAGCAATATATGAGAGCCTATTTCTACCTAGACTCCCCAATAGAATATGAGTACCAAACAATATGTAGGGCTTCCCTGGTGGCACAGTGGTTGAGAGTCCACCTGCTGATGCAGGGGACACGGGTTCGTGCCCCGGTCCGGGAGGATCCCACATGCCGTGGAGCGGCTGGGCCTGTGGGCCGTGGCCGCTGGGCCTGCGCGTCCAGAGCCTGTGCTCTGCAACGGGAGGGGTCCCGACTGAGAGGCACAAGTGCCGCAAAAAAAATAATAATAATATATACAAGGGCAGTTACTTTTGATAGGTAAGAAAAGGTTTCAGTATAATTTTGATTTGTCTCTCAAGGTGAGCAAGGCTGAATATCTATTCACAAGTTGTAGGAAATTTTTACTTCTTTTTCTACTAACTGCATGTTCAAACCTTGTGCTAATTTTTCTATAGAGTTTTGGTATTTTTCTTCTCTATTTTTAAAAGCTCTTATATATTGGATATATTAACCTTTTGTCCGTGATATAAGTTTATTATATTTTTCACAGTTTATTTTGTTTCATACAAATTTTTAAAATTTTTATCATTATTCACCCCTGATAACTACATCACATAAATGCCATTGTTTGTACTAACAATTGAGTTGTTATTAAAAGTTAATTCCAACCACAGTGAAAACCAAACCAAATGCTGGCATTATAACGTTTATGGCACTGTGAGATGTTGGTCATTTTCCACTCTCCCCATTCAGTTTCTGCTTTGATCTTTCACATTAGTCTGCTGTTTATCTTATACCAGAAGTGCTTGGGGTCAAATTCAAGATCACTATTGTAAAACAGAGCTCCCTATCCTCATTTATTTATCAGGGAAGAGAGTGCCTTTTTCCACCAAGATAAGGTAGTCCAATCAACCTAGATGCCAGTCCCTTACATTATTAGCTATGAAAAGTAGAAGGGCAAAAAAGCAAAAAAAAAAAGTAGAAAGGTGACATTTCTTTTTCTCAAAAGATTTTTAAATGTGCTGTAAATGAATGATTTATTTCAGCCCTTGATCCCGAAGGATACAGAGTCAGGAAGTCAAAACCATGGGGGAGATTGGCTTCTGCAAAGAGAGTGCACAACAGCTGGCAAATCTGACAAGGGCTCTTTCTGATTCTTAGAAAAGGAATCTGAATGTGCGTGTGCGTGTGTGTGTGTGTGTGCGCGTGCGCACGTGGGGGCAGGAGTGGGGGGAATACCTCATTCCTGTGTTGGCTCATGAGGACCAGAGCATTCCTGCAACCCATCATTTCTGGGGTCTTTCACCTGTCAAGAGACATAGGTAGAGATGGGAAAGCTCTGATACATTCTCCAACTGTAACAGTGGACAGTAGAAAATTAAAATCAGTAGAGACAACAGTGGGAGAAGTTTTTGAGCAAGACCCCTTAATTCACCAAATGAGCAGATACAAACCATAACTTCTCCAGTTGACTGATGTCTTTGAAATTTTTTTTTAGTGAGAACAAAACCTTTGATTCCTCTACCAGAAAAAAAAAAAACTTTATAAATGTAAACACCCTCAGAGAGGTGATTCTGTGTATTGACTGATAGCATCATTAAGGATATCACTTTTCCCTAAGAGCATGTTTTAATTGGGGGGGGGAGGGGGGAGGGCAGCTGGTGACAGAGGTGAAAGTGAAGTAAGAAGGGAAGCTGTGGGTGGGGGAATGGAGAAATGAAAAGAGCCTGGAGGCACTAAAAACCAATTTCTCAGCTTCAACATTTTGCCTAGAGCAAGTCCTGGGTGTTTGTTTTCTTAGCCTGCCTAAAAAAAAGAAAAAGAACTTCCCCTGAAAGCCTCATCAACTCCATAAGCCAGTGATTACAGCAGCCTTTAATAGAGGAAGAATGACTTCCCTTTTCACAGAAACCTTAAGGGAGGACAACTCAAATCAACTTTAGAAATGCCTGGAGTAGAAGAAATGGGAAGGGGCAGGACTCAGAGACCAAGAGGAGAGGGGAAGAGGGAAGAGGATAAAGAAGGAGGTAAAGGGAGGCGTGAGGCCGGCAATTAAAATCAGGGTTTGGGGGAGGGGGAGGGTAGCTAACTCTGAGATACCCCTTAACAAAGAAGATTAAACTCCTCTGGTTAATCACTACAGCCTGCAGGAAGTCCAGCCACAACATTCCAAGAACAACAGCTGCCCTGGACAAGTGTCATTCCTTTTGGCTACTAGCCAGCTGAACCCCCTTCTTAGGTCTTGGGACTCCCCACATTGTCAATATTGAGACAAAGCTGAGCCGCCTTCAGCTATAAAGGCTGAAAATGCCTGCAACTTTGTTTCCCAGCCTGCTTGGCAGGTAAGGATATGTTTCCTAGAGGAGCCCTTCTCAGACTTTAGTGGGCCTACTGTACTACTGATACTTTAAGGATGTCCAAATCAAGAAAGCTTGTTAAAATACCCACCCCCCCACCCCCCACCCCCCGCCCCGAGATTCTAACTAAGTAGGATAATGCAGTCACATAATTTGCAATTCTTGCTCTCAACTGATGCTAATGCTGCTAGTATTCGGACTACACTTTCAAGTAAATTGACAATCACCACAAATCTGTTGAGAACCTGCCTCAGGCCTTGGACTGGGTGCTACCAGTGCAAAGGAGAGATTGAAAAAATTCTCTCAGTGACAGAAGGGATTTGTGGCAGGTCCAAGATCTTGGAGCTCCAAGGGCAGCAATGGTGGCATCCACCTTCCCGTGTCATCAGTGTTGGAAGTGCAATGGCATGGTGGTGGGGGTGGGAAAGGGGGAAGGGACAGGCAGAGGCGTCTTTGCTGAACCAGTTCTATGGCAGAGACCCCAAGTCAACTTCTCCAGTCCTCTTGGTGATTTGTAAACCACCAAATCATTTTTCTTTTCCAATCTGTTAGTCAGACCCTGTTGTCTGGAAATAAGGGCTTTGACCAAAGCAAAAACTATTAAAATAAAGACAAGACCCCTGATATCTGTCCCTCACAGTACTGGTCACATCACCATGCACTCAACAAAGTGAACTGTGTGGCTACTGTCATTTGCTATTATTACTACCTAGAAAATACACAGATCTCAACAAGAATTCATCTTCTGTATTTCTTTAATTGCATGAGTCCCTTCAAAGACATAAATTGTATAAGAAAAAATGAACTTAATTTTGCAGCCCCTTCTTCACTAACATTCATCAGCTCTCCCTATCAGCACCTCTGGCCTTGAAAAGGTCAAGAGAAGAGGGGAGAGGAAAATGGAGCAGACAGGGTATTAGACTCAATGCTAATGATTTGGGATGTAACTTAAAGGCTATGATCATTTATATAGAAGAGGAGGGAATGCTGACTATGCCCTAAACAGATATTCAAAGAAGAATATCCTAATCGGGCTTCCCTCGTGGTGCAGTGGTTAAGAATCCGCCTGACAATGCAAGGGACACAGGTTCGTGCCCTGGTCCGGAAAGATCCCACATGCCACGGAGCAACTAAGCCTGTGCACCACAACTACTGAGCCTGCACTCTAGAGCCCGCGTGCCACAACTACTGAAGCCTGCGCGCCTAGAGCCCGTGCTTTGCAACAAGAGAAGCCACTGCAATGAGAAGCCCGCGCACCGCAAGGAAGAGTAGCCCCCGCTCACTGCAACTAGAGAAAGCCCGTTCGCAGCAATGAAGACCCAACGCAGACAAAAATAAATAAATAAAATAAATTAATTTTAAAAAAAGGTTTAAAAAAAAAGAATATCCTAATCAATATCTGTAAGGAAAATGTACAAAGTATGGTGTTCAGCTGGTTTGGCAGTTGTCTTATAAAAATATATTTTGGTAGAATTATGTGGTGGAAAAAATATTGGATTTAAGAGCTCAAATATAGACTGACTTTCTACACTAGTTCTACAGGTAACCGTCTAGGTGATCAGGGAAAATAACCTTAATTAATGTGACTATTCTTATCTGATAGAATAGGGATCTTAACCTACTCTATCTTCCTTTCAGACTATTGTCAGGATCAAAATGTAATCAGGTTATTGATCTCTTTATAAACAAATACTAGATTTGATGCCACTGAGAGAGTAACAATGATTATAACAGCAACTATAGCAGTAGCTGACATTTTAGTGCAACATACACAATGTTCAAGGCACTGATATCTCATTACATTTTTTTAAATTTTTTAATTTAATTTTACTTATTTTTTTATACAGCAGGTTATTAGTCATCAATTTTATACACATCAGTGTATACACATCAATCCCAATTGCCCAATTCATCACCCCACCACCACCACCACCCAGCCGTTTTCCCCCCTTGCTTTCCATACGTTTGTTCTCTACATCTGTGTCTCAATTTCTGCCCTGCAAACCAGTTCATATGTACCAGTTTTCTAGGTTCCACATATATGTGTTAATATACGATATTTGTTTTTCTCTTTCTGACTAACTTCACTCTGTGTGACAGTCTCTAGATCCATCCACGTCTCAACAAATGACCCAGTTTCGTTCCTTTTTATGGCTGAGTAATATTCCATTGTATATATGTACCACATCTTCTTTATCCATTCATCTGTCGATGGGCATTTAGGTTGCTTCCATGACCTGGCTATTGTAAATAGTGTTGCAATGAACATTGGGGTGCATGTGTCTATTTGAATTATGGTTTTCTCTGGGTATATGCCCAGTAGTGGGATTGCTGGATCATATGGTAATTCTATTTTTACTTTTTTAAGGAACCTCCATACTGTTCTCCGTAGTGGCTATATCAATTTACATTCCCACCAACAGTGCAAGAGGGTTCCATTTTCTCTGCACCCTCTCCAGCATTTGCTGTTTGTAGATTTTCTGATGATGCCCATTCTAACTGGTGTGAGGTGATACCTCATTGTAGTTTTGATTTGCATTTCTCTAATAATTAGTGATGTTGAGCAGCTTTTCATGTGCTTCTTGGCCATCTCTATGTCTTCTTCGGAGAAATGTCTATTTAGGTCTTCTGCCCATTTTTGTATTGGGTTGTTTGTTTTTTTAATATTGAGCTGCATGAGTTGTTTATATATTTTGGAGATCAATCCTTTGTTGATTCGTTTGCAACTATTTTCTCCCATTCTGAGGGTTGTCTCTTCGTCTTGCTTATGGTTTCCTTTGCTGTGCAAAAGCTTTTAAGTTTCATTAGGTCCCATTTGTTTGTTTTTATTTCCATTACTCTAGGAGGTGGATCAAAAAAGATCTTATTGTGATTTATGTCAAAGAGTGTTTTTCCTATGTTTTCCTCTAAGAGTTTGATGGTGTCTGGCCTTACATTTAGGTCTCTAATCCATTCTGAGTTTATTTTTGTGTATGGTGTTAGGGAGTGTTCTAATTTCATTCTTTTACATGGAGCAGTCCAGTTTTCCCAGCACCACTTATTGAATAGACTGTCTTTTCTCCATTGTACATCCTTGCCTACTTTGTCATAGATTAGTTGACCATAGGTGTGTGGGTTTATCTCTGGGCTTTCTATCTTGTTCCATTAATCTATGTTTCTGTTTTTGTGCCAGTACCATATTGTCATGATTACTGTAGCTTTATAGTATAGTCTGAAGTCAGAGAGTCTGATTCCTCCAGCTCCGTTGTTTTCCCTCAAGACTGCTTTGGCTATTCAGGGTCTTTTGTGTCCCATACAAATTTTAAGATTTTTTTGTTCTAGTTCTGTAAAAAATGTCATTGGTAATTTGATAGGGATTGTATTGAATCTGTAGATTGCTTTGGGTAGTATAGTCATTTTCACAATATTGATACCAAAAAAAAAAACAACTATTAGGTGAAAAGACCTGTACACTCAAAACTATAAAACATTGATGAAAGAACTGAAGACACAAATAAATGAAAAGATATTCCATGCTCATGGATTAGAATAACTAATATTGTTAAAACATCCATACTACCCAAAGCAGTCTACAGATACAGTGTGATCACTATCAAAATTCCAATGGCATTTTTCACAGAAACGGAACAAACAATCTTAAAATTTGTATGGAACCACAAAAGACCCAGTATAGCCACAGCAATCTTGAGAAAGAAAAACAAAGCTGGAGGCATTCTACTTCCTTATTTCAAACTATATCACGAATCTATAATAATTAAAACAGTATGGTACTGGCATATAAAATAGGCACATAGATCAATGGAACAGAATAGAGAGCCCAGAAATAAACCCGTGTATATATGGTCAATTAATTTACAACAAAGGAGCCAAGAATATACAGTGGGAATAGGATGGTCTGTTCAATAAATGGAGTTGGGAAAACTGGACAGTCACAGGCAAAAGAATGAAACTGGACCACTATCTTATGCCATACACAAAAATTAACTCAAAATGGATTAAAGACTTGAACATATCAAGACCTGAAACTATAAAACTAGAAGAAAACATAGGAGGTAAGCTCCTTGACTTGGTGTTGGCAATGATTTTTTTGGATTTGACACCAAAAGCAAAGGTAATAAAAGCCAAAATAAATAAGTGGGACTGCATCAAACTAAAAATCTTTTGCACAGCAAAAGAAACCATCAGTAAAATGAAAAGGCAACCTACCAAATGGGAGAAAATATTTGCAAATCATATATCTGATAAAGACTTAATATCCAAAATACATAAAGACCTCTACAACTCAATAGCAAAAACAAACAAACAAACAATCTGATTAAAAGATGGGCAGAGGATCTGAATAGATATTTTATCAAAAAAGATGTATAGATGGACAACAGGTACATGAAAAGATGTTCAACGTTATTAACCATCAGGGAAATGCAAATCAAAACCACAATGAGGGGCTTCCCTGGCGGCGCGGTGGTTGAGAATCTGCCTGCCAATGCAGGGGACACAGGTTCGAGCCCTGGTCTGGGAAGATCCCACATGCCGTGGAGCAACTAGGCCCGTGGGCCACAACTACTGAGCCTGCGTGTCTGGAGCTTGTGCTCCACAACAAGAGAGGACGCGATGGTGAGAGGCCCACACACCACGATGAAGAGTGGCTCCCGCTCGCCGCAACTGGAGAAAGCCCTCGCACAGAAACGAAGACCCAACACAGCCAAAAATAAATAAATAAATTTAAAAAAATTTTTTAAAAAACCATAATGAGATATCTCTACAACTCAACAGCAAAAACAAACAAACAATCTGATTAAAAGATGGGCAGAGGATCTGAATAGATATTTTATCAAAGAAGATGTATAGATGGACAACAGGTACATGAAAAGATGTTCAACATCGTTAACCGTAAGGGAAATGCAAATCAAAACCACAATGAGATATCACCTCACATGTTAGAATGTGTATTACCAAAAAGACAAGAAATAACAAATATTGGTAAGGATGTGAGAAAAGGGAACCCTTGTGTATTGTTGGTGAAAATGTAAATTGGTGCAGCCACTGTGGAAAACAGTATGGAAGTTCCACAAAATTTAAAGATAGAACTACCATATGAGCCAGCAATTCCACTTCTGTGTATTCATCCAAAAGAAATGAAATCACTATGTTAAAAAGATACCTGCACCTAAAATATGACACATATGAACACATCTATGAAATAAAAACAGAATTACGGACATAGAGGACAGACTGGTGGTTGCCAAGGGGGAGAGGGTTGGAGGAGGGATGGAGTGGGAGGTTGGGGTTATCAGGTGTAAGCTTTTATATATAGAATGGGTAAACAACAAGGTCCTACTGTATTACACAGGGAACTATATCCAATATCCTATGATAAGCTGTAATGGAAAAGAATATAAAAAAAGAATATATATGTATAGCTGAATCACTTTGCTGTACAGCAGACATTAACACAACATTGTAAATCAACTATACTTCAATAAAAACTATTGATTATTTACAAAAATTTTTTAAAGAAATATAATGTCAAAGCTAAGATGGGAGTCTAAAAGACAGAATTTGTAACACTATAGGCATATTGAAAAACTGTCATAGAATGCAAGTTTATTATGAAACTATTTTTATTTTTAATAAATCTCAAAACAAACAAACAAAAAAAAGACACCTGTACCCCATATTCACTGCAGCATTATTTACAGTAGCCAAGCCATGGAAGCAGTGGATGAATGGATAAAGAAATTGTGGTCCAATAAAGATGTTAAAAAAAAGAGAAAAAAAAAAAAGAAATTGTGGGATATATTCACAATGGAATATTATTCAGCCATGAGAAAGAAGGAAATCCTGCCATTTGCAATAACACAGATGGACTTTGAGAGCATTATGCTAAGTGAAATAAGTCAGACAGAGAAAGACAAAAATTTCATGATATCATTTATACGTGAAATCTAAAAAAAACAAAAAACAAAATAGAGCTCATAAATTCAGAGAACAGATTGATGCTTACCAGGGGCAAGGTTTGGGGAATGGGCAAAATGACTGAAGGTCGTCAAAAAATACAAACTTCCAGTTATAAAATAAGTCATGGGGATGTAATGCACAGCATGATGACTATAGTTAATAATACTGTATTGCTACCAAATGTAAAATAGATAGCTAGTGGGAAGCAGCCACATAGCACAGGGAGATCAGCTCAGTGCTTTGTGACCACCTAGAGGGGTGGGATAGGGAGGGTGGGAGGGAGACACAATAGGGAGGAGATATGGGGATATATGTATATGTATAGCTGATTCACTTTGTTATAAAGCAGAAACTAACACAACATTGTAAAGCAATTATACTCCAATAAAGATGTTAAAAAAATAAATAAAATTTAAAAATAATAATAATACTGTATTGTATATTTGAAAGTTGCTAAAAGAGTAGACCTTAAAAGTTCTCATCACAAGAAAAAAAATTTGTAACTATGCATGGATAGATGTTAACTAGACTTATTGTGATCATTTCACAATACATACAAATATCAAATCATTATGTTGTACACCTGAAACTAATATAATGTTATATCTCAATTTAAAACTAATTTTTAATAAAAATTTTTAAATTTTTTAAACTATTATTTTCCAAATTTACATGAACTGGGGCTTAGAATAATTATATTACACATCATTAATGTCTGGTTTCAGAGCCCTCATTCTTATCCACTACAATAACCCCTCCTCAAGAGATAAGTATAAAAGCATATGTAAGGAAAGGAGCAGTGGGGGAAGATAATTCATTTTACTGGGAACGCTGTCATTGGATGAATTGTGTCTCCCTCCCAAAAAATATGTTGAAGTCCTAACTCCCAGGACCTCAAAATGTGAGCTTATTTAGAAGCTGGATCTCTGCAGGTTTATCCAGGTTAAGATGAAGTCATGAGGGTAGGCTCCAATGCTATATGACTGGTGTCCTTATAAAAGGGGAAATTTGAACACACACTCAAAGGGACGATGATAAGAAGAAAACAGGGAGACCATCATGTAACAATGAGGGCAGAGACTGGAGTGATACAGCTGTAAGGCAAGGAATGTCAAGGATTGCCACCACCACCAGAAGCTATGAAGAGGCAAGGAAGAACTACAAGGAAGAAGAAGCAAAGAAGACCATGCAGAGTCTCGAAGGGAGCATGGCCCTGTCAACAACTGATCCTGGACTTCTAGCGTTCAGGACTATGAGACAATAAATGGCTGTTATTTAAAGCCACCTGGTTTGCAGTACTTTGTTATAGCAGCCCTAGGAAACTAATACAGATGTTGAGTTTAAAGGGCCTATTGGACATCCTAGTGGTGATGTCTAACAGATAGTGGGATAAGACTCTAAAACTCGAGAAAAAGATCAGTGCTAGATGTGATTTGGGTGTCAAATGTAGCATAAAATATGAGTTTTTTTTAAAAGGACTGAAAATGCTTATTGACTTTAACAATTAGGAGAATACGAGTGATTTTAAAGGAACAAGTCCAGTGGGCATGCAGTGGGTTGAGTCATAAATGGAGGCATTCCTTTGGTAATAATGAGTGTAAATCATACTTTTATTATGTTTACAAGGTGAGAGGAGAGAAAGAGAGGCTATGAAGGTATGTGTGGCCTCACACACATTTTGAAAAATACATAGATACTGCCCAGAGCATTTTTAAAACCCACGTACAGTATGTCCTTGTATTAATTTTCTATTGGTGTGTGACAAGTTACCACAAACTCAGCAGCTTAAAACAACACACACTTATACCTCGCAGATTCCATGGGTCAGTAGTCCAGTCACTGCTTAACTGGGTCCTCCGCTCAGCGTCTCACAAGGTTGTAGTCAAGGTGTCAGCTGCAACTTCAGTCTCTTCTGAAGCTCAGAGTCCTCTTCCGTGCTCACGTGGCAGAATTCGTTTCTTTGCAGCTGGAGAATTCATGGTAACTTACGTCTTTTTTTGAGGCCAGCAGAAGAATCTGTAGCTACTTACTGTCTCTTTTAAGGGCTTGGCTGATTAGGTCAAGCACAACCAGAATAATCTTCCTCTTGACTCACTCAAAGTCAACCAATTAGGGACTTTAATTTAAATCTGCAAAACTCCTTTAACTCTATAAGGTAACACACAACCATAGCCGTGATATCCCATCATATTCACAGGTCCTGCCTGCACTCAGGTAAAGGGGATGATACAGGGCATGTACATCAGGGGGCAGAAATCTGAGAGCCATCCTAGAACCCTGCCTACCACAGTCCCCTTTCTGTTCTTTACATTTCAAGCCTGAACACTAAAAATAAATAAAAATATATGTAATTGGAAGCAACCTAAGTGTCCATCAACAGATGAATGGATAAAGAAGATGTAGCACATATATATAATGGAATATTACTCAGCCATAAAAAGAAACAAAATTATTTGTAGTGAGGTGGATGAACCTAGAGTCTGTCATACAGAGTAAAGTCAGTCAGAAAGAGAAAAACAAATACCGTATACTAACACATATATATGGAATCTAAAAAAAAAAATGGTTATGAAGAACCTAGGGGCAGGACAGGAATAAAGATGCAGATGTAGAGAATGGACTTGAGGACACAGGGTGGGGGGAAGGGTAAGCTGGGACGAAGTGAGAAAGTGGCATGGACTAATATATACTATCAAATGTAAAATAGATAGCTAGTGAGAAGCAGCCGCATAGCACAGGGAGATCAGCTCGGTGCTTTGTGATGACATAGAGGGGTGGGATAGGGATGGGGGGAGGGAGATTCAAGAGGGAGGAGATATGGGGATATTTGTATATGTATAGCTGACTCACTTTGTTATAAAGCAGAAATTAACACACCATCGTGAAGCAATTATACTCCAAAACAGATGTTTAAAAAAAAAACAACTCAACAACAACAAGAACAAAATATGTAACTCTACTAGAGATACTTTAGTGAGCTCTGGAGCTATTCTGCCTAGGCTCTGATCCCAGTCCACCATTTATTACTTGTAAAACTTGAACAAGTTACTTAATTCAGTTTCCCCATCTGTAAAATGGAGATAGCAGTAGTTTTTACATCATAAGGCTGCCATAAGGACTGAATCAGCTAATAGATCTAAAGCTCTTAGAATAATAGTGCCTGGCACATATAAATAGTTAAATGCTATATTAAGTGTTACCTACTAGCACTTTCTCTCTTTGGCAAAAATTTAGCAAATGAGCTACATACATGGATAGGGAAACAAAGACTGATTTTTCTACAGCTAGAAAAGTACTTAAAACCTTTGACTACAGCAACTCAGAAAACTAGAAACATGATATAGTAAGGCAAGCCCTCCTAAAAAGAATAAATAGACATTTATGTTCCACTATGCATGAGATGGAAGACACACAACAAATAATAATGGGTAGACAGTATATGGTTTAAGATATTTGTCACTCCTACCAGCCATGTATACTCACTTCAAAATCAGACCTATGGGGGGAAATGTATAGGAAAAATAATGCAGGTAGCTTGCTATTTAACATTTTCCAAATAGTAAATGTACAGAAAATACACATTTACTACAAATTCATCTCTAAAGACTCTCTCTGAATGTCATCCAACATAATTATATTTATTCCCGATTATTTCAGTAAAACATACCCGAATAGAATCTTGATATAAGAATCACAGAATATTAAAGCAAGAAGGAACTTTCTAAATCAATTATTTTAAATATGAGAAAATTGAGATCCAAATAAATAAGGTGCTTGCTCATAAATCACTTGATACTTGCTGGCAGAGCCCAGATTAAAACCTTAGTTTTCTGATTCCCATGTTAATTCTACTACATTGATCAGGCTTTAACAAAATATAAAATACATATAAAAATCTCTGAACATACATGTAAAGGATTGTTATTTCTTCTTAGAGAAATGATCCCTTTACCATATGTAATGTCCCCCTTTATCCCTGATAATTTTCCTTATTCTGAAGCCTGCTTTGCCTAAAATTGCCATGGCTACTCTAGTTTCAATATATTAGTGTTAGCATGGTATATCTTTCTCCATTTGTTTAATTGTCATCTATCTCTGTCTTTATATTTAAAGTGAGTTTTTTGTAGACAACATATAATTGGATATTCTTTTTTAATCCACTCTGTCTTTTAATTGGTGAATTTAGACCATTCACATTTAAGGTGAATCTTGATATAGTTGTAGTAATATCTACCATATTTGTAACTATTTTCTATTCATTACCCTTCACTCTTTTTTGTTTTCTTTGATTTTAATTGAACATTTATAAGATTCCATTTTATAAGATTCCATTTTCTCTCCTCTCTTAGCATACCATTTATATTTTTTTTTTCTTTTTAGTGCTTACCCTTGACTTTGCAATACACATTTTCAACTAATATAGGACAAATTACACTATACCACTTCATGGACAGTGCAGGTGCCTGATAACAGAATATTCCCAGTTCCTCCCACCTGACCCTAATAATATTGCTGTTATTCATTTTACTTATCCATAAGATATCATCCACTCTATGTTGCTATTATTATTTTGAATAAGCTACTATGTTATATCAATAAAGAATAAGAAAATAAAAGATTTTATTTTACCTTGATTTATTCCTTCTCTAACACTATCTTTCTGCATATAGATCTGACTCTGGTCTATATCATTTCCCCTCTCTCTGAAGAATTTTTTTTAACATATCTTGTATAGCAGGTCTACTGGCAACAAGTTCCCTCAACTTTTGTTTATTTTATAAAGTCTCTATATCTCATTTACTTTGGAAGGATAATTTTGCTGGATACAGAATTCTAGGTTAGTGAGATTTTTCTTTCAACACTTAATATATTTCACTTCACTATCTTCCTGCTTGCATGGCTTGTAAAGAGAAGTCTGATATAATTCTTATCCTTGCTCCTCTATAGACAATGTGTTTTCCCTCCTCTGGCATCTTTCAAGATTTTTCTTTGTCTTTGATTTTCTGCAGATTGAATATGATACACCCAGGTGTAAATTTTTTGGTATTTATCATGCTTGGTACTCTCTGAGCTTCCAGGATCTGTGATTTGGTGTCTGTCATTAATTTTGGAAAATTCTCAACTATAATTATAACACTTCAAACATTTGTTCTGTTCCTCTCTTTCTTCTTCTTCTACAATTCTCATTACATATATGTTACACATTTTGTAATTGTCCCATAGTTCTTGGATACTCTGTACCATTTTTTTCATCCTTTTCTCTTTGCTTTTTAATTTGGGACATTTCTATTAACACATGTTCAGCCTCACTGAGTCTTTCCATGGCCATGTCCAGTCTACTGATGATCCCATCAAAGGCATTCTTCATTTCTGTTGCGGTGTTTCTTATTTCTAATATTTCTTATTTATTCTTCCCTAGAGCTTCCATCTCTCTACTTATATTACGCATCTGTTCTTGCACGTTGCCCATTTTTTCCATTAGAGCTCTTAGAATACTAATTACAGAGAACTTAAATTCCAAGTCTAATAATTACAAACTCTCTGGCATATCTGAATCTGGTTCTGATGCTTGCCTTGTCTCTTCAGATAAACTAGACATCAACAAACTGATTTTGAAGTTTACATGGAAAGGCAAAAGACCCAGAATAGCCAACACAATACTGAAGAAGAAAAAAGTTGGAGGACTGATACCACCCAATTTCAAATCTTACTATAAAGCTACAGAACAGTGTGGTATTGGCCAAAACAGTGTGGTATTGGCCAAAGAAAAATAGGAAAAAAGGTCAGTGGAAGAGAATATAGAGTCCAGATATAGATCCACACAAATATAGTCAACTGATCTTTGACAAAGGAGCAAAGGCAATTCAATCAAGAAAGGATTATCTTTTCAATAAATGATGCTGGAACAACTAGACAACTACATGCAAAAAAAAAAAATCTAGACACATATCTTATACTCTCACAAAATAAAGCTAAATGGATCAAAGACATAATGCAAATGAAATATTTTAAAACTTCTAGAAGATATCATAGTGGAAAAGTAAAGTGACCTTGAATTTGATAATGAATTTTTTGATACAACAATAAAAGCACAATCAACAGAAGAAAAAAATTATAAATTGGACTTCCTTGAAATTTAAAACTTCTGCTCTGCAAAAGCCAAAGAGACTAAAAAGACAAGCCAAAGGCTGGGAGAAATTTTTGGGAAAACACGTATCTGATAAAGGACTTGTATTCAAAATATACAAAGAACGCATAAAACTCAACAGTAAGAAAACAAGTTGCCCAATTTTTAAATTGGCAAAAGGTCTGAACAGATGTCTTACCAAACAAGATATCCAGATGGCAAATAAGTAAATGAAAAGATGCTCAACATCATATGCCATTAGGGAACTGCAAATTAAAACAGCATTGAGATACCACTAACTATTTATCCAAACTAAAATCCAAACAATGATACTACCAAACATTAGTGAGGATGTGGAGCAATAGGAACTCTCTTTTATTGCTGGGAATGCAAAATGGCATAGCCACTTTGGAAGACAGTTTGACAACTACTTACAAAACTAAACATACCTTTATCATGTGATGCAGCAATTGCACCACTTAGTATTTACTTAAGTGAGTTGAAAACTAATAACCACACCTGACCAAAAATGTTTATAGAAGTTTTATCCATAATTTTATCCAAAAAAGATGTCCTTAAATAAGTGAATGGATGAGCAAACTCTGCTACATCCTTACAATGAAACTTATTCAGCAATAAAAAGAAATTAGCAATCAAACTACAAAAAGACATGGAGGAAACTTGAATGCATATTGCTAAGTTAAAGAGGCCAATCTGAAAGGCTATGTACTGATGATTCCAATTATATGACATTCTAGAAAAGGCAGAACTAGGGAGAAAGTAAAATGATCCATGGTTGCCAGGGGTTCAGTGGAGGGAGGGAGGAAGGGAGGTAAGGAGAGAGAAAGAGGGAGATTGATAGAGGGAGCACAGGGGATTTTTAGGGTAGTGAAACTATTCTTTATGATACCACAATGGTGAATATATGACATTTTGCATTTGTCAAAATCCATAAAATGTACAACACAAAGAATGAATTCTTATGTAAACTACAGTCTTCAGTTAACAATAATTCATCAATATTGGTTCATTAATTATAACAAAGGTACCATACTAAAACAAGATGTAAATAATAAAAGAAACTGTGTAAATAATAGGGGAAACTGTGTGCAGTAAAGAGGATATATGAGAACTCTGGCATTTCTGTAGTTTTTCTATAAACCTAAAACTGCTCTAAAAAGTAGTCTATTAAAAAATTTTTTTAATCTCTGAACAAACAGTTCTGCTCTAATGTTGAAAATCTCAAAGCAAAAGTAGAGTATATTTTACCAAACAAAGTGGTATCTATATGTAATTTTACAAGGGTGTTTTTCAGTAAATACCCCTAAGCTGTTTTCTCAGACTCCAAGTAAACAAGCCGAGTTTGGTCTATAGCTTGTGATTCATCCTGGCCTATTTTCTACAAAACAGAAAAATATTCCCCATCAGTTCCTTCACTAAATTACTTCTGTATGTCTCATTCTCCAGAGCCTTCTACATCAGATGTTTTAAAGCCCTTTCCTATCTGACATTTATTCTTTTAGTATTATTGTTGTTGTTGTTGCTATTGTTTTATATCATCCCTCTACTTTCCTTCAACAATATCAAGCTCATATTCTCTTAGTCCCAGGATTTTCTTGTACATCTCAACCTCTCACAGAGATTCCCTGAGTTTCATGCCTCATTATCTTCTTTACAATCTTTCTATCCTATCTTCCATAAATCACTCCTATTTTTCAAATCCTTTCCTGAACTCTTCCTCTATTTCAAGATTTCTCTAAAAGAGTCAGTCATCAAGCAAGTCTGAGAGAACTGACTTGGGTTAACAAATGACTAATAAATTTTAAAAATATAGGGAAAGTAAAGTACAGTAAGATTAAGTGATTCTTGGCTGAAGATCAGAGTGAATAAACTTTGAAGTTGAAATTAGACTGTCTTCTGCATTTCAATCTAATTCTCTTCCACTGGACAACATTATCATCTTAAAGAAGGAGAAGCATCTAATGCATTTGCTCTCCCACCACTCAGCAGAGAGGAGAAAGATGGATATCAAGAAATGCTTAAGGGCTTCCCTGGTGGCGCAGTGGTTGAGAGTCCGCCTGCCGATGCAGGGGACACGGGTTCGTGCCCCGGTCCGGGAAGATCCCACATGCCGTGGAGCGGCTGGGCCCGTGAGCCATGGCTGCTGAGCCTGCACGTCCAGAGTCTATGCTCTGCAACGGGAGAGGCCACAACAGTGAGAGGCCCACGTACCGCAAAAAAAAAAAAGAAATGCTTAAATAATACTTATATATAATCACCACTAGTATACAGGAGCCAAAACTAAACCTTCTTGTCTGGTGCTACATATCTTAAATATAAATTAAATTAATACAGTAGTCCCTTGTCATCTGTAGGGGATAACTTCCAAGGTCCCCAGTGGATGCCTGAAACCACAGATACCGCCAAATCCTATATACACTATGTTTATTCCTACACATACAAACCTATGGTAAAGTTTAATTTATAAATTAAGCATAGTAAGAGATTAACAATGATAACTAATAATAAAACAGAACAATTATAACAATATACTGTTCACAGTGTAAGTTATGGGAATGTGGTCTCTCAAAATATCTTACGGTACAAATTTAATGCCTTTTCCATCTTAACTAAGCACTTATCGTGCACTATGTCCATAACTTTTGCAGTCTGAGGTGTGACAGCAAAACTAACATGAATTTCTTTTCTTTCTTCACAATTTCAAGGAGAGAAGATTTGTTCTTACCATAGATCTTAGCAACCACAGCATACGGTTTTTTTCTTTCCTTATTAAGTTTAGGACTTCAGGAAGCCCTTTACATCTTCTCTTTGGCATATCTGAATTTCCAGCATCACTACTCTTGCACTTTGGGACCATTATTAAGTAAAATAAGGGTTACTTGAACACAATCACTGCAATACTGTGACAGTCGATCTGATAACTGAGATGACTACTAAGTGACTAAAGGGTGGGATACACTGGATAAAGGGATGATTCACATCCCAGGAGAGATGGAGCAGGGCACAGGATTTCATTGCACTACTCAGAATGGCACGCAGTTTAAGACATGTGAATTATTTATTTTTGGAATTTTTTATTTAACATTTTCAGACCGCAGTTGACCTCGATTAAGTGAAACCATGGAGAGTGAAACCATGGACAAGAGGGGACTATTGTAGATGGTTTTAAAAGATAACCAAGAATGTGGGTATATGGGTAGGCTAATTTGGAGGTTGTTTATTTATATCTACTACTATTATTACTCATTTACTATTACTATTACAAGAGGCAGGAGAACATCACTATTCAGAAATAATTCAGTAACAATTCCCCCAAAAAAGCAATCCTTCTGAAAAACACTGGCATCTAAAACTGTGAAGGACAGGTACATTCATGTTGGAATTCATGAATGCAGGAAGTTCAGGCCACCTCACACCTGTTAGAATGGCTACTATCAAAAAGACAACAAGTAACAAGTGTTGGTGAGGACGTGGAGCAAAGGGAACTCTTGTGCACTGCTGGTGGGAATGTGACTTGATGCAGCCACTATGGAAAACAATATGGAGGTTCCTCAAAAAATTAAAAATAGAACTATCATATGATCCAGCAATTCCACTCTGAATTTTTATCCAAAGGAAATAAAATCACCGTCTCAAAAAGATATCCACATCACAGTGTCCATAGCAGCATTATTCACAATAGCACAGATACAGAAATAACCTAAATGTCCATCCATGGATGAACGGATAAAGAAAATGTGACATATATTCTGTCATTAAAAAAAAGGAAATCCTGCTATTTGAAACAACATGGATGGACCTTGAGGGCATTATGCTAAGTAAAATGTCAGACAGAGAAAGATAAATGTGCATGAAACCACTCATATGTGGAATCTAAAAAATATATAGATATAGATATCATAGATACAGAAAACAGATTCTTGGTTGCCAGAGGCAAGGAGTAGGGAGGTGGGCAAAATGGATGAAGGCATTCAAATGGCACAAACATCCAATAATAAGATAAATAAGCCCTGGGGCTGTAATGTACAGCATGGTGACTATAGTTAATAGTACTATATTGTATAATTGAAAGTGGCTAAGGAAGGAGATCTTAAAAGTTCTCATTATAAGAAAAAAATGTTCAACTATGTGTGGTAATGGATGTTAACTAAACTTATTGTGGTAATCATTTCACAATGTACACACATATCAAATTATCATGTTGTACACCTAAAACAATACTTCATTATTTGTCAATTTTATCTCAATTTTTAAAATAAATAAACAGCAAAACAACAGCTCTAAATCCTTTTATTTAAAAAAAGAAAGTTCAAGAATAATACTTGGGCCAAGCAAAGATGGCCAGAGTGTTCTGAGACCACCTGATAACCTTCTTATCATAAGGATCACTACTGGGCTTCATTGGACTGCTGAAATGAAATACATGTAGAGATCTGTTGCACTTTGATCAATTTAAAGTTAAGATTTGGTACAGATGCAGCCCAATTCTTCTACCACGTAAAGACCGTTTTTTTGTTGTTTGTTTTTTGCTGTACGCAGGCCTCTCACTGTTGTGTCCTCTCCCGTTGCGGAGCACAGGCTCCGGACGCACAGGCTCCGGACGCACAGGCTCAGCGGCCATGGCTCACGGGCCCAGCCGCTCCGCGGCATGTGGGATCTTCCCGGACCGGGGCACGAACCCGTTTCCCCTGCATCGGCAGGCGGACTCTCAACCACTGCGCCACCAGGGAAGCCCTAAAGACCCTTTTGAAATAGCAGAGGCAGTTACAAACTTCCTCATTGATCTGTCAGCCACAAAACAAAGTTTTTCTGCCAACTAAATTAACAAGGAGACTGTGGTTTTAGCCCCATTAATACCAAGGTATGTCCAACCAATGCATCCCCAATATCAAATGTCAAACACTCTCTGTGGCATAATGCAGTGCAAAATACATCTTAAAGTTAAAAAAAAATTCTTAAAGTTCTACCATATTGAGCATTGTTTCCATAAAAATATCTCAACCATTATTGAATCATAATTTCTGTTACTGTGGTAGACATTATTCCTTCACATGTTCATCACCTGATCAAATCTGATCATTTACTTATACGACTCTTTCAATAACTTTCATGACTCCTTTTACCTACAAGATATGGTCCAGGCATCTTGCAAAGGTCTTTCAGCAGCTGACCTTGCTCTACCTTTCTAGCCAAATCGAAGGGACCTGTTCTCTAAATTGTATTGCCCTTTCATGCCCCCATGTTAACACATCCCCTTCCCTTTATGAAGGTCTTCACTTTTGCCCACCTCATGACCCATCACTAGAGACCAGAGTCAAATGTCACACACCCCCACTTCCTCAAGAAGACTTCATCATTCCTCCTTCATATTGCCATATTACAAGGTACCCATGAGCTGTTTTTGTATGGTTATTACATGCCTGTCTTTCCCAGTAGATCATAAACTTTAGGTGGCAGTAACACCTTCTTATTCATATGTGTTTCCCCAACATCTGACCCAAATAGATTACACAGATAATTTTTAAATGAAAGAAAAAAGTTAAATTTTATTTCATTTTAGTAAGATTTTTTTTCAAAAGATACTTTCTAGTTTCTATCATTTTTTAGGACAACAGATTTTTGCCATGTCAGAACAAATGAAGTGATATAGGAAATAAGCTCAGCAAAACTTTTTAAATAACTTTTATTTCATTTCTGGTAATATATAAATTCACTATAGAAATCTGAGAAAATACATAACAGTACAAAAAAGAAAAAGAAATAATTACTAATCCTATAACTCAAAAGATAGACATTTTACATGTTAGTGTATTTCCTTCTAGTATTTTGTAGTTTGTTTGCAAGATTGGAATTATATTCTACAACCATTTTAGAAGTCTGGGTGTTTATATTCTATCACTCTTATATAAGAGTTTTCCATATTATTAACAAAATTTTTAAGATAATTTACCAAATTCATAGAAATACTGTAACTTATTTAGTTTTTCCCTATATTGGATATGTATACTCTTTCGTATTTTTTTACTATTTTAAATAACACTGGGAGAAATACTTTTATACTCAAATCATAGTGAGCACTTATATTGCCTTAGAATAGAACTATGTCCTTAGAATTTGAATTACTAGCTATGAACATTTTTAAGGCCCTTAAATTATTAATTTGATTTCCAAAATCTTTGTCCCAATTTATATTCCTAGTAACAGCAGAGAAATCTGCTTATCCCAGTACCTTTTCACCACATAGAATATTATCATGGTTGTTTTTAATCTGTGCTAATTTGTTAGCTGAAACTAGTAAAATTTTTATTGTTTTAATTTGCATTTCATTGATGACTAATGAGGATGAATAATTTTCATTTCTATTAGCTATTTGTACTTCCTGTCTGCATATTTGCATTCATTTCCTTCACTCTAATTTCAACTGGGTCTTGATGTTTTGCTTGATGTGTATGTGCTCTTTGTAAATTAAGGGTATTAATCTTTTATCATATCATAACAAATATTTTTCTCAATATGCCATTTACTTTTTCATTTTGTTTATCATATTTTGATAACCTAAATGGGGAAAGAGCCATAATTCATCATTTATTTGGGAAGAGGTCACCAACTCAAGAATCTGATGAAGTCTCTCATTAGAAAAATGAACATATGTACACACATCTGCAAACAATTTTAAAGGGCTTATGGATCTCTGGAATTCCATTTATAGACTCTTTTAATTACAGTATTCGTTCATTACTCTTTCATCTGGTCTTAACCACCTTACAGACCCTCCAGGGTGATATAAACTCACTGCAACCTCTTACCGATTTTGTTGTGTGAAAAGAATGTAGAATTCATTGTGTGTACTTTGTCTGGGGAAAAGGCAGCGTGCAATGGTAGGAAGAAACTGTCTTAGGGGTCAGAAAACCTGAGCTTTCATCCTAATTCTGTCACTAGCTAAATGAGCTGGGAAAAGCTACTTAATCTTTGTCTCCAGATCTTCATCCATAAAGTATGCACATATATGTGTGTTCGCTCATGTGTGTGTCTGTAAGGTGTAGTGGGTAGAATTACTCTATAAAGTCTTTTTTAATTCTAAAAAGAAGATATATTTTATACCAAAATGTTCTATTATACAACACTTTTATTCTGAAGTCACTAAAAGAAACATAAACTCCAAACATCACAGCTGTGACTATTCAGCACTCCTTAGTTACAAGTAGTTATACTACCATTTAATGGTACCATTAAAAATGCATTGTCACCATAGTAACTGCAACATTACAAGACACCAGATCTCTCCCTGAAATTCTCATGCTGAGCAGCATACATTGTCTTATGTAATAGTTGCTTCCACATTTTATTTTTTTAACTGAGGACGCATAGTCTTCCCTTCTTCCTCAATTTATTGGTAACCATGAAAACCTATCAAGAATCTGCTTTTTAAAAAATTTTATAATACTTAGAAATATATAGTACCAGTTGTCAACTGTGCCACTGTCTTGTATATTGGGAAACAAAAATGTTTCCACTCTAGGCAAAATTCTGATGTAATTCTCCTCCCACCACCCTTCATCTCTTTATCCCTATTTTTCCTCTCTGTTGGCCCTTTGCCTTTTGGCTCTGTTTTTTAATTTCCCCACTCCTGATACTCTGTCATTTGCACATCCTATATCCTATTTCTCCCTAGGTGGTCACTAAGAACCAAAACATTAGTAGATACTGATTTGAGAAATGAACTCACAAGGTTATCTGCATTTTAAGAGAGGAATCTTGAAGGCTATGAATCTTTCAAGACTCAAAGAAGTAAAGTTTTAATAGTCCTGGGTCAGTCATTTGGAATAGAGCAGCCAGACTCATGCCCTTTCAACTAACCTTAGACAAACTACCTTCTATGCCATCTAATTTTGAGGTCCCTCTTTTTTCCATGAAAAAAATGTTTCTTGAGTACCTACCCAGTGCTCTCCTAGGCACACCCAGCCAATGAGACAGATAAGTGCATATCAAATATTTCTATCTAGTTCAAGGGGAGATAGAAAACCAAAAAGTAAACAAAAAACATAAATTCAGGTCCAAAACAGCTTTCCAAGTAAAGGAACCCACTGATGCCAAGTCCTGAGATAGGGAAGAATTCTACATGTTTTTGGAAGAGGAAAAGGCCAGTGGGTCTGGAGCACAATGTATGAAAAGGAAATTGGTTCAGGATGAGTTCAGAGAGAAAAGTACAGGCCAGTTCTTATAAGATCCTAGAGACAGTAATGAAGAGTCTGGATGTTATTCTAAATCTAATGGGAAGTCAATGGAAGACTTCAAAGAGGGGAATAAAATTACCTGAATTACATTTTAAAAAGATCACTCCTGGCTTCTACATAGAGAATAAACGAAGCAGGAGACAAGGGAAGAAAGGAGACAAATTTGAGGAAATTTCAATAGTCAAAGTCAGGTACATTGGTGGTAGTAATTGCCAACAAGGGCAACAGCATGGGTGTCAGAAGCTTCTTTTCAATTAAAATGAAAAGCCTTTGACTAGGATGTTAGAAAGTTTCATTCACTTTCACATCTCCCCAAATGCCATCATGACCTCTATTATCTAGTCCAGATTCTGATGGACAAGTGAAAACAATACAATCAAACCTCTTCTATTCCAGGACTCTGTGTCCAGCTCTGATTTGGTCAAATACTTAAGTGAAGCACATATCACAGTCTCTCACAACATTTAATAACCAAAAGTAAAAGCGATAAACACGACTTACACAAAACAGAACAGAGTCAGAACCCAGGCAGACACCAGCATTCTCACCTCCCAATGTGTACTTCTGTCCACTAGCCCATACCTCCAGTGATTCCAAATATGTTCCATTATCTTAACACATAGTCCAAAAATCCTTATCTGTGCAGCAGCCATCCAAAAAGAATGCAACAAATAAGTGATGGAAATAATTAAGTAGTTAATTAACTTTCAGATGTCAGGAGAAACTTTAGCAGAGGTTTGCCATTATCTTATTTAGAAAACTGAATCTATTCCACATTAGTGTCTATGTTATGTGCTACTTTTATGTAGAATCATAGAACGGCAGGTTGTTAGAGCTGCAAAGAAACCTTAGAGTTTATCTTAATACAACCCCTGATTGTATAAATCAGTAAATTTAAATAATTTTCCTGAGATCACAATGCATACCAGAATCAGGTGCTAAACAATAACACAGTTGGTACCTTCCCTCACAAGTCTGTATTCAGTCCATTTATTTTATCCCTTTCCCAAAACCCTAACCTATCTCATGCCCTCACTTCCCTGCTTTATTAGCTTATATTCCACGGGCACCGCTATAACCACTCCCTTCCACGTATGCTCAATTTTCTTGACCCTCACTCACTGTCATATTCTAAGCCCCAAGCATGATTAAATCCACCTTTTAGCTACTCCACACTTGTACCTCAGCCTCTGAAAATGTCTGGAGAAAAGCACACAGCTGACAGTTCTCAGTTAAGTGTAGAAACACTAACCTCAAGGGGCTTCTGGTGTTTCCCTGTGATCCTAGTGAATTTCCATAATCAATTTCCCTCCCACTCTTCAAATCACACCTTCTCCTTTAGCCTCAAACTCTGTGACTCCCTACCACCTTCATATCTTCACAAGAAGAAAACTGAAGCAATCACAAGAGAATGTTGAGGCACTCCCCACCAAAACTGCCCTCTTGTCTTCAGGTATACCCATGTATCCTGCCTTCCCTTCTGTTCTGGAGGGTGAACTTTCCCATGCATCTAGTTCCTTACTTTCCTACTCCAGAACATCGCTTTTGCAATTGTCTATCTCTGCCTTGATTCATCCATGTTCCCTTTCTACTGGAGATACATGTGCATTTGTCCATGATTCTGCAATTTAGACTGGGTTCAGTCACTCATGTGGCTGCAGTCACCTGGCAGGTCACCTAAAGCTGAGGTCTAGCATGACCCAACTCCCCTGTCTAGTAGTTAGCTCAGACAGTTGACCGGGGTGTCTCAGTTCTCTTCCACATGGCCTTTCCAGCAGGATGGCTCCAATTTCTAGTAAAACAGTGGAGCATTCCAAGAGGGAGTGAGCAGAATCTGCAAGACATCTTAAGACCTTGCTGAGAAGTCACACATCACTATCACTGCATTGTAGTGCCCAAAGCAAGCTACAAAGCCAGTCCAGATTAAAAGAGAGGAGAAGAGACTCCATCTCTTGTTAGGAGGGGCTGCAGATAATTTACGGCCATATTTTAATCCAACACAATCAAGGTAACTGAGGAACTATCAATGTCTCACTTGTTGAAAGCAAAAAGAAGCCTCCTTAAACACTATCCCGACATCTTCAAATGTTCTTATTAAACTTTCAGAGAGAGAATTATGTCCCAGGCTGAAGCTATATTAATCATCTTCTCCCAGAATTCCCCTTCTCAGTAACATTGGAAATAACTTCATAAAATTGTTGTTTCTTCCTTCCAGGATGTTTAACGTCCTGCCCTCCTAGACACACCCCCATTTTACAGCAAAGTGGTTGCCAAGAACAGTTGGGGGAAGTAGAGAAAGGTGAGAGTGAGGGAGGGATTGCTATGTATAGTATATGCATTTATTTTGAGTTAAAAAACAAGTCATTTCAAACACTTCACTCAATTAAATCATAAAATATTAGGAGATGGTAGAATTTCAAAAGGTCTTCAATGGAAAAAACTGAATATTTAGATTGTATCAGTCAACTTGGGAAGTAAATGATAGATTCTGATGATAGGTGTATATAAGTTTGCGTGGAATATTGGGTGGAAAAAGAAGAGTAATAGATATACATTAGCTATTTAGAATAAAATGTGCTGATACCGGGCCTTGAAAATTACCATAGGGAGCTTAGTTAATGAGGAGAACAATCTAAAAACATTGTGTTTGTCCTAATATGGAGAAAACTGTATTCTCTTAGCAGTCGATACAAAAATTCCTTTGTAGGGAGAGCATCACCTTTATTAAGAAGAAGCCGCTTTGCAATAGAAACAAATTGGCTGGGCTTTGGTTTCTTGAGGAAGAGAGAAGGCAGTTAGCATTAAAAAAGAGAGAGAGACAAATGTTTTGCTTGAGTGAGTGGAAGAGAGGAAAACCCAAGGTTGTCCAATGCTGATAGTGGAGGGGAGTCTAGAGAAAGACACTGGGTTCAAGGGAAGGAGAGACTCTGGGGCAATAAAATGCTGGAGGGAGATATTTTACGGGAAATGTTGAGTATAACAACCCCCTCTCCCCAAAAAACAGCGAAGTCTACCAAAATCCATAAAATGCTGCATGTGCCTGAATTTTCTTCCTTTACAGACTCTTTAGGTTGCAAGTGGAAAAAAAAATCCTCATCCTAACTAGTTTAGGCAAGGGGGGAGGGGTGGGAGAAAGGGTATGGGGCTGGAACCAGGGACTGGAGCACATTAACTCTCTCCATCTCTCATCTCGCCATCTCTGGATGCCAGCCTCACCCCGTCTCCTTGCCAGCGTGAGAGACTATGAGTCTCAGCTGCTCCAAGTCCCACATCCCACAGCTTCACCACTCCGCTGAGGCCAGAGGCGATCCTATCACGGGCCCAGCATGGGTCCAATGTCCACCCCTAGACCATCACTGTGGCCAAAAAGATCACAGATCACAGCTTCCATTGCATGATAGTGGAGGTGCTGGTCCAAAAAAGGGGAGGGGTTTTGACACACAAAACCGTAAACGTCTAGTCCAGTCTTTACGTGGAAAATACTGAAGGGTCTAGGTCTACATGCCAGCTGGTTCACGAGTGAGAAATAGTCACCAACATTTGGTGCTACAAAGCAAAATACTGAATTACTTTTAGTGTGAGAAACAGTTTAAACCATATACTAATCATTTTTTCTTTAGTCATCAAGTAGAATATTGTGTCATTTCTGCTTTCTGTTTTTTCAAGAAGAGGCCCTTAGCAGGTGGCAACAGACTAGGGTTAGGATATGTTAAACACAGTAAATCAAAAGACAATTTCTCACATTAACTTTTTTCTAGTCCCATCAGGCCTTAATATATAAACGCATACATATATTTCTGTGATTCATTCATACACACAAGTGTTCAAAGGAAATATTAAAGAAAATTTTAATTACACATACATGAAATACAAAAGGGCAGGAACCTTGTATCTGTTATGCAACTAAAGCAAATTGGAACTGAAATATAGCTGTTTTGCCTATTAGCAAATTTCTCTCATGTATGGTATGAAATCAAACCCTTTAGGTTTTATCTAAGTTACTGTCTCCAAGTCTTTCTTGCTTATTTTGATCTTAAAATAGAAAGCAGTAATACTTTGAGGCAGCTAAATATGAAAAGGAAGCAAAACCAATCAATATGCATCTTTAGATGGTGAGCTTTATATGTAACAATAACTGTCACGTTATAAAGGTAACTATCCATCTTCTCGCTCTACATGCCACATACCTCAGGGCATTCACTTCTGTCAGGAAGCAGCTTCACTACCACAAACCATATTTTCCAGTAAGGGAAGAAAGAGTCAGCTATGACTTCTGGGTAGTTCGTGACCATAAAGATCTCATTGCTTAGAATAGGAAGCACAGGGCCACTGCTGGGATTTTCATTGCTGGTAAATTACCAGGAAGGAGAGAAAGCATGCAGCTATTTTCTTATATACTCTCCTTATCAAAAAAGGCCTTCTTTTCCATGCCTTGTTAGATGTCTGTGCAGGAGGATAACACAGGAGACCAAAGAGGAAATAAGCTTACTGCAGAGAAAGAGAGACCGTTTAGATCTGTTTTGAGCTGGAGTCATCACACCCAGGCTCATCTCTTCTTATCCTTTTCAAGTGGATGATTGCTTCAGATAAGCCTGCCACTCTTTTCACACCAGGTGATCAGGTAGTAGTTGTCCAGAGTTGATTTTAAACAGAAAGTGTACTGCCTAAAATAGAGTCCTATCAGCAGTTAAAGGAGCTTTGTACCCTAGTCACTTGTATTCTGCTTGTTATAAAAAAAAAAAAAAAAAAACTCACATTGCTGATCCAAGCAAAACTACATGGCACACGAGGTAGAAATAGGCCTAAGCAGAGTCCTCCCTGGAGGGGGCTGCATACCTATTCTGCCCACCTGGATAAATGCAAATGTCAGCAAGAGGAATTGACCCAATTCAGGTATTTCTCCTGAATAATCTCAAAAAGCTTAGGAGTTTTTGTTTGATTATTTGTTGGTTGGCTAATTGATCAGTTTGTTGGCTCAGCATTTTAAAAATACAAGTATAAGCAATGTTGACTGAACATACCCATTGGAATGTATTATAAAGAATACAGGGAAGATTCAGGATGGCAGAGGAGTAGGTGGACGTGGAGTTCATCTCTCTCCATGGATGCATCAGGAATACACCTATAGATGCAAAAATTCTCAGAGAACACTAGCTGAAAACTAGCAGAAGACCTTGGACACCGGAAAGGACTATAAAGATCCCTGCATAACTGGGTAGGACTGAAAAAAGAAGGGAGAAGGAGGAGGAGAGGAAGCAGGAAGGGACCTGAACCCTGGGGCAAAGGAGCTGAAGCAGAGGAGAGATTCCCGAATTCAGGGAAACCCTCCCTCCGATGGGGAAACCCCCTCTCCTATGGGGAAATGGACTGGGACAGAAGGGAAGCATTTGAGGCTGTCATAACAGGGTGAAGCCACCAATCTGTGGCAGACAGGACAAAGTGAGAAATACACAGATGGTCCGTCTGTACCACAGCCCTACAAGCCCCGGACTGGACGTGTGTTCACAGGTGTGCAAGGGGGCTGGGAGCATGGGGATTGGAGAACAGGCCCAGAGGGAGAACTGCTGTGGGCTGTGGGGAGACGGACTGAAGGGATGGGATAGAGGAAATCTGCAGCAGGGAATGCCTATGGAGGAAGACTGGAATGCCATGGATGCAGGGCGCTATTGCTGATTCACATGTAGGGGGAGGAGCCACTATTGTAACCTCTCTCCTCATGTGCCAGCTGCAGGGCAAAAAAAAAAAAAAAAAAAAGCCTTCTCAGGGATGGCCCTCACATACCTACTGCCAGCTGTCAGAAAAACCCTGGCCAGGGCTGGCCCTCATGTACCTTACACCAGGTGCCAGAAAAGGCCCTCACTAGGACCGTATCTCTTGCACCCATGGCCACCGGCTTCCCTGTGCATTTGGAGCCACCACGGCTCCCGCAATCCAAGCAGTCAGACCACCTCTGTGCCCGGTCCTCACAGGGGCAGACCCAAGAGCTCCAAGGCAGCCTCAGGACCAGACTCCTGTGGGTGAACCACACACAAAAGTGGGGATAAAACCAAGGCTGAACCCCAGGAATGAGGTGACTAAGGAAGAAGATTGAAAATCTTTCCATCAGCTGTACAAGCTGCAGATTAAATCCCCATGATCAGCTAGGCAGACCCTGCATCTATGGAATATCTGAGTAGACAATGAGCGTTCCCACAAGTGAAAACGGTCTAGCTCTGGCAGCTATGGACTTTGGGGGCAGCACACACAGGAACTGGGCCAGATCAGAGTCTGAGCTGTCCCCACAGGGCCCACAGCAGATCCATAGACCAGCCCAGAGGCAGAGAAGACCCTCTTGGGGAGGCGGAGGTGGGCTGTGGCTCATGGCGTGTGCAAGGACACTTATAGCAGACACTGCAGGGAAACATAATTATGACTATTAATTTTATTATGTTTTGATTCATTGCTGTTCTAGCTTTTTTTGTTTCTTTTTCTTTGTTGTTTTAGTTTGTTTTTTTCTTAGTCTTTTTGGATCTCCGTGTTTTATACCATATTTTTATTTTTTACACATTTCTATTTTTACTTTGCTTTTCTATTGTTCTGTGTTCCTTTCCCTTATTTTTTCTTCCTCTTTTTCTTTAATATATTTTTCTTTATATATATATATTTCCACTTCTAATTTGCTTTTCTGTTGTCCTGTGCTTTTTCCCTTTTTATTTTATTTTATTTTTATTATTTTTTAAATCATTTTTATTGGTTTGTTCTGTTTGCTTGCGTTATTCTTCAGCCGGCACATTGCTTTCGTTTTGTTTTTACGTTATGTGTTTTTGTTAGTTTTAATCCTAATTGATTTCATTTTTGAGTTCTATTTGTCGGTTGTTCTCTTGCTTTTTGTTCTATTTGGCTTGGGTTTTGTTTCTTTCACATGTGTGTCTGTTTCCTTATTTCTGTTTTTCTGTTTGATTTTGTTTTTACCATTTCCCCAGGGTTTCGTTTGTCTTTTTTATTTTCCTTTAATATATTTTCTTTTTTTTAATATATATTTCTGTTTCTACGTTGCTTTTCTGTTGTTCTCTCTTCTTACCCCTTTCTCTTTCTCTTTCCTTTTGTTTTTTTTTAACATTTTTGTCAGCTTGTTTCTTTGCTTCATTCTTCAGTTGGCACTCTGCTTTGGTTTTCTTTTTTGGTTTGGGGTTTTTGTCAGCTTTCTTCTTAATTGCCTGATTTCATTCTTGGGTTATTTTGTTTGTCTGCTTGTTCTCTTGCTAGTTGATTTATTTGGTTCTGTTTTTGTTTCTTTTGTGTGCATGAATGTTTCCTTGTTTCTGTTTCTATTTCTTTGATCTTACTTTTTACCATTTGTATGGTGTTTTGTTAGTCTTTTTTTTTTTATTTTAAATCCCCTTTGTTGCTGGGATGAGTGACTTCTGCGGTCTTTGTCCCGCAACCAGAAGTCAGGCCTGAGGTTCTGGAGTGGGAGCACTGAGTCCAGGATGCTGGACCACTGGAGAATTCCTGACCCCAGGGAAGCTAAATTGCCAAGAGCTCTCAGGAGGCCTCTGTCTGAATCCAAGACCCAGTTCCACCCAACTGCCAGCAGCTCCCAGTGCTGGACACCTCACAGCAAACACCAAACATGACAGAAACACAAACCCACCCATCAGCACACAGACTGCCTAAAATCATACTCAGCTCACATTCACCCCAAAACATACCATCTGACATGGCGCTGCTCATCAGAGGGAAACGACTCAGCTCCACTGACCAGAACACAGTCCCTCCCAATGGGAAGCCTACACAAGACACTGGACCAACCCCACCACCGGGGGCACAGAACAGACGGAAGAGGAACTATGACCCTGCAGCCTAGGAAAAGGAGACTCAAATACTGTAAATTAGACAAAATGAGTAGCCATAGAAATATCTTACATGCAAAGGAGCAAGATAAAAACCCACAAGACAAATTAATGAAGAGGAAATAGGCAAACTACCTGAAAAAGAATTCAGAGTAATGAGAGTAAAGATGATCCCAAACCTTGGAACTAGAATACAGAAAATACAAGAAACATATAACAAGGACCTAGAAGAACTAAGGAGCAAACAAACAGTAATGAACAACACAATAACTGAAATTTAAAATATTCTAGAAGGAAACAACAGCAGAATAATTGAGGCAGAAGAACGGATAAGTGAGCTGGAAGACAGAATGGTGGAAATAACTGCCACAGAGCAGAATAAAGAAAAAAGAATGAAAAGAATGGAGGACAGTCTCACAGACCTCTGGGACAACATTAAGCACACCAACATTCAAATTATAGGCATCTGAGAAAAAGAAGAACAAAAGAAAGGGTCTGAGAAAATATTTGAAGAGATTATAGTTGAAAGCTTCCCCAACATGGGAAAGGAAATAGTCAATCAAGTCCAGGCGCAGAGAGTCCCATAAGGATAAACCCAAGAAGAAACACGCTGAGACACATATCAATCAAACTAACAAAATTAAACACAAAGAAAAACTATTAAAAGTAGCAAGGGAAAAAAAAAAAAGTAGCAAGGGAAAAGCAAAAAATAACATACAAGGGAATCCCCATAAGGTTAACAGCTGATCTTTCAGCAGAAACTCTACAGGCCAGGAGGGAGTGGCAAGATATATTTAAAGTGATGAAAGGGAAAAACCTACAACCAAGATTACTCTACCCAGCAAGGATCCCATTCAGATTCGATGGGGAAATCAAAAGCTTTACAGACAGACAAAAGTTAAGAGAATTCAGCACCACCAAACCAGCTTTACAACAAATGCTAAAGGAATTTCTCTAGGCAAGAAACACAAGAGAGGATAAGACTTACAAAAACAAACCCAAAACAATTAAGAAAATGGTAATAGGAACATACATATCCATAATTACCTTAAAAGTAAATGGATTAAATGTCCCAACCAAAAGACCCAGACTGGCTGAATGGATACAAAAACAAGACCCAAGTATATGCTTTCTACAAGAAACCCACTTCAGACCTAGGGACACATACAGACTGAAAGTGAGGGGATGGAAAAAGATATTCCATGCAAATGGAAATCAAAAGAAAGCTGGAGTAGCAATACTCATATCAGACAAAACAGACTTTAAAATAAAGACTATTACAAGAGACAAGGAAGGACACTATATAATGACCAAGAGATCAATCCAAGAAGAAGATATAACAATTGTAAATATCTATGCACCCAATATAGGAGCACCTCAATACATAAGGCAAATGCTAAAAGCCATAAAACGGGAAACCGACAGTAACACAATCATACTAGGGGACTTTAACACCCCACTTTCACCAATGGACAGATCATCCAATGTGAAAATGAATAAGGAAACACAAGCTTTAAATGACACATTAAACAAGATGGATTTAATTGATATTTATAGGACATTCCATCCAAAAAGAACAGAATACACTTTCTTCTCAAGTTTTCATGGAACATTCTCCAGGACAGATCATATCTTGGGTCACAAATCAAGCCCTTGTAAATTTTAAAAAATTGAAATTGTATGAAGTATCTTTTCCAACCACAACACTATGAGACTAGGTATCAATTACAGGGAAAAAATGTAAAAAATACAAACACATGGAGACTAAACAATACACTACTAAATAACGAAGAGATCACTGAAAAATCAGAGGAAATCAAAAAAACCTAGAAAAAAATGACAATGAAAACACAATGACCCAAAACCTATGGGATGCAGCAAAAGCAGTTCTAAGAGGGATGTTTATAGCAATACAATCCTACCTCAAGATACAAGAAACATCTCAAACAACCTAACCTTACACCTAAAGCAATTAAAGAAAGAAGAACAAAAAAACCCCCAAAGTTAGCAGAAGGAAAGAAATCATAAAGATCAGATCACAAATAAATGAAAAAGAAATGAAGGAAACAATAGCAAAGATCAATAAAACTGAAAGCTGCTTCTTTGAGAAGATAAAGAAAATTGATAAATCATTAGCCAGAGTCATCAAGTAAAAAAGGGAAAAGACTCAAATCAACAGAATTAGAAATGAAAAAGGAGAAGTAACAACTGACACTGCAGAAATACAAAGGATCTTGAGAGACTACTACAAGCAACTATATGCCAATAAAATGGACAACCTGGAAGAAATGGACAAATTCTTAGAAAAGCATAACCTTCCAAGACTGTACCAGGAAGAAGAAGAAAACATGAACAGACCAATCACAAGTACTGAAATTGAAACTGTGATTTAAAATCTCCCAACAAAAGCCCAGAGCCAGATGGCTTCACAGGCGAATTCTATCAAACATTTAGAGAAGAGCTAACACTACCTTTCTCAAACTCTTCCAAAATGTAGCAGACGGAAGAACACTCCCAAACTCATTCTATGAGGCCACCATCATCCTGATACCAAAACCAGACAAAGATGTCACAAAAAAAGAAAATTATAGGCCAATAACACTGATGAACATAGATACAAAAATCCTCAACAAAATACTAGCAAACAGAATCCAACAGCATATTAAAAGGATCATACACCATGATCAAGTAGGGTTTATCCCAGGAATGCAAGGATTGTTCAATATATGCAAATCAATCAATGTGATACACCATATTAACAAACTGAAGGATAGAAACTATATGATAATCTCAATAGATGCAGAAAAAGCTTTTTGACAAAATTCAACACCCATTTATGATAAAATCTCCAGAAAGTGGGCATACAGGGAACCTACCTCAACATAATAAAAGCCATATATGATGAACTCACAGTCAACATCATTCTCAATGGTGAAAAACTGAAAGCAGTTCCTCTACAATCAGGAACAAGACAAGGTTGCACACTCTCAACACTATTAGGCAACATAGTTTTGGAAGTTTTAGCCATGGCAATCAGAGAAGAAAAAGAAATAAAAGGAATCCAAATCAGAAAAGAAGTAAAACTGTCACTGTTTGCAGATGACATGATACTATACATAGAAAATCCTAAAGATGCTACCAGAAAACTACTAGAGCTAACCAATGAATTTGGTAAATTAGCAGGATACAAAATTAATGCACAGAAATCTTGCATTCCTATACACTAACAATGAAATTTCAGAAAGAGAAATCAAGGAAACACTCCCATTTACCTTTGCAACAAAAAGAATAAAATACCTAGGAATAAACCTACCTAAGGAAGCAAAAGACCTGTGTGCAGAAAAGACACTGTTGAAAGAAATCAAAGACGATAAAAACAGATGGAAAGATATACCATGTTCTTGGATTAGAAGAATCAACATTGTGACTATACTACCCAAAGCAATCTACAGATTCAATGCAATCCCTATCAAACTATCAATGGCATTTTTCACAGAACTAGGACAAAAAGTTTTACAATTAGTATGGAAACACAAAAGACCCCGAATAGCCAAAGCAATCTTGAGAAAGAAAAATGAAGCTGGAGGAATCAGGCTCCCTGACTTCAGACTATACTACAAAGTTACAGTAATCAAGACAGTATGGTACTGGCACAAAAACATAAATACAGATCAATGGTACAGGACAGAAAGCCCAGAGATAAACCCATGCACATATGGTCACCTTATCTTTGACAAAGGAGGCAAGAATATACAATGGAGAAAAGACAGCTTCTTCAATACATGGAGCTGGGAAAACCGGACAGCTACACATAAAAGAATGAATTTAGAACACTCCCTAACACCATACACAAAAATAAACTCAAAATGGACTAAAGACCTAAATGTAAGGTGAGACACTATAAAGCTCTTAGAGGAAAACATAGGCAGAACACTCTATGACATAAATCACAGCAAGTTCTTTTTTGACCCACCTTCTAGAGTAATGGAAATAAATAAATGGGACCTAATGAAACTTAAAAGCTTTTGCACAGCAAAGGAAACCATAAACAAGACGAAAAGACAACCCTCAGAATGAGAGAAAATATTTGCAAATGAAGCAACTGACAAAGGATTAATCTCCAAAATATACAAGCAGCTCATGCAGCTCAATATCAAAAAAACCAAACAACCCAATCAAAAATGGGTGGAAGACCTAAATAGACATTTCTCCAAAGACATACAGATTGCCAACAAACACATGAAAAGATGCTCAACATCACTAATCATTAGAGAAATGCAAATCAAAACCACAATGAGGTATCATCTCACACCAGTCAGAATGGCCATCATCAAAAAATCTACAAACAATAAATGCTGGAGAGGGTGTGGAGAAAAGGGAACCCTCCTGCACTGTTGGTGGAAATGTAAATTGATACAGCCACTCTGAGGAACAGTATAGAGGTTTCTTATAAAACTAAAAATAGAACTGTCATACAACCCAGAAATCCCACTCCTCGGCATATATCCTGAGAAAACCCTAATTCAAAAAGATACATGTACCACAATATTCACTGCAGCACTATTTACAATAGCCAGGACATGAAAGCAACCTAAATGTCCATCGACAGATGAATGGATAAAGAAGATGTGGCACATACATACAGTGGAATATTACTCAGCCATAAAAAGGAATGAAATTGAGTTATTTGTAATGAGGTGAATGGACCTAGAGTCTGTCATACAGAGTGAAGTAAGTCAGAAGAGAAAAACAAATACCGTATGCTAACGCACATATATGGTATCTAAATGATGGTACTGATGAACCTAGTGGCAGGGCAGGAATAAAGATGCAGACATGGAAAATGGACTTGAGCACACAGTGGGGGACGGGGAAGCTGGGACGAAGTGAGACAGTAGCAGTGACATATATACACTACCAAATGTAAAATGGATGGCTAGTGGGAAGCTGCTGCATAGCACAGGGAAATCAGCTCGGTGCTTTGTGACCACCTAGAGCAGTGGGATAGGGAGGATGAGAGGGAGGCTCAAGAGGGAGGGGATATGGGGATATATGTATACTTATAGCTGATTCACTTTGTTGTACAGCAGAAACTAACACAACATTGTAAAGCAATTATATTCCAATAAAGATATTGAAAGAAAGAGAGAAAGAAAGAAAGAAAGAAAGAAAGAAAGAAAGAAAGAAAGAAAGAAGGAAAGAAAGAAGGAAAGAAAGAAAGAAAGAAAGAAAGAAGGAAGGAAGGAAAAAAGAAAGAAAGAAAGAAAGAAAGAAAGAAGGAAAGAAAGAAAGAAAGAAAGAAAGAAAGAAAGAAAGAAAGAAAGAAGGAAAGAAAGAAAGAAAGAAAGAAAGAAAGAAAGAAAGAAAGAAAGAAAGAAAGAAAGAAAAGAAAGAAAAAGAATCCAGGAATACAGAGAGACATAAACCCAGCATACACAGACCCCACACCACAAATATAGCAGAGTCATCCTGGTGTTCACCCCCAGCACCTCTCTACTGAGGCACTGGTAAAAGTGCTAGCCAGGGGCAGCTGAGGGAACCATTCCTGTTCTGGTTCTGTACAGATCCTTTTTTCTTTCACTGTCCAATGTACATAATTTGTTAATTCTCTTTTATGGCCACATAGAAACATGTTCTATCTGCTTTGGTCACTTCCTTTCACCAAAGCTGATAAATTTTCTCTGTCTGAAATTGCCCAAAGTTCAGATTCATAAACTTCTAAACCATTACAGCCTTTATTCAACAGCCCGTAACAAAATGGCTTGTTTCTAACTCATCCCTCATGCAGGTGATGTAAAGGACCACTACTCCTTCCACCACTGGTGAGAATTAGACAACTTCTGGGCTAAGTGCTACCTCAAGGTCTCTTTTCTTTTTCTCTCTTTTTTTTTTTTTTTGCAGTACTCGGGCCTCTCACTGTTGTGGCCTCTCCTGTTGTGGAGCACAGGCTCCAGACGCGCAGGCTCAGCGGCCATGGCTCACGGGCCCAGCCGCTCCACGGCATGTGGGATCTTCCCGGACCTGGGCACGAACCTGTGTCCCCTGCATCAGCAGGCGGACTCTCAACCACTGTGCCACCAGGGAAGCCCCAAGGTCTCTTTTCTTATTACTCAAAATAAAAATCACTTTAGGATTTCTTTCTGTCAAACACCCCCACCCTTCACATTTATTGTTGAACAATTTCAGGCCCACTAATGAAGGCATTAAAAAATACATTACAATATCTATAAATTATGGAAACCTTGTTTATTTTACAAATGTGTTCACTGTAAAATTCACTTAACACATTCTTCTAGCTTCTGTGAATTCATTGCAGCTCTATTTACAATAGCCAGGACATGGAAGCAACCTAAGTGTACATCAACAGATGAATGGATAAAGATGTGGCACATATATACAATGGAATATTACTCAGCTATAAAAAGAAATGAAACTGAGTTATTTGTAGTGAGGTGGATGGACCTAGAGTCAGAGTGAAGTAAGTCAGAAAGAGAAAAACAAATACCTACCATAGGCTAACACATATATATGGAGTCTAAAAAAAAAATTGGTCATGAAGAACCTAGGGGCAAGACGGGAATAAAGACACAGACCTACTAGAGAATGGACTTGAGAATACGGGGAGGGGAAAGGGTAAGCTGGGACAAAGTGAGAGAGTGGCATGAACATATATACACTACCAAATGTAAAATAGATAGCTAGTGGGAAGCAGCCACATAGCACAGGGAGATCAGCTCGGCGCTTTGTGACCATCTAGAGGGGTGGGATAGAGAGGGTGGGAGGGAGGGAGACGCAAGAGGGAAGAGATATGGGAACATATGTATATGTATAACTGATTCCCTTTGTTATAAAGCAGAAACTAACACACCATTGTAAAGCAATTATACTCCAATAAAGATGTAAAAAAAAAAGAATTTTGAAATTATGCAATTTACATGCCACATTTTAGGGTCACACTATTACTAAGCAAAATTGGTTTGCTACCCTTTCCAACATATACTTTTATTAATGTACAAATATTCATTGCCATATGGTCATTTACAAATATGCATTGTCTATGCGGTTCCAGTACATTAAAAGCTGGAACAAAGCAGTGGAGCCCACTACTACAACCCACTCCTTCCACAACAAGGTCAAGTGTAAAGTTCTCCAAATCCCTGACAGGACAGTCAAGTGACTTGTGGGGGAAAAAATTAAAATACTATCTCTAGGGAAGATTCAAAAATGCCAGATGGAAACTCCCATATCAAACAAGGTGGCAGACTAGACAACCTGAAAAACTATAAATGTTGACTTCAATATACTCATACCCTCTTAAATGTATTCCTGAGAGAACAAGACAGTAAGAGAATCCTCCAAAGCTAAAAAAAATCAAGGTAGTTCAAGTATGCTGAGTTTTAGCTATACTCTGGAGTGGACATGTGAGTATGTTTCAATAAATTAAGGTCATGAGTTTTAACGACCGTATGGAGACAGAAAGTAAGACCCTGGGCATAAGGCAAGATATTGAAACTGAGACCTTCACATCAAGCCAGAACTCTCAAAGGTCAACACTCTCAGTGAGAGGTGCACTAGGAAAATTTCTGCTCATAACAAAGAAAGTAAGAACTCTTGTCCCTCTTACCTTGACTCTGTGCATCTGTTATCTACCACTGTATCATAACAAATACCCAGAACTTTGTGGCTTAAAGCAACGATGATTACTATTTTCTAACCTAAATCATTCTTGCAGTTGCCATCAAATGGCAGCAGGAACAGCTGGAAGATTCAAGATGATCTCACTCAGAGGTCTGGAGCCTGGGTGCTGGACCTCCTCCATGTGACCTTCATCCTCAAGATTAGACCAGGTTTTCTTACATCTTTGCTCGGGCCAGCCTTGCATCATGGCCTGACCATGCTTCCAGCCCTCCCCTGCTCCCTGTCTGCTTCCCTCCACACAGGCACTTTCCTATGAAATCCCTGCACAGTTAATCCCATCTTGGTGCCTGCCTCTGGGAGGACCTGGATTAACACACTAATTTTTATACAAAAAGTATAAATTAGGAAGTGATTATTTGCTTAACAAAATAATTCCATTAAATAATGAATTCCCTTAGAGCATTTTTCTCCTTTTTTAGTTTGAATTTTTTTTAACTTCAGAAAAGTACTGAAAATAACATAATAAACACTTATGTACCTAACACCTGTAATGGACTAAATTTAGCACATTTTATGTGATTTGATTTAAATACAAGTTTTTCAGGAAGATGTCTGCTGAGTTAGACAAAGTATGATTGGATCAGGGTTCTGACTCTCAGAAGTATTCTGTTCTGTTCATTCCCCCAAAATCACAGGTTCTAGGGCAACTCCAGAAAATTAGTTGTCTGATTCCTCGGTGTTGTGAATAATGGAAATGCTAAAGGATTACAATAAGCAATCTATAATGTGTACTGCTTGTTCATTTTTTATTTGGGGGCCATTTGTTTATGACCCTCCTTTAAAGATCCCATTATATATCTCTGTAAAAGTCAGTATAGTGGTTCAGCAGCATTGATACTCAGGTAGGAAAATGTAACCCTCAGTATTCCTACTTCTCATGTCTTGTAGTGATTTACCTAGTGGGGTACCATGGGTGTCACTTACACCCATTATTTCTAAGAACAGTTAAACCAGAAAAGCTTTAAAGACCTAGACTTCAAAATGAAAAGAACATCTTTGAAAGAAAACACATTTGGAAGCAATGCTTTTATCATAAATATTTTTTAACAGCAGAGAAATATATAAGAACATCTACTTTTTTCTCTAAATAAAAAATTACACTTTCAGAAGGCTTTGGGACTCTTCCTTTCCAAAAGAAATGTGTTCCACTATATGTATAAACAAGGCATGGTTTTTATTTCTAGCTTTGTATCAATCATGAGAAGACTCGTTTACTTCTCTTCACTGAGGCTTTATTGCTTTTTCCCATTCACTCACTCACTCACTCAAATATACAACTTGTGGCTAAAAAACACCAGGACATCTAGATGTAGTCCACTGTCCAGTTATGTTGACCATGTAACACTAAATGTCCACCAAAATTTAGTTCACCTCTGTTTGGAACAGCAATAAAGGCAAATATCGCCTTTTAATTCCATACCACTCAACTTTTCCCTAAACTCTGTTGAAGGAGCAGCTTCAGGCAGCTTTCCTTGCATATAATCTACTACCTGCTTCCTCATTAAGACACCTCTTTAAATACAAAAAATGTCTATAAGTTGAAGAAAATAAAGTTTTTTTTCATGAACATGTTTATCATAAACCTGAGTGGTTCCAGACACAACTCTGCTTCCACTTCTCTGTACTGTCTTCAAGGCTAGACTTCCTGCTTTCTTATCGGAAATTTTACTCCATCATTCTACTGAGTTTCCTTCAGCTATGACTTTAGGATTGGATGTCTGTAAGAAACACCAAGGAGGTGACCAAAACTCAGAGACATGGGCCAGAATCCCTGATGTCACTGCCCCTCCTGCCAGAATCTTTCCTCTGGAGAGCGCTGAAGAATTTGTGTTTAGTCATTTTGAAAGTAATCCCCTCAAAGTTTATTATCTTAGTCTGTTCGGGTTGCTGTAACAAAACACCTCAGACTGTGTGGCTTATGAACAACAGAAATTTATCTCTCACAGTTCTGGAGACGGGAAGTCCAAGATCAAGGCCCCAGCATGGTCTTTGGTGAGGGTCGTCTTCGTGGTTCATAGCCAGTGCCTTCTTGCTTTGTCCTCACATAGTAGAAAGGGTCACAGAGCTGAATTCCTTCCTTAAGAAAGTCTTCCCAAGGCTCAGATGAAAGCAGATACCCATATCAGAAAAGTCGGCTGAGAGGTCTGGCATTCCTTGTCTGGTATGCACCTCACACCCAGCCAGGCCTCACTGATTCCCCTGGCAGGTTGTCACTGCAGGCTCCACATGCCTGTGTGGCACTCCTACTGTGTTAACGACTCTGCCCTCCTCACCCCCAGGAGCCTGTGACTTGTGCTGGATCAACCACTACCTGGCCTCAGTGACTGGTCTAAGGAACAGGCATGTGGCCCATGACAGGTTTTCATTGTCACCTGGAAATTTCTAACTGAATTCAGGCTAGAAGGTTCTCCTTCCTCTTGAGCTGGGATGTTGTAAGGCTTCAAGCCCAGAGTTAGCCAAGGCTCTGTGCCCTCATAAATGGGAAAAGCTGGTGCGAAGTAGGAGAAAATGAAGTAAACAATTAGAGGGAATCAAGACCAAAGGATGGAAAGAGCACTTTGAAATTTTTGATTATCTTAGTCCAGTCATCCTTGAGATAGCAGATAGCTCTTTCCTACCCTCTTCATAGTCAGTTAACTGAACCAATTAATTCCCTATTTTTGATTAAATTTGTGCAAGTTAGGTTTCTGAAATACAGAACCAAGGAGTCCAGACTCCTTGTCTTCTACTGTCTTCTCCTGTCCTCTACTTTTTATGCATACACAAAGCCACAGTCTTAAACAAGATTTTGTGTGTATGATCATGTAATAATTAAAGCTGTTTTATTGAATTTAGTATTTGAAATGAATATCTCAGTATTTCCTGAGGATGGGAGCCCATGAATAAGAGCCACCCTCCTGTCACTCAGGTGGACAATTAATAGGTGCAATCTACATGGCTCCTAGGAGAGTCCAGTAGGATGCAGCTTTAGCTCTCACAGTGGTAAACAGCCAGATGACGGATCAGCTTTCCCTCCTTCCCTCACCCACACACAAATTCTTATCTCAGACTCTGCTCGCAGGCTTAGACAAAGACACACTTTTGGTAAAGCACTTTATAAAGACGTGGCTCATGAAAACTCTCCCTCTCCCCTTCTGCCTTGCAAGAGTCAGTGACCAGAAAAGAGCAGTGACGATCAAATTCTGACCAGAGTCCAGAAGAAAGCAGAAAGAGGACTTTATGCTCATCCCACCCTTCCATCTCAGTACACTCCTCTCTCCAGCCATCCACCCTTCTGTACCTCAACCCATATACTCATATTTTCTTTAAAACCCATCCAGTAACTCCTTGATGTAAGATTCTAGAGATTCTATTTATTGAAGCCCTGTTTTTCCTGACATTCATCTGGCCTTGGTCCTGCAATAAGCACACTGGAAGAGAAAACATGATCATGACTCAGGCTCTGAATGAGAAGAAGAACAAAATTCATTATTTTACCAATAATACAATAAACTAATTTAAAGGAAGTAAAGTACTCTCAAAACACCACTTTAAAAGAATAAAGGACAATTGGACTCTTGGCTATAAGAACCACATTCTGATAACTATAAAAAAATTATATATCGGGCTTCCCTGGTGGCGCAGTGGTTGAGAGTCCGCCTGCCGATGCAGGGGACACGGGTTCGTGCCCCGGTCCGGGAAGATCCCACATGCCACGGAGCGGCTGGGCCCATGAGCCATGGCCGCTGAGCCTGCACGTCCGGAGCCTGTGCTCCGCAACGGGAGAGGCCACAACAGTGAGAGGCCCGCGTACCGAAAAAAAAAAAAAAATTATATATTTTACTTGCTTTATATCATATGTTACAGTATTGTACTTTGTTCTCCCAAAATAGTGCCCTTTCTTTCATACCTTGTATTCATCAGCACAGTTATTCAATAACCTGAGGAGCCATACTCAAACAGGAAAACTGTACAAAATAGTAAAATAACCTTGGCTGACCAGATTGATTGACCCTCCAATCTGGGTTCTGTCACCTGCTAGATGGACACCATTAGATAATTTCAGTAAAAGCCCAATAACCCAATACTGATACTGATACTGTACCAGTATAAGTATTGGATTTTCCTATACTACAGAGTATTGCACTACTGATACCATAGATACCAAAATATATCTCAGTTTTCATCATCAAATCTCCAATACAACACTTTGATATTTTATTATGAAAGTATGGTGTACTATAAGTAGCCAACATAATAGAAGAGCATATTCTAGAAACCACTGAAAACAATGGACTATCAATACACTAGTAAATCAATACCTATAAATATTATAAATGGCATAAGTATTAGTTTGATTTTTCACAGGGCACTTACATTAGTATATAAGATAATTCATTGCAGGAGATTAGGACGCATAGTATCTACACTAAATAATATTTAAAACTTTTAAAAATTACCATATTTATAACTTAAACCATAGTTTCTTTTTTCACCAAAATTATAACACACTATTTAGAGTAACTGTAACTTGAATGAACTTATTCACACATTTATTCATTCAATAAATATTTCTTGAAGACAATTATGTGTCTAGGGATAAAATAATACATAAAAAAGAAATGTATCCCAGCCTTTGGGAATTTATAGTCTAGTCAGGAAAACAGACAAATAACAAGCAATTAGAATACAAAGCAACATGTGTCATGATGGGAGAAGTCCAATCTACTTTAGCAGTGCCTAAGAGGAGTACTTAACCCATACTTGAGGGGTCACAGAAGCTTCCAGGAGGAAGGGGCAAATAAGCTGAGACTTGTAAAATAAGGAGTAGGGGCTGGCCAAACACAGGAGAAGCACAGAGATGGAGAAAATTTAAGTCAGAGAAGCCATATGTTCAAAGGCCTAGAAGCAAGAGAGCAAGATATACTCTTTGAGGGGCTGAAATAAGTTTCATAGGACCATATAATCCAAAGATTTTAAATGCTTCATATTCCTTAGTGTGAATAAAACTTACTTTAAGTTAACTTAAAACTTTCCTCCCTGGTGTGGCTGCTCCACCGCTGGCATGGATGCACTACTGAGGCATCAATACACTGATGCCACTGATACAGTCCCTTGGTGATCTTCAACCAGTTGTCACCAAGGAAAAGTCTTTCCTTCCCTCTTTACAACCTAATCATAACTGTTTAACTGATGTTACTTAAAGAAGTGCCGTGCTTTTTCTCACACAAACTATTAACTAGAGCTAATATGCCTTATTAACTATAGGCAGATGTACAACTTCAGTAACATAATTCATCAAATTTTAGAGTCATTTATTTAATGCCAAGCTTATTTGCTCCTGGACTCTTTTTCTTCCCTCTTCCTCATTCATATCTTGTGGCATTTGTGGATAATAGTTTGAATAATTTTTTCATCAATACCTCTTAAACAATGACAATGATTGATCCTTTGTCTCATTGCAGTATATTTAAAATACCACTAATACCAAATTTAATTTCTTCCTTGTATATGTTTTTATTATTTTCAGTTTCTGAGATAAACTCAGAAGATCTTGTTGCTCTCGTTCTGTGAGTTTACCACTGAAATCCACAACCACAGAGGGTTTGAAGAGTTAGCTAAAAAGCTGAACATGAGGATTATCTAGCTTATTTTCAAATAAAGAATTAGGTTTGGCTAAAATCTAAATCACTCAGATCTATACACTACAGAATGACACCTTTTTCGGTTTTGATTTTACGTAACCTCTCCATGCCTCGGTTTAGGTTTCCTTACTGGTCAAATGGGGAGAGTAATGTCTACTTTACATTCTTAACAAATGAAGAATTCCTGGTGTGTTTAAGTGAGCTTACTGATTCAGATAGATAAGGAAGTACCACAGAACAAAGCCCAAACCAAATCATAATTTTTAATTAATATGAATTCCCAAAACTAAATGCAAATGAGGACCTTTAAGAAATTAGCAGTTTCCTAGAAGAAAGGAGTTTATTTTTCCAGGAAGCTGCAAATTTTTCAGCACTCATTTGTCTCCATTCATTGTAGCACAATTGAAGGCTTCTCCTCTTGAGGACTCACAGCCATTTCAATGAATAAACCAACCAGAAACAGGCTCTTAATATAGTGTGCTGTTATACAGATTTCCTTTCAATGATTCTTCAACTCTATCAGATGTAGCCAAGGAAAAAAGATTCTTAACCTCGGCATATAAATATTCAAAACTAAGTTTCTACTATCTCTCTCAAAAGTAAGCAGCATGTCCAAGTCCAGAGTTAGGCACATAATAGGATTAACTGAGAAAAAAAAAAAAAACCACAGTGTATCAAGTTCACTAATTTAGAAAGAGTTTCCAAAAAAATTGATAAGGAAAAGACCAAAAAACTAGTAGGAAAATGGCCAAAACATATGAACAGTTTACAGAATATGAAAGATGGAATGGCTCTGGAGCATATGAAGTAATGTACAACTTTCCTCAAAATAAGAGAAGTGCAAATTAAAACAACACTCAGCCACCATTTTTTAACTATTAGATAGGCAATGACCAAAACATTTAACACACTGTGTTGGTAAGTGTGTGGGGAAATAGGCAGTATAATATATGGCTGGTGGGAATGAAAATTGATTCAACTTCTACGAAGTGCAATTTTGCAACATATATCAGGTAATATACTCTTTTTTTTTTTGAGTCCCTAGAGCAGGTTCCTTTTTTTTTTTTAACTGAAGTACAGTTGATTACAATGTTATGTTAGTTTCATGTGTACAATAAAGCAATTCAGTTATATATATACATATTCTTTTTCAGATCATTTTCCATTCTAGGTTATTACAAGATAGTCAATATAGTTCCTTGTGCTATACATTAGGTCCTTGTTGTTTATCTATTTTATATATAGTAGTATACATCTGTTAATTCCCAACTCCTAATTACCCCTCCCACCCCCTTTCCCCTTTGGTAGCCATAAGTTTGTTTTCTATGTCTGTGAGTCTGTTTCTGTTTTGTAAATAAGTTCATTTGTAGTATTTTTTTTAGATTCCACATATGAGTGATATCATATATTTGTCTTTGACTTACTTCACTTAGCATGATAATCTCTAAGTCCATTCATATTGCTGCAAATGGCATTAGTTCATTCTTTTTATGGCTGAGTAATATTCCATTGTGTGTATATATATATCAATATATCACATCTTCCTTATCCATTCATCTGTCAATGGACATTTAGGTTACTTCCATGTCTTGGCTACGGTAAATAGTGCTGCTATGAATACTGGGGTGCATGTATCTTTTTGAATTAGTGTTTTTGTTTTTTACTGATATATACTCAGGAGTGGAATTGCTGGGTCATATGGTAATTCTAGTTTTATTTTTTTGAGAAATTTCCATACTGTTTTCCACAGTGGCTGCACCAATTTACATTCCCTTTCCCCACATCCTCAACAATATCTGTTATTTGTGTTCTTTTTGATGATAGCCATTCTGACAGATGTGAGGTGATATCTCATCGTGGTATTGATTTGCACTTCCGCAATGATTAGCAATGTTATGCATCTTTTCATATGCCTGTTGGCCATCTGCATTTCCTCTTTGGGAAAATGTCTATTTAGATCTTCTGCCCATTTTTTGATTGGGTTGTCTGCTTTTGTTTTGTTTTGTGTGTGTGTGTGTGTATATATATATATATATATATATATATATAGAGAGAGAGAGAGAGAGAGAGAGAGAGAGAGAGAGAGCGCTGTATCAGCTGTTTGGATTTTGGAAAATTAAGCCCCTAGGAATAAACCTGACCAAGGAAGTGAAAGATTTATATGCTGAGAACTATAAAACATTGATAAAGGAAATTTAAGATAATTCAAAGATATGGAAAGATATCCCATGCTCTTGGATTGGAAAAATTAATATAGTTAAAATAGCCATACTACCTAAAGCAATCAACAGATTTAATGTGATCCCCATCAAATTACCCATGACATTTTTCACAGAACTAGAACAAATAAACCTAAATTTTATACTGAACCAAGAAAGACCCAGAAGCGATTGCCAAAGCCATCCTGAGGAAAAGGAACAAAGCTGGAGGCATAACCCTCCCAGACTTCAGACTATACTACAAAGCTACAGTAATCAAAACAGCATGGTACTGGCACAAAAACAGACATATGGATCAATGGAACAGATAGAGAGCCCAGAAATAAACCCACACACCTATGGTCAATTAATCTTTGACAAAGGAGGTAAGAATATGCAATGGATAAAAGACAGTCTCTTCAGCAAGTGATGTTGGGGAAGCTGGACAGCCATGTGTAAATCAATTAGTTGGAACACTCCCTCACATCTACACAAAAATCAACTCAAAATAGCTTAAAGATTTAAATATAAGACTTGACACCATAAAACTCCTAGAAGAGAACATAGGCAAACATTTTCTGACATAAAGTGTAGCAATGTTCTCTTAGGTCAGTCTCCCAAGGCCAAAGAAATAAAAGCAAAAATAAACAAATGGGACCTAATCAAACATATAAGCTTTTGCACAGCAAAGGAAACCGTAAACAAAATGAAAAGACAACCTACAGAATGGGAAAAAATATTTGCAAATGATGCAACCAATCAGGTAACCTACTCTTAAACAAAAAAATTCCTTTGAAATTTCTTTGAAATAAATTCCAAAGAATTTATCCTATAGACATATTCAAACATGTGCAAAATAACATATGTACAAGAGATTCTATGACAACACTGTTTGATATAGCAAAGACTGAAAACAACCCACGTGTTCATCAATAGATGACTGGTTAAATAAATTGTGGTATATCCATCCAATGAAATATGCTGCAGCTATAAAAATTAATGACGATTCTCTTGCTGTAACAATATGGAATGCTTTCAAATGTTGAGTCTAAAAAAACCACACAAGGTGCAAAATTGTGTGAAGTGTATACTACCATGTATATCAGGGGAGGGGAATATCTACATATATATTTATTTACATATACATAAAATACTTCTGGGAGTATATTTAAAAACTGATAGTATTGTTTGCTTCCAAAACAAAGAATTGGATGGTGGAGGAATGGAATGAAAGCCCTTTTGTAATTTTTGAATATTTTAATCATGTGGATGTATTTCCTATACAAATAAATAAGTAAAATTTAGATTAAAAAAAGACACCCTAGACTGAGCATCCGCAGCTCTGATCACTGGTTCTATCTCAGTCCCTGTGGACTTAAGTCATCTCCTCTGTGGCTCATTTTTCCCTTCGAAGACTAAGGAAGTTAGACTGGCAAATCTCTAAGGTTCCCTCTAATTGTAGACTTTTAGGCATGTGTAAGAAATCATAGCCTCATGGAAAAAATAGAATAATACTTTTCTGCATTTCACATATAAAGCTTAATGGTGGCTCTGGCCAACACAATTGTGATTCATTTCTTCATAATCACATAGCAAAAGCCCAGATTCTATGCAAACAGTCCCAATCTCTTCTACAAACACATGGCAACAACATGGTCTTTATGGAAACTGGAAGTATCCATGCAGAGCCCCTGTAACCACATGTCAAGCCAGCAGGTGCCTGGACTGTCCAACTCAGGACTGCTGAAGGCAGGTAGTTCTCACTTTTTAACGCAGCCCAGTTAAGGAATGTCAAAGACCCCTAGATCCATCCACCTCACCCATTCTCACTATAATATACATCTGCTTCATTCAATACAGAAGTATGCTGGTTTATATCTGTGCATACACAACTCAGTGCTGCATATACAACTTAGTGGTTGGCATACACAAATATATACATAATGTATATATAATACATATATTTATGTAATAACACATATTATATGTATTTACCTTAAGGTAAGCTCGTATATACTAACATATGTGTGTGTATATATATACAATATACATGTATATGTATATTGTATATATATATATATATATATATATATATACACATATATATTACCTTAAGATAGTAATTTACCTTAAAGTCTGCTTAAGATGAAAAGTAAGGACCAAGAATAAATTTGTTGCAGGTAAGCAACTGTAAGGTTAACCAAACAACTCACAACACTCTAACAGTCATTTATAATTGCAAAACAAAACAGCACCAACTAAAAACCATACCATAGTCAAGATGATATCATACAGGGATGACGTAGGGATAACTTTCTCCTTGATACCATGGGAACTGCAACTATCCACAGGTGAGTAAGTGCAACAGGAATTTTGTAAACTTGCCAAGAACTACATAGTAGCCAGGCTCTTTAGCCACAAATGTACTGAATGAGAGCCCTCTAGTTACCTGGTAATTCTCCTTTATGAAAGCCAAATTTTAGTCAACTTTAAAAACTCATTTAATAGATTATTGGTAATTAGCTCTTACTCATAACCTAAAAATGAAAGTCTACAGAACATATCACTTGCCTCCATTTTCCTCATTTGTAAAACAGTAACAATATTTATTCTACCTTGCAAGATTACTTTGAGGATCAAATGATAAAAAAAGGTTGTAATAATATTTTATATACTGCAATGGGGTTGATATAGTTTGCAGACATAACTTATTATTATTAAATCCTAAAATGGCCCTGGCTGCAATAGCCGTGCACCCTTGAGCTGCTATGGACAATCACTGTTGAATTGTTAAAGGTCTCAAAGGCTCCTCGAAGACCAAGGAATTTTGACAAACATTAATGTTTAGCTGAGTAACTGAAATTAAAGTTATTAATAAAACATTGTTTAGAAAACTATATATTGAGGGTGAACTGACAGATTTATACAATCAGCATATATTTAATTAATATAAACAAACTTCCTAACAAGGGTGGTTTGCTGGTGCACTCCATCTCTAGTTTCTGATAAACAACTGTTGAGGAAGCAAAAGGAGCCAAATTTTCACATTCTCTGCTTGGGAAATATGCCCTGTAGATATTTAATAACACATTCTGCTTTCTTGAAATCATTATATTAGTATATACAAACTTACCTTCAGGATCTGTTTTAATTACAAATGTGTCATGCATAAAACATGTGGAATCTTTTCAACATGTTCATTATCCTCTGCCCCATTCTTCAATTCACAAGGCAAGTTTAATTGTGGTATATTCATCAACGCTCCTTTAGTCTTAAGATTTCTACAGATATAGTTCAGCTGAAATTTATAGAAAACAGTCCTCTGGCAGGTTACCCCTGATTGGGTTCCACTTGAGAGGACAGTATTAATCAGTGCACTGGAAAACACACAGGCACCAAAGCCACATTAAATCTATGCGCCATTCCACAGGGCTCTGATTATGGAAATAGATTCACATACTTTAGTGACAATATTAGCAGCCACAATTCTTTCTCAAATGAAACCTGAAGCAAACACACAGATTAGCACCAGTTTAACATTTTTTAAAACTTTGTTTTTAAGCGGGCTTCGGAGGAAATGATTACAGCCTTCCTGCTTACTTATTCTCCCTACTTCACTAGCATAACATGAGCTTAATTAGATTATGTTGAGGTTATTTGCTCTTCTGAAGTCTGAGTTTCTATGAATATTGAATCATTAAATAATTGCAGTGGAAACATTAAAAAAAAAAAACCTTTTCCCAAATCAAAAGAGATTCAAGAAATCCCAAGCTACCTAAGGCTAGAGAGACTGAATTGTAATTAGTTGGTAGAAACACTAATATTTATTTGAGACAATGGACCCGAAGTTGATTCTCAGATGAGGAGCTTAAAATAAAAAGCCATAGATTGTGAAAATAAAGAGGTAAACTAGTAAAGAAAGCTAGAGAACTTCAGGAGAAAAACAAAAGTAAGAACTTGTTAGAATTGGATGGTGGTGTTAAACACTGAGGACATCATAGGTGATTTTTATAATAAGGGTTAGGTGCCCTGAGGAGGGAGGGTCTAATTGAATTGGCATTCAAGTGGCTGAAAGGAAAGCAATTTTGACCAGCCACCAAAAAGTGGTTTTGAGACCCAGATAAAAGAAAAACAAAAAAACTTTCTCTCCCAATAAGGAAAGATGAGACCAGAGAGAAATAGCTCTGCCCTTATACTAGAGCAATTGTTTTCTTTCCCGTTGCGGAGCACAGGCTCCGGACGCGCAGGCTCAGCGGCCATGGCTCACGGGCCCAGCCGCTCCGCGGCATGTGGGATCTTCCCAGACCGGGGCACGAACCCGTGTCCCCTGCATCGGCAGGCGGACTCTCAACCACTGTGCCACCAGGGAAGCCCGAGCAACTGTTTTGTATCCTTTTTTCCAAGACACTTGACAGATGATCAAATGATGTTTCCATTTAAGACATATACCCCACAAGCACACACACACACACACACACAAAAACTAGGATATTAGACGTGCAATTTTTCACCATATTTCATCCTTCTCTCTTCAACTCTAGAATTGTTAATGTGCGACTGTACCATCTTTTTGGGATAAGTACTCTAATGTGTGGGGAAAGTTAAATTATTCATTACTTGGAATATACCTTATGATTTAGACACCTCAGGCTGTTACCATACCTGAGCAGAGAGTAAGACAAATGAGGAAGGGCAACTGGAAATTCCTAGAGAAAGCCAAAGTATCTGTCCACTTGTCAACAAGCTCATGGGAGCCCACAGGTTAAAAGACTCTCTGGATCTGAGCCCCATCACTCGTGACCAGTCCTCCACACCAGGAGTCAAGACATCTCTACGGAAGTCACACTGCCTTCTATTTTAAGGGTAGGAAATTAGAATGAATAAAATCCAATCCAAATTTTTTAAATTACAACTTATGAATTTTAAATTTTGGAAATCTTTGAGAACCTATAAGCTCACAACTACCCCCCACCCTACCAACCAACATAGAATTTTCTTAAAAATACTCTATAAAGAATAGATTGTGGGGCTTCCCTGGTGGCACAGTGGTTGAGAGTCCGCCTGCCGATGCAGGGGACACGGGTTCGTGCCCCCGTCCAGGAAGATCTCATATGCCGCGGAGCGGCTAGGCTCGTGAGCCATGGCTGCTGAGCCTGCACGTCCGGAGCCTGTGCTCCGCAACAGGAGAGGCCACAACAGTGAGAGGCCCGCGTACCGCAAAAAAAAAAAAAAAAAAAAAAAAAACATTAACAGGAATGGACATAGGAAAGAACTAGAGAGATTAAAAGACCAATCTGGAGAACTCTATGTTTGTCTGGAACGAAATACACGTTACAGGAGATATTGTAGTTGAATTACAGAAATAGTCAAAGGTCATATCAAGAACAGACTTTTATCTTAAAGGGATGAACTTGATTTTTATTCTGAGAGCTAAGAGGGCCACAAAAGGATTTCAGCAGAAGAATGAGATGATCAGATTTGTTTTAGGAAAATTACTTTGGCATGTGGGAATAGATTGAACAGAATGCATTTTAAAAACAGAAACCAGTTAGAAAGATATTGCAGCTATCCACATGAAAAGACATCTAAACTTATACTAAGGCAACAGTAAAACAAAAACAGGAAATGGACTCAAGAGATTTTAAGGAGGTGATATCAACATCAAACTAAATTGTATATGGAGTATTCAGAAAGGGAGAGGATACAGAATGACTCAGTGATTTCTGGCTTGGGAAACTTGGAAGAAAGTGATGCTATTCACTAAGAGAATTCAGGAATAGAGGTAGATTTGGAAGGAGTAGATTATAAATTCAGTTTAACATATTAAATTAGAGTTATCTATAGGATCAAAACGGAGATCAATTTTATACTATAGAATAGAATATACTATAGTATAGAATTCTATACTATACTATACTATACTATACATTCAGCTGAAAGATCAACTTTAATTGTGAAGCCAATTGTGTTAGATAATTAGTGTATAACTACATTAAAGTCACTTCTCAGGACAAAGGCAGAACTAAGAGCAGTGAGCAGGATGGGGAGTCATCTATTTTTAATAAATATGGAGTTGAGGGGGGTTTAGTATGTAATCCCAACCAGAATGGTGTAAAAGGTATTCTACCTCATGGCATGAGCCCCAAAGGAGGTCCAGCGTGAGAGGAGAAACAAAGATTTTTGAAGTGGTTAGTGAGGGCAAATGGATGCTGACCCCGCCTCACTCCTTCCCAGATCTGTGGTTTGTAGCACTGAAGAGGACTGTGGTCACTTGGCCAAGATGCTAAGGGAGTGGGAACTCTGGTGGAAAGCCAGGTGATCTAGTTTAGATTTCTTTCTTTTTGGCTCTCCAGTATCCAAACCAGGGCTTGGCCTTGGGAGGAAAAAAGAAAAGAAGCCAAAAAGGAGCAGTCTCTCCTTCCCCCGGCCCCTGAAAAGAGGGTTTGTGACCCAGGTTCAGCCAATTCCATGGCCCACACTCCCCCTGGAGGCGGTCACGTAAGCGTGCAGCCAACCTGAGAAATTCTTCACGGCACAGGTAGCAGTGGTTTTTTGTTGGTGGTGGGGTTTTTGTGTTTTGTTTTGTTTTGTTTTAGGAAAGTCCTAACTTTTTTTTTTAAGGTTATACTCCATTTATAGTTATTATAAAATATTGGCTATATTCCCCATGTTGTACAATACATCCTTGTAGCTTATTTTATATCTAATAGTTTGTACATCTTAATCCCCTACCCTATATTGCCCCTTCCCTCCTCCCCACTGGTAAACACTAATTTGTTCTCTAAATCTATGAGTATGCTTCTTTTTCATTATATTCACTAATTTGTTGTATTTTTCAGGTTCCACATATAAGTGATATCATCACAGTATTTGTCTTTCTCTGTCTGACTTATTTCACTTAGCATAATGCCCTCCAAGTCCATTCATTTTGATGCAAATGGAAAAATGCCTGAGTAGTATTTTATATATATATATATATATATATATATATATATATATATACCAAATCTTTCTTTATCCATTCATCTGTTGATAGATACTTAGGTTGTTTCCATATCTTGGAAATTGTAAATAATGTTGCTATAAACATTGGGGTGCATGTGTCTTTCTGAATTAGTGTTTTTGTTTTTTTTCAGATATACACCCAAGAGTGGAATTGCTGAGTCATAGGGTAGTTCTATTTTTTGTTTTTTAAGAAATCTCCATACTGTTTTCCACAGTGGCTATACCAATTTACATTCTGCTCCATTGATCTATGTGCCTATTTTTGTGCCAGTACCATACTGTTTTGATGACTGTGGCTTTGTATATAGTCTGAAATCAGGGAGACACAGATAGCAGTTTAAATAACAAGTAGGATGTGAGGCATAATGTAAACATTAAGTATTCTAACATATGATATCTCCTAAGCATCAATAGGGTAGAAAAGGATTTCCAATACTCACTTCATGCCTAAAGGCAACATTTTCTATCATGTGAATGTATTCTGTTGTCTGCTCTAATTTGACAATTTGGGTGAGGGAGGTGGCAGGGAATGGAGAGGTATGACAATTTGAAAAACAACAGCTGGTATAACTGTAAACATAAAATGTCTTGGTATTTTTTAACTCTAAAGTATTAATTTCTACATATATTTTATTATTAGCTTCAGAGTATGGATGGCTGAGAGTCCAGTGGTAACAGTGATGGAGGCTGTGACCCAGTGGCAGCCCCCTAAACAAACTGACCCAGTGCCTGTGATTCCAGCTGTAGCTGCCCAGTTTCCCTTGGCTCCTGCCTGTTACCTGAAAACTGGGTTTGCCTCTTGGTGGGTGTAGAGCCAAAAGACACAACCAAGACAAAGAGTGGGAGAAGGAAGGATTTATCACTTGCAGCAAGTAAGGAGAACATCAGGGATATTTCCCAAAGTAATGTCTCCCCAAACAGCAAAACTGGGGAAATTTTAAGCTAAGGGTACATGCATATCCATGAATGGGCTTGAGCAGAGTAGAATTCAGCATAGTATTGGGGCAAAGGTTGACAGAGTCCAGACTCTAGTTGACTGAAGTCATGAGGGTCAGTAAAGGTCAACATCATCATTCCTTAGGTTCCAATTAGTCTGGTGGTTGAGTGCAAGAGGAGGTTTAGAGCTTATAAAAAAAAAGCTCAAGAATATGCTTCAGGCTAATCTTTACCTTTTAAACAGGACTGGAAGTCTTTACAACTGACTTATTGTCTCCAATATGGTTAAGTTATTTCCCTGGCCTGTTTGTTCTTACATTGATTTGTTCCCTTAAAATCATTAACTACTGAGACTTATTCTTCTGCAAGGGCAAGCACTATGGCCAGGCTTAGATCACAAAATGGCTTAGGCCTAAAATGGCTTTTCTTGTCAAGAAAGTTATGTCTGGTTCATTTCCTCCAGGGACCCACCACCCTATCTGCATACATGCCCATTTTCTGAGACTGGTTCTCAATCCTTCCCATTACTGGATATCTTTGCAATGAATTCCTTTTCTTCTTAAGTTAACCGAAGTTGGTTTCTGTTGTTTGCAACCAAGCAACTCTAATAGTAAGGGTAACAAGTACTTTCAGAGGCAGAATGAAGGCTGTACTATGCTAAAGTCCCTGGCTCTCTTAAGACCCCTAGATTGTAGTATTAGAAGTGTCACAGAGTTTCTAGACATAAAAGCAAAAGTTCAAAGGAGAAAAGTGATGTAACAAAATGAAAATTAAAATATTTCTATGTCAGAATATACCATAGCTAAAATTAAAAGGCAAACTAAAAGAGTACATAAGAAAATGTCAAGGTGTCCTGGGCTTTCCAAAATTAGGAATATCTCCCTTCTCTGGTCAAGACCGTGTGTTGGTTGTTTTGCTCCCCATAAGAAAGAAATTATATGAGACAAAACTTGGCAAAAGATTTTAGTCTCTATTTCTTATTAAATGCAGGGTCTTGTAGTACCTCAGCCTGCACAGTTCCTACCCTCTGCCTGAAGGTAAGATTCCACAACCAGGTAGACATTCCTGGGCTTTAGAGATGGTGAAACTCCCTTGGCAATGAGCTTCTTGGTCAAGTGACAGAGGGATGGTCCTTGACCTTGACAGTTAAGCTTCCATGGGTGTGTCTACAGTCTTATCAAGGCAGGGCAGAGGATGGAGGGAGAAGTAGGGAGAGGATGATGCTCCCATCCCATTAATTGTTTCACTCAGTCAAGAAGTTACAATTCCAGCTGCATATCTGCTTATAATTTTCCTTCACCTTACATGGGCTACCGAAAGAAACATACATAAGGCAAACAACCATGATTGCTAACTGAAGGGTTTTTAGCAGATGAGTAGAACGTCCGTGTTTTCTTGTGATGATTACATAGCCCATCTCTGGGAAGGGCACAAAGACAAGGGTCACCTCACCTACACAAAGAGGGCATGGTCACACTCTAGTCTCCCATCTGCTTCCCATGAGAAGGAAAAATTATTTCACAGGCATCAGATCTCATGGAGGAAACTGTCCTGAGGTTCTTCCAATCCATATAAAATCACTTTGTCTCTACACCTTGGACTCTCACATCTTGGATTCAGCTTCACTCCCACAGCAGTAAAATTACATCTGACTTATTATGATAATTAATACGTTGAACTTCAACAAACTCAGTTTTGAAACTATGGAATCCTTTTCCATGACAGGCAGCCCTGTTAACCTGGATGATCCAGCATGTAGAAGGTCCAAATGGCAAGTGGAAAAGCTGGCAAAGAGAGCAGTGAAGGGATAGCTTGAGAGGAAAGAGTTGCAGCACAGAGCCAGGCTGGAATAACCACACTGGAAAGGGCACAGGCCTAAAGGGGTTGACATTTCAGGGACATCAAAGATGACAGAGCTGAGAGGCAAAGTGAGATTAACTAGACATTGTTCTGACTGGGATGCATCACAAGTTACTGTGCTGAGACAGAGGAGTATATTGTGTGTTGCCTTTACTAAAGGCAGAAATCTCTAACCTACAGAAGATTGATCTGATCTGGACTCTGAATTGAACACTGGTTTAAAAAAAAATTTGTTTTATGTTTTAGCAAATTATAGCTGCTAGTAGACTGAGTTGCCCGGTGAGGGTGAGGCCCATATCACAGTGGAAGTAACCAGAATTCTGGTGACCTTTTAGGGAAGCAGAGTAAAATGACATCAAGGCGATGCTCTGTCCTCATACTCAAACTCACAGGACTCCTGTTCTACTTTTATCTTTACACATAATTTTTCAATCAATTTGCTTCTATTCTGTACTCTATAAATCTGGCACTTATAAACTGTAAGCCCAGGAGGCCAAGGACTGGGTCTGCTTGTTCCATACCATAACCCCAGCACGGTCCCTGATAGGTAGGTATATAATAAATATTTGAACTAATAAATTAATTACACTGTTGACCCAAGTGCCAAGCACTCTATCATATCTCCCACTTTTTCAAGATGTACTGAAAAAAGTCAAGAGAAAACATCTAAAATAGTCTCATGTCATTTTTTAGGCCCTTTTTCTTGGGTATGAGCAAAACTATTATGTCACAGATTAAGGACTTAAAGCAAATTCTAACAATCGAAATTACAAGTAGGATACTTAGAATATTATAAAAATAAAGTATATCAATACATGAAATCTTCTAGGTTTCACTGAGGTGGGCACAAGTTCCAGATATTCATTTCCCTATGGACACTTCACCTCCATCAGGTGAATGCATACTCTGCTATATTTAGATAGGGGGTAGTAGTGGGAAGTGGGTGGTACATGACTATCAGAACAGCAGCAGTTGTATAATTTTACACAGAAATGTCTTGACATTTATAGAAGAAAGTTTTCTAAAATATTAAGTTCCACAGATATTTCAGCAATAAACTATGAAACATTAAAAAAATGACATGAAAAATTTGAATGGTGACATAAGAAATTCAGTAAAATCGTAAAGTATATTTTGCATAATAACAATTCTTAACAATATATGTCTTTTAGCAAATGTTTATGAATACCTTAGAGAAATGGGGTACAGATTTGTAGCCCTTAAATATTTCAGAAAATAATTACTTCTAAGTACAAAACAAATTGACTAATATTCCCCTACTATTGTAAGTTACTTACTTTAGCAACTTTAAATTGTTTGTAAACTATACATTTACAATTGAGCTAATATTATAGAACAGCTTGTGGAGTTATTCAAATCATTAATTTTCCCCAGTTACTAAATATGTAAGAAAGCTATTTTACTTGGAAAGGATTTTCTCCCATGAAGAAAGTAAGAGCATCCACTCTTACAGTAATCTGCCCATCCTTAGGTCTTCCAATCTTTCTGTTCCACTGAAATGTCTTTTCTCAGGAAAGCCATGAAGGTTATTGAAAAATTATATCTTCCTTAATATTTCTGCAGTTCTGAATCCTCTGCTAATCCCCTCCTTCCGGAAAACTTTCTCTCTTTCATTTGGGGAGAAAGGAGAACTGGGTTTGAGACCTAACTCTGCCTGTAGGTATAACAAGTCACTTAACCTTTCTGTGCCACATAAATAAAAGAGGAATACCGATATCCTATAGGATTGTTGTGAGGAAAAATAAGACCCTGTAGGTAGTAGTCCTTGGTAAACTGTGAAGTTATAGAGACACATTAATGTATTATATTTAGCAAGTAAAATTTCTGCTCACTCTGTCAAAGCTCTCTCTCCCCTCCATTCACCTTCAACTTTAATGCCAACATCTCCAATCCAGCATTAAACATATACTTATTGAGTTCCTACCATATAATAAAGCACTGTGAGAAGAACTAAAGAGCCATAAAGGAATAGTCAAGAGGAAGGAGAAAATCGTATGGGCTCAGCTGTCCCATTGTATTTAATAGAATAGAACAACCTTGAGACATGTTGTATACAAGCATAATCAAAATGCTTGACATTTTTTTAACCTAAGCTTTTTTTCTCGTTTTCCTTTCTTTACATTCGTTCACTTGCTAAATTTCAAGAACGCCAAGAAAGGAAAAATATATTTTTTTAATTAAAAGCTTTCAGAGCTGAACTTACTATAGAACACTGTACCCTTGGAAACAATGAACCATCCTTCCCATCAATACATTTAAAATCATAGCGTGATGTAATAACAAAAATACTATATTTCTTAGTCTTAACAAATGGAAAGGTTGACAAAATCTCTCAAGTTCCTGATTCCTCCACTGACTGCCTAACCTCATCAGAGATCCTTGGGAGCATGTTTCCGGTCCTAAGCCCCTGAGAGCTCTCCTATCCAGGTGAGCCTAGACGGACCATAAGTAATGCAAAGACTCCTTCCAAGGCTAGAATTGTACTCTCCACTCATCCTCTGTACTTTACCCTAGTGCCTGCTAAGCTTTCAAAGGATGAAAGTGAAAGGGGAGGTAGACCTGGGCCCTTCTTACCATCATATTGGAGAGAAAAGAAGGGCAATGAAAAGGAAGGGAAGGGAAAGGGAGAGGAAGAGATACAAAATAGATGCCCACTCCCCCCAAAAATCATGCAGAAAAAAGCACTTTTAACCTCCTTATACTTCCCTCTGAAACTTTCCCCTTTATGCCAATTTCCACCCCACAGTCTAACTGTATGCACCTGAGGACTCCATTAAATATCTCAGTTACTTTTCCCTAGAAGGCAGGGACGAGCAAGTGTGGCTCCTTGAGCCCACACAGAGTAAAGAGTAAGTCTCTACATTATCAATTTAACCATTTCAATCATGTTTTCTTTTATGAAACTCAGTCCTGAATTTGTCAAAATGATAAAAAACCATTCCCAATGGAGGAAATTTAAGTGGTTTTTTTTTTTTTAATTTGCATGCATATTTTATTTGGACCTGCCCATATCTGCTATGTCTATTAAGCTCTTATTTTTAGCTTCATTTTTGGTGAGCTAAGAGAACACAAACCTCTCCCCATCGAATGGCCTGAGTACCTCTCAAACTCAACTTTAATGAGCTGAATTGGGTCAAAATACATGTAAAGATTGGCCTTTGGAGAATAACTGTTACCAAGATGATATCAATAGAGAGAAAACTCCACATGTAATCCTACTGAAACCATACTTTATCAGAGCTAAAAGGAACCCTGGATTTCATCAACTCGAGTGCTTTGTGAAATGGGTTCTGTACTGTAGTGGAGGAGCTTGGGAATTACTGAGAGATAAAGGGACAGCTTAATGCACAGGACTCTGCTGCCCCTTCTCATCCCACCCCTAACTTTCACCTCTATCTTTCTTTTGAGAAAGATATGTTTCCATTGTTAAATATAAACTTGAAAAACAAAAGACCCCTCATTTTATGAGTAAGTAACAGTCCAGGGAGATAATTTGTCCAAGCTGCTTAATGGCATAGCCAGTTCAGAACACAGGTCTTCCCATTCCATGATACTATACTGCCTCCTCTCCAAAAACAACTTAACAGAATCCACTACACAGAGACAGAGAGAAGCTGTGCGCACTTAACATATTTTTTTGGTAACTCAAATTCCTTTTTTTGTTGTTGTTTACAAAATACTACTTATGAAAAAAATCAATTTGAGCCTGAGTTGATAAAGTAACCATTAGTCACATGTGGCTATTTAAATTTAAATTTAAATTAATTAAAATGAAATAAAATGAAAATTCCAGTTCCTCAGTCCACTAGCCATATTTCAAGCACTTGAGGGCTCCACATGACTACTCTGTTGACAGCACAGATATAGAACAGTTCCAGTGCCACTGCTACAGAAAGTTCTATTGGAAAGGAATGGTGTCGACAATATCTCAGCATGCCTAAACAAAACAGCACTTGATTCGTGTGTCACAAATGCCACCAAGAGACGTTAATCACCTCAATTCAGTATTATAATCCCTTTCAAAGAAGAATAGGGCAAGATGCACATTTCACTCCCCACTTTCTTCCATTTAGCTAAGAGTTCAATTGTACGTCATACATAAACATTGGAATTTATCCTGTCACAATGGAACACAGAGTCAGTCATGTTCAAGGAGAAAGTTTATATATGGGAAAAATGATTGTTCAACTCATTGCTAATATCTTTCCTAAATATAATTTTCATATGAAGCAAATAAAAAATGGAAATAACATTGTCAAGGTTTTTTTTAATAGGGTTAGCTGAGGAATCTAGGAACTCTATGTTGATACTTTATTATTAAGCATTCTCCACAAAATCAATCCACAAATTAGAGTTGGTTTTTTATAATTTAAGAGGAAATTCCTAGAGTAAGATTTATTTGAAGGTTACATACCTTTTTGACAATACTCCAAAGGACCATAAAACATTTGAGAAAATAATATTACCATTGTAAAGCAATTATACTCCAATAAAGATGTAAAAAAAAATAATAATAATATTACCATTAAAAAGATTTCAGTTTGGGCTTCTCTGGTGGCGCAGTGGTTGAGAGTCCGCCTGCCGATGCAGGGGACACAGGTTCGTGCCCCGGTCCGGGAAGATCCCACATGCCGCGGAACGGCTAGGCCTGTGAGCCATGGCCTCTGAGCCTGCGCGTCCAGAGCCTGTGCTCCGCAACGGGAGAGGCCACAGCAGTGAGAGGCCCGCCTACCGCAAAAAAAAAAAAAAAAAAAAAGATTTCACTTTAATGTTGGGCCTGGTCCCAAGATAAGTCAAATTGCTTCAGAAATTCTTTGGGAGCATAGTAAAAGATAAATTAGTTCTTTTAGAATCAAGAGCATCTTAAAATGAAAAAGAAGGACTCTAAGATAAAAATGATATTAAAGACAGAAAGAAGGGTACCTGGGAATTTTACAGCAAGTCCTCATTTCCTCACATTACTAAGTATTACTTAAAGGTAAACATAAAGCTTAGCACCTTTGCTTTTCTTGCTGGAACTCTTAACAAATATCACAGTTACCTTTCTTACTAAACAAGGAAATAGCCATTATTTAATACTTTCTTTTAAAACACAGTCAGGGGCTTCCCTGGTGGCACAGTGGTTAAGAATCTGCCTGCCAATGCAGGGGACACAGGTTGGATCCCTGGTCCGGGAAGATCTCACATGCCATGCCGCGGAGCAACTAAGCCCACGCGCCACAACTACTGAGCCTGCGCTCTAGAGCCCATGCTCTGCAACAAGCGAAGCCACGACAATGAGAAGCCCGTGCACTGCAACGAAGAGTAGCCCCCGCTTGCCTCAACTAGAGAAAGCCCATACGCAGCAACAAAGACCCAACACAGCCAAAATTAAAAACAAACAAATAAATAAATTTATTTTTTAAAAAAAAGTCAGAATTATGATCTGGTATTACAATATGGAAATGCCCATTCTAGGTAATGTTCTTATTAAAGTATGTAGGGCAGACTTCCTATGCACCTTAGTGGCTATAAGATTATATATATAACCATAAAGACTCCATCAAAAAAAACTGTTAGAACTAATAAACAAATTCAGTAGAGTTGCAGGATACACAATCAACACATAAAGATCATTTGCATTTTTATACAATAATAACAAACTATTGGAAAGAAAAATTAAGAAAACAGTCCCATTTATAATAGCATCAAGAAGAATAAAATACTTAGGAATAAGTTTCACTAAGAAGGTAAAAATTTTGTATGCTGAAAACTATAAGATATTGATGAAAGAAATTGCAGAATACACAAATGTAAAGATATCCCATGCTAATGGATTAGAAGAATTAATACTGTTAAATAGCCCATATTACCTAAAGCAATCTACAGATTCACTGAAATCCCTATCAAAATTCCAATGGCTTTTTTCACAGAAATAGAAGTACAATCTTAAAATGTATATGGAACCACAAAAGACTCTGAATAGCCAAAGTAATCTTGAGAAGGAAGAATAAAGCTGATTTCCTGATTTCAAAGTATATTATTTCAAAGCTAGAGTAATCAAAAGAGTATGGTATTGGCACAAAAACAGACACATAAATAAACAGAACAGAATAGAGAGCCCAGAAATAAACTCATACATACACGGTTAATTAATTTATGACAAAAAAACAAGAATATACAATGGGAAAATACAGTCTCTTTAGTAAATGTTGTTGGGAAAACTAGAAAGCCACATGCAAAAGAATGAAACTGGACCCATACACAAAAATCAACTCAAAATGGATCAAAGACTTGAATGTAAGACCTAAAACAATAAAACTCCTAGAAGAAAACAGAGGGGGTAACCTCTTTGACAATGGTCTTGGCAATGATTTTTTTTAACTTGACACCAAAAGCAAAGGCAACAAAAGCAAAAATAAACAGAGGGACTACAGTAAACTAAAGAACTTCTGCACAGCAAAGGAAACCATCAACAAAATGAAAAGACTAGTGAAGTCAGTCAGAAAAAGAAAAACAAATATCGTATATTAACGCATATATATGGACTCTAGAAAAACAGTACTGATGAACCTACCTGCAAGGCAGGAAAACAGACGCAGACGTAGAGAATGGACTTGTGGACATGGGGAGAAGGGGAGGGTGGGAAGAATTGAGAGAGTAGCATTGACATATATACACTACCATGTGTAAAATAGATACCTAGTGGGAAGCTGCTGTATAGCACAGGGAGCTCAGCTCGTGCTCTGTGATGACCTAGAGGGGTGGATTGGTGGGGGCCGCGGGGGCAGTGGGAAGGAGGCTCAAGAGGGAGGGGATATATGTATACATATAGCTGATTCACCTTGCATTGTTCTAACACAATATTGCAAAGCAATTATACTCCAATTTAAAAAATAAACTTAAAATAAAATAAAATATCCATCTAATATCAAAAAAAAGAAAAAGAAAAGTTCTATGGAATGGGAGAAAATACTTGCAAACCACATGTCTAATAAGGGTTTAATAACCAAAATATACAAGGAACTCATACAATTCAAGAGCCGAAAAGCAACCAAATTTAAAAACAGGCAAAGAACCTGAATTGACCTTCTTCCAAAGAAAACCTACAAATGGGCATAGGTATATGAAAAGATGCTCAACATCACTAATAATCAGGGAAATGCAAATCAAAACCACAATGAGAGAACCCCCTGGCGGTCCAGTGATTAGGATTCTGGGTTTTCACTGTCAGGAGCCCAGGTTCGATCCCTGGTTGGGGAACTAAGATCCTGTAAGCCACGTGGTGCAGCCAAAAAAAAAAAGCCCACAACGAGGTATCACCTCACACCTGTTAGGATGCTTATTACCAAAAAGCTAAAAGATAACAAATGCTGGCAAGGATGTGGATAAGAAGGAGCCCTTGTGCACTGTTGGTGGGAATGTAAACTGGTACAACCACTATGCACAACAGCATGGAGTTTCCTCTAGAAATTAAAACTAGAACTACCATATGATCCAGCAATCCCACTCTAGGTATATATACAAAGGAAGTGAAATCACTATCTTGAAAAGACATCTGTATTCCCATGTTCATTGTAGCATTATTCACAATGGCCAAGGTACAGAAGCAACCTAAATGTCCACTGACGAATGAATGGATAAATAAAATGTTATATATATAACATATGTAATATATATATCAGAGAAAGACAAACACTGCATGGTATTACGTATATGTAGAACCTTTAAAAAAAAAAAGTCAACTTATAGAAACAAAACAGAACAGTGATGGCCAGGGTCTGGGGATTAAGGGGGGTGAGGAAAATAGGGAAAGTCTGGTAAAGGATACAAATTTTCAGCTATAAAATAAATAAGGTCTTACTAGAGCATGGACTTGAGGATATGGGGAGGGGGAAGGGTAAGCTGTGACAAAGCGAGAGAGAGGCATGGACATATATACACTACCAAAAGTAAGTTAGATAGCTAGTGGGAAGCAGCCGCATAGCACAGGGAGATCAGCTCGGTGCTCTGTGACCGCCTGGAGGGGTGGGATAGGGAGGGTGGGAGGGAGGGAGACACAAGAGGGAAGAGATATGGGAACCTATGTATATATATAACTGATTCATGTTGTTGTAAAGCAGAAACTAACACACCATTGTAAAGCAATTATACTCCAATAAAGATGTTAAATAAATAAATAAATAAGGTCTAAGGATCTAATGTATAAATGGTGACTGTAGTTGATAATACTGTATTGTATAATTGAAATTTGCCTTTAATGTTTCCATCAACCTAAGGCACTCAAAAAACAAAATGCCATTCAGGTTATATAGCAAATGAGGAAGAATAATAAGCAACTATCAATACAAAATGCAACAGCTCAAGTACAGAGAATGAGAAAATGAATAAAGGTTGAAAATTACTTACAGATGTCATAGAGATAAGATAAAACTTTATAATGAAAGCTACATTTTGGGAATTTCATGTAATGCAGTTAGAGGTATATTCTGGATATTCAGAGTTGTCATTTTATTGATCCTTAAATAATGTTTTTTACTGTAGCTTAAAAGAAAACTAACTGAATTATTTTATCCACCTGTCTCTTTCATCAGGACAGATGATAGTTCCAGCTCTCATTGGTCTCAAGAAATATACCATATTTCTCAACATTCTAAGTTTATGGTATCTGTACATTGGCATTTCAATGACAGCGTATACCATCTCACTCTAGAGACCAGAAAAAATGGGTACATGCTGATTAATTTCCATTATTTGAACCAGAAAGAAGAAACCTTTGTGCTAAAAGCAGCATATTCTGGCATTACTTAGAGCAACTGGCATAACGCCTGGTGGGAATGCCTGTGCACAGTGGACATTAAAGGGTTTATAATCTTGCCTAATTGGCCTTGAGTCCTAGTTCTGCCATTTACTAGCTGTGAGACCTTGGATCTCCCTTTCATCATCTGTAAAGCAGCAATAACAATAGCTTCCTTTCAGGATTGTTGTGAGACCTAGAAATAATTACGTAGGTAGTGTATCTCTTATTTTTAAACTAGATTTCTTTTTTTTTTTTTTTTTTTTTTTGCGGTACGCGGGCCTCTCACTGCTGTGGCCTCTCCGTTGCGGAGCACAGGCTCCGGACGCGCAGGCTCAGCAGCCATGCATGATGGCTCACGGACCCAGCCGCTCCGCGGCATGTGGGATCTTCTCGGACTAGGCACGAACCCGTGTCCCCTGCATCGGCAGGAGGACTCTCAACCACTGCGCCACCAGGGAAGCCCTAAACTAGCTTTCTTTATCAACATAAAATATTCTCACGGCAGGAAGACAGTTGAACAGTACTTAGAAGGACAAAATGGCATTCATACTTGTTCATGTTGAAATAGGTTACTTCTGTTTTAGGCTAAGATAATCTCAGTTGTGTCGTTTCAAAGCAAATTCGTCCCTAAAATGTTTAGTGCATCTCCTTTCACTTCTACCATTAGATGCCCCCTTCCTTTCAAGAGAAGTTTGATGATGTCGCTGAAAGTGAAGTAATCAAAGGATTGAAAGTCTGTATTTCAGGCTTCATTACTTGTTAGCTCCATAAGCTATGGTCAATGACTTAACTTCTCCAAATTCTAATCTTCTCAACTACATAGTCCATATAATAACACCTAAGCTGGTCTATCTCAAGGAAATATAAGGGAAAAATGCACAATATATGGAATGGTTCTTTTTAATCAATAAAAGCATCAACTTTTCCATATCTGGAAAATATTTAGTGAATACATTGAGAAAATATTCAGACTATTTAGTGAAACACTTACATTGACCAATTCACTCTTATGAAGATAATAATAGCAATGGTACATTGCCTTTCTCGCAAAGTAAATTTAGCAATGCAATTTTTAGTAATGGCAAGAGTATCTCACTTGAAATTAAGAGATTTGTGTTAATTTCCATTAATCATTTAATATGCAATAGTGCTTTATTCACTTTAATGTACAATGTACAATAAAATATATTCATTTATTTGTTCAACAAATATTTATTGAAGACCTACTAGGTGACACCACTGTTCTAGGCACTAAGGATACAACAAAAAACAAATTATTGTTTAAGTAGACAGTATATCTTCACATACATAGTCTCATTTTGATACTCAAAACCACTACATGAGGTGAGCTGGTGAGGCCAGAGATGTCAGTAGATTTTACCAGGATCAATAACAAGTTGTGTCAGCTTCAGTCCAGTTCTTCTGATTCTTAACACAGTTCTTCCTATATTCTCTGTGAAAATGTAAGTGCTGATTCTTTCAAGTATAGCACTCTAGGGACTTCCCTGGCAGTCCAGTGGTTGAGTCGCCACACTCCCAATGCAGGGAGCACGGATTTGATTCCTGGTCGGGGAACTGGGATCCCACATGCCACGCCGCCAAAAATAATAATAATAATAAATAAATAGAAAAAAAATTTTTTTTAAGTTAGTTAAAAAAAAAAGTATAGCACTCTACTGGACAAGATTATACTACCCCCAGATGACCTAAACCCAGCTGGAAGAAATACTCATTCCTGTAAGTCCTGGGAACGACAATGAAATATTTTGTAATGAAATAGTAAGACATTTAAATTAAAAGCTGCTTCCAGTTACTTCCCATTTTTCTGCTCATTCTATATAACAAAATTCCTTAACAGAATGATTTATATTAATTCTCACCATCTTCCTCCCCTCTGTTATCTCTTTAATTCACTCCAGTTAGACTTTTATACTGCTACTCCATTAAAATCACCTGTGTTAAAATGACCAATCTGGTGCGCATTCATTTTATTCCAAACATATGCATCATTGATGCAGTTGATTAACCAACTGCTTGTTTAAGCATTTTCTTTACTTGGTTTCAGAAATTTCAGTCTTGTTACCTTCCTTTCCCAGATCCCCTTCCTTTGCCATCTTCCCATCTTTTCCCATTTTCCCTTTCCATTTTCCTTTCCTGGGGTAGAAGAATTAATGGCAGGCAGAAGTATGGAGGTGAGAAGAGGACATGTGAGGCACCTTGGCAGCACGCCTAATGGTGTCCAGGATGTGGGATGTGAAGGAGTGAGGGAGCCACATGGAAGCATAATTTCAGCTTTCTCAACCGTGCCCAAGAATGCAGGGGCGCTGCAGAAGGTGGGGGAAGGGCCCCACCTGCACAAAGAAATATTGGCAAGTGTCTCCAGATTGATTAATAGCTTCAACTTATCTCCAACCAAAACCCAGTAGGTATTTTTCTAGAAACTGTTATCCTGATTCTAAAATTTATACAGTAATTCAAAGTACCTAGAGTAGCCAAAACAACATCATGCTAGGTGAAATAAGCCAGACAGAAAGATAAATACTGTATTATCTTACTTATATGTGAAATCTAAAATAATCAAACTCATAGAAGCAGAGAGTAGACTGGCAATTACCAGAAAAGGGAGGGGGAAATGGGAAGGTGATGGTCAAAGGGCACAAAATTTCAGTTGTGCAAGATAAGTAAGTTCTTGAGATTTGCTATACAGCATATTGCCTAGAGCTAACAATACTGTACTGTATACTTAAAATCTGCTAAGTAGGTAGATCTTAGGTGTTCTTAATACACACACAAGGCACACACAAAATAATAACAATAATAGAAGTGGGAGAAAATTTTGGGAAGGTGATGGACATGTTTATGGCCTTGATATTAGTGATGGTTTTATGGGTATATGCTTATCCCCAAACTCATCAAGTTGTATTCATTAAATATGTACAGCTTTGTACATGTCATTCATACCTCAATGAAGTGGTTTAAAAATAGAAAGAAGAAAGAAAGAAAGAAAGAGAGAGAGAGAGAGGGAGGGAGGGAGGGAGAGAGGAAAGATTGATTGATTTTGGAGTGAAACAGACTGGGGTTCAGGTCCCAGTTTTGCCACTTACTAGCCATGTGACCTTGGCCAAATCATTTAAACTCTCTGAATCTCACTTGGTTCATGTGTAAAATGAGGACACCACAGAAGGAATAATATGATGTCTGAGATGTTCTTTTTAACAATCCAGGTAGGAGTGGGCAGGGGTATGAATTAATCAAAACTGGCCATAGGTTGATAATTACTGAAGTTGGATGATGGATACACAAAGATTCATTATATCATTGTCTCTATTTTGCATGTATTTGAAATTTCTATAATACAAACCTTAGAAAAATTAATTTTAAAATATGAATGCCTCATCAGAAAAATGGATAATCAGAAGGAACTACTGATGATCCATGAAAGAAATATAAATGGCCAAACATTCTTAACTGTTTGATTTCACTAATTTTTAAATGGAAATTTACATACAAAGATAATATCTCTTAAGTGATGACCAAAAGTAAGAAAGAATAAAGGTTGTGAACTGATCTTACTTGATTTCAAGCCTACAGTAATCATGATAGTGTGGAACTGACATAAATGAAGACATAATTCAATGGAACAAAACTGAGAATCCAGAAATAGACACATATATCTTTGTCAATTGTTTTCAACAAAGATGCCAAGGCAACTCAATAGTGGAAAAGAAAAATTTATCAGCAATTAGTGCTGTAAATAACTGGTTATACATTTGGGAAAAAATGAACATTGACCTTTACCTCTATACAAAAACTCACACAGGAATGTTCATATAAACTTTATTTATAATAGCCCCAGACTAAAAACAACACAAATGTCCATCGACAGAAGAATTATAGTAGGAAAATTCTAAGAATGACCCCCAATAACCCACATCCTAATATACTCTCTTCTTCTCTGATTATGAGCTGAACCTATGAATATGATTATGTTACCTTATGTGGCAAAATGGAGATTATCTAGGTGAACTAATTAATCACAAAACCCTTCAAAAGCTGAGTGTTTTCTCTGGCTGATGGCAGAAGGTGAAGTCAGTGAGACTGGAAACACAGGAAGGATTTGACACACTGTTGCTGGCTCTGAAGATGGAGGGGGTACAGCCTCTAGGAGCTGAGAGCCACCTCTGCTATCAGCCAGCAAGGAAACAGAGACCTCAGTCCTACAACCACATGGAACTGAATTTTGTCAACAATCTGAATGAGCTTGGAAGCAGTCTATTCCCTAGAGCCCCCAGATAAGAGCCCAGATTGACCAACAATTCCTTGCTTTGGCCTCCTGAGACTCTATGCAAAGAATCCAGTTTAGCCTGCCTGGAATTCTTACCTACAGATTTGTGAAATTAATAATAATAATAATAAATAGTGTTGTTTTAAACTACTATATGGTAATTTGTTACACAACAATAGAAAACTGATACATATTTTGGTACCTGGAAGTGGGGTGTCATGATGATAAACACCTAAAATGTGACTTTGAAATTGGGCAATGGGCAGAGAGAGACTGGAAGATTTTGAGGAGCATGGTGGAAATCTTGAACAGACTGTTAGTAGAAATATGGACTTTAAAGATACTGCTGGTGAGGACCCAGAAAGAACTGAATGGAACTCAGAGGAACATGCATTTGGAAACTAGAAGAAAGGAAATCTTTGTCTTGTAGAGACAGAACACTTAGCAAAATTATATCCTGCAGTTATATAGGAGAAAGGAAAATTCAAAAGTGATGAACTTGAATACTTAGGAGATTCCAAGCCAAGGGCTGAAGGTGTTCCCTGTTTTCTTCTTGCTGCTTATAGTAAAATATAAGGGGAGATAAATTGAGGAAAGAACTGCTAAGGAGTCAGGACTTGCTGATTTGGGAAATTCTCGGCCTATCCAGATGGAAAGAGATGCTAAAAGTAAGAGATTGCTTCTGAAATCATGGCATTAAGAACAGGCTCAGGCTGGGCATGTAACCATACAACTCTTTGCTGAAACCCTGGAAAGATCAAAAGGTCAGAGTATTCAGCCACACAAAAGATCCTTCCAAGTGATTAAGCGTGTTCCTAACAGATTTTCTCAGTCAATCAAGAGGGCCTTGAGATAGTTTAAGAGCACTGCCCCTCAGCCAAAACACAGAGATCTTTAAAAGATTTGTGGATTTGGCTCTTGTCTGATGGGAGTGAATTCCAAACAAGATCCATAGGTTTTTGAGAATTTTATATCAGCAGACATAATACCAGTGTGGACTGAACGTGAGAGAGTATAAAGTGAAAAAAAAAGGCTGTCAAGTCCCCCAAATTCTACTGACAGGAGGAGGCTGATAAAATAATTCAGCTGTAAACACATGCTACCTTTTATAGAAAAGGATGATTCAAACTATTAGGTATAAAATAAGCTACAAGGATCTATTGTACAACATGGGGAATATAGCCAATATTTTATAACTATAAATGTAACCTTTAAAAATTGTGAATCACTGTGTTGTACACCCGTAACATATAATATTACTGTACATCAACTATACTTCAACTTTTTTAAAAAAGAAAGAAAAGAATGAATCAAAAGATGAAAACAAAAGCCTAGAGAGCAGAATCAGAGCTCAGAGGATGGAGCCAAGAACCCAAAGTGCAGAGCTCGGAACCACCCATTATTGCCAGGCCTTGAAGCTTTAATCAAAGAACTCTGCCTGGAGTTTACCTGGCTGGATTTTTTAACTGCTTTGGACAAGGAAAATTGTTATTTTTTTCCATCCTCCCCTATTTTTCAACTGGAATAGCTATAACTCTTATGCTATGCCCATCCAACTACTGTGGGAATGTTGGAGGCAGTTGAAGGGAATTTTGCCCAGGAGCTGTACTTAATGGATTACACCAGAGCCTGTTCTAACCTGATTTAGATTTAGATGATGAGATTTGGGACTTTTAAGCCAGTAGAATTTATATGATGGAATGATACTATTTCGAACCTTAGGATAGGTTGAATGTATTTCACTTGTGGGACAGGCATGGATCTTTGTGGGCCAGAGGTTGGGTCATATTAGGCAAAATTCTAAGAATGACTCCCAGTGACTTGTATAACCTCCACTTTGAGTTTGGTGGGAACCTGTGACATGATGAACTATCACTCCCATGATTATGTTACACTATATGACAAAAGGGAGATTATCCAGGTGGGTCCAATCTAATCACAAAAGCCCTTTAAAAACAGAGAATTGTCTCTAGATGGCAGCACAAGGCAAAATCAGAGAGAGTCAAAGGGTAAGAAGCACTCAATGTGCTACTGTGACCTTGAAGATGGAGGGAATCATGGGCAAGGACCAGAGAGCAGCCTCAAGCAGTTGATTTGACTCCTAGCCAACAGCCAGCAAAGAAACAGAACTGAATTCTGCTATCAAACTGAACGACCTTGAAAATGGATCCTTCCCAGGAGTTCCCTGGTGGTCTAGTAGTTAGGATTCAGTGCTTTCACTGCAAACCACACGGAGTGGCCAAAAGTTAAAAAAAAAAAAAAAGAAAGAAAGAAAGAAAATGGATTTTCCTCTACAGCTTCCAGATAAGAGCTGAGCCCGGCCAACACCTTGTTTTTGGCCTTCTGAGATCCTGAGCAGTGAACCCAGCTGAGACTGCTCAGACTTCTGAACTACAAAACTATAAGCTAATAATAGGTGTTGTTTCAAGCCATTATGATTGTGGTAATTTGTTATGGCAGCAATAGAAAACTAGTACATGAAGAGGTAATACGTGGTATGTCCATACAACTGAATACAACTCAGTAATAAAAAGGAATGAATTATCGATACACACAAAAAAATGGAAGAATCTCAAAATAATGATGCTGAGTGAAGGAAGCTAGGTAAAAATAAATAAGAGTACCTGCTGTATGATTTCATCTATGTACAATTCTAGAAAATGCACACAACTCTATGATGCAGAAAACAGATCAGTGATTGCCTGGGGATAGGATGGGGAAGGGTGGTTAAGGAAGGTGGATTATAAGGGGCCATGAGAAAATCTTAGGAGATGATGACTGTGTTTATCTTGTTTCTGATGGTGGATTCACAAGTGTACACATAAGTCAAAGCTCATAAAACTGTATGTTATAAAATGTGCAATTTATATCATTATACCTCAATACAGCTGTAAAAATGTTAAAAGTAAGCCTCCTAGACAACTGTAGAAAAGATTCCCAAATAACATTTTCATTCAAGAGGTAGAAAATGCAGAGAAGCATATTTTTTTAATCCTGTTAATTTAGCCTCCAGTTAAAAAATAAATTGTGTGCACTATCTTCTATATTTCTATAAAAAGAATTTTTAAAGCTTACAATCTACAAAGAACAAAATGCTTCCTTTGTAACTCTTCTGAACTTGCACATTTTAGCTGCCTACTGTCTAGTAACATCATTACAGCCACTACCTAGAGTTAGAAAATAAACCAAAATTTAACCAGCATGTGGTTCCTGTTCTCCATTTCTCACATTGCTCAGTGATCTCGAAGTGATGTGCTTCTCTAAACTTCTGCATCACTTTCCATCTGTTCCCCAGCTTAGTGTTTACTGTATACTGTGGTTTATTAAGCTCTCATGGTTTCTTGCAGGAGTCTTGTCTATTCCATTGAATTCAAAGATACCTGAAGGCCAAGAGTCCATTCATTCATTCATCAAATATTGGCAGTTCTAGATATGCTGATAAGAGAAACATAAATTAAAAATTGTCCTGGGCTTCCCTGGTGGCGCAGTGGTTGAGAGTCCGCCTGCCGATACAGGGAACACGGGTTCGTGCCCCGGTCCGGGAAGATCCCACATGCCGTGGAGCGGCTGGGCACATGAGCCATGGCCGCTGAGCCTGCGCGTCCAGAGCCTGGCTCCACAACGGGAGAGGCCACAACAGTAAGAGGCCCACATACCGAAAAAAAAAAAAAAAAAAAATTTTCCTACCCCCCATAATCTCCTGAGATGAAAAATCTATTTTTTAAAAAAAAAAAAAAAAAAGGGAGCCACCTACAGAATAAACCACTTTCTGATTTCCTGATAAATGTGAGGAAAAACCTAGCTAGATAATCCATGTATGTGAAAAGTGGCTCTAAAAGAAAGAATAAAGGCTTTCCTTTAGGAGACAGAAAAAGGTGGATCACAAAATAAGAGGTGCTAAAATAAATAAATAAATAAAATAAGAGGTGCTGCCAGGAAGACTGTGAATAAAGAGAAATAAGCATATATATTGAATACCTTTTAGGTACCAGGCCCTACGCTAGGCACTTCACATATGTTATTTCACCTCATCCTCATAATAATCCTACAAGGTCCAAAGATTAGGCCTCTTAACCTCAAAAAAGGAAACAAAACAGGAAAACATAGTTTATATAATTATTCAAATTCACTCAGAAGCCTAATATTACGACTCAATATATAGATCCAGCTGATCCCAAAGCCTAGTTTTTTTCCTGACAGAGGAAGGTCCATGAGCAAAAGCAGAGTCCTAAATTCAGGTAATAGCAAATATCCAGTAAGACTAACATTTAAAGCATATATGGGAATGTTGGGAGAAGCAGCTAAAAATCAAGCTAAGTACCATATGTTTTTCCTTAAAGATATTGACCAAAAATGATTTTAACACTGCAAATGACCATTCATTTGCCTTAGTCATCCAAAGTTATCCCATTGTTATGTCACAGTTATCTGATAATTAGTACAAAGTCTAATCAGAAAAAGTTGACGAAAAAAAATTTTTCTCATGGTCTCCACTCCTAGAGATCAATTTGTTTTTATATAGTCCCAAGAATTTGGACTGATACTGAAAAAGTCCAACAAGTTCACTCAAGTTCACAGAAGCCCTAGAAAACCTAGGTTAACTCCTAGGAATATTTAGAGGAAAATATTTAATGTAATTATCATGGTATTCTGGTATTGACTTGCTTTCAAGCTGGAGCAGACTGGTCAATAGAGCCATGAATTTGGACTTCCCTGGTGGCACAGTGGCTAGGAATCTGCCTGCCAATGCAGGGGACACGGGTTCGAGCCCTGGTCCAGGAAGATCCCACATGCCACAGAGCAACTAAGCCCGTGAGGCACAACTACTAAGCCTGCGCTCTAGAGCCCCCAAGCCACAACTACCTAGCCCGTGTGCCACAACGACTGAAGCCCACATGCCTAGAGCCTATGCTCCGCAACAAAGAGAAGCCACCACAATGAGAAGCCCGCGCACCGCAACGAAGAGCAGTCCCCGCTCGTGGCAACTAGAGAGAAAACCCGCGTGCAGAAACAAGACCCAACGCAGCCAAAAGTCAATAAAGTTTTAAAAAATAGAGCCATGAATTTAATTAAGACCCTCAGTGGAGTTTTGGGTTGTCTATACCCTGATAGCAGATAACCATGGTGCATTAAATAATTTGCACCTGTACTTATGTTACTTAATCTAACAATTTGAACCACCACCTTCAAGTCCAAGTCTGTATCTTGCAGAAGGGCTTCCTTAAAAATGTAAATTTAAAATGGCTAATCTGATTGAGGTAAATACAATTGCATGGTAAATGTGCTAACAGCTTATGTCCAAGGGTTTAGCAGGCTATCTGATTCTGAGTTGCACTCAGGATATCAGTTCAACTAATGTCACTAAAATCTCTAACAAAAAATACTGTGTTAATAATCCAAGACTGATGACATCACAGACTGAGAAAGGCATGTTTGGATGACTACATATGAACCACTCTAAATTTGCTTCAGGCCAAACAGTGGATCCTCTGATTAGCAGCTGATGAGCCAATTAAGATCTCAGGTTCATTAGCAAACATGGTACAACATAAAGTGTCTTAATTTAGGAAACAGAATAGAATTCAAGTCTTGGTTCACTTATTAGCCATGTCAGTTCACCTCTATGCACGTGTTCTCTCATTATAACTACAACTTCGTAAGACTGCTTTGAGAATAAAGTGATATAATTGAAGTAAAAGAACTCTGGTAACCAGAAAACCATGCCAACAATGCTGTGGTGCTTCCCAGCATGTGGTAAGCCAACGGTACATGATATGTCAAATGAGGTAAATTGAGCAGCATCTTCAAGGAAGGGAAAGCCATTGAAGGTGATTATAATCCTCCTCTGAAACACAATCAGTACAAAATCCAAGTCTCACTGAAGCTGAAAACACAAATTCGCTAAATATATGTCTCTAGAGTACCAAGCCTGAAAAGGTAAGATTTGGGGGCCTACAGTTTTCTGGTAAGAGTGAGTTTGAGCCATAGAATTTGGATAACTAGAACAGGACAAGGTAGATAGAGCCTACAGCGAGGATAGAGCAAAGGCAGCAACTAAAGCAAGGTTCAAAGTTAAGCCTCTGATATTCACATACTCAAAGAATGAACAAACTTCAAAAATAACAATTTTATTTGGCAAAATCAGTAAATAAATTGGCAAACTTGACAGATAATCATTTCAATGTAACATTTTACTTAGTAGATAAATATTTGTAGAAAATCTATAAACTCTTTTCTCAAAACTCTAAGTGAAAGGCCAAACACAATAGATTACATATTCTATGATTCCATTTATATGAAATTCTAAGAAAGCAAAACTAATGCTACAAAACAAATCATTTGCCAAGGGCCAAGGGTGGGAGGATGGGATAGACTGCAAAAGGACATATCAATTTTGGGGGATGAAGGAAATGTTCTATATCATAATTATGGTGGTAGATATATATGTATGCTTTCAAAACTCATTGAATTCGACACTGATAATTGGAGAATTTTATTATGTGAAAAGTATACCTCAAAAAAATTTTAAAGCTTATATATAATAAATCAGCATGCTTTTCAAAGAACCATTTCAGTAAAAATATTTTACTTAGTAAACAAATATTTATTTGTAGAAAATCTGGAAATAATATTTAAAATTTTTTTCACAATCATGAGCAGTAGTTACTTTCTTTTAATTTTTATTTTCTAATTTAATTTTTATTTTATATTGGGGTATAGTTGATTTACAATGTTGTATTAGTTTCAGGTGTATAGCAAAGTGGTTCAGTTATATATGTACATATATCCATTCTTTTTCAGATTCTTTTTGCATATAGATTATTACAGAACACTGAGTATAGTCCCCTGTGCTAGAGAGTAGGTCTTTGTTGATTATCTATTTTATATAGTGTGTATCTCTTAATCCCAAATTCCTAATTTATCCCTCCCCCCACCTTTCTCCTTTGGTAACCATAAATTTGTTTTTGAAAACAATGAGTCTTTCTGTTTTGTATATAAGTTCATTTGTATCATCTTTTTAGAGTCCACATATAAGTGATATCATTCTCTTTCTCTGTCCAATTTACTTCACTTAGTATGATAATCTCTAGGTCCATCCATGTTGCTGCAAATGGCATTATCTCATTCTTTTTTATGGCTGAGGAACATTGCACTGTATATACTTACCACATCTTCTTTATCCATTCCTCTGTCAATGGACATTTAGGCTGCTTCCATGTCTTGGCTATTGTAAACAGTGCTGCAATGAACACTGGGGTGCATGTATCTTTTTGAATTATGGTTTTCTCCAGATATATGCCCAGGAGTGGGATTGCTAGATCATATGGTAGTTCTATTAATTTTTTTAGTTTTTTAAGGAAACTTCCACACTGTCCTCCATAGTGGTTGTACCAATTTACATTCCCACCAACAGCATAGGAGGGTTCCCCTTTCTCCACACCCTCTCCAGCATTTATTGTTTGTAGACTTTTTGATGATGGCCATTCTGACCAGTGTGAGGTGATACCTCATTGTAGCTTTTATTTGCGTTTCTCTAATAATTAGCAAAGTTGGGCATCTTTTCATGTTTTTTTGGCCGTCTGTATGTCTTCTTTGGAGAAATGTCTATTTAGATCTTCTGCCAATTTTTTGATTGGGTTGTTTTTGTTTTTTTGATATTGAGCTGCATGAGCTATTTGTATATTCTGGAGATTAATCCCTTGTCGGTCACTTCGTTTGCAAATATATTCTCCCTTTCTGTGGGTTGTCTTTTCATTTCGTTTATGATTTCCTTTGCTGTGAAAAAGCTTTTAAGTTTAATTAGGCCCCATTTGTGTATTTTTGTTTTTATTTTCATTACTCTAGGAGGTGGATACAAAAAGATATTTCTATAATTTATGTCAGAGTGTTCCACCTATGTTTTCCTCTAAGAGTTTTATAGTATCTAGTCTTACATTTAGGCCTTTAATCCATTTTATTTTTGTGTATAGTGTTAGAGAATGTTCTAATTTCATTCTTTTACATGTAGCTGTTTTCCCAGCACCAGTTATTGAAGAGACTGTCTTTTCTCCATCGTATATTCTTTCCATCTTCATCATAGATCAATTGACCATAGGTGCATGGGTTTATTTCTAGGCATTCTATCTTGTTCCATTAATCTATATTTCTGTTTTTGTGCCAGCACCATACTGTTTTGATTACTGCAGCTTTGTAGTATAGTTTGAAGTCAGGGAGCCTGGTTCCTCCAGCCCCATTTTTCTTTCTCAGCATTACTTTGGCTATTAGGGGTCTTTTGTGTTTCCATACAAATTTTAAAATTTTTGTTCTAGTTCCATGAAAAATTCCATTGGTAATTTGATAAGGATTGCAATGAATCTGTAGTTGCCTTGGGTAGTATAGCCATTTTGACAACACTGATTTTTCCAATCCAAGAACACAGTATATCTTTCCATCTGTTTGTATCATATTCCATTTCTTTCATCAGCATCTTACAATTTTCAGAGTACAGGCCTTTTGTCTCCTAGGTATTTTATTATTTTGATGCAATGGCAAATGGGATTGTTTCCTTAATTTCTCTTTCCAATCTTTCATTGTTAGTGTATAGAGATGCAACAGATTTCTGTGTATTAATTTTGTATCCTGCAACCTTACCAAATTCATTGAGGAACTCTAGTAGTTTTCTGGTAGCATCTTTAGGATTTTCTGTAAACAGTGACAGTTTCACTTCTTTTCCAATCTGGATTTCTTTGGTTTTTTGGGTTTTTTTCTTCTCTAATTGCCATGGCTAGAACTTCCAAAACTATGTTGAATACAAGTGGTGACAGTGAACATCCTTGTCTTGTTCCTGATCTTAGAGGAAATTCTGTCAGCCTGATCTCACTGATCTTAGAGGAAATGCGGCCAGCTTATCACCACTAAGGATGATGTTAGCTGTGGGTTTGTCATATATGGCCTGTATTATGTTGAGGTAGGTTCCCTCTATGCCCATTTTCTGGAGAGTTTTTATCATAAATGGGTGTTGAATTTTGTTGAAAGCTTTTTCTGCATCTATTGTGAGATGATCGCATGGTTTTTATTCTGCAGTTTGTTGATGTGGTGTACCACACTAATTGATTTGAGGATATTGAAAAATCCTTGCATCCCTAGGATAAATCCCACTTGACCATGGTGTATGAACCCTTTAACGTATTGTTGGATTAGGTATGCCAGTATTTTGTTGAGGATTTTTGTATTTATGTTCATCAATGATGTTGACCTGTAATTTTCTCTTTTTTTGTAGTATCTTTGTCTTGTTTTGGTATCAGGGTGATGGTGGCCTCACAGAATGAGTTTGGGAGTTTTCCTGCCTCTGTAATTTTTTGGAATAGTTTCAGAAGGATAAGTGTTAACTCTTTTCTAAGTGTTTGACAGAATTCACCTGTGATAGATAGAATTCATCTGGTCCTGCACTTTTGTCGGAAGTTTTTTAATCACAGTTTCAATTTCAGTACTTGTGATTGGTCTGTTCATATTGGTCTGTGATTGGTCTGTTCTTCATGGTTTAGTCTTGAAAGATTGTACCTTTCTAAGAATTTGGGCATTTCTTCCAGGTTGTCCATTTCATTGGCATATAGTTGCTTGTAGTACTCTCTTATGATTCCTTTGTATTTCTGTGGTGTCAGTTGTAACTTCTCCTTTTTCACTTCTAATTTTATTGATTTGAGCCCTTTCCCTTTTTTCTTGATGAATCTAAAGGTTTATCAATTTTGTTTATCCTTTCAAAGAACAAGATTTTAGTTTCACTTATCTTTTCTATTGTTTTGTTCATCTCTATTTATTTCTGCTCTGTGATCTTTATGATTTCTTTCCTTCTATTAACTTTGGGTTTTGTTTGTTCTTTTCTCTCTAGTTGCTTTAGGTGTAAGGTTATGTTTAGTTGAGATTTTTCGTTTCCTGAGGTAAGACTGTATTGGCATAAACTTCCCTCTTAGAATTGCTTTTGCTGTATCCCAAAGGTTTTGTATTATCATGTTTTTGTTTTCATTTGTCTCTAAGTATTTTTTTATTTCCTCTTTCTTAGGTGATCCATTGGTTGTTTAGTAACATTGTTCAACCTCCACATGTTTGTGGGGTTTTTCTTTTTCAAATATTTACTTATTTATTTATTTTTGGCTGTGTTGGGTCTTCATTGCTTCATGCAGGCTTTCTCTAGTTGCAGTGAGCAGGGGCTACTCTTCATTGCAGTGCACAGGCTTCTCATTGTGGTGGCTTCTCTTGTTGCGGAGCACTGGCTCTAGGTGATCAGGCTTCAGTAGTTGTGGCACACAGACTCAGTAGTTGTGGCTCATGAGCTCTAGAATGCAGGCTTAGTAGTTGTGGCACATGGGCTTAGTTGCTCCACAGCATGTGGGATCTTCCCGGACCAGGGCTTGAACCCATGTCCTCTGCATTGGCAGGTGGATTCTTAACCACTGCACCACCAGGGAAGTCCCATGTTTGTGTTTTTTACAGTTTTTTCCTTGTAATTGATTTCTAATCTCATAGCAGTGTGGTTGGAAAGGATGCTTAATATGATTTCAATTTTCTTAAATTTACCAAGGTTTGCTTTGTGGCCCAGCATGTGATCTATCCTGGAGAATGTTCCATGTGCACTTGAGAAGAATGTGTATTCTGCTGCTTTTGGATGGAATGTTCTATAAGTATCAATTAAGTCCAAGCAGTGTTTACTTTCTGACATTATTAAGAATTTATTTTTCTTCTAGAAAAACAAGCAAAACTAAAAAGTAATTGAAAAGTGACCCTGAATGAAATTTAAAACCCTCCAAAAAATGTTTCATGAACTCAGTACAATGATGCAGTACTTAGCAGGTCTTTGAATACATTTTCCAGAATGTAGCAGTATACTAGATGTTCTAAATTCAGGTTGTACAGGGGTCAGGAAGACAATATAAGTGAGTGGCATGGGACAAGGGTTACTGTGGTAAACTGGAGAGTACATGGTCCTTCCCAAATAAGCTGCCACCACTGGGTCCCACAGACTGATGCCAGGAAAGAACACAGGCTGCAGTGTAGCCAGAGTTTCTGACGTTTAAAGCAAGGCAGAAATATGGACTTATTATGTGAAATTTCCTGATTTTTTAGAATGATGGCTCCAATTTTTTTTACAACACCATATGGGCCAAACAAAACACACCCATATATAGAATTGTGACTTCAGGTCCATAGTGCATGCTTTCTGAACTTTTTCAGTAACAAAGTCTTGCCATCGTTCTAACTGCTTACCTCTTTATTTGTAGAGCCCAGAATAATGTGAAATACTAGTGCAACTGAAGTAAAATTCATCTCAAAATTATATGACAGCTAGTCACTTCTAATCATTTTGCTGAAAAACCAAGTCCTGTTTACATCTCTAAGCATACTGGTTGGTAATAAAAGGAAAAATCTATTAGAATGAACAGAGAAGGAGTGAGGAAAAACTGAAGAAAAACACAATTTTAAGAACATAGTCAACTTTTAGACTCCAGGGCAACAAAATAATCCACATGTTGAAATTTGAGAACTTCATTGCCCCAACTAGTCCAACCTGGCTGTAAATTTCGCGCAAACAATTCCAAACATTCCCCCTCTGGCTTGATATAGTCTTTTAGAACCTCTGTCCAGAAAAAAAAAGAGAAAATAACACGAACATTATTATTAAGGAAGGAATCAATTTCCTTTAGCAGTGAAGAGTAGAAAAGCAGGGATGTTTCCTTAAAAAAAAAAAAGGCAAGTTAATTTCAAGGATTTCATCACAGGCTTTACTATTTATAGTTAGAAAGTCATTTGAAATAAACACCCTTGAGATTGGGAACAATACCATCAGCACTTTCAATAGTCCTGATTTATCAGTTTTCATTTGTAGATAAGAAATGAGGATTTTAACACCCACATCAGTAACTTTTCAGTCTTCCAATAATGCTGACATAGCTCCTGAGTACTAACTTAATTTATTTTTTAATAAATGTAATCCATGCATGAAAAAAAGTCTATAGGAACAATACAAAGAAAACCCACTTTAAAAACTAAGATAAAACATAAGTCTCTGCAAAAACATACTTTAGTGTAAGAGTTGGAAACACAGAGAAATATTCAGAACATATATCTAACAAATAACTCTACCTCCTCAGCTATAACTTGGTAGTACTGAGAACACTCCTTCACTTCCAAATTACAGATCTTTCTTTACCTAAAATTTCACCATATTATTTCCACAGTTAAGTATTCCTTATTCAATGTATTCATAACTACTGAAAATTATATTTTGTTAGGAAAATGGCATCTCATCTATACCTTGGCTAAACAGCTGTGATCTACACTAACAGAAAAAAAGAGAATACCGTAGAAGCTTTTTTTTAAAGCACATGCTCATTTGAATAACAAATATTTAAATCAATTTAACCTTTATCACATTGCTGGTTAGCTATATTTTTTTGATATATGTATATTCTACGACAGGAACCGAGTATGAAAATAACGATTCAGGGATGAAAAGTCACTGGAACTGGCAAAATATAGTTCTTAATTGCTATATAAGACTAAGCTTGGAAGAAACCCATCAAATTCCCTTTAGCAATGATAAGGATTCCTTAGAAATACTTGATATACGTTAGATGTGAAAGATAATATATTTTAAAATATATATTTCATGTTCTTCAGATGATCTCACAGTAAAATAATTGTTCCTTTGTCTGAAAGCACTGGTCCTGATTATCAAAAATCAAAGAATTTAAAGTATTCATTGTCTATAACTCACCAAACTCAAATCTGGGCTTTGATAGCTTCTAGGTGATGCTTACATGAGACTTCTAGTCCTTTCATAAGTATATAATTAAATGCTATTAAACTTGAGTGAGAAAAATTTCCCCAGAGTCTTAGAACAATAAACTTTTATATCACTTTTCCATTTTTGCCCCATGAATTCAATGCCTTACTGGCCTCAATTCACTTTTAATGTGGTCTAAGGTTATACTGAAGGCAAGGTTTTGTTTTCTTGTTTCTGCTTGTTCAGTTCTTTGGTACAAAGATGTTAGCAACTCTATTTTGGAATTTTAAACTGGAGTCTAAACTGGAATCAGCCAGTCAATAATGTTTACTATTTCTGAGGGACTTCCCTGGTGGTCCTGTGGGTAAGACTCTGTGCTCCCAATGCAGGGAGACCAGGTTTGATCCCTGGTCGGGGAACAAGATCCTGCATGCATGCCGCAACTAAGAAGCCTGCATGCCACAACTAAGACCTGGCACAGCCTAGATAAATAAATAAAAATTTTTTTAATGTTTACTATTTCTGAGCACCCATTATAAGTGCTATGGGACTTAACAAAAGAAATAGATATCCATGTCTTCTAAGAGTTCACTAGCTAATAGAAAAAGATGGCCAGGTACTTGGAGTGGAAAAATACATGAAACCTAAACCCATTTATCACCTTCTACTTTATCAATGGAACACATTTCTGCATGGCTTTTTTCCTTTCTAGCTGAGAAACACAGAAAATCAAGGAGTAATGTTTTTGTACTGTTAACCACATATGTTTAATTTCAAAACAAAGCAAAAGAAATAGAGGCAAAGTAACGGGAATATTTTATTCTTACTAATTTTAAATATCAATTTAAAAGAAAATGCAAGATCTTAAAACTTCTCATCACAGGAAAAAAATTTTGTAACCATGTATAGGCTTATTGTGATCAGTGAATATGTATATATATCTTGAATCACTATGTTGTACACCTGAAACTAATACAATGTTATATGTCAATTATCTCAATTTTAAAAAAGCAAATTCAAATGTATAAATTTAAATGTGAGTATGACAATATATATAAATAATTACATAACATCTGGCATTAGTAAAACATACTTGTAACCAATGGAGAGGAAGTAATTCATACATAGCCCGTCATTCCCCTTCTGCTTGGGAGCAAAGGGCATGGCTGGGGGAAAAGCAGCTCAAATGTCAGTGCATAAAATCTCATCAAACTACGTTTATCTGTTCAGATACAAATTGTTGCGAGTAAAGTAGTAAAAAGGAGTAGAAATTCCTCTAAGGTACAATATGAAAAACAAAATTTTCATTCAAATACTTTTATTTCATGATTTTCCTACCTTAAATCTTTAAACTTAAAATATTATACATTTATGTTAGGTTATAAGCCATAGCTATTGTTGGCTTATGTTTCAGTCTATAGGAAGAAATTTCAAAACTTAAAAAGAGTAAATGTCTCATTTTGAAACAGAATATGCTTCCAATTTGGTGTTTTTTACATTTTGCAGTAGAAATAACAAATTAAAACATGTTAAAAGAAAAAAAATTGGTGTTTCTAAAAGCAAAAGAGAGAACATTTCATTTTGTGAATTGGCATAAAGCAGTTTAAGAACATTTGCATGTAAAAGTTCTAAGCATTATATAGAGAACATGTATTATCCCAAATCCTAGGGTTATGATTCAGAGTAAAATACTATTTTATTTATTTTTATTTATTTTTAACATCTTTATTGGAGTATAATTGCTTTACAATGTTGTGTTAGTTTCTGCTGTATCACAAAGTGAATTAGCTACATATATACATATATCCCAATATCCCCTCCCTCTTGCACCTCCCTCCCACCCTCCCTATCCCACCCCTCTAGGTGGACACAAAGCACTGAGCTGATCTCTCTGTGCTATGCAGCTGCTTCCCACTAGCTATCTATTTTACATTTGGTAGTGTATATATGTCCATGCCACTCTCTCACTTCAGAGTAAAATATACTGCAGAAATCTGCAAGTTGCTTTCTGATGGCTTTGTGTGGCTCTGTATCCAAAATACAGGCACTTGCTATCCAGTAACATGAACTCAAAAATAAAGGATTATAAATACTTCTTGTCTACCAGTACTTAACCAAAACATAAGAATAACATATATTGAGTCACACAAGATTCCCCCCCCCCAAAATCTAACTTTTCTTTTTAAATATTCTCAATGCTAAAAATGTGTTTGTGCTGCGCTCTACTGGGAACACAGCAGAACTGCACTTCATAACTACAGGCCGTAATATGTACTAATTTTTATTAGTATTAATAAAAGACTAATTTTACTCACTATTTTATAAAACCTTATATTTTGTTTCTTTTTTGTTTGTTTGTTTTGCGGTACGCGGGCCTCTCTGTTGTGGCCTCTCCCGTTTCAGAGCACAGGCTCCGGACGCACAGGCTCAGGGGCCATGGCTCACGGGCCCAGCCGCTCCGCGGCATGTGGGATCCTCCCGGACCGGGGCACGAACCCGCACCCCCTGCACCGGCAGGCGGACTCTCAACCACTGCGCCACCAGGGAAGCCCTAAAACCTTATAGCTTAAGACTACTCTTTAAACATAATCTATGTAAAATGAATTAAGAAATAGTTTAACTATCATTTGGGAATGAAAGGTTTTTTGGGTCTGGCGCTTGGATTTTTAAAAGTAAAAAAATAAGCCCTAAGACAAACCCTAAATTAAGCTTTGGTACTCACCAAATGATAAAGAAAATTCAAATGAGAAGAATACAAATTAGATTTCCTCCAATGAGTATAACTGGTGGCAAACATAATTTTTTTCTCAAAGAACAGTACAGCTACACTTGTCATTTAAGTCAAATGTTTACTGCATTAAAGAATCTATAACAGTCCAAAGTTTACAGGCAATTATTCACTAAGAATCCCTCTAAGTCAAAGAATGGATCAACAGGTAGACATCTGAACATTTCTCAAATGAATTAACACTAAAGACTCTCAGTATAAACAATTTAAGATAATAGAAATCTTAAATGCTACCAATAAGCATTCTCTTGGGAATTTGAATTCACCTTTCTATGTATCCTAGCTCATGAACTATCCCATATTCTGCAAAATCAGGTGATAAGCTGATAGCCTATAGTCTTCCTGAGTGGCAGCTTGAAAGTTTTGATTTAAGCCAGGACCACCAAATTAATAAAATATATATTTCTAAAGAAAAAATTTTAACAGTAAACTTTGAATGTCAAATTCAGTATCTCTCATATTCCTATTCCTATTACATTCCTATTTTTTTATTCTTTCACTTGAAAAATTTAGCATTTACTGATCTTCTACTATATGCTACAGAATTTCAAATATAAACAATCCTCACAACTCTGAAAGATTAAATATCATTATTCCCCCTTCAAATGTCGACTTTCAGGTGGAAAATTATTAGAGTAACTTGCTCAAGTAGCAGAACCAGGATTCAAACTCATGTTAGTCAATCTGAAAAGCTAAAGCTTTCCACTATTCCTTGCTGCTTAGCTTCATTAAATGATAGACATTATACTAAAGCATTAAGACTAGTAAGAATTGCAGGCTGCAGCAATTACCTTTCCAATGGTTCAGAAAAGCAACACCAACTCAACATAAAACTGAGAGTGTCTACCAACTATCAAGGGAATTCTTGATAGTTGACCATCTCGCTGACTGCTTTCTGCGCTCTTGGCTTTAGAGCCAGCAAGGGATAGAACCCTGAGAGTACAATAAAGCACCTAGCAGAACTAGTCCGCATATGCACCATCAGTCTTCATTCTGCTGAGGGCAGTGATGGGATAACAACCCAGTTAGTAAGGAGAAGCTAAAAAGTGGCGAAGAGGAAAGGCTGAGGTAATGTAGGACTAATCTGCATGGGTGCACTGGGTGGTCACGCTGCTCCGTCTCCACTTCAACAGTGTTTTAACATAACAGACCCTTTTTCCAACCACCAACCACCCTCCAGACCCTTTTCCAGTTGCGACCTCCGGGACCAAACAACACCACTTTTGCGGTCAGCTCCTTAGTGCCACCCACGATGACCTCCCAGATTGGTGAGAATTATTCCACCCAAGTGGAGGGTGCGGTCACCCGCCTGGTGGACCTGCATCCGCGGGCCTGCTACACCTACCTCTCTCAGGGCTTCTGCTCCGAGCGCCACAACGCGGCTCTGGAGGGCCAGGGCCCTGCCTCCTTCAGCGGGTTGGCCCAGCACCTCTCCAAGATGCAAAACCAGTGTGGCAGCAGCGCCCTCTTCCGGGACATGCCGAAGCCGCCCCAAGATGAGCGGGGCAAAGCCCTGGACGCCACAGAAGCTGCCATGGGCTCGGAGAAGAACCTGAACCAGGCCCTTTTAGGTTTGCATGCCCTGGGTTCTTCCCACACAGACCATCTCTGTGCCTTCCTGGGGAGCCACCTCCTGGATAAGGAGGTGAGACTCAAGAAGATGGATGACCACCTGACCAACCTCCGCAGGCTGGCCAGCCCCCAGCCAGGGCTAGGCAAGTACTTATGACCAGTAGCCTTCGAGCCCAGCGGCCCTTGAGGGCCCGATTCCACCTCCTGGTCTCAGGGCCTCTGCCTGAGCCTCTCCCTGCTGCCACTAGGCAGCTATGTAACCGCCTGGAGCCCTCTCCCAAGCTACGGACCAATTGGAAACAATAAAGCTTTCTGTAGCAAAAAAATATCTATTCTCTATTCCATAAATTCTGCTATATGATTTTAGAATATTAATTAAAATAACATATATCTGATTTAATTTCCAAATTTCTAGACTATTCAAATACTATCAATACATTCAACCCTTTTGTCAATTTCACATAAGTCATAACTATTTTATAAAAACATACCAGCAAGAGGTGGCTTATGTGAGTGAAGCGTACAGGGCACACTGACAATTAACTTGTGATCTGGAATGGGGAGCTCTTTTACACCTGCATTCCTATTAAAACAGAACAAAAACGTAAATTATATTTTAGAGGACAATTTTTTACATATAAGCCACAGTTGCCTTGATTTTTTTTCAACTTTCCAATAGTATCTGAATTTATAATAAATTTAAGAATAGAAATAATGGAAATCAACAACCTAAGTATTAAGAAATTTCAGATAGTTTCCTTTTCTGCAATAATGACTCTTACACATTAGATAAAGCAAAAGATAATATAAAATTTCATTCACACTTATCTCGGCCATTTTCAGATTTTCAAAAATGTAAAAATTAACAAAAACTAATGATCACTGTATTAATAACTTTTAAAAGCCTTAAAATCAATACATTTATACAATTTTGAAAAATCACCTTTCCTACCTTAATGGTAAAGCAGCTTTTTCTCGAACTCTTCCCAGTATAAGACCTTCGTAAGGCTTTTTGTGTGGAGAATCTAATGGGAACACAAACTCTCCTGAACTGGTGATCTGATAAAAAGGAGTCAAAAACAAAAACAACCCATACGTCTGTAAATATCCAGGAAAAGGACTGGGTTTTTTTTCCTACCACTATACAATTTTCACCAAAGAAAAAGAAGTATTAAACCTCAAGGCTACCGCAGTCCAATAAAAATATAATGTGGGCCACAAGTTTAAGCCACACATGTAATTTAGATTTTCTAGTACCAACATTTAAAAAAGCAAAAAGACTGAGGCAAAATTAATTTTAATTGTATTTTAAGTTTTAAATAATTTTTAATTATTTTTAATTTAACCTAACATATCTAAAATATTACCATTTCAATATGTAATCAATTCAAAAAATTATGAGGTATGTTATATTCTTTCTTTCATACTAAGTCTTTTAAATCCAAAACACTTATATTTTACATTTAGCACCACGTCTCAATTTGGACTAGCCACATTTCAAGTGCTGAAGAGCTACATACTGCTAGTGACTACCATAATGGACAAGGCAGCTATGAAGGACTAAAAAATTTTAAGTATCATTTTATCATCTTGCACACAAAAACCTCTATTTTTCATTAAAATTTATTATTGGAAACCATGCCATCATTAATTCATTTATTTGTTCAAATAACATTTACCTATTACTGGCAATGTGACTAAGTCAATTACAATAAAGTATTTTCCTTTACTTATAGGAAACAATGGCATTAAATACTGTCAGAGCTAAAATTAATAATGAAAGAAGCTCAGGGATTGATGAGATAGACAATACGTGGTCCAATTTCTTGGCATTATAAATCCAGAAATTCAATCTTATCATTTCATCCTGGAGTGATCAGACTCCCAAAGACTCACTTTAGCTAATCAAACTCAAAACACAATTTATAATAATAATATCAAATCATTAATTAAGCATGGAAGAAAATATTTTCACTATCAGAATATTCATATCTATTCTCTGTGGAACCCTTTACCCTATATCGAGGTATCTAAAAAACCAAGTCCTTTTATCACCTCTAGGGCCCACGAGAAACAGCATCTATTCCACACAGCACTGTATAAACACTGGCAAATTCTTATTCTTTGGATATCCTTTATACTCAATGCAGATTACTCCTTCTGATATAACAATATGTTCAATTACCTAATAAGTATTTCATAAAACATATTTTTGTTTTAAGCTATAGTCATATCATACCATCTCATAGAACTGATTACTACCAGAAATGAACAGTCTTAGTTTTCATGTATTAGCATTTTACTGGTTTTGATTTCAGAAGGTAACCTTTTCGTGACTTTGGCCTCAGTCTCTGATTATAAAAGAACTGCCATAATAGACAGAGTGGAATGGAGTTTTATATTCCTGTTATGGTCCTACAGCAAATCAACCAAAGCTAAGCCCAAAGCACAACTGTAAAAGCAAAGACACAACTTAAGTGTTTGTTTGCCAAGTCTCACAAAATAGGTGCAAATAAATAATGTACACAGCTTTTAGAAGATATTCCAGTACACTACAAAGTACACAAAGCACATAAAAATAGAACCTGTGTCTAAAATGAATATACAGTTATATAAATATTATATAAATGTTAAAACATTCAACCCATAATAACCTGGTTTACCTTTTTAAAATTTAGGAGGGGTTTTCTGGAATTCACCTGGTAGACAATGTATCTTTAAAAGGATGTCCAATGAACTCTGAACTGATGCCTTATATTTTTGTATTTTTTGGTATTTTTATACCAAGCAAAGATATTAAAGATCATTCAACCAATCCAAGAGTTGGAATCATTTCTTTCAAAAACAGGCACTGAGGAACTAAGTTAAGGTTTAAAGTATAAAAGGTCCTTGCTTCTAGCATTTTCCCAACTCTTCCACAGTAGATTTCTTTGCTATCTCCCTCTCATCCCCAGAAACATAAGAAAAAAAGAAAGAAGGAAGGAAGGAAGGAAGGAAGAGAGGGAGGGAGGGAGGGAGGGAGGGAGGGAGGGAGGGAGGAAGGAAGGGAGGAAGGGAGGAAGGAGAAGAAAAAAGAAAGACAGAAGTCACAAAGGGCAGCTGAAATTTTGGATGAGTAAAGAGGAAGAAGATGAACAGTAAGACAATTTCTATGTTTAGTGATGGACAAATTCCCCAAAGTTTTTGTTTGTTGTTTCTTAAACTACAGACATCAGAGCTTTTTAAAATGTCATCCTGATATCTCTGAGTGATTTCTGAAGGCCAGCAGTTTGGGATTCTACTACAAAAATATACAGAACAAATAGGTAAAAAGTCTTGAGAATAAGAAGACAAAGGTATTTAGTAGCAAAGTAAACATCTTAATTAGATCATGTTGAAGGAGTAGAGCGGTGACATGTTAAGCATTAAAAAGTAGATGCTACCTTTATGTGACTTGTATGTCACACCTTATTAACAAATAAAGTTAACAAATACATTAACTTCTAAACTTACTTTTACCCAGTGCCATTCAGCAACTATCTCCACAGACCAAGAAGGGTAAAGCTCTTCCTTAACAAAACGTAGGTGCTTCTGTCTATTCGTCACCCAAGTAACAACAAGACAGTTTGGAGCAGCCAGCTTAGGGATAGGTATCTGCTTTATTTGCAGTGGTGATAAATAACTATATCTAAAAATAAACAGAAAAAAATATTAGCAAAATTTGCTGCGAAAAAGAAAAATAAGCAGGGAGAAGACCTGTATAACATTGACTCCACAAACACAAAGCTCCTATATTTATTTGTGCAACTAAATATGAAGCCACACTGACACCCAGTGGACACATTATTACACGCAAGTCAGAAATAATATTTTTAGTTTTTACTAATTTAAAATGATGAAGCCATATTTCTTTATCATTTCTAAATGTATTACATTTCAGTAATTTTACTAATATTTTCTATATGCTTTTCTAACATTCAAAATTAAGCAAATATTATGGTTTGATAATCTGTACATTACAAAGGGACCCCATTAACAGTCTTGAAACTACTATCTCAATATCTCACGAACATCTTCAGTCTATCATCTTGTTTCTTTCATCCTTCCCAATCAGTTCTACTGGGCTCTCTGAAACTCTCATGCTTTCATTACAAAAAAAAATTCTACAGTCTTGCACCTCCTGGTCGTTAGTAGTATGAAGTCTAGTTTCTCTTGCTAAAACACTACTTGCTCTACAATACCCCATCAAACCAATGTGGCCCTTTCTCCAGCACCCAACACACACAACAGAAAGAGGAGAGGTCAGTATTCTCCTAGCTCCCCTACTGCCAGTTCCAGGCTATCAGCCATCTACCTTTGTGTAAAATCCCCTTCTCTTTGAGAAGTACGCTATCTAGCCTCCAATGTTCCTTATCGAACCTATTACATCCTCACTCTCCATATTCAATGAGGATTTAAGTTCTGAGATCCTTCTACCTCACCAACATAAATCTTGCCAGTATCCTGGGCAATTTCAAAGCACAGGCTAAATAATGTACACACTCACCTATTCTTCCCCTAAATAAATACAATTGCATTCACCCCACTTCAATAATCCCGAGTGGCCAAAACCTGGACGTTGGCATCACTCAAACTTGCTCCATTTCTGAAACCATATACACTGATCTCTGGCCATTACTTTTTTTTTTTTTTTTACATCTTTATTGGAGTATAATTGCTTTACAATGTTGTGTTAGTTTCTGCTGTACAACAAAGTGAATCAGCTATAAGCATACATATATCACCATATCCCCTCCCTCTTGAGCCTCCCTCCCATCCTCCGTATCCCACCCCTCTAGGTCGTCACAAAGCATCAAGCTGATCTCCCTGTGCTACGTGGCTGCTTCCCACTAGCTATCTATTTTACATTTGGTAGTGTATGTGTATGTCAATGCTACTCTCTCACTTCGTCCCAGCTTCCCCTTCCCCCCACCGTGTCCTCAAGTCCATTCTCTATGCTGTGTCTTTATTCCTGCCCTGCCACTAGGTTCACCAGCACCGTTTTTCTAGATTCCATATACATGCATTAGCATACAGTATTTGTTTTTCTCTTTCTGACTTACTTCACTCTGTATGACAGACTCTAGGTCCATCCACCTCATTACAAATAACTCAATTTTGTTCCTTTTTATGACTGAGTAATATTCCATTGTATATATGTACCACATCTTCTTTATCCATTCATCTGTTGATGGACACTTAGGTTGCTTCCATGACCTGGCTATTGTAAATAGTGCTGCAATGAACACTGTGGTACATGTATCTTTTTGAATTAAGGTCTTCTCAGGGTATATGCCCAGCAGTGAGATTGCTGGGTCATATGGCAGTTCTATTTTTAGTTTTTTAAGGAACCTCCATACTGTTCTCCATAGTGGCTGTATAAATTTACATTCCCACCAACAGTGCAGGAGGGTTCCCTTTTCTCCACTCCCTCTCCAGCATTTATTGTTTCTAGATTTTCTGATGATTGGCCATTACTTCTTCTCCGTCACCAATTCTTTGACTTTATCAAAGCATTCAGTCAGTGCCCCATTCCTCCACTTTACTGAGTCTATCAGTTTCTTCCTGCCCACACTTTCTCCTCTTCCTCACATACTACCAACCACCAATCACTCCTCTGCCTTCTCACTACACCCCTAACTCCAATCTCCCCTTTACTCTTTCACCCCATAACTCCTGCAAACCTCCAATCTTAAATTCAATTCAATTTCAACACAATTCAATTCAACTTCTTCATATGGAAAAAATCAGGTGGAGAAAAATGCTAAACTGAAGAATTGGCTCAATTAAGTCCATTCTTAGGTTCTCAAAACTACTCATCAATTCTTTTACTTATACTTGGTCAACTACTACAAACCTTCATCTCTTTTCAAGCCTCGCCCAAACTCACTCTTTGTAGATGAAGTTAACGCATATATCAATTAAAAAAAAAAAAAGCCATCGGACTGCTTCAACTACCTAACCCTCTCCCGCCTGGTTATACGCTTTCACTTACCCATTGCTATACATTTCCTCTTAAAGGATAGCATGGCTTCATATATTTAAAGCTTATCCCTCCAGCTGTGTTCTCTTATTCTCATCTTCTAGTCTATTAGTGATGCTAATTACTCCCCTCCTGTATTTTCAACCTCTCTAGTAGTTCCTTACCATCAGCCTATAAATATGCTTATACTATACACTTTTCCTTTCTTTTCTTTTTTTTCTTTTTTTTTGGTTAGTTTTTCTATATACTATATACTTTTAAAGGAAAGAAGAGGAGAGAAGACTTGGGCAGGGGGAGGGTGGAGAAGGGAGAAAGAAAAGAAGAGAAGAAAAAATAACAGAAAAGAAAAAAGGGAGAAATACCCTCAGTTAGGTCTCCTGTCTACAGCTAAGCTAAGGACTGGCCTAACCAGATAATGCATAGTAATCTCCTTTTCTCAGCAGCCTTAATTCCATTTGCAATTTTAATTCCCCTTTTCCATGTAACCTAACATATTCACAAATTCCAGGGATTAGGACAAGGGCATGGAGGCGGGTGTGGGGGGAGGGGGGACAACAGTATTCTACCTACCACAGATGCTAAAACTGGTAACAAGATATTTACATATATCACAGTATCTCCCTATATGATTTCCTTTTTAATTTTCTAATAAAGGAAAATTAGAAAATTAAAAAGGAAAATTAATTACCTATTTTGATAATTACATTATGATTATATAAGAAAATATTAATATATTTGTTTTCAAGAAATACAGAATAACATATTCCAGAGTAACTTACTTCTTCCTAAATAATTTATTCTCATACAGTTCAGAAAAAAATTATATATACATAGATATCTACACACATGCACAAATACACACATATAGAGAATAGCTACAGGAATTCTTTGTATGATCCTTGAAACTTTAAGAGAAAAAAGTCCAATTATTGGTACAGCTCATAAACAAAAAGCATAACAAGATAATTGTGGAGAAGAAATTTCATACGAACTTTAAGTCAAGGTAATAGGAACTGTTCAGTCTAGAAAATCGAAGAGAGAGGAAATACAACTGAAGACATTCACTAGAACTAGAGGGAAAAACTTTTTTAAAAAGTTATTAAAAGGGAATGTCATCTTACTAACTAATTGAACTTATCACTCTAAAAGGTTACATAAACGAAATGGTGGCATAAATAAAAACAAATTTCAGAATGAAGTAGACCAATTCATTCATAGCAGTATTAAGGAATACTGTATTTTGGCACATATTTCTAAACTTTAGAATTTGATATCAAAGAAGGCAAAAATGTTGCCTTTTGGTGTTATAGAAACATCCCTGAACTGGACAGTCAGTAACCTTAATCATTAATAAATATATTACTTTTAACATTCTTAACCTACATCTACATATAGTTCTAGTTCAAGAGAATTATCTACCTAAGGGAATTAAAATCTTAAAACGAAAGTGTTTTAGTAGTTTCAGACAATCTATTATCATAAAGTAATGCTTTTAGCATATGTAACTAGAATGTACAAAGGACAATAGCTTTGAGAAAGCATATCTAATAGATAAATTATTTATACTTACCTGTTACTTCTTTTAACTGATTTGTTCTGCCATGGTGGATCTATCACAATTACATCATATGTTTTCTTACCTGAAAACAAAGAGACAATTTCAGAAAATATCTTCTATACGTATCACTTTAAAAACTAAACATGTTCTGAGACTTCCTGGCGGTACAGTGGTTGGGACTCTGCACTTCCACTGCAGGGGGCATGGGTTCCATCCCTAGTTGGGGAACTAAGATCCCACATGCCACATGGCAAAAAAAAAAACTAAACATGTTCTTCAACAATGAAGTGCATTCACTACAGACACAAATATACTGGAATGCAAGAAAAGGATTTGTGGCATTTATTCAAATAATTTATCTAAAATAATTAAGAGATTCCCCTTATAATTTAGTACCTCTGGGATTTTAACATAATTTCACCTATTGCAGAGACTTCCTAAAAATAACTACAGCTCCCTTAGCTAGACAACAATGATTTATAAATGTCCTATAAGTCTTGGTAGCCATATTAACTTGGTCCTTTCAAGCCTAGATAGGGTAGGTGTGGGTTTTTTGCTTTTGTTTTTCAACTTTTTACATGAAATAAAACTTGTCTTTTAACTGATATATTGACCACAACAAAATGTCCCCAATAGTCTACTAGTGTCCTTTTCTCTGGACCAGGATCACACATTGCATTCAGTTGCCATGTCTCCTAAATTTCCTCCAATCTGGAAAAGTTCCTCAGTCTCTCTTTGTCTTTTATGACCTTGATACTTTTGAAGACTACTGGCTAGTCATTTTATAGAATGTCCCTCAAGTTTGGGTTTGGTATTTCCTCGTGATTAAATTTAGGTTCTTTATTTTTGGCAAGAGTATCACCATTATCAGGAAACACAGGGTCAAAATGTCTCATTATTAGTGATACTACCTTTGATCATTTGGTTAAAATGCTGTCAGCCAGGTTTGTCCAGTTTTACTTTTGTAATTAATAAGTATTTTGCAGGGAGATATTTTAAGACTGTGCAAATATCCTGCATCTCATCTTTTCATCCACTATTTTGACACCCAAATACTATGATGTGTGCCAAATGGAAATTTTCTAGTTACATCATTCTACCTACATTTATTAATTGGAATTTTACTGCGAGGAAGAGCTGTCCCTTTTCCTTTTATAAACAAAGGTATATTTTAGTAAATGTACAATCTCATAAGTGATCAAAAGAATGCAAATTAAAATAAGGAAGTGATGGCTTTTAAACTATTAGAGTAACAAAGATCAAAAAGAATGGGGAAAAAATGTTCAAATATAGCATGATTTTCTCATTAATTTGTTATCTCGTCATTTACCCTGAAGAATTTATGACACTGTGACATGAATAACCAATCATTTATAAGACGGTTTGAAAGTAATTAAAAGAAGCTTTTCATTAATAAGCTATGTTATGTTAATAATGTAAAATTTTGCTTAAAAATGTCCAAATAACATTAAACAGCAGATTAAATTCAATTTGGTCAATATACCTCTTATCTACATCATCCCTTAGAATATTATAATAGTTATAATTTGTTAGAAACATAAATCACTGAGCTAAGCTAATGATGCAGATTATCTCATCTAATCCCCAAAATTACCCTTGGAAGTAGGTATTATCATATCCATTTTATAGACTAGGAAACTGAGGCTCAGTTTTGTGAAGTGCCTAAAGACTCATAGTTAAGCTTCAGAATCTAAATTCAAATTCAGGTGTATATGACTCTGGACTTAAATATCTAAATTCTTAACTTTATACAGGAAAATATTTTGAGAAACTTTAGATAATAAACTTGAACAGTAGCTTAAAATGTAACCTAAAAGGCTAGGAATGGTTTGGGAATTAACATTTGTATATGAAGTGTTTCTACTTTGCTATGAATAAAAGCTAAATAAAGTTATTTGGTCAACCCCAACTGTACCCTGAATTCCTAAGTACAGAACAGTAACTATGTTTACTCTCTTGGGGACTAGTTAAGTTTTTGACCCTTTGTTTGTAATAAGAATTTTTTTAATTTTTAAGACAGAAGTCAGCACTTTAAAATTGAATTTAAAAGAAAAATACACTGAGAAAATTAACTGTTTACCCTATCACAAAATGCTGGTGCTCATTCAACATTCAGACTTGTTCTTGACTTCTGAGGCCACAAAAAAATTATCTTTTTCTAATAATAAACATAATAATTACTTACAGTTCAGAAGCGGGTACATACAAGAAATGTCAGACAAAAGAAAACTGCTTTTTGGTGGCAGCAGGTATTTCTGTCCCATTAAAGTAATCATTTTTGTAAAGCTAGAGTTGTTTTCAACAATCCGTGAAAATAAATCCTGCTCTGTAACAGATATATCATCTTCCATCAATTGTAACGTCTGAAGTTCCATTTCATTCAGAGAAGGCAAATGCTTTGCCATTTCACATAATTCTGACAAATTGCAGGTATCAAGTGGTAAAGTAATGGGCTCACTATACTTGTCCCATTTTTCATAAAGTGGATGAAGAAAGCCACTTTTGAGACCTTCTTGGATTAACTGTGAAGATCCATCCAAAATCAGCCCCCTGATCTGTAAGAGAATTTTTTTTAAGTACATTAAAAAGTCACTAAAAAATAAATAAATAAATAAATAAAAAGTCACTGACATTAAAACAATTTTCTAAATAATAAAGTTCGTACTATGCTTTGAATATTTCAACTCTTGGATTAAAATCAACATTCTTAATGCTTACAGGAAAATAACTTTATACAACAAAAAGAGTTAGAAAGTGTGAATATACCTTTGAAATGCTATTTCTTAACTGTGGAATGAAACAAATCTCATAAACTCACTGAAAATTAACTAACCAAACAATATATTGAATACGTAGAAAATGTATCCTTAAAACTTTATACGATAAATTTGATAATGTTTCTAAAAGAAAGTGGAATTTCTAATTTATAAAAAGAATTAAGGGAATTCCCTGGCAGTCCAGTGGTTAGCTCTCCATGCTTTCACTGCCAAGGGCATGAGTTCAATCCCTGGTCGGGGAACTAAGATCCCGCAAGCTGTGCAGTGTGGCCAAAAAAAAAAAAAGAATTAAGTTTAAATCACATTTAATCTTAAATTTTTCTAGTAACTTAATTTTTTACATATTTATTTATTTACTTATTTGGCTGCGCCGGGTCTTAGTTGCAGCATGCAGGATCTTCATTGCAGCATGTGAGATCTTTAGTTGCAGCATGTGGGATCTAGTTCCCTGACCAGGGATTGAACCCAGGCCCCTTGCATTGGGAGCATGGAGTCTTAGCCACTGGACCACCAGGGAAGTCCCCCTAGTAATTTAATTTTAAAATAAATATACCTTTGATTTTATAAAATATAGCTTGAATTGTAAAAAAAAAAAAGAAAAAGAAAAAAATTAACTCTATAAAATGAATATATAAACAAAGGTTTTCAATAATACAACCAAAATAATTATAAAATTAAAAGCCAAGTTCTGCTTCTGGACAAGATGGAGTACCTTTAATCTGAAATTACTTTTAAAAAATTATCTTTAAAAAACGGTTTTCAGACCTTGGATGGATGTCAAGCAGTGTAGAACAGTAGTCCCTAAAAAAGGAGAAACGAGTTGCTCCAGCTTACCGCCTTGAGAAAGTTTCTAGGTAGCAGTACAGGAAAGAGACCCATTCAGAGCCCAACAATCTCTCTGAGTTAAGGAAATACAGCTGGGAGTCTGGAAAGGCCAAGGCAGCTAGAGTTTGCAGGGAAGGATACCAGAGAGGAGAGAGCTGCAGAGGGTCAAGTCTCCAGCTGAGTAGTGATCAGCACATGTATGTGATGAAATACCCAAGGTCAGGGAAAGAACCAGATAAAATGATCAGAGGGAGAAATCCCCAGAGTTCACACAGGGCTTGTGCAGCACTTTTTTTTTTTTTTTTTGCAATACGCGGGCCTCTCACTGCTGTGGCCTCTCCCGTTGCGGAGCACAGGCTCCAGACGCGCAGGCTCAGCAGCCATGGCTCACGGGCCCAGCCGCTCTGCGGCATGTGGGATCTTCCCGGACTGGGGCACGAACCCGTGTCCCCTGCATTGGTAGGCGGACTCTCAACCACTGCACCACCAGGGAAGCCCGTGCAGCCCATTTTTAAAGATTAGGAAAAAAAAGTAGAAAGGGATATTAAGGCACTCATTATAACCATATTCATATGTTCAAAAATGTAAAGAAAAAAATGAACCTGTTAAGAAGAGATAGGGAAACTATAAGAAAAGACCAAATTGAGTGTCTAGAAATTAAAAACTACAATGCACAAGTGAAAAATACACTATATTGGAATTACAGCAGATTAGACACTGAAGAAGAAAAGGTTAATGCACTTGAAAACAATGCAATAAAAGCACCCAAAATGAAGGGGACAGAAAATATATTTAAGGAGACAACAGCCAAAAATTTCTAAATTTGCTGAAAACTATGTATTCACAGATCCAAGAAAATCAACAAATGGAGGAGGAGGAGGAAGAGGAGGAAGAGAAAACTACATTAAGGAACATCACAATTAAATTGCTGAAAATGCTCAAAGCAGCCAGAGACTTCCACTTCCAACCAAGATGGAGCAATAGGGACAAAAGCTTTCAAGACACTGGACATCAGGCAACAAAGGAGAGTGAAAGAAATCATAGGTAAGCCCTATGACTGCCCCAGCTAACTGCCTGGAGATTTTCCAAGGCACAGGAAGAATCTGGGCAGAGTCTAGAAGAAATCCAGAGTTAAGGAGACAGAGCTGAGAATATGGGGATGCCAAGACAGAGTACTCAGGAGAGTATCAGAGAGGAAAGAGCTGTACAGAGAGAACTCTGTATATCTGCAGGTAGTCACACTGGAGAAATTCCCCTAAATACTGATCACTCCAAGTGTGTGGGGGAACTATCCAAGGCCAAGAAAAGAATCATCCAAGAGTACTAAAAGAAACAGTGTCTTGAGCTCTCACAGGGCCAAGAATAGTACTTGTTTCCAACACTCAGACCAGAAAACATCATGATTCACAGGACAATTGGGGGACATTTCACCATGGGTCTCGCTGTGTGAGCAGAGGCACTGATAGCTTTTGTTCCAGAATAAATTTTCAAGGTGTTGGTTTGTAACCTCAAGAGCTTCCCAGGTGAAATCCGAAACTGGCCCCTGTACACAGAGGGCAAGGAGAGACCAAAGAAAAGAGGCAGACCACTCTAGATGGGAAGATGGCAGGTTTAACAACAAGAGAACTTACAAACGAGGCTTGTCTTGGGAGGCTGCAAGACAAGTAGATCTCTGTACCTGTCGCCCAGAATCCTAAAAGTTTATACAGAGTTCTTAACTGGGTTCAGTCACATACACAGTCCAGATCGTCTCAACAACAGCTTACTCTCTCAAGGCTGCGTCCTTGAAAACAGCTCCCACTGTGGGAACGGTGGGCAGAGTGTACAGTCCAAAGACAAAGGAGAGGTGAGGAGCCTCCAAGTGTCCAGGTCAACCAGTGGTCATATCCTCAAGATCAGTTCCTCCAACACAAGGATATTCATATAGCATGGAAGACAGAGATCATGTCTCCCTCCAAGCCAGAAGGCAGATCTGTTTGCTGTCCAGGTTAATAAAGGCTCACTCTGGGACAAAAGGCTGGACAGGTTTGTTTGCAACCCATTTTAAAAAACTGGGGTTCCCTAACCTTGGGGTTCTTTAGCTATGAACCAAATCTACTGCATGCAGAGCATACACCGAGGCTCCTTGGCATCGTCCCCATGGAGTACAAGGGAAGTCTGTGAACAAAAAGTATATGTTTCCTGCTATGCAGGGAGCAATAAACTCCTTATTTAATAAAATCTTAGGTCTAAATCTATTTTAATAAAATCTGAGACCTAAACTTGCTAGCTTGTTAGCTTCTAAATAGAGTAAAATCTCAGACATTTCATCCCAGTTCTTGACAGGGGTATTAGGTAGATAACAGATTTTGTGTCAGTAAAAAGGAATAATCAGCCTTAGTCTAAAAACATCATTCTAAACTCACCTAAGAAAAATCTACCCAGTAATTGATAGACCAATTAAACCAAAAATCTCTAAAGATATAGAAGTTCTGAACAACACTACCAACTTAACCTGACTTTCATAGAACACTGCATCCAACAACTATAGAATACGTATTCAAAAATACATTAAAAATAGCACACAATACAGTCACAAAGATAATTCATATGCTGGACTACAAAGAAAGGCTCAATAAATTTAAAAGGATTGAAATCATCAGAGTATATTCTTATACCCCAACGGATTTAAGTTAGAAATCAGTAACAAGAAGATATCAAGATAAACCCCAAATATCTGGGAATGAAACAGCAGACTTCTAAATAATTCATATAGGTCAAAGATAAAATCACAGAGGAAATTAGAAAATATTTTGAAGTGAATGAAAGTGAAAATACAAAATATCAAAATATGTGGAATGCAACTAAAGCAATGATTCAAGGCAAACTTATAGCTTTAAGTGCTTATATTAAAAAAAATCTAAATTCACTGACAAAAGCTTCTACTTTAAGAAGTTAGAAAAAGAGCAAAGTAAACCAAAAGGAAGAAAATAATAGAGAACAGATATCAACAAAATAGAAAATAGGTAGACAGTAAAGAAAATTAATTAAGTTAAAAGCTGGTTCTTTGAATATACTTGACATCAATTCATGTGTCTAATAAGGGATTGATATCCAGAATATAAAAGAACTCCTAGGGAATTCGCTGGTGGTCCAGTGGTTAGGACTCCAGGCTTTCGCTGCCAAGGGCGCAGGTCCGATCCCTGGTCAGGGAACTAAGATCCCAAAAGCCATGCAGCGCGGCCAAAAAAAAGAACAAAACTCCTAAAACTCAATAACAACAACAAAAACCCAATTTAAAAATGAGTGAAGGACATGAATAGGGATATGAACAGACATTTCTCCAAAAAAGACATACAAACGGCCAACAGCACATAAAAATATGCTCAACATCATAAATCATCAGAAAAATGCAAATCAAAACCACAGTGAAACACCACTCACACCCATTAGAATGGCTGTTAAAAAAACAAAAACAGAAAGTAAGTGCTGACATGGATATGGAGAAACTGGAAACCCTTATGCATTGCTGGTGGCAATGTAAAATGGTACAACCACTGTGGAAGACAATAAGGCAGTTCCTCAAAAAATTAGAATTATCATATGATCCAATAATTCCACTTCTGGGTATATTCCCCAAAAAACTGAAAGCAGGGACTGGAACTGATATTTGTACGCTCATGTTCATAGCAGCATTATTCACAATAGCTAAAAGGTGGAAACATCCCAAATGTCCATTAACAAAAAAATATATAAATAGGCACTTCCCTGTTGGGGGAAAATAAAAATCATTCAGGAGATAAATAATGGTGATGGTTACAAAACAATGTGAATGTACTCAGTACAACTGAATTGTACACCTAAAAATGGTTAAAGTGGTAAATTTTATTTTATGTATATTTTGCCACAGTAAAAAAAAAAAAAAAAAAGCTACAAAAAAAAGCTGGTTCTTTGAAAAAACAACAACAACAAAATAACAAGCCCCTAGCAAGAAAAGGAAAGAATACAAATCACCAACATCAGGAATGAAAAGGGGCATCACTTATCATCACAAATCCTACAGACATTAAAAGCATGATAAGAGAATACTATGAACAACTTCATGCCAATAAATTTGACAAGTTGGATGAAACAGACAAATTTCTTAGAAAATACAACTTGCCAAAATTGACATAAGCAAAAGCAGAAAATCTGAAAATCCCTGTTATCTATTAAAGAACCCTATATTATTCCTAAAAACCTTCCCCCAAAGGAAACGCCAGGCCTAGATAATTTCACTGGTGAATTAATTCAAATACTCAAGGATGAAAAAACACTGATCCTATGAAAACTTCAACGAAGAATGTATAGCAGATGGATGTATATGGATGTATAGCAAATGAAAAGATTCTCAACATTATTAGTCATTAAGGAAATGCAAGTTAAAACCTCAATAAAATACCACTACACACTTAAAAGAATTCCTAAAATCAAAAATCTGATGATGTCAATGCTAGTGAGGATATGAAGCAAAGAGAGTTCTTATACTTTGCTGGTGGGAAATGCAAAACAGTACAACTACTTTGGAAAGCAATTTGGCATTTTTTTATGGAGATAAATATAACATAAACCATCAAACCAAAAATACCATTCCAACATGGAAATTTAAAACTCTATTACAAACAACTCTTAAGCAAATCTCTAGAAAACCATGATATATCAATGAAATTTCACATCATGACAATTACAACACAACATATCAGAACCTATGGTATGCTGCAGTGCCCCAAGAAAAAAAATCATAACATTGAATACTTCCATCAAAAAAAAAAAGAAGAAAAAAAAATGAACTAAGACAACTCAAAAAGTCAAAAAAAGAAAAAAACAGAAGGAATAAATTAAAATGGATTAAAGCAGAAATAAGTTAGACATTTTTAAGGTAAATTAATTTCAAAAACAACTAATAAATTAGGCAAAGCATTAGCTAATCTATCAAGGAAAAGGAAGTAAACATACAACATAAATAGTGAAGGCAAAATAACCACAGAAACAGACTATTCATAAACAAATTTGAAAAATTAGATGAAATGGATAATATTCTAAGATAACATAATTTACCAAGATTAACTACAAAAGAATTTTTTTAATCTAAAATTGATTTCCAAAGAGGAAAAAGGAAAAGCTGTCAAAGAAGTATCCCCACAAAAAAAGCAACATACTGAGATGGATGCAAAGGGGAGTTCTACCAAACTTTTAAAGAACAGATTACTCCAGAGAATTGGGGAGAAAAAAAGAAAAACTTCCAACTTCCAACACTGAAATATGTAAATATCTGTATATAATTATATATATAAAACAAAAAAATTAAATATATCAGACCAATCTCACTTACGACTGTTCCAAATAAAATAGTAGCAAACAAAATCCAGCAGAACATTTAAAAAATAATACATCATGGTCATTTGGAATACATACTACAAATGTAAGGTGGTTACATATGATTAAAAATCAAAGGAAAATATTAGGAGAAAAATCATCCATTCAATCTCTATAGATGCTTTAAAAACATCTGATAAAATTCAGTAACCACAGTTGATAATAACACTCAATAAATAAGAATACACAGAAACTTCTTTAACATGCTATTTCCAACTCAGCCCAAAACTCAGTGGAGAGGAAATCATCTCCTACAAAGTCAGGGACAAGGATAGATATTCTCACAAACGTTACTTAATATTGTATCATATTTTCCAGCCTATACAATTAGAGAAGATAAATAAATTAGGGATATAATAATTATAGAGGTTTAAGTAAAACTATTAATATTTACAAGAGTTATAATTATTACCTGAAAAATCAAGACATTCAATTTTTTTAAATTAATGCTAGATGTATATAAAGAAAATTTTACAGAATAACAACAGAAACTTAAACAAATGGAAAGACACATTTATGTTTTGGAGTAGGATCACAACATCTTAAAGATGCTAATAGTATATGTTTATAAATTTGATTGCCATAAAAATTTCAACAGGTTAGTTTTTCTAACCAGACACTAAAACTGATCCTAAAATTCATGTGGGAAAATAAACAAAAAGCCCAGGAAAATTCTGTAAAAAGTAGCAATGATAAGATGGCCCACGGTGGGGGGTGGGGGGGTGGAGGGTGGGGAATAAGTAACTACCACATAAGATATTAAAACATATTCACATTATAAAATCTCAAAAGAGATTGGCAAATAAATAGTGAGACAAACAAGTAAGACTTAAAGTCCAGAAATAAACTCAAATACTTATGTGAATTTAGTATATCAAGCATCTCATATAAGGAGGGAAAAACTGCATGAATAATGGTAGGACATATAGGTAGTCAACTGGATCCATACCTCACACTGTATACCAGGATAAAGTCTAAATGGATCAAGATATAAATTTGAAATAAAATCATAAATGTTCTAGAATAAAACATAGGAAATTATTTTAAAATCTTGAAGAAGGAATACTTCTCTAATTATGATTCCAAAATTCAGAAGTCATAAAAGAAAAAAATGATAAATTCAACTAAATGAAAATATAATATTGTCTGCATGGCGAAACCAAAACCAAAAAAAATCATAATTAAAATTAAAATGACAAACTGGGAAAAATATGCTTGTAATTTACATAATAGACAAAGACCTAATTTCCCCAGCATATAAAGAGCTCCTATAAATCAGTAAGAAAAAGAACAATCTAATTTTTTTAAGTATGCAAAGGAAACAAACAGTTCACATAAGAGAAATACAAATGAATTTTAAACATACATTACAATGCTTAACTACATTCATAATAAGAAATGCAAATTAAAGCCATACTAAAATACTATTTTTCAACAATTAGATTGGCAAACATCAAAAACTATAATATACTGTAATGGTGAGGATGTGGGAAAACAGGCAAAAGTATACATTTCTAGTGTGCTAATAAGATGATACAATCTCCATAGCAGCAATTTGGCAGTATCTATCAAAATGTTCAAACCCTCTGACCCAGAAATTTGACTTGTCGAAATTTATCCTGCAGATACCACACATAAATATAGAAAATGACATGTGCATACTATACCTAAATGTCACCAATTAAAGATTAAGTAAATAAAAGTAGGAAAGACAATAAGATCTAAAACAATTTGAACCCTCTGTTTCCTCTCATTTCTTTAACTCCCAGATCTCAGTAACCTCTAAGTTCTAGAAATACATCCTTCATATTATTCACTTTCTTCTGCCACTATCTTAAGTTGTTTTACCTACTGACAGTAGGCTTTTATAACTCAGAAAATTTCTGGACTTAACCAATATAGCATAAGTTTACTTATGTTAAATATGTAAATGAGAAGTATATGAGATTTTAATAAAAATTGGTTTAAATTGTCCATTACAATAAAAGTAATGATAAATCATTCCAGTGTTAAATTCTAACCTTGATCAAAATGACTGCTTGAGGGACTTCCCTGGTGGCGCAGTGGTTAAGAATTTGCCTGCCAATGCAGGGGACACGAGTTCAAGTCCTGGACCAGGAAGATCCCACATGCCGCAGAGCAAATAAGCCTGTGCACCACAACTACTGAGCCTGCACTCTAGAGCTCGTGAGCCACAACTACTGAGCCCGCAAGCCACAACTACTGAGCCCGCGAGCCACAACTACTGAAGCCCGCACACCTAGAGCCCATGCTCCGCAACAAGAGAAGCCACTGCAATGAGAAGCCTGTGCACCATAGTGAAGAGTAGCCCCGGCTCGCCACAACTAGAGAAAGTCCGGCAGCAGCAATTAAAACCCAACACAGCCAAAAGTAAATACAAATAAATAATGATTTTTTTTAAAATGACTGATTGATTTTTAAGAACATCCTTATTTACGTTGTCCTTTTATTTATACTAGTTCACATTAACCTTCCAAAGTCATCAATGAATATTTTACACCGTACCTTTGTATGGTATTCCATAGCATCCAATTCACCTTGATTGAAAACAACACATCTCTTACGCTTCTAAAGAGTAAATTACAGGGAAAAAAATTATGTGGCCATCATCAAAATAATGATATTTTGAAATATATTAGTACTTCCTTTTTCTTTATCACATTTTCCATATTGTGTATCTCATTCTTTAAGAGGTGATAACTACTGAGGTTGAAATAAGTGCAAAGAGTATGGACTGGGGAGGTAAGATTTCCCAAATAATAATAATTATTATTATTACTATTATTACAAACTTAATGGGTGATAAAAGGCCATGTAGGTGTTATCTACTATTAGTAAGAACTAGTATGACATAATAAAATGGCACTGACATCCATAGAACACAAGGAAACTGTGACACTGTATAAGAGTCACCAGTGTCATCTATCAGTTGATATATGGTATAATTATTCTGAACTTTCTTAATTTCTACAACAAAAACAATTTGCAATGTACTTTTAACAGATCTTTATGTGTAATCTGAGGATTAGGTATAAATAAGATATATTAACACTGTTCTACATCTAACAACTCCATAGCAAAGAACATGTAAGTCTGCAATATAGAGCAGGGACTTTGTACTTTTCATTGCTGAAATCTCAGTGCCTACATGGTGGCATAACTCCTAGCAGGCTAACAACAAAAGTTCTTTGGCTGAATAAATACATGGACTCTCTATTACTTTCCTTATTCTAATTCTCAACATGCTTTCTTATTTAGTATCTTTCTTCCCCACTCAGTTGTAAGATCTAAAAAGGCAGAGATTATATTTATCTTGTTTCATCACTCCTTGTACAACAGCACATAGAAAGATCTCAAACATTTATTGGGTGAATAACAAATGTAATTCCTATCTCTAACAAAGAAAATGTTAATATGATCTATCTGAAATGGACTTTGTATAATCACCTCTGAGCTCTTCAAATACATAAAAAGTATTCATGCATAATTAATTTGACTATATGGCACTCTCAAAACTTTTGATTGCACCAATGTGTATACAAATATATATATTTTAAGAATATATATTTTCCATAGTAGCTGTCTAGTTTTATCACTAGAAACTTTTCAAAAATATCACCCTTCTTCCAAACATTTATTATACAAGCTTATCCCCAAAGGATAAATCTCTAAAATTCCCCCTTTATACTGCTATATACTGCTTTAGAATTTTACAGAGAAACATATTTTTGAGCAAAAATAGGTGTAAAAACATGCAATTAATACGAAAACCTAGGCAGACAGGGTTTCTTTTTTTGTTACTTAGTTTTGTTTGTTTAATTTACAGAGCATTCACTTTTGAATCAACTTTGCTTACTTCTGAAATATGCAAATTTGGTCTTCTAAGAATGGTAGAATGTTAGCAAAAAGTTAAAAATCACTCTGGATATGCTAAAGTCTTATTATGCTTTATTGACTATTCTTTATACTTAGTAAATCACAAGATATTTGAGATGCTGGAATAATAAATTTGTGTTCTCTGTAGAAAAATTTTAATTTCTTAAAACTTATTACCTTCCCATTAGCAGAAATGGAGATTTCTTTCTTAACATCATTTACTAGATCTTCCTTTTCATAACTTTGTTGGCATTCTTTGTGAATAGCAGAAGTTATATAAGGTTTGGTGACATCAAACAGTTCAGATCGAAAAACATATTTTTGTATGAACATTTCACAATTTCCTCCATCATCATTTTCTGGGTTAGTGGTAGAAGCAATACAGGTAGCAGAGGCTCCAAAAGAGGACATAGAATCCATGTGAAGAGTATCAAGGTGAACAGAAGAAGTAGGCTCATTTTTACTGCAACAAGGCTCATGATGCTGGTGAAGTTCATAACTTATCTTGTTAATGAAAGAAAGATGATCCAGTAACCATCCTGGCGATAGCTCACGCACCACAGACATTCTTCCTTTAAAACAAACAAACACCTCTGAGAATTAAGACACTAGAAGTAAAACCCAACTTTCCTAATTAAGTTCTAAACTCAGACAGGAAAGGTGACGTGCCCAAAATTACAACTGGTTGATGGCACAATTGCTACAAGACCCAGGTATCCAGACTTCGGCTCTGAGTTCCCCTCCCACCACCCACCACTCTCCAAGTTTGGGGCTGTGTTTGCCTCTGAGTTCAAACGCAGGTAAGGGGGAATGTCATATTTTAGCAAAGTAACCTACTGTGCTCAGGTCACTTTTCTCTCCTAATTCTCGGCCCCACACTGGATCCTCCAGCTTTCCGCAGGCCACCGCTAGAGAACCTGGAACCCCAGAGAGCACTCATGCCCTGAGCCCGAACCTTCGCAGCGGCCTCAGCAGCGCGACCCTGGGGCCGACTGCGCGCACACTGGGCCGTCACTATCTCCTACCTCGCCGCCTCCCTTGTCAGAAAAGTGCACCCCGCCTTCCCAGACTTGCTTCATGAAACAGCACCCATCTAAACAGTGGTCCTGAAAGACACTCCTTTCAGGGCAAAGGAAAAAACAAATCTCCTTTTCTAACAGTCAACGGGAGCCGCCATGTTGCTGTACGGAAAAAACGTTTCAAGGGCTGCCTGGAGCGCTCTGCTCGCTACTCAGGGACGTAAAGCGCTTGGGTGTTCACAGCTAAATTTAAGGGTCGGACCAGACTTCTCAGAGGACGCTTACAGCTTGCCGGAACACGCCCGAGCGCGCCCGTGAGGCGGCGGCACTTCACCAACACGCAGAGTTCCGGCGACGAGCGGCGCCCGAGAATTGCGCACGCGCGCGCATGTCGTGCGCGATGACGTCAGCGACGCCGGAGATTTTTAAAATTCGAACGGCGCCGGCGGGTGGAGGAAGGAGGTTGTGTTTTGGCGGCTGAAGTTTTGTCTAGCGGGCAATAGCACGGTTTACAGCAGTTCGGTCCCTGCGTCGTATCGGGAAGCTGGAAGAAAGGTGACTAATGACTTTGCGTTAATTTTGTTCCGGCAGCACTGGGCTAGGGGGAGAACGCCAGGGCGCCAAAAAGTTAGATTCACGGGCCCTGAGGAGAGACGTTTTGGTGTTTGCTGTTGTAACCGGCCCCCGGGCCCCATCTGTTCTAGGCGCTAGTTTCCCGGAGTCCAATAAATTTCTTATGGCAGTGATTTTCCAAGGGAGAAGGGGAAGGCCAAGATGACACCGGTGGGGTGAAGAGGACATGGAGAGAGGAAAAGGGGAAGAATGGATGGGAGCAGGGAGAGGAAGGACGAGATGAAGAACTGTTTGCTATGGTGCGTTTGAGATACTAGTGTAACATCCTGGTGGCCGTGTAAGGAGTACATCTGAAAGTCTTAACCTCAGATTTTAAGAGTACATTTTAAGTGGAGATTGGGAGTGGACAGATAGGTGAGAGTGGAAAAGTTTAATAGATCAGAAGCGTATACTGAAGAAGAAATAGCCAAACAAAGAAGTAAAGAGTGTAATCAGTTTAAAAGACAAAGGAGAGCCCCAAGCAGTAAAAGGATAACCACAGATGTCCACTTTCTTGGAAACCAGGGCAGGACCTGGAAGGGCTAGGTGTATAGTGTCTAATGCCTCAGAGTTAAGATAGGATCAAAAGATTTGTCAGTCATGAGTATCTCAGGAGGCAACCGTTTCAGTAGATGGGAAGGGAATGAGATGTGAATGTGGTGTGAGAAAATGGAAGCAGTCTTTAGACCAGATAATTTATCCTTGATGAGAGGGAGATTGAAGCACGAGGGGCAGTAATTGAATAATGTAAATGGGAAACAGTAGGTTAAGGACAGAGCAGGGGAGATGGACATTAGGAAAAGAAAACTGAATAGCTCTGCTCCAAGACCAAAGAAAATGAAACATCAGAGGTAGTTCTTGTCAGTAGCCTCTGACTTCCCATTGAAATAGGCACAGCCAACAGTGGTGATGTGGTCTGAGTTAGGATTTAGGAGTTTAACTACCATAAATACCCTGTGAAGGTAGGAATCATACCTTATTCACCTTTGTATTGTTTGCATTGCTTTCACACTCCCTTGTACATGGTAGGCAGTTAGTAAGTGTTTATGTGTGTTGAATTTTTTTTTTTTTTTTTTTTTTTGCGGTACGCGGGCCTCTCACTGCCGTGGCCTCTCCCGACGCGGAGCACAGGCTCCAGACGCGCAGGCCCAGCGGCCATGACTCACAGGCCCAACCGCTCCACGGCACGCGGGATCCTCCCGGACCAGGGCACGAACCCGTGTCCCCTGCATCGGCAGGCGGACTCCCAACCACTGCACCACCAGGGAAGCCCTGTGTTGAGTATTTTTAAATGGAGTTAAATAGATAGATGTTCCCTGCAAATTAGGACTTCACCTTACATGAACAAGCAAAGATAGACCGGGAAAGATTATCTTGAAAAAACAGTGAAACTTGGCTGCCTTTCTGTTTGAGGGTAAAGATAATAGTTGTTGCTTAATGTACCATCTGTGTCTGGAAAGACTTGTTCATTACCAAATTCGTGAATGCAGGTCATAAACATGAAACGCAGTTCATTTTCTACCGGTGGTGCTGGCCGCCTCTCTATGCAGGAATTAAGATCCCAGGACTTAAATAAACCAGGCCTCCATACCCCTCAAACGTGAGTACCTATGCCTTATTGTCTTTGGCAAAGAAATCTGTAAAGGAGGTTAATACAAAGATGTAGTATGAGTCATATTGTGATGAATCTTATCTGTTCTCAGTGGTACCTAATTTGGAGTCAGTGAAGGCTAAAAAATGGGCATGTTACTAGGTGTTGTGTTTTATCTCATTTGATAGTTAAATCTCCAAAGCCACGTCTTTTGCTAGGCAATCCCTGAGGGACTGCTAATTCCTTTTCAGCACTCTTCCACTCATTTATTTTCCTCCTTTACTGTAGAGCTGCTTGTTTGAGCAGGTTCTCTGCTGTAACTTCTATTTACTGAGGTGTATCCAACTAGCATAGTTCTCAATGAAAGGTATTATTTGCCCTGACAATTAGCTGCAGTTTAGTAGCAGCCTACAGAACACCACTTCTCCAAACTATTTCCTCAGGATTCACTGGAAAAAAAAAGGTGCCCCAAAGAACTTGCTGTCACTATAGTCAATATCCTGTAATGATCTGTAATTGAAAAGAATCTGAAAAAGTATGTGTGTGTGTGTGTGTGTGTGTATCTCAATCACTTTGCTATACACCTGAAACATTGTAAATCAACTGGACTTCAATTTTTTTAATAAAAAATAAAATGAGGGGGAAAAAAGAACTTAAAATCATAAACTAATTTTTCCCTATGAATGAATTTCTTACAATTAAGAGAAGGCTATTTGTAACCATGTTGAGTGCTATCATTCCTTCTCTATTACCAAGGTACAAGTTACTTGCTAACTGTTCTTAAGTTACTTGGGTTTACATAGTATGAGCCTCTGCTACTTTTAGAAATTTGAAATATTTATACATTTTTTTCTTCTGAAATCAGAGAAATGTTTTGTACTGTTGCACATTACTACTCCAAAAGATTTGTGCCTTGAATTGCATTCTAAGCTAAAAGGTTGCCTTTGTCAATGTTTCTGGTCTGTAATTGACATAATGTATGTTCTTAAGTGTAGCTGCAGTCTAATAAAGAGTGAGCCTCAAAAGAAAAAATTTTAAATGTGGCTATCATTCTATGATTGAAAATATCTATTTTTAAGTTATTTCTTTTACTTTGAAGTTGTTATCCATAAATGTACATATTTTAGGATAATTAAAATTACAATGTAGATATGGGGTTTTTTCCTCCTTTTTTCTTAACATTTTAGTGTTAAAACTCATACTATGTTGTAAGCCTATCCTATTTTTGATAGCTATGATTGCTGCTAAAAATTTTCATGATTTTGAATTATTCTTATAAGTAATGAGGAAGAGGGGTTGGTTCCAATGTATTTACAAAAGTTTCTTGAACTAATATTTTTCCACTTATTTAAAGAGTTTGTTTTTCTCCTTTTCTTAAAGCAAAGAGAAATCAACCTTTGGAAAATTGAGTATTAACAAACCCACATCTGAAAGAAAAGCCTCTGTATTTGGTAAAAGGTAATGATTTTTTTTTATTAATTCTAATGGAAGAGATTCTTATAGCCATGCATTGAGCTAGATGCTGTCAAAGTACAAAAAATTAGATGGCATGGTCCCTTTCAAGAGAAGGTTATAATCTAGTTTTCCTCTGTTTTAAATGGTTAAAATGGTTATATTTGCTTTAGGTTATGCTGAGATATATCAGCACATTTAGACCACTATTTCATTGTTACAAGTGAATACTTGATTGAAAATTCTACACATAGCTTTCACATACTATGGAATCATAGCATTTTAAAATTAGGAACCATCATCTAGTCCAACATCTTAGCCAAAGACTTTTTTTTACTAAAATATTAAGGACTCCAAAGAGCTTTTATCTTGTGGGCTGTATCTGTTGATATTAACTATATTAGAAAATAAAACTGAGAAAAAAAAATTAGTACATATTAATTCAGTTTAAAATAACAATAACCCAGGACTGCGCTTGTGATCCAGTGATAAAGAATCCGCCTTCCAATGCAGGGGACACGGGTTCTATCCCTGGTCGGGGAACTAAGATCCCACATGCGGCGGGGCATCTAAGCCCACGCACCACAACCACTGAGCTTGCACACCTCCACTAGAGAAGAGAAAACCTGCACACCACAACTAGAGAGAAGCCTGCATGCTGCAATGAAGAGCCCGCACATCGCAACAAAAGATCCCACATGCTTCAACAAAGATCCTGCGTGCTGCAACTAAGACCCGAAGCAGCCAAATAAATTAATTAATTAAATAAGTAAATATTAAAAAAATAAAGTAAAATAAAATAACAGTAACCCATTACATGTTAATATAAATAACATGCTTTAATTTTTTAAAAATAAAACTATTTCAGTAAGAAGAGTGACATTTATATTTTTGCAAATCTCTTTAATGTCTGGCTTAATAGAAGATAGCTGAATTCTCATAACTGCCTCGGAATTCAGTCTGTTATAATATCCGACGTCATGTATCCAACCTCTGGAAAACTCCACTGTACACTCAACGAAAGAATAAGAATGAAAGGTGTGAAAAAAATCTTAATTTTATTGGGAAAATAGTTTTGACTTCTCGATCCCCTAGGGCACACTTTGAGAACCACTGTCTAGAGTAGATCAGTAGTTGCCTAGGCTGGGGGTAGGGTAAGGATTGACTGGTAAGGGGGATAAGATTTGAGATGATGGAAATGTTTAATATCTTGATTGTGGTAGAGATTACACAGGTGTAAATATTGTCAAACCTCATCAAATTGTATGCTTTAAACAGGTGCATGTTATTCTAAGCAATTATACCTCAATAAAGTTAATTTTTTAAAGAAATTTCCAACTCCAAAATAGAGAAACTGTTCATCTCACCAAAAACAAAATATAACTTTGTTTTAAAACAAATGTTTATTTAATTATATTTTGAAAATATTTAGAGATGACATATTTGTACCTTATGAAAAGTCTTTGTCATGAACCCAAGTTAAACTGTTTCTGGTGTTTATTCTAGTTGATAAAAAATCTTAAGGCATTTTTGTAATGTAACTTTCATCTCAGAGCTGAATGTCAGAGATACTGATGCTAATGATTATAAAATCTAACTTTTGCTGAGCATTTTTGTAAGCCAGAAAAGTGCTATTTTATATCTCTTTTAATCAATCCTCAGAACTGCCCTATGTGTAGATACTGTTATTGTCTTCATTTTAGACATTAGGAAATTAAAGCACAGAGGTTAAATAGTTTACCCAAGGTCATACAACTAGTAACAGAGACAATTTTTAACCAGACTCTGCTTCTAGACCCTATTCTCTTAAACTATAAGTTGAATGATACAGTATTTTGATTGGTTGGGAAATTCTTTTATAATTTGGAAAGCTATCTATTAGTACAGTTTTGTGTAGAATAAGAGCTGAGTCTATACATGTATTCTTTCCTAGTAAAAAAAAAAAATTAAAGATTAAGTAATAGCAGTATGTAGAAAAGTGGATCTCAAATATCAAATTCTCAGGGGAAGAATTAGCTAATTAGCTAGTTAATCAGAGCAGTGGCATCAGAGAGCCCAAGGTAAAGAACTTTTAGATCCTGGTCAGGAGAGAACTTGAAAGCAGCAAGTAAACATGCAGGGAGAAATTGTTTTGATGAACAGAGTTCAGACATTACAGCAGTGTTCATTGTAACTCAGTTTTGTGGCATCTGTCCAAAAAGGAAAAGTATTGTCCCAAGGATATTTAATAAACTACAATGGTTAGGTAAATTGGGCCACAAAGAGAAGCAAAAGAAACCATTATAAAGATTTAAACAAATGATGTTTTATTTTGAGAGGAGGGGCTTAAGATGGAGCATATATGCTATAGCTATTAATGACAAAAAAGTAGCAACATATATTTATGGTAAATAACAATCAGATACATAATATTGCACGACACAATAACGTTTATGAAAAAAAGCACAATCTTTCAACATCTCAAATTTTCCTGCAATAAATAATGGTAAATAAAGCGGTTGGAAATGAAGGAGCAATCATGGAGGGGCAAGTAGGTTGTTGAAAGGATCTGGGTTATTGAATAGACCTGGAGAACAGTTGGTACAGAAGACCTAGTGGACTCAAAATGCACAGTTTTAGAGGATGATGTATGTGTTAGTAATGCAGGGCACCAGAAGTGTACTTTTCTTCCCACCTCATTTTATACTTTAATCTTCATTATTTGCTCTTTTTTTCTCTGCTTTGAGTAAGAGAAATCTTAGTTAAATAAAAACCAAAGAATTGAACTTTAATGTTTGGTGCTGATGTTAAAATATAAAATTGCCTTGAAATAATTTAGGCTTGACCACAGAAGGAAATAATTTTGACTGACTTTTTAAAAATATGTTTACAGAACTAGTGGACATGGATCCCGGAATAGTCAATTTGGTATATTTTCCACTTCTGAAAAAATCAAGGACCCAAGACCACTTAATGACAAAGCATTCATTCAGCAATGTATTCGACAGCTCTGTGAGGTATTTTATAATCTTAACCATTCGAAATTGTGAGTGTTTTCTTAAGTATTCTTCAATAATTTTCCTATTGTAAAATGTTTGATGTTTCATAAAAATTATTATAGTTTCTTTCAGAAAACGGTTATGCATATAGCGTATCCATGAAATCTCTACAAGCTCCTTCTGTTAAAGACTTCCTAAAGATCTTCACTTTTCTTTATGGCTTCCTGTGCCCTTCGTATGAACTTCCTGACACAAAGTTTGAAGAAGAGGTTCCAAGAATCTTTAAAGATCTTGGGTTTGTATGTTATATTTCTCATTAGCCTAGAGAGATTGTTGGAACACAGAAAAGAATGAAACTCAGTAAGTGTGTAAAGATTTTGAGTTAGAGAAATAATATATTTTAAGATGGTCACTATGGGCCACATATGCAAGATAAATTGAAAAGGCAAAAAAAACAACTTTTTGGAGATTATTACTGAACTACAGATGATAGATCATAAAGCCCTCAACTACTGATGTGACGAGGAATAGATAGAATAGACTAGCTACTGCAGATTTTATAGAAACAGAAAAGGTAGGATTGAAGGCCTGGTGAAAATGGAGTAAGAAAGTCCAGAAAAGCCTATGTAGAACAAACACAGGGGGAGAAGTGGATTTGAGGAGGAGAAATACATACATGTGGTTTATTTGGGGTACATTGGATTTGAGGGAACAGTCTTTCAGGAGAGAAGTCCAGCATGTTGGTTGTAAATCAAGTTCTGCTTAGGGGATATATGTACAAAGTAATCTGCAGAGAAATAAAACAAAATACACAAAACCATTTGAGGGTAAGAAGACGAAGGAGAGAATCTCAACAAGTATCTTCTAAACAAGTCGAGACTGATGGTATATATGTGGAATTTTTTTTAATGTAACTTCTTGCTTAATTTAGCCATTATTTTTACAAAATTAACATACTGGCTTATGTTTTCTGATTTTTCATAGGTATCCTTTTGCATTATCGAAAAGCTCCATGTATACAGTAGGGGCCCCTCATACATGGCCTCACATTGTGGCAGCCTTGGTTTGGCTAATAGACTGCATCAAGGTATTTGATTTCTCATTTTAATGATATATATAGGAAAGATTTTTTTTTTACCTCAGGGTATTTCTATTTCTCTCCCAATCTTGCTTTTACCAATTATCTCAAAATCTGCATCAGTTTTCAAAGCACTTTTTATTTTAAGTTCTTCAAAATGTTAATATATGATTCCAGAAGTGAGGAAAGGAAATATCACAATGGCAAGGAGATCATTTGTTTTCATGAGGTTTTACAGCTCAAAAACAAACAAACAGGGCTTCCCTGGTGGCGCAGTGGTTGAGAGTCCACCTGCCGATACAGGGGACACGGGTTCGTGCCCCGGTCTGGGAGGATCCCACATGCCGCGGAGTGGCTGGGCCCGTGAGCCATGGCCGCTGAGCCTGCGCGTCCGGAGCCTGTGCTCCGCAACGGGAGAGGCCCGCGTACCGCAAAAAAAAAAAAAAACAAAAAACAAACAAACAAACAGAAAAAAAAAAACACAGCAAAATAAGTCAGTAGGAATTTCCCCCATAACATGAATTTGGTTTTCTTCCCCTTTTTATTTAAAGTCCATATTCATTGCAAAAGTTCTGGAAAATACAGAAACGCATACACAGAAATTGGTATACTCATAATCCCACAACTCAGAGGCAACAACTTAAAACATTTCTTAGGATATAGTTTTGAAGGTGCATTTTTGCTATGCAAATTATTTGTATATTTTCAACTTTTTGATACATATTGACAAATTTCCCTCCAGAAAAATTGCACCAGTTAAAAGGTCAACACTGTCTGAGAATACCCATTTTCCCACATGATAGGCATTATTGTTTTAAAATTTTTACCCATTTGGGAGGTGGAAATGTAGTTTGTTTTAATATATTACTAAAGTGATTATGTTTTTGAATGATTTATCATTATCATTGCTATTTCTTATGACTTGCTTATATGTGCTTTTTTGGCCTATTTTATATTTATTTCTTTCTAGTATTACTATAAGCCTTTATATTTGAACTCCTTACATATTAAGCTTATCGATGTTTTTAATAATTGACAACATGACAAGCAAAAGATAATATTTTTGTATTTGCAATTTTTGTTTTTAAACTTGAATATTCACACATTATAACTGCATATTCATGTCTTTTGACTTTTTTATCTTATTTGCAAGATCACCATTTTGTATGTCAAAAAGAGTTGAATTGGGTAAATAAGCTCTTATGTATATGGTGCAAATGTTTTTCCCTCATTATCCTTTTAATTTATGTGCTGTACTTTAATTGGTTGCAAATGTAAATATGTACATTGTTACCTAGTCTAATGCAGTCTCTCCCTTCTATAGCTTCTGAGTTTCCTGTCCTACTTAGTGCTGGAATCCTTAGAACTAATACTGTCCCCTGACATTCTCTTGGCCATCAGCAAGCCCATAACTAAATGTAGGCAGGCACTGGGGATGGCTTTTGACCCAGGAGATGTACTGGTACATTCAGCACCACCAATTTTCAAGAGAGAAGTAGAAATCCACTACCATAGTCCATTAACAGAACTTAAGTTTTATTGAACTTTATGTATAACTTTTATGTGTTCAGTTTGCCTCTCCTCAGTGATACACGTGGACATTGGGTAACCACCTCTCTGCTCTTCCCTCCAAATACCACTATTGTCATTAGAACACCTTACCCTTGTTTGCCTAAGCAGCTTAGGTCATTGTTATGTTTTAGGGAGATAGCATTTCCACAGTGACACAGGAGCTTCTGTATGGAGTACCTGCTTTGGCTTCTATCGGGGAGGGACCTCTTGAGATGCCTCCAAGTCCATTACATAGACTTGGAGGCATAGATTGAAATCCTCTCCTTCCTATCTTAATTTGCTTGAGGTAGTGCAACTGAACACTATAACAATGTAAGAATCAATGAGAGAGCATTCATAGGTTTCTTATGCTTTCTTTCCCACTTAACAGAATCCTAGGTAATTAGCCACACTTAGGATGGTCTCCTTTACTCCCATGTTTTTTAAAAAGTGCTTTTGCTTTTTTCCATAGTATTTTTATGGCTTCTTTGTATTGTGTTTAAATCTTAAACCATCTGCAATTAATTTTAACGTTAAAGAAAAGGCAATTTTATTTTCTAAATGGCTCATTCATATATCTCAATACCTTTTATTGGATAACCCATCTTTTCCCCTTGGTTTTTTTTTTTCTTTAATTTTGTTGAGATATAATTGACATACAGAACTGTAAATTTAAGGTGTACAGTGTAATGATTTGACTTACATTGCCAAATGATTACCACAGTAACTTTAGTTAAAATCCATATCTCATATAGATGCCAAAAAGAAAAAGGAAGAAAAATGGTTTTTTTCCACATGATGAGATCTTTTATGATCTACTCTCTTAGCAACTTTCAAATATACCAAACAGTAGTGTTTGGTGTATACACATGTTGTATATTACATTCCCAGGACTTATTTATCTTATAGCTATAAGTTTGTACCTTTTGACCTCTATCCAGTTCTCCTACTCCCTAACCCCCTGCCTCTGGTAACCACAAATATGATCTCTTTTTGTTGGCTTGTTTTTTCAAAATTCCACCTGTTAGTGAGATCATGTAATATTTGTCTTTCTCTGTCTGACTTATTTCATTTAGAGTACTGCCCTCAAGGTCCATCCATGTTGTCACAAATGGCAGGATTTCCTTCTTTTTATGGCTGAATAGTATTCCATTGTGTGTACATATGTGTATGTGTGTATATATATACACATATACCACATTTTGTTTATCCATTTATCTGTCAGTAGATGCTTAGGCTGTTTCCATGTTGTAAATAATGCTGCAGTGAACATATATGTACAGGAATCTCTTCAGCATAGTGATTTTGTTTCCTTCAGATACATACCTAGAGTGGAATTGTTGCACCGTGTGGTAGTTCTAGTTTTAATTTCTTTAGGAACCTCCATGGAAACCAGTGTTTTCTGTGGTGGTTGTACAAATGTACAACTACACTAACAGTGCACAAGGGGTCCCTTTTCTCCACATTTTTACCAGCATTTATTTCTTGTCTTTTCTATGTAAGCCATACTCAAAGGCATGAGGTTTTCACTGTGGTTTTGATTTGCATTTCCCTAATAATTCGTGATGTTGAGTACCTGTTGTCCATTTGAATATCTTAGTAAAAATGTGTACTCAGATCCTTTGCCCATTTTTTTAATTTCATTATTTCTCGCCTATTGTTGTATTACTTCTTTATGGATATTGGATACTGACACCTTATCAGATAAATGCTTTGCAAATATTTTTTCCCATTCCGTAGGTTACCCTTTCATGTTGTTGATCATTTTTTTGCTCTGCAGAAGCCTTTTAGTTTGATATAGTCCCATGTGTTTATTTTTGCTTTTGTTGCCTTTGCTTTTGGTCTCAAATCCCAAAAAATCATTGCCAAGACCACTGTCAGGGAGCTTACCGCCTATGTTTTCTTCTAGGACTTTGTTTTGTTTTGTTTTTAACATCTTGATTGGAATATAATTGCTTTACAATGGTGTGTTAGTTTCTGCTGTATAACAAAGTGAATTAGCTATATGTATACATATATCCCCATATCCCCTCCCTCTTGCATCTCCCTCCACCTTCCCTATCCCACCCCTCTAGGTGGTATCAGAGCACCTTCCCACTAGCTATCTACTTTACATTTGGTAATGTATATATGTCAGTGCTACTCTCTCACTTCGTCTCAGCGTACCCTTCCCCCCTCCCCGTGTCCTCAAGTCCATTCCCTACATCTGCATCTTCATTACTGTCCTGCCCCTAGGTTCATCAGAACCTTTTTTTTTTTTTAGATTCCATATATATGTGTTAGCATACGGTATTTTTCTCTTTCTGACTTACGTCACTCTGTATGACAGACTCTAAGTCCATCCACCTCACTACAAATAGTTAAATTTCATTTCTTTTTATGGCTGAGTAACATTTCATTGTATATATGTGCCACATCTTTAAACATTCATCTGTTGATGGACACTTAGGTTGCCTTCATGTCCTGGCTATTGCAAATACTGCTGCAATGAACATTGTGGTACAAGTCTGTTTTTAAATTATCATTTTCTCAGGGTATATGCCCAGTAGTGGGATTGCTGGGTCATATGGTAGTTCTATTTTTAGTTTTTTAAGGAACCTCCATACTGTTCTCCGTAGTGGCTGTATCAATTTATGTTCCCACCAACAGTGCAAGAGGGTTTTCTCCACACCCTCTCCAGCATTTATTGTTTGTAGATTTTTTCATGATGGCCATTCTGGCCGGTGTGAGGTGATACCTCATTGTAGTTTTGATTTACATTTCTCTCATGATTAGTGATATTCAGCATCCTTTCATGTGTTTGTTGGCAATCTGTATATCTTCTTTGGAGAAATGTCTGTTTACCTCTTCTGCCCATTTTTCGATTGGGTTGTTTGTTTTTGGATATTGAGCTACATGACCTGCTTGTATATTTTGGAGAATGATACTTTGTCAGTTGCTTCGTTTGCAAATATTTTCTCCCATTATGAGGGTTGTCTTTTCATCTTGTATATGGTTTCCTTTGCTGTGCAAAAGCTTTTAAGTTTCATTAGGTCCCATTTGTTTATTTTTATTTCCATTTCTCTAGGAGGTGGGTCAAAAAGGATCTTGCTATGATTTATGTCATAGAGTGTCCTGCCTATGTTTTTCTCTAAGAGTTTTATAGTGTCTGGCCTTACATTTAGGTCTTTAAACCATTTTGAGTTTATTTTATTTTTTTTTTTGCGGTACGCGGGCCTCTTACCACCGTGGCCTCTCCCGTTGCGGAGCACAGGCTCCGGACGCACAGGCTCAGCGGCCATGGCTCATGGGCCCAGCCGCTCTGCGGCATGTGGGATCCTCCCAGACCGGGGCACAAACCCGTGTCCCCTGCATCGGCAGGCGGACTCTCAACCACTGCGCCACCAGGGAAGCCCTTGAGTTTATTTTTGTGTATGGTGTTAGGAAGTGTTCTAAATTCATTCTTTTACATGTAGCTGTCCAGTTTTCCCAGCACCACTTATTGAAGAGGCTGTCTTTTCTCCATTGTATATTCTTGCCTCCTTTATCAAAGACAAGGTGACCCTCTGTGCGTCGGTTTATGTCTAGGCTTTCTATCCTATTCCATTGACCTATATTTCTGTTTTTGTACCAGTACCATACTGCCTTCATTACTGTAGCTTTGTAGTATAGTCTGAAGTCAGGGAGCCTGATGCCTCCAGCTCCGTTTTTCTTTCTCAAGATTGCTTTGGCTATTCGAGGTCTTTCATGTTTCCATACAAATTGTGAAATTTTTTGTTCTAGTTCTGTAAAAAATGCCATTGGTAGTTTGATAGGGATTGCGTTGAATCTGTAGATTGCTTTGGGTAGTATAGTCGCTTACACAATGTTGATTTTTCCAATCCAAGTACATGCTATATCTCTCCATCTGTTTGTATCATCTTTAATTTCTTTCATCAGTGTCCTATAGTTTTCTACATACAGATCTTTTGTCTCCTTAGGTAGGTTTATTCCTAGGTTTCAATGGTAAATCGGAGTGTTTCCTTAATTTCACTTTCAGATTTTTCATCGTTTGCGTATAGGAATGCAAGAGATTTCTGTGCATTAATTTTGTATCCTACTACTTTACCAAATTCATTGATTAGCTCTAGTAGTTTTCTGTCAGCATCTTTAAGATTCTCTATGTATAGTATCAAGTCATCTGTAAACAGTGACATTTTTACTTCTTCTTTTCCAATTTGGATTCCTTTTATTTCTTTTTCTTCTCTGATTGCCATGACGAAAACTTCCAAAACTGTGTTGAATAATAGTGTTGAGAGTGGGCAACCTTGTCTTGTTCCTGATCTTAGAGGAAGTGGTTTCACTTTTTCACCACTGAGAACGATGTTGGCTGTGGGTTTCTCATATATGGCCTTTATTATGTTGAGGTAGGTTTCCTCTCTGCCTACTTTCTGGAGGGTTTTTATCTTAAATCGGTGTTGAATTTTGTCAAAAGCATTTTCTGCATCTATTCAGGTGATCATATGGTTTTTATCCTTCAATTTGTTGATATGGTTTAACACATTGACTCATTTGCATATATTGAAGAATATTCGCATGCCTGGGATAAACCACACTTGATCATGTTGTATGATCCTTTTAATGTGCTGTTGGATTCTGTTTGCTAGTATTTTGTTGAGGATTTTTGCATCTATGTTCATCAGTGATATTGGCCTGTAGTTTTCTTTTTTTGTGGCATCTTTGTCTGGTTTTGGCATCAGTGTGATGGTGGCCTCGTAGGGGTGTTCCCTCTCTCTGCTATATTTTGGAAGAGTTTGAGAAGGATAGGTGTTAGCTCTCCTCTAAATGTTTGACAGAATTCACCTGTGAAGCCATCTGGTCCTGGGCTTTTGCTTCTTGGAAGATTTCTAATGACAGTTTCAATTTCAGTGTTTGTGATTGGTCTGTTGATATTTTCTATTTTTTCCTGATTCAGTCTTGGAAGGTTGTGCTTTTCTAAGAATTTGTCCATTTCTTCCAGGTTGTCCATTTTATTGGTATACAGTTGCTTGTAGTAATCTCTCACGATCCTTTGTATTTCTGCAGTGTCAGTTGTTACTTCTCCTTTTTCATTCCTGATTCTGTTGATTTGAGTCTTCTCCCTTTTTTTCTTGATGACTCTGGCTAATGATTTATCAATTTTCTTTATCTTCTAAAAGAACCAGCTTTTAGTTTTATTGATCTTTGCTATTGTTTCATTCATTTCTTTTTCATTTATTTCTGATCTGATCTTTATTATTTCTTTCCTTCTGCTAACTTTGGGGGTTTTTTGTACTTCTTTCTCTAATTGCTTTAGGTGTAAGGTTAGGTTGTTTATTTCAGATGTTTCTTGTTCCTTGAGGTAGGATTGTATTGCTATAAACTTCCCTCTTAGAAGCGCTTTTGTTGCATCCCATAAGTTTGGGGTCATCGTGTTTTCATTGTCATTTGTTTCTAGTTATGTTTTGATTTCTGCTTTGATTTCTTCAGTGATCACTTCGTTATTAAGTAGTGTATTGTTTAGCCTCCATGTGTTTGTATTTTTTACAGATCTTTTTCTGTAATTGATATCTAGTCTCATAGTATTGTGCTCGGAAAATATACTTGATACGATTTCATTTTTCTTTTAATTTACCGAAGCTTGATTTGTGACCCAAGATATGATCTATCCTGGAGAATGTTCCATGAGTACTTGAGAAGAAAGTGTATTCTGTTGTTTTTGGATAGAATGTCCTATAAATATCTATTAAGTCCATCTTGTCCAACCTGTCATTTAAAGCTTGTGTTTCTTTATTTATTTTCATGTTGGATGATCTGTCCATTGGTGAAAGTGGGGTGTTAAAATCCCCTACTATGATTGTGTTACTGTTGATTTTCCCCTTTTATGGCTGTTAGCATTTGCCTTATGTATTGAGGTGCTCCTATGTTGGGTACATAAGTATTTACAATTTTTATATCTTCTTGGATTGATCCCTTTATCATTATGCAGTGTCCTTCCTTGTCTCTTGTAACAGTCTTTATTTTAAGGTCTATTTTATCTGATATGAGAATTGCTACTCCAGCTTTCTTTTGATTTCCATTTGCGTAGAATATCTTTTTCCATCCCCTCACTTTCAGTCTGTAAGTGTCCCCAGGTCTGAAGTGGGTCTCTTGTAGACAGCATATATACAGCCAGTCTGTGTATTCTGATTGGAGCATTTAATCCATTTACATTTAAGGTAATTATTGATATGTATGTTTCTATTAACATTTTCTTTATTGTTTTGGGTTTGTTTTTGTAGGTCTTTTTTTTCCTCTTGTGTTTCCTGCCTAGAGAAGTTCCTTTAGCATTTGTTGTAAAGCTGGTTTGGTGGTGCTGAATTCTATTAACTTTAGCTTGTCTGTAAACATTTTAATTTCTCCATTCAAATCTGAATGAGGGGCTTCCCTGGTAGCGCAGTGGTTAAGAATCCGCCTGCCAATGCAAGGGGCATGTGTTCAAGCCCTGGTCTGGGAAGATCCCACATGCCATGGAGCAACTAAGCCCGTGTGCCACAACTGAGCCTGAGCTCTAGAGCCTTCGTGCCACAGCTACTGAAGCCCACGTGCCTAGAGCCCGTGCTCCGCAGCAAGAGAAACCACCGCAATGAGAAGCCCGCGCACAGCAAAGAAGACCCAACGCAGACATTAATTAATTAATTAATTAAAATAAATAAAAAGGGGGCTTCCCTGGTGGCGCAGTGGTTGAGAGTCTGCCTGCTGATGCAGGGGGCACAGGTTCGTGCCCCAGTCCGGGAGGATCCCACATGCCGTGGAGCGGCTGGGCCCGTGAGCCATGGCCACTGGGCCTGTGTGTCCGGAGCCTGTGCTCCACAACGGGAGAGGCCACAACAGTGAGAGGCCCACGTACCACAAAAAAATAATAATAATAATAAATAAAAAGGGAAATCTCTTTTATAAAAAAAATAAAAAATCTGAATGAGATTCTTGTTGGGTTTAGTAATCTTGCTTTTCATCGCTTTAAATGTGTCCTGCCACTCCCTTCTGGCTTGCAGTTTCTGCTGAAAGATCAGCTGTTTACTTTATGGGGATTCCCTCATATGTTATTTGTTGCTTTTCCCTTGCTGCTTTTAATATTTTTTTCTTTGTATTTAATATTTGATACTTTGGTTAATATGTGTCTTGGCTTGTTTCTCCTTAGATTTATACTGTATGGAACCTCTGTGCTTCCTGGACTTGATTGAATATTTCCTTTCCCATATTAGGGAAGTTTTCAACTATAATGTCTTCAGATATTTTCACAGTCCCTTTCTTTTTCTCTTTTTCTTCTGGGACCCCTATAATTCGAATGTTGGTGCATTTAATGTTGTCCCGGAGGTCTGTGAGACTGTCCTCAATTCTTTTCATTCTTTTTTCTTTATTCTGCTCTGCGGTAGTTATTTCCACTATTTTATCTTCCAGGTCGCTTATCCATTCTTCTGCCTTAGTTATTCTGCTTTTGATTCCTTCTAGAGAATTTTAAATTTTATTTATTGTGTTGTTCATCATTGTTTGTTTGCTCTTTAGTTCTTCTAGGCCTTTGTTAAACATTTCTTGTATTTTCTCCATTCTATCTCCAGGAGTTTGGATATCTTTACTATCATTACTCTGAATTCTTTTTCAGGTAGGCTGCCTATTTCCTCTTCATTTGTTTAGTCTGATGGGTTTTAACCTTGCTCCTTCACATGCTGTGTATTTCTCTGTTTTCTTATTGTGCTTAACTTACCGTATTTGGGGTCTCCTTTTCGCAGGCTGCAGGTTTGTAATTCCCGTTGTTTTTGGTGTCTGCCTCCAGTGGGTAACGTTGGTTCTGGTGAATGAGGCTGGACATTGTCTTTCTGGAGGGCAGGACCGTGTCCGGTGGTGTGCTTTGGGGTGTCTGTGACCTTATTATGATTTTAGGTAGCCTCTCTGCTAATGGGTGGGGTTGTATTCCTGTCTTGCTAGTTATTTCTCATGGGGTGCCCAGCTTGCTGTTGGGTGGAGCTGGGTTTTAGCATTGAGATGGATATTTCTGGGAGAGCTATCGCTGATTGATATTACTTGGGGCCGGGAGGTCTCTGGTGGTCCAGTGTCCTGAACTCGGCTCTTCCACCTCAGGGGTTCAGGCCTGACACCAGGCTGGAGCACCAAGACCCTCTCAGCCACACGACCATGTACGTAGGGATTTTCTTGCCTTTTGGGAAGTATGAGGTCTTCTGCCAGCATTCAGTAGGTGTTCTGTAGGACTTGTTCCACATGTAGATGTATTTTTTTCTTCTTATAAATTTATTTATTTTATTTATTTTTATTTTTGGCTGTTTAGGGTCTTCGTTAGTGTGCGGGCTTTCTCTAGTTTCGGCAAGCAAGGACTACTGTTTGTTGCGGTGCACAGGCTTCTCATCACAGTGCCTTCTCTTGTTGCAGAGCATGAGCTCTAGGTGCATGGGCTTCAGTAGTTGTGGCTCATGGGCTCAGTAGTTGTGGCCTGTGGGCTCTAGAGCGCAGGCTCAGTGGTTGTTGTGCACGGGCTTTGTTGCTCTGCGGCATGTGGGATCTTCCCAGACCAGGGCTTGAACCCGTGTCCCCTACATTGGCAGGCAGATTCTTAACCACTGCACCACCAGGGAAGCCCTGTAGATGTATTTCTGATGTATTTGTGGGGAGGAAGGTAATCTCTACATCAACCATCTTGAAGGTCCTCCTGCAATAGGAGACTTCACTGAAGATGCCAACCTCCACAAGAACTGAGGTGCGGAGGCATTTTTTTAAAATTTATTTTGTATACAGCAGGTTCTCATTAGTCATCCATTTTATACACATCAGTGTATACGTGTCAATCCCAATCTCCCAGTTCATCACACCACCACCCCCACCTGCCGCCGCTTTCCCCCCTTGGTGTCCATACATTTGTCCTCTACATCTTTGTCTCAGTTTTGCCCCTGCAAACCGGTTCATCTGTACCATTTTGCTAGGTTCCACATATATGCGTTAATATACAGTATTTGTTTTTCTCTTTCTGACTTCACTCTGTGTTACAGTCTCTAGATTCTTCCACGTCTCTACAAATGACCCAATTTTGTTCCTTTTTATGGCTGAGTAATATTCTATTGTATATATATACCACATCTTCTTTATCCATTCGTCTGTCGATGGGCATTTAGGTTGCTTCCATGACCTGGCTATTGTAAATAGGGCTGCAGTGAACATTGGGGTGTGTGTGTCTTTTTAAATTATGGTTTTTTCTGGGTATATGCCCAGGAATAGGATTGCTGGGTCATATGGTAATTCTATTTTTAGTTGTTGTTGTTTTATTTTTTTTGCGTTATGCGGGCCTCTCACTGTTGTGGCCTCTCCCATTGCGGAGCACAGGCTCCGGACGTGCAGGCTTAGCAGCCATGGCTCACGGGCCCAGCCGCTCCGCAACATGTGGGATCTTCCCGGACTGGGGCACGAACCCGTGTCCCCTGCATTGGCAGGCGGACTCTCAACCACTGCGCCACCAGGCAAGCCCTATTTTTAGTTTTTTAAGGAACCTCCATACTGTTCTCCATAGTGGCTGTATCAATTTACATTCCCACCAACAGTGCAAGAGGGTTCCCTTTTCTCCACACCCTCTCCAGCATTTGTTGTTTGTAGATTTTCTGATGATGCCCATTCTAACTGGTGTGAGGTGATACCTCATTATAGTTTTGATTTGCATTTCTCTAATAATTAGTGATGTTGAGCAGCTTTTCATGTGCTTCTTGGCCATCTGTATGTCTTTTTTGGAGAAATGTCTAGTTAGGTCTTCTGTCCATTTTTTCATTTTAGTATTGAGTTTCATGAGCTGTTTATATATTTTGGATTTTAATCCTTTGTCCATTGATTCATTTGCAAATATTTTGTCCCATTGTGAGAGTTGTCTTTTCGTCTTGTTTTTAGTTTCCTTTGCTTTGCAAAAGCTTTTAAGTTTCATTAGGTCCCATATGTGTATTTTTGTTTTTATTTCCATGACTCTAGGAAGTGGATCAAAAAAGATCTTGCTATGGTTTATGTCAAAGATTGTTCTTCCTGGACTTCCCTGGTGGCACAGTGGTTGAGAGTCCACCTGCCGATGCAGGGGGCGCAGGTTCGTGTCCCGGTCCGGGAAGATCCCACGTGCCGCGGAGCGGCTGGGCCCGTGGGCAATGGCTGCTGGGCCTGCACGTCCAGAGCCTGTGCTCCGCGACGGGAGAGGCCGTGGCAGTGAGAGGACCACGTACCGCAAAAAAAAAAAAAAAAAAGATTGTTCTTCCTATGTTTTCCTTTAAGAGTTTTATAGTGTCTGGTCTTACATTTAGGTCTCTAATCCGTTTTGAGTTTATTTTTGTGTATGGTATTAGGGAGTGTTCTAATTTCAATTTTTTACATGTAGCTGTCCCATTTTCCCAGCACCACTTATTGAAGAGACTGTCTTTTCTCCATTGTATATCCTTGCCTCCTTTGTCATAGATTAGTTGACCATAGGTGCGTGGGTTTATCTCTGGGCTTTCTATCCTGTTCCATTGATCTATATTTCTGTTTTTGTTCCAGTACCTAACTGTCTTGATTACTGTAGCTTTGTAGTATAGTCTGAACTCAGGGAGTCTGATTCCTTCATCTCCGTTTTTTTTCCCTCAAGACTGCTTTGGCTATTCGGGGTCTTTTGTGTCTCCATACAGATTTTAAGAATTTTTGTTCTAGTTTTGTAAAAAATGCCATTGGTAATTTGACAGAGGTTGCATTGAATCTGTAGATTGCTTTGGGTAGTATAGTCATTTTCACAATATTGATTCTTCCAATCCAAGAACATGGTATATCTCTCCATCTGTTGGTATCATCTTTAATTTCTTTCATCAGTGTCTTATAGTTTTCTGCATACAGGTCTTTTGTCTCCCTAGGTAGGTTTATTCCTAGGTGTTTTATTCTCTCTGTTGCAGTGGTAAATGGCAGTGTTTTCTTGATTTCACTTTCAGGTTTTTCATCATCAGTGTATAGGAATGCAAGATATTTCTGTGCATTAATTTTGTATCCTGAAAGTTTACCAAATTCATTGATTAGCTCTACTAGTTTTCTGGTGGCATCTTTAGGCTTCTTTCTATATAGTATCAAGTCATCTGCAAACAGTGACAGTTTTACTTCTTCTTTTCCAATTTGTATTCCTTTTATATCTCTTTCTTCTCTGATTGCTGTGGCTAGGACTTCCAAAACTATGTTGAATAATAGTGGTGAGAGTGGACATCCTTGTCTTGTTGCTGATCTTAGAGGAAATGCTTTCACTTTTTTACCATTGAGAATGATGTTTGCTGTCAGTTTGTTGTATATGGCCTTAATTATGTTGAGGTAAGTTCCCTATATACCCACTTTCTGTAGAGTTATTATTATAAATGGGTGTTGAATTTTGTCCAAAGCTTTTTCTCCATCTATTGAGATGATCATACAGTTTTTATTCTTCAATTTGTTAATATGGTGTATCACATTAATTTATTTGCATATATTGAAGAATCCTTGCATCCCTGGGATAAATCCCACTTGATCATGGTGTATGATCCTTTTAATGTGTTGTTGGGTTCTGTTTGCTAGTATTTTGTTGAGGATTTTTGCATCTATATTCATCAGTGATATTGATCTGTAATTTTCTTTTTTTGTAGTGTCTTTGTCTGGTTTTGGTATCAGGGTGATTGTGGCCTCATAGAATGAGTTTGGGAGCGTTCCTTCCTCTGCAATTTTTTGGAAGAGTTTGAGAAGGATGGATGTTAACTCTTCTCTAAATGTTTGGTAGAATTCACTTGTGAAGCCATCTGGTCCTGGACTTTCGTTTGTTGGAAGATTTTTAATCACAGTTTCAATTTCATTACTTGTGATTGGTCTGTTCATATTTTCTGTTTCTTCCTGGTTCAGTCTTGGAAGGTTATACCTTTCTAAGAATTTGTCCATTTGTTCCAGGTTGTTCATTTTATTGGCGTAGAGTTTCTTGTAGTCTCTTAGGATGCTTTGTATTTCTGCAGTGTCTGTTGTAACTTCTACTTTTTCATTTCTAATTGTATTGATTTGAGTCCTCTCCCTCTTTTTCTTGATGCATTTAGCTAATGGTTTTTCAATTTTGTTTATCTTCTCAAAGAACCAGCTTTTAGTGTTATTGATCTTTGCTATTGTTTTCTTTGTTTCTATTTCATTTATTTCTGCTCTGATCTTTATAATTTCTTTCCTTCTGCTAACTTTGGGTTTTGTTTGTTCTTCTTTCTCTAGTTCCTTTAGGTTTAAGTTTAGATTGTTTATTTGAGATTTTTCTTCTTTCTTGAGGTAGGCTTGTATAGCTATAAACTTCCCTCTTAGAACTGCTTTTGCTGCATCCCATAGGTTTTGGATCGTCGTGTTTTCATTGTCATTTGTCTCTAGGCAGTTTTTGATTTCCACTTTGATTTCTTCAGTGATCTCTTGGTTATTTAGTAACGTATTGTTTGGCCGCCATGTGTTTGTGTTTTTTACATTTTTTCCCCTGTAATTGATTTCTAATCTCATAGCATTTTGGTCAGAAAAGATGCTTGATATGATTTCAGTTTTCTCAAGTTTACTGAGGTTTGATTTGTGACCCAAGATGTGATCTATCCTGGAGAATGTTCTGTGCACGCTTGAGAAGAAAGTGTAATCTGCTGTTTTTGGATGGAATGTCCTATAAATATCAATTAAATCTGCCTGGTCTATTGTGTCGTTTAAAGCTTGTGTTTCCTTATTAACTTTCTGTTTGGATGATCTGTCCATTGGTGTAAGTGAGGTTTTAAAAGTCCCTTACTATTATTGTGTTACTGTCGATTTTCTCTTTTACAGCTGTTAGCAGTTGCCTTATATATTGAAGTGCTCCTATGTTGGGTGCATTTATATTTATAATTGTTATATCTTCTTCTTGGATTGATCCCTTGATCATTTTGTAGTGTCCTTCTTTGTCTCTTGTAACATTCTTTATTTTAAAGTCTATTTTATCTGATATGAGTATTGCTACTCCAGCTTTCTTTTGATTTCCATATGCATGGAATATCTTTTTCCATCCCCTCACTTTCCATCTGAGTGTGTCCCTAGATCTGAAGTGGGTCTCTTGTAGACAGCATATATATGGGTCTTGTTTTTGTATCCATTTAGCAAGCCTGTGTCTTCTGGCTGGAGCATTTAATCCATTCATGTTTAAGGTAATTATCGATACGTATGTTCCTATGACCATTTTCTTAATTGTTTTGGATTTGTGTTTGTAAGTCTTATCCTTCTCTTGTGTTTCCTGCCTAGAGAAGTTCCTTTAGCATTTGTTGTAAAGCTGGTTTGATGGTGCTGAATTCTCTTAGCTTTTGCTTGTCTCTAAAGCTTTTGATTTCTCCATCGAATCTGAATGAGATCCTTGCCATGTAGAGTAATCTTGGTTGTAGGTTCTTCCCTTTTATTGCTTTAAGTATATCATGCCACTCCCTTCTGGCCTGTAGAGTTTCTGCTGAGAAATCAACGGTTAACCTTATGGGAGTTCCCTTGTATGTTATTTGTCGTTTTTCCCTTGCTGCTTTCAATAACTTTTCTTTGTCTTTAATTTTTGCCAATTTGATTACTATGTGTCTCAGCGTGTTTCTCCTTGGTTTATCCTGTATGAGGCTCTCTGCACTTCCTGGACTTGGGTGGCTATTTCCTTTCCCATGTTAGGGAAATTTTCAACTGTAATCTCTTCAAATATTTTCTTGGGTCCTTTCTCTCTCTCTTCTCCTTCTGGGACACCTGTAATGCGAATGTTGTTGTGTTTAATGTTGTCCCAGAGGTCTCTTAAGCTGTCTTCATTTCTTTTCATTCTTTTTTCTTTATTCTGTTCTGCAGCAGTGAATTTCACCATTCTGTGTTCCAGGTCACTTATCCGTTCTTCTGCCTCAGTTATTCTGCTATTGAATCCTTCTAGTGTAGTTTTCATTTCAGTTGTTGTGTTGTTCATCTCTGTTTGTTTGTTCTTTAATTCTTCTAGATCTTTGTTAAACATTACTTGCATCTTCTCGATCTTTGCCTCCATTCTTTTTCCGAGGTCCTTGATCATCTTCACTATAATTATTCTGAATTCTTTTTCTGGAAGGTTGCCTATCTCCACTTCATTTAGTTGTTTTTCTGGGGTTTTATCTTGTTCCTTCATCTGGTACATAGCCCTCTGCCTTTTCATGTCTGTGTTTCTGTGAATGTGGTTTTTGTTCCACAGGCTGCAGCATTATAGTTCTTGCTTCTGCTGTCTGCCCTCTGGTGGTTGAGGCTATCTAAGAGGATTGTGCAACTTTCCTGCTGGGATGGTCTGGTCGCAGAGGCATTTTTTTCAGATGGTTAGCAGCTTGCTTTTTTTTTTCTTTTCCTCTGTGCTTCATCTAGTTTCACTTGTTCACAGGGTGCTTCATGCCGAGGCCTCGCACCTGGCACTTAAGATCAGAGTGCCTAGTGAGAAGTGGCTGCACTGACACCTCCTCTTCTAGGAGTTTTATAGTTTCTAGTCTTACATTTAAGTCAAGTCTAATTCAAGTTAATTATTTTGAATGGTGTAAGACAGTGTTCTGGCTTCATTCTTTTTTACATGTGAATATCCAGTTTTCCCATCACCATTTATTGAAGAGACTGTCTTTTCACCATTGAATGTTCTTGGCTCCCTTGTCAAATATTCGTTGATGTATATACATGGGTTTATTTCTGGGCTCTCTATTCTGTTCCATTGGTCCATGTGTCTGTTTTTATGCTAGTACCATAACTGTTTTGGTTGCTATATCTTTATAATATAGCTTGAATTCAGAAAGTGTGATGCCTCCTACTTTGTTGTTCTTTTTCAGGATTGCTTTGGCCACTTGTGGTCTTCTGTGGTTCTGTATAGATTTTTAAATAGTTTTCTCTAGTCAGCTTAAAAAATGCCATTGGAATCTTGATAGACATTGTATTGATCTATAGATGCTTTTGCATAATATGGACATTATAACAATATTAATTCTTCCAAGCAATGAACACAGGATATCTTTCCATTTATTTGTGTCTTCAGTTTCTTTCATCAGTGTCTTGTACTTTTTTGTTTGTTTGTTTTTGCGGTACGCCGGCCTCTCTCACTGCTGTGGCTCTCCCGTTGCAGAGCACAGGCTCTGGATGCGCAGGCTCAGTGGCCATGGCTTATGGGCCCAGCCGCTCCGCAGCATGTGGAATCTTCCTGGACCAGGGCACAAACCCATGTCCCCTGCATCGGCAGGCGGACTCTCAACCACTGCGCCACCAGGGAAGCCCTGTCTTGTACTTTTCAGTGTAGAGATCTTTCACCTCTTTGGTTAAACTTATTCCTTTATTGCTTTGATGCTATTGTAAATGGTATCATTTTCCTTTTTTCTTTTTTCAGATAATTTGTCATTAGTATATAGCAACACTACTGATTTTTGTATTTTAATTTTGTATCCTGCAAATTTACTGAATTTGTTGATTAGATCTAACAGGTTTTATTTGTTTGTTTGCTTTTGAGGGGGCTTTAGGATTTTCTGTATATAAAACCATGTCATCTGCAAATAGAGATAATTCTACTTATTACTTTTCAATTCTGATGCCTTTTATTTTTCTTGCCTGATTGCTCTGGCTAGGATTTCCAGTACTATGTTGGATAAAAGTGGCAACAGTGGGGCTTTCCTGGTGGCACAGTGGTTGGGAGTCCGCCTGCCAATGCAGGGGACACGGGTTCGTGCCCCAGTCTGGGAAGATCCCACATGCCACAGAGCGGCTGGGCCTGTGAGCCATGGCCACTGAGCCTGCACGTCCGGGGCCTGAGCTCCGCGGCAGGAGAGGCCACAACAGTGAGAGGCCCGTGTACAGCAAAAAAAAAAAAAAAAAAAAAGTGGCAACAGTGGGCATCCTTAACTTTTTCCTGATCTTAGAGTAACAGCTTTCAGTTCTTTACCATTGAGTATAATGTTAGCTGTGGGCTTGTCATATATGGGCTTTATTATGTAGAGGTACATTTCCTGTATACACAGTTTGAGAGTTTTTATTATGAAGTGACGTTGAATTTTGTCAAATACTTTTTTTCTATTGAGTTATTGTATGATTTTGGTTTTTTTATTCTATTAATGTGATGTATCACACTTATTGATTTGCATGCATTGAGCCATCCTTGCATCCCATGATAAATCCCACTTAATCATGTTGAATGACCTTTTCAAAGTGCTACTGAATTTGGTTTGCTAATATTTTATTGAAAATGTTTGCCTCTATATTCTCATCAGGGATATTGACCTATAGTTGTCTGCTCTTATTGAATTGCCTAATTATTACTGTTCTTGATTGATTTCTGTTGGTACCACTGTTTTCAAACAAAAATTTTTCTGTTTTATCATTTAGTTGTGATATTTCCAGATAGAAGATAATGTTTTTCATGTTGAAGCTTATCTGCCTCTTTCTAATTTTTATCAAGAATAATCATTGAACCTTATCATATGCTTTTACAGGATCTATTGAGATGATTGTTTTTCTCAACCTGTTGGTATGACATGATAGGATATTGGTTCCCTAATAGTCTCTGTTTGTTCATTGTTGGTTATTCCTTTGCTATACTCCTGAATTCAGTTTGTTAATGTTTTGTAAGTAAAGTTTTATTTCTTCTCTCTCATTATGCCTCTTAGCACAGAGCTTATAAGCACATCCTTATTACGGTGTTTGAGTGATAGGAGTTTTGCCAAAGTTGCCCCGTCTCCCCTCCACCAAGGAACATGAATAGGAGGGTGCATATTGCTCCACTAGCTCTGTGATTAACCTTTTGGTTAATAACCAAAGTGGGCTAGGGCGTTACTCATCTCAAATCCCTCTGAGTCCTTTTCTTTTCTTATAATATAATACCCTTTTATCATATGAAGGAGTAGTATTTTATTGGTAAATGCCACCTCTGGGTAAAAAATGATTACTCAAGTCCATATTTCTGGTTATCTCTATCCAATTTCAGGTTGAAACATTTTCAACCAAATCTTCTCTGTACAGAAGAACTTCTAGTTATTGTAGTAAGAGTCTTTCCTATAGTTCCTGGGGATCTGTTTGTCCCTTGTAAGGCTCTCCTTGAACCTTGCAGAGTAGCAAGAGCTTTCACAAGGACCTTTGACAAGGCAACAGAAACTCTGTCTTTATCTACCCTGATGATAAGATATGAGATTCTTTTCTTCATCTTGGGCTCTGCCTTACATTTCTTTAAGACTTAATTAAATCTGATTGTCACTTGAGGCCTTGTCAAGGGAAGAAGAGGTAAAGGATGAGTTGATAGAGCTTACCTGCATCCACCCTAGATATACAAAAGGTCTAATGAGCGCCTTTGGAATAGGAAAGGAGCAGATAGGACAAGCTACTCTAGACTAAGGACAGTATCCCCACTCAGCAATCCTATCTATATATGAATACTACGGTAAGAAAATGTAAAGAAATATTTTCAACAGAAACCACATCCTTCTTTTACACTCCTAATGCATAGTCCATTTTTGTAGAGTTTAGTCTTCATTATATTAGATATACGTTGATATCTTTACATTTTATAGCAATTTCATTTAAATTTTCTAATTTTCTTTTATTTTTAAAAGGTTATATTTCTAAAACAAGTTATAAAAACGTGTTCCAAAATGGAATTTATGTGCCTTAAAAACCTTTAGGCATTTTCCTTTTAGCTTGTTAATTATAACATCTGAATGTTTGCTATAATTTATTATCTGTTATCACTTTCAAGGTTAAATATTTGTATTTCTGAAGATTTTATATTGTAAAATTCAATCTAAAGTGCATGCTTATACAGTCTGAAGGAGGCAATAGATAACATTTGGGCACCAAAATTGAGTTTGTATAAAAGAGAAATAATTACTTTTGGCTTACCTTTTGTGGCAGTTCTGTTTTGGATTCTCAGAATTGCATTAAAACGTGTGTAGGGGGCTTCCCTGGTGGCGCAGTGGTTGAGAGTCTGCCTGCCAACACAGGGGACACGGGTTTGAGCCCTGATCCAGGAAGATCCCACATGCCACAGAGCAACTGAGCCCGTGCGCCACAGCTACTGAGCCTGTGCTCTAGAGCCCACGAGCCACAGCTACTGAGCCCACAAGCCACAGCTACTGAGCCCACGTGCCACAACTACTGAGCCCACGTGCCACAACTACTGAAGCCCACGTGCCTAGAGCCCGTGCTCCGCAACAAGAGAAGCCACCGCCATGAGAAACCTGTGCACCTCAACGAAGAGTAGCCCCTGCTCGCCACAACTAGAGAAAGCCCGTGCGCAGCAGCGAAGACCCAACACAGCCAAAAATAAATAAAATAAAAAATTTTTTTAAATGTGTGTATATGTTCTCAATAAGTGTATAAAAAAGATCAGCATATTTTTCACTATAGAATAGAACTAAACATGGAGCCCATCCTTTTTTAATCCTAAGGGATTTAGTTACTAAAATATCAAAAGGATTATATTTTAAGGTTTAAAAGAATAACTTCTCACGAGACTTTGTCAGGCAGTAATGTGAATGCTCCTAAAAATGACACTGAAAACAAATTTGACAAAACATGAAAGCTATGTGTTTTCCTCAGAAACTTAATCAACTTAATATTTTGCTTGTGTACTAAATAGTTACATAATGCCATGAAAGAAAGCTCACCTTTATTTGATGATGGCCAGCCTTGGGGAGAAGAAACTGAAGATGGAATTATGCATAATAAGGTACCTTACATTACTGTAAACATTAGAGTTATCTTAATATTAACTAAATGTGTTATTATTGAAAGTGATATATTCTTTTGTAGAACTTGGCTTTTTGCTTCCTGAAAAATCTGCTAAAACTGATTTTGGGAAATATTAGTCAATGGAATTACTCTTGAAATCACATTGTAGTTTCCTAAAAGTAACTAGGAACAGAAATTTGTAAATTTTAAGTAAGTTAAAAAAGCAATGCAATTAGAATTACGTCATAACGTTATTGTTATATGTACAGATGTAATATTTCTCTTTCTCCCCTATCTTTTATAACGAAGGTATCAATACTGGCATCATTATTGTAATATAGTATTTTGTCAACACAAAGCCTGAAAGACTGGGTCTTTAAATAGATGGCATGTGGGTTTTTTTGTTTGTTTTGGCTTTTTAGTTAGGCATATTGCACTTACGAGTTGCCACTTCCAAAAGTGATTGAGATAAAAGTAAATAGATGGTCTAAATTGGTTCCCAAACCATCCTGTATTGGAGCCTTAACTATGTAACTAAGCCTACCCTATTTCCTAAAATACATAAATTTATATATCCAAAGGGAGCAAACACCAACTCCAAGGAATAAATTTATAGTATTGAGATTAAACATTAATGTCCCCGGCATATATAGTTCCTATAGCATATATAGGTCCTACTATGTAGGACCCTAAAGATAAAAAAAAAAAAAAAATTCTCTGTTCTTCACTCTTTGGAGCATTTGTCATAAAAAGAAAGTGGAAATAACCTCAGCTTCATCTTTTATTACTACCTGGGAAATAGTTCAAATAGAAAGATGTATCAACTGACTGGCATGGTAGTGTTGCTTTTTTTTTTTTTCAAACAAAGAATATCATACCCCATTACTACTTCATCAGTGATCCTTGCTGGAGAAGCAGCTAGAAAGCCTTTGATCCTCTTGAGAGAATTCTCTTCCCATGTTGCAATATGTGTACTAGACTAGATTTTTTGGTGCCTCAGTTCTCACCCAAATAAAATTATAATACCTACTAAATGACTAAATATTAAATTTATTGATATTCATCCTAAATGTTAAAACAGTAAAAGTTATTCTTGCTATTTTAGCTGTTATTTCAGATGACAATATATAGAGAAGCACTTGGGAAATTATAAAGTGCTATTTTTAATTTTAAAGTAAAAATTAATTTTAAATTTAATTAAAAAGAGTTACCGAAGTATCCAACTTCATCAGATTCTGAGCCTCAGCTTTGTAGATCTAGAAATTCAATTTTTTTTTAACCTGCAAAATCACAATTGACCAAACTTAAGGAAACATTCACTCGTACCAAATTCACATCTGAAAAAGAATAAAAATGTATTAATTTACCACCAGTGACACATCTTTCCAGTTACAGAAATACTCATACCCCCTATTCAGGGCACCCCTTCAGTATCAACCAAGTAGTAAGAAGATTGTTTAGTAAGCAGAGAATCAGCACAAAGGGAATTGGTTTATCTTGAGGGATGTGTACTTCATCTGGCTGTGGAAAATTCTGATCAGCCATCCTTGCCTCCTAACAAAGTACACATCTTCAGTAAGCAAAACACCTCAGAATTGCAAAATAGAGTATTATTTTCTCTTGGATAAATATTAAGAGTACTAATAGTCTAGTGTTTAGATCTCTACTAACCATGCCATGTTTTAGCATGAAGTTACAATGTAAATTATAGCCTTTATTAATTATGTTCTGGTTTTCACAACTAGATTTGTCAGTTTAATTAGACTTAAATGATCAGCAATTCATTTAAATTTTTAATTAGTTAGATTATCCCTAAAGATGCTCAAGTTTACAGTTTATGTTGAATTATATTTATTAATAAGCTTCCTTGTCTAACCCTCTCAAAATTCTGAAGATATGGGGTTTTTTTAACCATTTACTAAGTATCACCTTTATCCAAATTGAAGTATTCTTTTCATCCTTATTATTCACTATAGAAGTAGCAGACTGAGTAAATCTGTGCAGCATAATTAATGATATTCCCTAGGTTTGTATCTCATTTACAGGAGTTCATGTAACCACTTAGTGTTCCTGACTTTTATTTTTTTAATTCAAATTTAAATTTCTACTTAGAAAAGTGAAATAAACTAAATAGAGAATCATCGCTTTGTTTTTAAATCTGCTTAACCCAATCAGTTGTTTTTGGACTACACCATAAAATGCTATGAGAGTTTCATGACTGGTGCCGACAGCTTTGAAGAGATGAATGCAGAGTTGCAGTCCAAGCTGAGTAAGTGTTCTCATTCCTAGAGTGCTTGCTTTGGGTCATTTAACTCCACTCAAGGAGTTGTAGCCCATCTTACTATGCCTAATGTAAATGCGTTTAGATGCCTCCTGATTTTTATCATAACCGTTTCTTTGGTGGAGAGGAGTAAAGGTTAAGCAGAAAGAATACTGGTGTTGGAGTCAGACCTGAGGCATGACCCCTTACTGGCTGTGTGACGTTAACAAACTACTTAACCTTTCTAACAAAGTTTTGCAGGATTAGATGGCCATGTTTATAAAATGTCAAATGTGCTACCCGGAGCACAATATAATCAGCAAATGTTATTCCTCTTGGGGGATGATATCCCTGTGATATCCTTGCTTTATTATTTTAGAAATTAAAGTACTGGTTAGTCAAAAGATCTATGGTCTCTTTCAAAATTTATGTCACATAGTTAATGGGCTATGATATTTCCAAAGAAAGAAATTATTTTTCCACTTAGCTAATCTAGTGACATTCGGTATTTACTGGCTAACTTTAAAATATTCCAGAGTATTATTTTACATTGTTGTTCCTTTTTTGTAATAGTCTTGTATATAAAATGCCACAGTGGTAGGTAAAATAGATAAGTTTAAGACGTGTAAAGCGATCCTCCAAAGACTATGGAATCAATCAAAATAGGAGATCACCCTGCCACTATTAGCACAAAAAGTGAAAGCATTCTCTTTTGTTTCCGTGGGATATACTTTCCTGAAGAATAAGCGGAACAGGGACTTCCCTGGTGGCGCAGTGGTTAAGACTCTGCACTCCAATGCAGGGGGCCCGGGTTTGATCCCTGGTCAGGGAACTAGATCCCACATGCATGCTGCAACTAAGAGTTCACATGCCACAACTAAGGAGCCCACGAGCCACAACTAAGACCCAACGCAACCAAATAAGTAAATAAATATTTTATAAAAAAAAAAAAGAAGCGGGACAATTTCAGCTTGTCCATATGAGAAGGGGAGCAAAGAAAATGATGTTGTCTTTTTTTTTAAGAGGAAAATTCATAGTGATCTAACACTGAAAGCATCTTTGCTTTGATATTGTGTTATAATTAATTAAGCATATGAATTATATTCATTTATTCAAACAATATTTATCATGTACATACTGTATACCAGCCACCATGTAGGCACCGAGGATACAGTAATGAATAAGAGGTAAAAATCTCTGCCCTTGTGAGCTTACCTTCTATTAGAGACAATAATCAAATGAACAACTGTAAGTCAAATGGTGATAAGTGCTCCGGAGGAAAATGAAGTAGGATAGGGAGGTAGAGAGTGTGGTGGACCAAAGGGAAGGGTTGCACTTTTACAGACGGTAGGATGTCCTTCAGTGGGATGTTTTGAGTAGAGACTAGAGGAAGTGAGGGAGAGAGCAATGATAAAAACCTGGGGGAGAATTTTTTAGGCAGATTTGAGACCTTATGAAGTTTCTGGGTTTTTTCTCCAGAGGATTTATTTAATGTAGATGCTTCCAAGCTGGAATCATTAGCAGCAAAAAACAGAGCATTGAATGAACAGATTGCAAGATTGGAACAAGAAAGAGAAAAAGAACCGGTTAGTAAACATGCTTATCTTCAACAGGCTTATACACTTACTTATACTCTTGGGTCTCCTTGGACAACACCAGCTGTTTCTTTATCTATTTTTTAAAATAATACATTAAAAAAATAAGCTTCTTAAAAGTTAATTTTTTTTACATAGGACAGAACTCCTAATGAAAACATGTTTGGTATCCCTAGAGCTTTGTTTTCCCTTGTGATCTGTCAGTCTTGGACTAATAGTGTTCAGAATATGATGAAAGAGTCTTACCTATTTACATAAGACCAAAAAGATCTTTAGAACAAGGTCCGCATGTTATATACCTCTAGGGAGCACTAATTACAAGACGCCCTGAGTTTTGTAGTTAGTGGAAAGGGAATGGTAATAAATGGGTTTATATAATATATTGTATCCAGAAGTCTTTCTAAAAGCTAAATGATAATATCCAGATATCTAATTTTATTTTGTGTTTTATATTGCGGAAGCCCCTAGGCTGTTCTGTAAAATAACAGATTTTAAATGTTTGTTCTTTTTCATTCTGGCCCTGGACTTTTTCTGTCCCAAACTGACTTCTGAAAAGTACGTACATCTTCTTAATTGGGTAATAACAGTAAGCTACCGTTTTAGTTTTTTTGACTCCCTCTAAAAGTGAAAAGGAAACTAATTTACCTTTCTCTAAGATGAATTTAAATAATACTGCTTTAACTTTCAAGTAAAGTATGGCATCATTATTGACGAGAATAACTAATCGCACTTTCTCTTCTTTTAAAGAATCGCCTAGAGTCATTGAGAAAACTGAAAGCTTCCTTACAAGCAGATGTTCAAAAATATCAGGCATACATGAGCAATTTGGAGTCTCATTCAGCCATTCTTGACCAGAAATTGAATGGCCTCGATGAAGAAATTTCTAGAGTAGGTAAGCACAACTAATGCTGAAAGAGGTCATTCAGACTGGGATGGGGACCTGTGTGGGACTTATCACATGTAGAGACAGCTTTGTCATCTGTATCTTTTTTGCCTCTAATGGTAATGTATCAGGCAACCAAGTTTTTAGTGACTTATGTATTAGTTTTCTGAGGCTGCTGTAATGAATTACCACAAACTTGGTGGCTTAAAACAATGGAAATTTATTCACTCACAGAAGGCTAGAGGTCGGAAATCCGGCAGGGCCACACTTCCTCCCAGGACTATGTGGGAGAATCCATTCCTTGCTTCTTCCAGCTTCTGGTATCTGATGACATTCCTGAGATCGTGGCCCTGTCACTCCAGTCTCTGCCTCCATCCTCACATTACCTTCTGTGTGTGTGGGTGTCTCTCTTCTGCCTATGTTAATTTCTCTCTGCCTTTATCTTTTAAGGACATTTATGATGGCATTTAGGGCCCACCTCGATAATCCAGGGTAATCTCCTCATCTCAAAATACTTAATCATATCTGTGAAGACCCCTTTACTAAATATGGTAATGTTTACAAATTCCAGGGATTAGGACTTCCTATCTTTGGGTGGTCATTATTCAACCTACTACACCTTCTAACATGTTTTCAGACACCTGGCTTTTTAAAGCCAAGAGGAACCTTATCTAAGAACACAAGCTGCCTGAATATAAATATATCTTCTATTCCACCTTGTAATTAATAAGCCAGATTTTTAAATCTCTGCTGGCCTCAGTCTGCTATATTTGCCTTATCCTCTATCACCACCTCCTAAGCTACTCAGCAGCCTAAGTTGATTGAAAATAAGATGGAAAGATGCTAGTACTATAAAAGCCCAACTGAAAAAAGCTTGTTTATATCTGGTGTGCTCCTAACCTTGTTTTCATAAACACATATGGATCTTAATCATAAAACCCTGAAAATACTGTGACACATGAATTGATTGTTGCTTCTATGGTGCCAAAAGGAGATCGAGCCATTGGCTGGCAGTTTACAAAATAAATAAATAACTATATGAACCTACTATACTATTTTCCCAGACCTCAACCTGCTTCAGTTTTATTCTTTTAGGGTTTTACAGGCTGTATCTGTGTCATGTAGGAATTATGTAGATAGTCCTTAGGATATTTGATTTAGTTCTTGGTCTATGGAATATTGATCATCTGTCAAAAATCAAGGACAGTAATTATCTGGAGCATTTGCTAAATTGTTTTATTTTTTTCCAAATAAGTCTGATTACATATATTAGCTTTGCTGTAAACCAACTCTTTAAATAGTTTAAACTTGACCACTAATGTTTGTTCTCCATGACGACAAGGAGTCATTAATTTTTTATTATAGCAATGTTTGTAATGCAATTAAATCAGTACTTTATAACATTAATAATTTATCTTCCTTATTGGTATTTAATCTAGAGAATTTTTATCCTTCCCACTTTTCTTGTGAGACTTTTTTTCCAGTAATGGCAAACTGGGTAGGAGAGAGAGAAATACTTCAGCAATCATTTGCTATTGCACAGTGATTTAGTTTGAGACAATAATTTGATAACTGTTAACCTAAAACATTTTATTCTGAATTTTTTTAACTTTCTTGATTATTTAAAGTCATTCATGGCCAAGAATGTGAATGAGACATATGTAACTCTATAGATATTGTATATTGTGGATTTTTTGTGCCGATTCCTGTAATAAATGAAGTTTTACTTAAACCAACCATTAATTCATTTTGAGCTCAGGTGTGGAGCTTCCCAACTACAGTACTACAATACGACTGAGTTATAACAAAGCTGAGATTTTGATCCTCTCAGCCCTCAGGATGATTTCTGTGACCCCTTTGGTCAGGAGCATCCTCATCCATGTATCCCAGTCTGCTTAAAAATACTGTCATATTTTTTATAAGCTATGAGTCATAAAATGTTGGCATCACTGTTCGATAGAACACCAAATATTATAAATTTGATAACTTTTCTTCCCCTTTCATGATCATTTGCTGTTTGTATCTTCTCTTGGTACAATATCATCGTTCATGATTACAAATTTTAGTAAAGCAAGAACCTAACCATTATGGTTGCTTAATATCTTATGAAGCCACTGAAAATATCAGTGAAATAAGAATAAACTGATGTATGTTTATATAAATATTTTTTGTTTGTGAGAAACTTGCAGCTTTTCTGACTTTTTGCAGAGAATCATGTAGGAGTATTAAAAGCATTTTAACTGAACAATAGCAGACTATCTGTTAAGTCTAACAATTCTTAATCATAATCATTATGTGTGGGATCAACTCTATTAAATAATGGCATCACTTTATTTGTAGGAATTGAAGGAACTTAACAAATTTTTTCTTTTTCAATGCAGAACTAGAATGTGAAACAATGAAACAGGAGAATTCTCGACTACAGAATATTGTTGATAACCAGAAGTACTCAGTTGCAGACATTGAGAGAATAAATCATGAAAGAAATGAATTGCAGCAGACCATTAATAAATTAACCAAGGACCTGGAGGCTGAACAACAGCAGTTGTGGAATGAGGAACTGAAATATGCCCGAGGCAAAGAGGCGGTATGTCATACCATTCCCAGAGTGGCACTTCATTCAAACTTACGTTTGTAAAAGTCTATCCCAGTTAAGAACAACTGAGTGGGTAGAATAAATTGGCTAAAGAGGTAAAATTTTTCGGCATTGACATTTTACTAAAAAGATGCTCATCCCTTTATGTCAATTCAATAACAGCCCAATTTCTCTGTCATTTTTAAGGTAGCCTGTATTTTCCAATAGTGAAACAAGAAGTGAGCAAAAAAGTCTCTAAGGCCATGAAAATAATTTTCATAAATCCCAAGCCTTTTATTCCAGAAGTGGATATGAGTCACTTCTTCATTTACCTCCTCACTACTTAAACATTTATTTAACATCTGCTGTGTGCCACTTACCATGCTGGGCATAGAGGGGAGATAAAAAGACATAGAAGCTTAAGAAACTTCCATTCTAGTTGATATTTTTCTACCATGAGATCAGACCTCCAATAGAGGTTTGCACAGAGGGAGCATATAGTACACCTAACCAAGATTTTGGTGCGCATGGTGTGGGGAGATGGATGGAGGTAGATTTTAGAAAGGCTTCCTTGAAGATGTACACCTGAACTGAATTGGGAAGTATAAGGGAGAGTTAGCATGGCAAGGCTAGGGGAGCCAGCAAACAAAGAAGTCTATGGGAAAGCTCAGGGAGAAAATAGCATGGTACACTCTGATACCCTAAGGTTTTCGTATGGCTGGAGCTTAGTAGCAAGGGACAGGAACATGTGCAGAAGATGAGATTCAAGGATAAGCAGAGACCAAGTGGTGAAGATCCTTTTCACGTTTAGAAGTTTGAACTTTATCCTGAAAGCTCCAGGAAGCCTTTAAAATTTTTAAACAGATAAGATCATATTTCAGAAAGATCTCATTTTTGGTAATGTGAAAAATGGGTAGAAGGGAGCAAACCAGTCAGATAAGGATCTGTGGCAGTAAGGTAGTAGAAATAACAAGCTGAATTGTAGGTAATGCTATTGGAGATTCATATGTGCTCCCTCATACTCCTGACCTGGTAATCTCTGTCCCCGTGTATTAAGGAGAAAAATATACATTTATAAGAAATAGGCTGTGGTGGTGATCCCAAAAGTCTTTGAACCTAGAATTTGGTAAACCTGTGTTAGCCCTGGATTTACCACCGCATGTTTCTGTGACCTCAGCGTGTCTTCTGACTTCTCATAGCCTCAGTTTCCTTATTTATAAAATAAAGTGTGGTTAGACTAGGTCAGGAACCTGAAATGTCACTTCAACAATTATTAATATATTTTCTCTCTCAAGCACTGTGTGGGAAAGGGGAAGTTACGAGTCTCTGGACTTAGGCAAACTCTGTTTAACTAGCGAAATCTAGCTGTATGAATGCTATGTTTGATTTGGAGGATCAGGCTGAAAGGAGAAAGTTATCTGGGAAGTGGGTAAGCAGTGGCCTATGAAGGGCAAGAGTAGGGCCATGGACAGTGAGAAGAAAGCCTTAGGGTACTGAGTAGGAGAGATATTAAAGAATGGTAGCAGAATGCAAAAGGCAAACAAACATTCCACCCATTACCTTTTTTTCTAGACTGATTTTTATTCCACATGCCACCTCTGACTGGTAGTGTCCTTCTGGAGCTCTTTGTTGAGATAGACATTGAGGCTGCATCTAGACTCATCAGGGAAGAGTGTGATGAGTTTTCACTGTCTGAATTAGCTGTGGGAAGGAGAAATGTGCCACATGTTTGCTCTCCCTGCAGTTAGGTGTGATAAAGTGCATGGGCTTGAGAAAGCTGTTTTATTACAGAAATAAAATCCTGCTGAAAAACAGAAGAAACTACCCCTGTGATCATTTACTGTAAGGACAAATAGACCTACATACTTTAGTTGTCCCTAGAGAGCTACTATAGTAGTTGAAATGATTTCCTGATTTATTAATAAGGAATCTTAAATTTAACATATAAGTAGTATTGCTTTTGAGAGCTGATAAATTTTTGGAAATAGCAAATTATTTAATCAGATTCCGATAAGTACTTTTGCCATTTCATTCTTTCAAAGTATTCAATTTTATGGGTGGATAACAGCAATGAGAAACTAAGTATGAACTAAATGGAGGAAGCAGTATGAAAATAAATTGCCTAGACTCTGCAAATTCATTTATTTAATCAAAAACTAGGTACTGTATGCCAAGTACTGTTTTAGGTGTTGGGGATGCAACTGCTTTCATGGAGCATACTTTCAAGTAATGGAGATGAACAAATAAGTAATATATGTCAGGTAGTAATAAGTGCTATGAAGAAGAGTTAAGCAAGAGGGTAGAGAAATTGGGGGTGTTATATTAGAGGGAAAGCCTTTCTGATGATGTAATTTGAACAGAGCCCTGAACAAAGGGAAGGAGACCAGGAAATGTGGAACATATGAGTAAAATATTTTTATCAAAACAGTTGAAATAATATTTTGAAACTTAAGTGACTACATTTCTCTAATTTTGGATAAATGAAATATTTTGTACATTGACAAAACTAAGTTTGTTTTTGTTTCATAATTTCTCTGGTACTTTAAAAAGTAAATTTTAGTTAATACCTAAACATGGACTTTTATTCCAAACTCTTTGTCAGATAAATGGAGGAACAGTAGTATATTACTTACTAATTAATTATGGTGTTAAAACTATCCTACAATTTAATGTGAAAAAAATCTTTCATTCTTTATATTTTAAAACTGCCATTCTTACTACTAAAAATACTAAATTATAAACTACTAAAAAAATAAATTATAAACTACTATAAAAATACTAAATTATAAACTACTAAAAAACACATAATTTTGTGTAAAACTGGCAAAAAATGCCAATTGTAAACCATATGGAATGGGGCTCTGGGTTTTTTTAATGTTTGTTTTTGTGTTCTCTTCTTACAGATTGAAACACAATTAGCAGAGTATCATAAGTTGGCTAGAAAATTAAAACTTATCCCTAAGGGTGCTGAAAATTCCAAAGGTTATGACTTTGAAATTAGGTTTAATCCTGAAGCTGGTGCCAACTGCCTTGTCAAATACAGAGCTCAAGTTTATGTACGTAATCGTGAGTACTTCACAAGGTTTTTAAATGATATGGTTGATGTCTGGCTCATAATATTTGTAGTAAGAGTTTAAACTTTAGCATGTCCATAACTCAGGACTGAACATAGAAATACAGCACTGAAACTTTTTATCTTCTTTCCTCTTGGTAGTACACATCTGCTCTCTATTGTACCTTACTCTCCAGATTATAAAGCCTTGTCTTCCTCTCTACATACTTCACCTATTCAACTATCCAATAAAAGATATGATTACATATAAAATAGACGCCAGGATTATAAAGACAAAAATGACCTGATACTTGCTCTCAAGTTGCTACTAGTCCCCTCAGCGAGAAAGACATAAAAATAAATACTATATACGTGCTTTATTAGAAGCCTTTACAAGGTATGGTAACAAGATCAGTTCTCAGAATTGAGAGAAAAGTCCCCACAGAGATGGTGAACCTGGAATGAAATCTTCAAAGATGAGATGTTTATGAGGGTGGTCTGTGGAAAAGTTTCAGGCACAAGGACACACATGAAGGCATGAGCTATAATAGAGCACTAAGTAGCACCAGGAGTCAGTAATGAGAAAACTGCACATAATTTTCAAATATAGTCAAAGGTGTAATTTGGAGAAGAAAAGTGTTAATTTCAACTTCTCAATTATTCACAGATTTTAGTATTTTAGTGGCCCCCCCCAAAAATGTCAGTTTTCAAAATAGTTTTTAATAGAAGCATGTCAATCAAAGTCTAAAGCCGTGCATTTTTTTTCCCCTTAGAATCACTCATTTATCCCATTAATTATTTATTGAGTACATACTACGTTCCATACCTGCTAGATGCTGGAGATAAAATACCCGGAAAGAGGAATTTCCTGGCGGTCTAGTGGTTAGGACTTGGCGCTTTTACTGCTGGGCCCAGGTTCAGTCCCTGTTCAGGGAACTAAGATCCCACAAACTGTGCAGTGTGGCCAAAAAAAAAAAAAAATACCTAGAAAGATACAGTTCCTACTTTCCCAGATTACAATTTGTTGGTGGACAGACTTTGATTAAATAAAGCTAAACTCATTTTTAATAGAAAAAAATGCATCCAGTAAACATTTAATCTTTTACTGTATTGTTTCTCAAGCAATAGTTAGGTAGATAGATAGGCAGGCAGGCAGATAGAGTTTACTCACCTCTATTTTGAGTAGTTTTTCATGCTAGTTCAAAAAAACAATTTCCTGAATTAAATTGCTGTAAAAAAGATTACCTGGTTCAGAAAGAATGCATATGCTCAGAAAAGATGGAAATTTTTTTTTGGCTCCCTGGAAATAGTTTTACATAATAGGACAATAAAAATAGAAATAGCATCAAGAAGATGCAGCCCCAACTGTTATAAGTAGTATTTGGAGAAAAGTTCTTAAAGAGATTAAAGAGGCAATTGCATCTTTCAAAAAAGAACAGCCAAAATTAAAACTCAGCAGTGACTTCAAAAGACCTACTGAAAACATAGTAATGCACAGGGTTTTCTTTTGGAGTGATGAAATTGTTCTAGAATGAGAGTGCATTGTGAATGTACTAAATGCCACTGAGTTGTGCACTTTAAAAGAGTTTATGTTAAATTAATATTTTAACTTAATTATTTCAGTTTAACCATTTTAAAGTGTGAGTTTCATCTCAATAAAAGAAAAAGGGGAAGGAATGAAGTACTGTGTTCAAACAAAATCAGTAGAATAGAGGATAAATATAAGAAATGCAAGCAGATAAGAGCTTGTTGGTGTACATGTGGAGATGCAGGGAGAGTGGCATGCCCAGAGAGCATAGAAGCGCTGCACCTCTTCCCACATACCTTGCCCTATGCATCTCTTCCATCTGGCTGTCCCTGAGTTATATCTGGACACCCACCTTCCATTATTCACGGATCAACCCACCCCAGATCTCTCACAGTAGTATGTTGTTGGGGAGGGGGAAGTTTCCCTCTCCCAGGCAGTTTTGACAAGCCAGCCTGGAGAAATCACCAGCTGGAAAACTGCTGCCACTGAGAGATCCTGGGACATCTGCCAAAGCAGGCAGAAAGTAAGATTTCTTGCCATGTCAGCCTCTAGGGTGTCTGACTGCAGGATCTGGTGGAAGGGAAAGTGGTGAGAGTCCCTTTTCTCTCAGTTTTGTTATAAGTCCTGCCACAAGAACTCAAGAAGGGTAGCGGGGGAATTTCCCTCTCCCTGACAGTGTTGAGATCTTCCTCGTTCCTTTTGTAGCCTCAGTCCTACATTGTGTGGCTTATTCAACCAGTCCTTGCTGATGGACATTTGCCATGTTTCAAGTCTTCTGCTATTACAACAGAGTAAGAATGAGGAGCAAAAAAATAAAGAAGAGGGACTTACCTGGCGGTCCAGTGGTTAAGACTCTATGCTTCCACTGCAGGGGGCATGGGTTCAATCCAGGGAACTAATATCCCGCATGCCACATGGCGCGGCCAAAAGAATAAATAAGTAAAAATAAAGAAGAAATATAAGCAGATAATTGTAAGACTAAATAATTGAAAAGGATTAAGAGAAAAATGATGCATCTAGAGAGCATAGCATAAAAATAAAAACTACATATAAGCTGTTTTCAAGTGTACTTCAATTAAACCAAGTGTACTTCAATTAAACTAAGTGTACTTATAGAATGTTTAAATAATAACAGTGAATTTCTAGAGTAGAGAAGCAAATCTAGAATTTTGCAATTATTCAAAACCAAAAGCAAGTTACATTCTATAGTTATAGAAATTGCATTAAAAATTTTTTTGTTTTATTTTCTTACTGATGGTGTATTAGATTAAAGATACCATGGCTTCACTTTTTTTCTCCAAAAGGTGCCTCATGAGAGAAATTTTGTAATTACATATGTCATATGTAACCCATATTCCTATGTATTTTATAGGTACCACTCAAAGAACTCTTGAACCAAACTGAAGAAGAAACTAATAAAGCTCTAAATAAAAAGATGGGGTTAGAGGATACTTTAGAACAAGTAAGTAATGAAACAGAGTCATTATAAACAAACATAACATTTTGTGTTTTCTGATTGATAAGGAATGAATTTTTAATAAAATATTATGAAAAATGAGAGTCAGGTTTACCCGTGACCTAGAAATACTTGAAGTAACTTTTTAAGTTACTTAAACATTCTAAGCTTCCCATATCATTGATGATGAAGTGATATGAAACTGAGTAAAGCTTGCTTTTTTTCTAACGGAGAATTGCCTCCTTTAACTTAAGATAATTTAGTAATATTCCTTTTTATAGTAAAAGGGAATTGAGGAGACTACCATAAAAGTAAGTATGTTATCATTTGCAGTTAGAAGCTAACTAACTATGGTACATTAAGAGACTTCCATTTACCAGATTTCTCAGGACCATAGAATTCAGGGAGATTCAACTTTAAATGCCTATAAGAGTCTATTTCCAAAAGTAATTTCAGAAAATTCCTGCTTCTGAGATACTTGCAACATAATATCACCAATATACCTGAGAAAGAATACTATTATATTCAATAACCTTTAGAGTAAACATTGTTATAGTTGATTAAGAAAAGTTAAAAAAAACTTCTCAAATGCAAGCAAAAGGTATTATTTATATAACACCAAACAGTTAAAGGAAACGCCTAGCTAATTCAACTTTTCGAGAACGATTGTGTTCTGGATAACAGATTTCAAGATATAAAAGAAATCCTCTCTTTTTTGAGAATACAAACATTTATTTTCTCTCATCTGGAAATAAAATCTATGCATTTCACAGATAACTTTTAAAGTAATTTTGTATTAGAATTTTTTCACACCTCCCACAAACAGAAAATGTTGTTAGATAAGTGAAGAGTTTCATGATACTATTGTTACTATAATTTGGGGTTTCTACAAATCTGTGGGTTTTGTAACATCACAGTATGGAAAGAAGATAGGAATTCGGGCTGCTTTAACAGGTGTTCCCCAGGGGTGATGGTTGTTTGGGGTAAAGTCTTCCTTTAGCCTGCTTCAGTTCAATTTCTCTCTGGTTGGAATGGGCAATAAACCTGAAGACTCTCAAAAAGGTGTGAATTTCAAGCAATAGGAACCTCTTGACTGAAACATATTTTCAACTGACTTGAAACTTTTTTATGTTTTTTTTTTTTTTGGCTGCATTGGGTCTTCATTGATGCGCACGGGCTTTCTCTAGTTGTGGCGAGCAGGGGCTACTCTTCGTTGCAGTGCGCAGGCTTCTCATTGAGGTGGCTTCTCTTGTTGAGGAGCAAAGGCTCTAGGCACATGGGCTCAGTAGTTGTGGCACGTGGGCTCTAGGTGCATGGGCTTCAGTAGTTGTGGCACGTGGGCTCAGTAGTTGTGGCTCGTGGGCTCTAGAGCGCAGGCTCAGTAGTTGTGGCACACAGGCTTAGTTGCTCCACGACATATGGGATCTTCCCAGATCAAGGATCCAGAGATCGAACCCGTGTCCCCTGCATTGGCAGGTGGATTCTTTTTTTTTTTTTTTAAAAGAATTTAGCCTTGTATGGCTTCCTCTTTTCTTTTTTTTTAAATTTATTTTTGGCTGCGTTGGGTCTTCATTACTGTGTGCGGGCTTTCTCTAGTTGCTGCGAGTGGGGGCTACTCTTAGTTGCAGTGTGTGGGCTTCTCATTGCGGTGGCTTCTCGTTGTGGAGCGTGGGCTCTAGGTGCATGGGCTTCAGTACTTGTGGTGCGTGGGCTCAGTAGTTGTGGCACATGGGCTTAGTTGCTCCGCGGCATGTGGGATCTTCCTGGACCAGGGCTTGAGCCCGTGGCCCTTGCGTTGGCAGGCGGATTCTTAACCACTGCGCCACCAGGGAAGCCCCAACAGGTGGATCCTTAAACACTGTGCCACCAAGGAAGTCCCTGACTTGAAACTTTTTAAAAGCTATAGGCAGGAAAGTTTGGGCAGGGTGGGAAGGCGATTATGAAATGCCTACAATAGGCTAGGCCCCATATTAATGTTCCAAAGATAAATATAACTAAAGTTTATATGAAATATAAAGCCCATTTGGAGAAGACCAATATATGCAATTATGCTAATCAGAGTTGCATTTTTTTTGCAAAACTCCTTTGGGCATAGAAAAAAATGACTTAATAGAGGGGAACTGAAATTAAGAGGTTAAACCATAGTATTAGAATAGAAAATGAAGAAGGGGACAGGTTTAAGAAATGTTAAGGAGGTAGGACCCAAGCATTTCGTGGCCAAATGAAAGCTAGGAGAGGGGACTTCCCTGGCGGTCCAGCAGTTAAGACTCTGCGCTTCCACTGCAAGGGGCATGGGTTCGATTCCTGGTCAGGGAACTAACATCCCATATGCCGTGCAGCCAGGCCAAAAAGTTAAAAAAAAAGAAAAAAGAAAAGAAAGCTAGGAGAGAAAGAAGGATCAACAGTGACTTCCATTTTTCTGGGGTGGGCAACCTAGAGGAGGAAAACCTAGTGCTGGGAGTAACCAGGACAACTTGGGAGATGAGCTTGCTGTCCACTGACCACAGAAAACCAAAAGGGAGTTGAAGCAATAGATTCAGAACATAAAAGAGATATTGTGTCTGAAAGTACAGATTTTAGGGTCTCTAGTATATATGTGATTGTTGAAGCCAGTGATGTGGGTGATATTTCTTAGGGAGAATTGTAGAAGAAAGAGGCAAAGGATTGGCCAAAGAAGGAAATTGTAGGAAAAGCACTTAGAAGAAGTAGACAGAATAGTTGAAGAATAATCAGAAGAGGATATGCTATAAAAGGCAAAGTAGGGAAGACTTTTCAAGAAAGGAGTGATCCTAACTAATCTTTTTGTGGTAAATATTTTACAATATATACATATATCAAATCATCTTGCTGTACATCTTAAACCTATGCAATGTTATACATCAATTATATCTCAATAAAACTGGAAAAAAAGGGAGTGGTCAGTGACGTCATATGCTTGAGACTAAAAACTAAAACTATTTTTTCTAATTTGACAAGTAGTTTAACCAAGTTAAGATGGCATAAGGTAAAATAGCATTTGAAATAGTAAAGGTTAAACAGAAATTAATAGATTAAAATAACAAAACTAATCAATCTGATAAGTACTTTAAAATAATTGCCAAAACCGTTCAAGAAAAAGCAGGAAAAAACAAAATGAGAAATGGAAACACTATAAATACGGAGGGAATTTATAAGGCTAGTGTAACCCTCATACTGCAACCTAACGAAGATTATCACAAAAGAAGAAATTTAAACCAATCATACTTATGAATAAAGTGTAAAGTTTAAATTAAATATTAGCAATTGAAATTTGTTTAGCAAACTTTTTTAAGAGTCTGCTGTACATGCCTGTACTGTAATCAGTGTTGGTGATATAATATCTGCCTTTGTGAATTCTTATTTTGTGTGGAAAGGTGGACATGAAAACAATCACTTTCATCATAATACTTTTGGAGTGTAAATACAGCATGCCGTGGATACTTATAATACACCAAAGATAAGCACAAGGTTCTTTCTGAAGGAAGTGGTAGGTGAGCTGAGTGATGAATAACAAGTAGGAGTTGGCCAGTGGATACATGAAAGGATACACACACATCCCTACTGCTGAAGGCCCAGAGACCAAAGAGCATGGCATGTTAAAGAATTACCATGAAAAAAAAAAAAAGAATTACCATGAGTTTAAGTATCAATAGGATAGAGGCGAAGCCTGGAGAAACAAAAACCTAATTCTGAAGAGACTTACTTGTTCTTGCTTACTGGTTGAATTTTTATTCTATAGGTAGCAGGGACCATTGAAGGTTTTTAAGCAAGGGAATAAAAGCTGTGTATCTTAGTAAGCTCACAGTGTTGACATTTTGAAGAACAGGTTAGAGGTACATGAGACTAGAGACACACAAGAGATCTAACAGTATCCTGAGCCATAAGGATTCAAACCAACACTACTGCAGTGAGGATGGAGAAAAGAGATTTAAAGATTGAAACAACAGGGAATCCCCTGGGGGTCCAGTGGTTAGGACTCCTCGCTCTCACTGCTGAGGGCCCGGAGTTCGATCCCTGGTCGGGGAACTAAAAATCCCACAAGCTGCACAGCGCGGCCAAAAAAAAAGAATTGAAACAGCATAATTTAGTGGTCCACTTGGATGTGAAGGTTAAGGAAGAGTGAGAAATTAAGAATGTCCAGGTGTCCAGCTTTGGTATATGGTATTAAAGAAAAATTATTTATGATGCTTGTTAGTGGTGATAAGGCAGACTTTATTCAAGGGGGGGCTATTACAGTGAGGTTTTGTAGTAGGCTAGGCTCATTCCAAATACAGCAAAGAAAAGTGGGAATTTATAGCCAGGGAGCAGAGTGGGGATCAGTGGATGGAAAATTACTGAGAGGAAATATCAGGGTAAGGGGGGATTCTGGCTAAACCAACCTAACAGGTTTCTTGCTGAAGGCAGGCCAAGGTGATCAGCCATCACCTGGGGCGTGGTAGAGGATGAGGAACCAGATCAGTTATTCGGGATGGGAGATTCTGGTTAAAGTGACTTAGCAGGATTCTTGCTTAAAATTGGATAATACAGAGACAAACATGAACGCCCGAAAGTCAGCCTAATTGAGAAGAGAGTTCAGAAGATCCTGAGTAGTTTGGTCAAACAGAGATTCTTTGTCAATGGTGATGTCCTAAAACCTTGATAAAGAATACAAAGAAGGTTGTAGAACAGAGAATTTCAGGCTGGGATATGCTGTTTCAGGTCTCTGGGATATCAAAGTAGAGAATGTCCAGTAAGCAGTTGGGGTTTGGAAATAATATAGATACAGATAGATATTTTTAGCATACATGTAATTACAGTCAGGAGATTCTCCAGGTGTGAGAATGAGAGAGAGCTCTCCTAAGTGAGCGAATGAGAATACAGCCAAGGTGAGAATACTAGGAGAACATCCACATCCAAAGTACAAGCAGAGAAAGAGAAATCTATAAGAAAGAATTAGAAGGACCTCCCAAGACTTAAAGAGGAAACCAGGAGTTTCCATGGTCTTAGAAACCAAGGAAGAAGGTTTCAGTAGGGAGTGATCAGTAACTACAAATGTTACTCAGATTAAGTCTGAAAGGTGCGTGTTGGCTTTAGCCGTAAAGGTGTTCCTCATGACATTTGCAAGAGCAACTTCATGAACCAGAAGAGCCAGAAAGCATATTACTGGTGGAGTTTGAATGGTAAAAGAGGAAGATACTATAATCCGAAAAGGTAGTTCTTCAGGGACTACTACAAATCTATTGCAAATGTTTGAATCTAAGGAAGGGAGATGGAACAGTAGCTGGAAAGTGGTGTGTGGGAAAGATTTTTGGTTTTTTGTGTGTAATTTGTTTGTTTGTTTGTTTATGGGAGGGGTTTGTTTGGTTTTAATGACGAGGGAGAGAGTTCATGGAAAGAGGGTAAAGTTTAAAAAATTAGGAACGAAAGGAATTGATGGATTTGAGCCTGGTTGTGAAGAAATAAAAACGCATGAGATCCAGAGAAGAGCTGGAGGGGTTACTTCTCTTCATGAAGAAAATGTGTGCCCTGCATCCTGAAACTGACTGGAAGGAAGAAGGAAAGGTCTCATGCTGGTTGGTTGGTTGACTGGAGGCAGTCTAGTGGCTTCTGTCATCTCAATTATAGAAGAAAAAAAATCATCTAATTAATTAATGGTATCTTCTTTGCTTATAAGCAACTTGAGAGCTAAGAAAGAAGGGAGGGGGGGAAAGAGGGAAGGAAATTTGGAAAGAGAGGAAGGGAAGAAGGAAGGGAGGGAGGGAGGAAACCAAATCTTAGTAGGTCTTAGGGATTGCAGAATTATTGGTGATTGTTATTTTCTTTAATGCTTCCCCTGTTTACCACAGTGGAAATGTGTACTTTTGTAGTCGGGGAAAAAAATGTTTAATTAATTGATGTAACTTTAGTAAAGCTGACATGGAAAGTAGAGCTGCTCAGATAAAAGTAAACAACACATTTGATCAACCAGGAGGGCCTAGTGGAAGTTCTGATTATTTGGGTGTTGATTGGTCTTAATGCAGATGAGTTTAATGAAACAGTTTGTTCACTTCAGAAGTAGCATATCTTTAGACTGGAAGCAAAGTTTATAGCTTCAGTAGCTCTGGTCTTTAAAATGTGAAAGACAAGTGGTATTAGAAAAAGACCTTAGAATTAGTTTTGAGTTCTGGGCGTATGCTAGTTGTGTGATCCTGAGTAAACAGCATTCTTTCCAGCCCACTCTTCTCTTCTTGTAAATAAGAAAGGAATGTCCCTTACAAGGGACTTTGGATGACTGAACGAGACGTACTATATGCAAGAAAAGAAAAGGGGAAAAAAAAAGTACTATGTGCAGGTTTCTTTAATAAGTTTGGTCATTTTACCATCCTATCTTTTGCCAAATAACAATAGTTTCACTAAATTTTTCCCAAAAGGTATATTTTTTTTAAATTTATGTATGTGTAGAATCATCCTTTTAAAGAAAGATGTCAACTATTTTCTGTTTCCTGTTGGAAATATTATCATCTTGATCTAGCTGAAAAACATTCTCTATTAATTACCAATATCAACTGGTATCAGCACTTGTCAACAGGAAATGAACTTCAGAAACACTTTTTTCTTTTTTTTTTAGAAGCACTTTTTTTTTTCCCAGTTTTGGTTTCATCAGATCTTAAAGCTCAAGCTTGAACAAGATTAAATGTAGTTACTTTATTACTCTTTGGAAGAATGCATTGACTATAACCAATTAGCAAATATTATCAAACAAAATCAATATAAATAGTTCTCTTTAACATCCCAGAAAGTGAACACACAAATGAAATCTAGATAACTAACTCAAGTAGATAAAATCTAAATAAAGTGAGACTTCAAAACTAGAGAGCAAAACAATTTGTATTTATTAAGTTAAGAATATTAATTATATGTAATACTTGTATAATATATATGAGATCTTAAAAAGTACTCCCACAGCTACTAGTGGAAAAACAGATATTGGTATCTTTATTTTAGTGAGAATTAGGCCAGATTTTTAATTCCTAACTAATGCCCTACTATACCACTCTGCATTTAAATATTATGTATTAAAAAACATGTCTTCTTGAAATTAACTTCTCTTTGGGAAATAATAAATTTATAGGACAAATAAAAGGTAAGAGCCCACGAGAACTAGAAGAAATAACATGGATTAGTTAGTTGATTGATAACATAAAAGTTTTATAACTTGTTAAAATTTTTTTGATGTGTAGTTATGATTTCTCAACCAAAGTTTTATTCCTCAAGTTAAATACAATGATCACAGAAAGCAGGAGAAGTGTGCGAACTCTGAAAGAAGAAGTTCAAAAGCTGGATGATCTTCACCAACAAAAAGTTAAGGTAAGAACTTTGCCCGTTTGTTTAGGTTATCCAAAGCCATGTCATGGTTAATGGACTAGGCATCTATTCTGACATCAAACTGAAATTTTTAAGCTATATCCTATAACTTGTCTTTAGTTTAATCTTCTCACCCAAAGTTTATTTTAAGGAGTTATTTTATTTTGTTTTTCTAGAGGACTTTTTTCTGGAATTCAGCTATTCTACCATAGAACATGTTTAGTATTCCATTAATATTTTATACTTGCATTTGTGATTCAGTATATTTCCTGTAGTACAGACTTGAAATTACTGCTAAATGAATTCTGTATAGGCCTATTGAAAAGGTCACATTTATGTTTATAGTATAAAATTTCCAAAAGACCATTTTAAAAGTCTCTTACATGTAAAGCAGTAAGCATCCTGCAAATACAAATGATGGTACAACCTGATTTTTTTAAATGCTTTACATACATTTTTTTAAATCCTCCTGGAGTTTGTAGAATGTGAATACTGAAAAAACTTAACCATGACTTTATCCTGATAGGAAGCTGAGGAAGAGGACAAAAAATGCGCCAATGAGCTGGAGTCCTTGGAGAAACACAAGCACCTGCTGGAGAGTGCAGTTAACGAGGGCCTCAGTGAAGCTATGAATGAGTTAGATGCTATTCAGCGGGAGTAAGTTCATCTTCCCAAGATTTGTAATGTTTATTTTCAGTTTAGTTACTTAACATTTATATAAAACTAGGCCTAAGTTTATTTGCTTTAATTTATATTATAGAGCTATTTGGGGCAGAGGGAGTGATGAGCAGAAATTAAGCAGAACAGCTTGAGACACTTGAGATACTTTCCCTAGATAAATACATTCTGCTACCATTATAGCTATTGCCCCCCTATTATCTTTTCAGTCAGAAGGGGACTGAATAGTTAACCCATAGGCTCTATGTTAATTTATATTAAAATACACTTTTTTTCTTTTAAGTGTTAAGGGGCCCTCAAAAAAACTATAAAATAAATTTTCTTTGAGGTTGGAAGTATCCAACCTTAAGAAATCACACCTTAATCCTTAAGAAAATCACACCTCTTTGTTTCCTTATTTGTAGCCTAGGGACAGAAAACTTAGTTGAAGGTATCTTTGGCATATAGTCTTTGTTTTTAATTTAAATTTGAATGCCTAAGACTCCTATTTCCTCATTCATATGTATTTAATGTCTTGTCCCTGATTAAGTTTACAATCCTTTTAGAGACTCAGGTAAACAATTTGCTCCCAAGCTTTGTATATTAAAGCATGAGGTTTTGGTGCTGTTTTGTGCTGTTGCTTGCATGGGATCTTTGAAAATGTTTTTATTTCTGTTTTAATGATTGTGAACTGGACCTTTGTGAATGATACACTGGGCAAGCAGCACCTATACCAATCACAGCCTGGTTTTATTGAATATAAAAAGAAGTGAGGTAGCTAGAACTGATATATTAGGTTTTGTCCTAGACAATTCAAACAAGAGTTTTTATCCTACAGATGCCAACTAGTTGTGCAGACCACAACTGAAGAAAGACGAAAAGTGGGAAATAACTTGCAGCGTCTTTTAGAGATGGTTGCTACACACGTAGGGTCTGTAGAGGTAAGTGTGTGAATGTCTTTCCTACATTCTAAGAAAGCTTTTTAAAACTTTTATGTATTTCTGTTTTGTTTCTACAGAAATTAAATGATAAATTTTATTTCTGTGGAAAATATGATCTAGTAAAAATTTATCAGAAGAATTTTGTGTAGCAGTGTGCATTTCGTAAAGTGATCTGTTTTACATAGGTTTACTATATAACCCAGCAGTTCCACTCCTAGGTATCAGCCCACCAAAAGGAATGAAAATATATGTCCATACAAAGACTTGTAGACAAATGTTCATAGCAACATTATTCATAATAGCCAAAAAGTGTAAACAACCCAAATATTTATTAACTGGTGAATGATATACCCATATATTGGAATATGATTCAGCAATGAAAGGAAAGAAGCACTTACGCATGCTACAACATGAACGAATGTCAAAAACATTATGCTCAGTAAAAGATGTGAAAGCCTACATATTTATGACTAACTAATATAAAATGTTCCAAAAAGGCAAATCCACAGAGTTGGAAAGTAGATTTATGGTTGCCAGGAGCTGGGGTGGGAATAAGGGCAGATGGGCACAAAGATTGTGGTGAGGGTTGTGCAACTCTGTCACTTAATTAAGTTACTCTTCTTGTTGCTTAAGGTACAAGCCCTTAATAAAAAATAATCTGTTTTATTTGCATAAACAACATACAATGATATTTATTACATCAACAGTATACAATGATGTTGTGCCAGGCCGTATTCTACGTACTGAAAACATATTAGTACGTTTAAGATTTAATTATGATTAAGATGAAAGAGCATGTGTTAATAACAAATATTTTTCCTGTTACAAAGCAAGATTCAACTGAATAAATTTGAAGGTCAAATTGGCTTTATTCAGTGATTCATGTGTTGGGCAGCATCCCTTCTAGCAAACAGAAAGGAGCTCCAAGGAGTACAGAAAGGAAAAGGTTTTCAAAGGCAGAGGGGGAGTGGGACAAAGAAGACATAAATTTAACAAGGATTATTTCAGGCAAGGTGGCAAGGTCACCTCCCTCTGTGGGACAAAGATTCTATTAGACAGATTACCTCACTGGTCCTGACCAGGAAATTCCAGAAGGACCAGTTAGATTACAGTCCTCGGGTAGGTTGAAACTGCAGTTAGGTTAGGTATCGAGTCCTAGTTTGGTGACATGGACTTAGCACGAGTGACTCCATTTTGGGCCTGTGGTTCCTTTTTAACAGTTCCCCCCTTTTGATCACACTCTCAGCTTGTCTGAGAGAGTCATGATCAAAATTTAAGGGGTTAGCACCACTCTCAACTATTGCTTCCATTTTTTGTTGATGCTTTGTGTGGTATTCATAGGTCATGATGTTCTTGCTTAATCCATGTAATATTCACAGATCCCAGCTCCAAGTTCACAATTGTTGATTTGGTCATTCTCTTTGCTTCTTTACTGATTTTCCAGTCTTAGGGAAATCATTTGCTTGTTGGTTAGCAGCTGCAAACATGCATTTAAAGCTTTTAAGAGAATGCAACGCACTGGGGAGACCATTATGATTATAATAAGCAAGATAATCCCCAGTGTTTGAAGTGCACTTTGAAGCCATGGTCCCCAAAACCCAAACCAATCGAAGCCAAATAAGTCAAAGACCCCACTGAAGGAGTCGCCTTTTTAAGCCAAGTGGCTCGCTCAGTGATCTTATGTTAACTGAGTTTCAACTTCCGCAGAAGTGGTAATCCAGGTGTAGCAGGTGGCGTTGGCCACAGCACAAACAGTTCCTGGCTCAGCTAAAATATAATCAAGGACTATCCTGTTATCAAGAACAATTTCAGCCATAGAGTCTAAGGATTTTTGTTGGGCAGTTGTTGCTTTCGCGGCAAATTCCATAATGCTTTCAAGAGTTAACGAGAGGTTCCTGATCATAGCCTCAATTGCAGTAACTCCTACCCAGGGAGGGTAGGGTTCTCTCAAAGGAATCAAATCCAGAGTCATGAATCCCTCCTGGTAATTCCCATTTGAATCTGTGCTCAGTACTGGAAATGTGACAGCCATTGAGACCAGTAAAATTTTAAGGATCTGTAGAACACACAGGCAGCTTTATTCTGGTTACCCTTGCCTTGTGTCACTTTGTATAGAGCCTGGATGCCAAATTCCCCAAGTTTGGGGTTATTAACCAGAAATGAAGAAACAGACCAGAGATCTCTTGCATCATGAACCTATCAGAGTGTTTTGTTTTTTTAATGACCGATCAAGCAATATGAAATGTTACCCCCCTGAGCATTGACCTGGGAGATACAAATAATGGCATTATCTTTTCAGGCCAATGCCAGAATAAAGGAAAGAAAGAGAAGAAGGGGTTTCATGTTTAGTTAAAGCATGAATCTTGATCCAGCATCTTGGGAGGAAGCATTCTACTTGAGTGTCAGCTGCTTCTCTTCCTATCAGTTTGATTTGGAGGTCTCCAGCATTTATATAGGACCAGATGTCAGGTGGAGCCTTCTTCAGCTGGAGATGTATATCTGAGATTCACGTCCCTGAAATTTGGCTGCCATCTGGATAGTGAGGAGGATCTGTTATAATTCTCGTCCAAGGAAATTCAAGGCAGTCTTTATTATTACTGACTCTAAATTAGAAGTGTAGGAGAAATTTGGAAATGTTAGTTTGGAGGGTTGTAGCCAGATATTTGAGGAGCTAGAAGAATTTAGGATCCAGTCCAATTTACAGATATGTGACAAAACCTCAAAGACAATTAACAGGACTGGAATCTAATATCCACAAAGGTGCAGGCATAACTTTTCTCTCTGCAATTATCCCTGTTTATTTTTTCCATGGGTAATCACAGTAAAACTAATTTGTCTGCATTAAATTTGGCTTGGTTATTTACAGAAGCGCAGCAAGAATAGTGATTGACCATGTAAGTTCTTTTTAAGACTGCTTTGCTGGAACCTTGTAAGCAAGGTACCAGGCCAAGTTTTCAAGGGGCTTTATTGGCTCCATAAAGTCAAACTTAATTCCTTAAAACTGTCTCGTCCCATCTGAGTTTATGTACATCTCTGTCAAATATGACAATCCAGTTAAAGCCTTGGTAATATAGCCAATGTTTCCAGTCGTATCCTGATACAAGAACAGATTCATATTGAACTTATGCAAATAACTTAATTATATTGCCATAAAAAGAATATTTAAGAGTTTCTGAATTCTGGAGTGTTCAGGTAGGGAGAAAAAGTAAATGTTTCATCTTAGTTTACAAAGATATACTTTACCAATTGCTGTTAAGTCATAAATGGCTTAAGAGAAAAGGTTTCCTTAAATCTGGAAAAACAAAAAAATTAAGAAACCAGCAATGTTTTACAACAAAAAGTCATAAAAATTTTAATCATCCTCCTCAGTTCATTCAGTCCCGTGTCATTAATTCTTGTTCTGCTTAAATCTTGTATTTCCATTAATTCTGGAAATTCTTACACAGTTCATTTTTATGATCTTCAAAGTTATCAGAAACCTGTGCTTTTCAAAAGTCCTTTCCGTGAATCTTCTTGAAGATGAAGCACTTTTGTAGGAACACTTTTACAAAAGCATCTGAGGAAAACAATAACTGTCTGAAATGACAGAAGACTTTTTTTAAATGCCCATTGTTAAAGATTTAATAAGAGTTTATTATAATGGAATTGACAAGGAAATTTCCTTATCAAAAGGTTTTAAAATACTTGGTCAGACAGGTCACTGTGAAACAATACTTAAGTTATTTATCTAACCATAGTGACAGAGTCTTAGAAGGCAAATGCAGAAAGTTAAATAGTTGCCAAAACAAACAAACAAAACAATAGCTGTTTTAATAAGGAAGACTGTTTTAATAGGAAGACTATTTTTAATAAGGAATAAGCTGTTTTAATAAGGAAGACTCAGTTTTCTTAAGTAATGAAAGAACTGATTTAAAAAACATGAAACACAGGAAATTATTTTGACAAGACACAAAATCTTTCTTTTCTTGGCAGATTGCTTAAAAGATCAAGAAAAACCTTTGAATCACTTACTAGAAGCAGACCAATAGTCCAATAAATTTTTGTTCTTTTAACAGATGAAAGAAATTTAAGGGTTTTTGTTTTAATTTTATTTTTGGCTGCGTTGGGTCTTCGCTGGCTGCGCACGGGCTTTCTCTGGTTGCGGTGAGCGGGGGCTACTCTTCATGTGGTGCGTGGGCTTCTCATCACGGTGGCTTCTCTTGTTGCAGAGCACAGGCTCTAGGTGCATGGGCTTAAGTAGTTGTGGCACGTGGGCTCAGTAGTTGTGGCACATGGACTTAGTTGCTCCACGGCATGTGGGATCTTCCTGGACCAGGGCTTGAACCCACGTCCCCTGCATTGTCAGGCGGACTCTTAACCACTGCACCACCAAGGAAGCCCCAGAAATTTAAGTTTTAATTTTACATAAGTACACTACTGATTTTAAAGCTTATTTTTAAAATCCTAATAATAAATTCATTCTGTCTTTCCCAGTTTGATCATGCATAAATTCCTTTCACGAGATTCCTTTTCTATAAACCTTCTACAGCTATCTTTTTATTTCTAGTAACTTTAATTACATACGTATTAGAATTTTTAACCCTTAAAAACCTTAATTGCTGGTGGAAACTAAGAAGTAAGCAATTGTGACTCACACTGGTATTCTGTGGCTTGGCAAATTTATAAATGCTTTTTATAATTTCTAAAAATGCATATTTTCTCATAGTAAATTTCTCTATGTGTGGCACTGGACATGTTTACCAATAGACCCAAATACCTTTAGTTTTTCTGTAAAAGTGTTACCTCAAAATTGGGCTTGCCTCTTGGTGGGTATCGAGCCAAAAGACACAACCAAGCCCAAGACTGGGGGAAGGAAGGATTTATGATTACTTGTAACACGTAAGGAGAACACCAGGGATCTTTCCCAAAGCAGTGTCTCCCCAAACAGCAAAGTTGGGGAAGTTTTAAGCTAAGGGTACATACATATTCATGAAGGGGCTTGGGCAGTCCACAGAGTCCAGACTTTACTTGCTTCAAGCCACAAGTGTCAGAAAAGGTCAACATCATCGTCCCTTAGGTTCCAGTTGATCTGGAGGTTGAGCACTTCAGGCTAATGTTCCACATTGAAACAGAACTGGAAGTCTTTACAACAGATAAAATACCTTTGCTATTGTCATTTCTCTTGTCTGATAACAATTTGTTTCTGCATTCTTCTGTTCCCTTAAGATCATTAATTATTGAGACCTGTTCAAGGGCAAGCACTGAGGCCAGGCTTAGATCACAAAATGACTTTGGCCAAAAATCGTTTCTCTTACGTCAAGAAAGCCATGCCTGATTTTCTTTCTATATTCTGGTGTGTGTGTGTGTGTGTGTGTGTGTGTGTGTGTGTGTGTGTGTGTAAATGTCTTTTTTATATTCTATGTGTGTAAATGTCTATTTTATATTCTAAATATTACTAAGACCAGTGTCAAAGAGTGTACTGGTTATGTTTTCTTCTAGGAGTTTTATGGTTTCCAGTCATCCATTTAGGTCTTTAATCCCATTTTGAGTTTATTTTTGTATTGAATATATGGTGTTAAAATGTTCTAATATCATTCTTTTACATGTAGCTGCCCAGTTTTCCCAGCACCACTTAATGAAGAGACCATTTTTTCTCCAGTCTATATTCTTACTTCCTTTGTCATAGATTAATTGCCCATAAGTACATGGGTTTATTTCTGGGCTGTCTATCTGTTCCATTGATCTATGTGTCTGTTCTTGTGCTAGTACCATACTGTTTTGATTACTGTATCTTTGTAGTGTAATCTGATGTCAGGGAACATGATACTTACAGCTCTGTTCTTTCTCAAGATTTTTTTTGGCTATTTGAGGTCTTTTGTGTTTCTGTACAAATTTTTAAATTATTTGTTCTAGGTCTATGAAAAATGCAATTGATAGTCTGATAGGGATTACATTGAATCTGTAGATTGCCTTGGGTAATATGGTCATTTTAACAATATTCTTCTATTCCAAGAAAATGGTATATCTTTCCAACTATTTGTGTCATCTTCAGTTTCTTTCGTCAGTGTCTAATAGTTTTCTGAGTATAGGTCTTTTACCTCCTTAGGTAGGTTTATTCCTAGCTATTTTATTCTTTTTAATGCAATGGTAAATGGGATTGTTTCCCAAATTTCTCTTTGTGATAGTTCATTATTAGTGTATAGAAATGCAATAGATTTCTGTATATTAATTTTGTAATTAAGAGGCATCCCCAAAAATGGTGCAAAAGATATTTTATATTCCTCTCTCTACTGGGTACTACAAACAGAGGTCCAGGAGATCTGACTATAGTAAGAATTCTTACCCTTAGGAAGCTTCTGCCGATTTTCCCAGGATCTCATCTGCAGACTCCGAGTGGGGTTTTAAAGTATTTTCATTTCCCTTGGCTGTTCAAGGAAATAATATAGCAGTTTACCAGAAAATCCCTGACTTCTGTCAGCTCTGGGAGGGCCCCATATGGAGGCCCTCTCTTGAAGGCAGACATGGTTGCATCTGTAGGGCCATTCACTTGGCGACTTTTGTTTATGGTTTTGTAAGTCTCTTCAGAGTAGAAAGAGAGAGGATTACTAAATGAATACTCAAGTAAAGGAGGATAAAGGGCAGCAGCAGGAGTTATGTCAGTCTTCTAGTCTTTTGTTTTAAGTGCCTCTTATGTCTTTTTCATTAGCCTTTTGTAACAAACCTTTCAATGAACTATTTTGCAATTTTGAAGCTTTTTAGAGGCTTTTGTGTACTTTTTAAGTGCACTTCTTAAATTATCTATTTAATTGGAACTTTCCTCATGATGGCCACTGTACTTTCCCCGAGGGCTGGTGGCAGTTTGATAGGACCCTGGCCACAAATGCAGTTCAGCACACACTTCTGTCAGGCAGGCCATATTTTGGGGCTCGCAATCTGGTGGTTACCAAGCCAAGTCCTCAAGACACAAAATTCCAGGTTGTCTTTAGTAAAATTTTGGCCATCTTTGTAGATATTTATAGCTTCTGAGACCATAAGCAGGTATGTCTGAAGGTAGTGTACTTAACTCTTTTGATTTTAAGGATCTTATTTTTATTTCTATTTATTTGGTTTTTTATTTGTTAGTTTAAGGATTTTTTTGTTTTTGTTTTTGTTTTTGTTTTGCGGTACGTGGACCTCTCACTGTTGTGGCCTCTCCCATTGCGGAGCACAGGCTCCGGACGTGCAGGCTCAGTGGCCATGGCTCACGGGCCCAGCCGCTCCGCGGCATGTGGGATCCTCCCAGACCGGGGCAGAACCCGTATCCCCTGCATCGGCAGGTGGACTCTTAACCACTGCGCCACCAGGGAAGCCCTGTTAGTTTAAGTTTTGAGGGGTATTTTGTTTGGGTTTTTAATTTGTTTTTGTAGGAGGTTTTTTTTGGGGGGGGGGACGTTCTTCCAAGGTCACCATTATAAGTAATAGCCTTTGCTTAAAACAAAATTTTATTCATCTGAGGCCTCACACTGGACCCAGTCCACCTAAATCAGACCCAGTCCGATTCCAGACCCAGTTGGTTCTTAAGTTGGACCGTGTCCTACTCCAGCTGGTAACACCAGTTTCCAGTGTGTCACCTGGGGGGTGGGAAAAGGATTGAGCCAGCAAACCTCAACAAATGGGATTGCAGACAGGGGCTCCACATAAATGGGAACTTGGAACTGCCACTAACAGTTCAGTTCCCATGTGAATAGATTCTTGGGGCAGAATCAAGGGCTGGAGTTTCCAGTCAAATAGGAAACGTGTGGAAAGCCAATTATATCTGGAGCCTTGACACAAATAGAGCAGAGTTCAGAACTGAGAGGAACTTACCCACGGCCCTCAGAAACAGTGAGAAAGACAGTGAACCAAAGGCTTCATGGGTACCACACCTGCATTTCTCATTGTTCCTGAGACCCTATCAGAAGTTCACTTCGGATCCCGTTGCTGCAACCAAAACTGTTAGAAAAATTCAACTGAGTAAATCTGAAGATCAAATTGGCTTTGTTCAGTGATTCATGTTTCGGGCAGCATCCTATCTAGCAAATAGAAAGGAGCTCAAAGGAGCTACAGAAAAGAAAAGGTTTTTAAAGGCAGGGTAGGGGTGGGGGTGGGGGGGACAAAGAAGTCATAAATTTAAAAAGGATTATTTCAGGCAAGATGGCAAGGTCACCTCCCTTTATGGGATACAAGGTTGTTATTAGGCAGATTACCTCACTGATGCTGACCAGGAAATTCCAAAAGGACCAGTAAAGATTACGTTCCTGGGGAAGGTTGAAACTGCAATTAGGTTAGGTATTAAGTCCCTTTTAGTGACATAGGCTTAGCTCAAGTGACTCCATTTATAGCCTGTTGTTTGTTTGTTTTTTTATAAGTTTTTTTTTAATATATTTATGGACTTTTTATTTATTGATTTTATTTTTGGCTGTGGCGGGTCTTCGTTGCTGTGCGGGATTTCTCTAGTTGCAGCGAGCGGGGGCTACTCTTCATTGCGGTGCGCGGGCTTCTCATTGCAGTAGCTTCTCTTGTTGCGGAGCACAGGCTCAGTATTCATGGCACACAGACTTAGTTGCTCTGCAGCACGTGGGATCTTCCCGGACCAGGGAATGAACCTGTGTCCCCTGCATTGGCAGGCGGATTCTTAACCAATGCGCCACCAGGGAAGTCCCGGTTGTTTCTTTTTAACATTCCTTTCTGTTAATTTCATATAAACACAGAAAATAGTATTTCAGAAACATGAAGTCTACCTTAGCTCCACCTTTCACATAGCTTGAAAGTTTAACAATAAAACTATTCCTCCAACCTGCTGTACAGAGCCCAAAAACTAAAATAAATTGCTAAATCTAAAATTCCTTGGTAATTTATTAGGAGATAATGTATTCCCAGTTGTGAATTGTTTAAGGGGAAAAAAAGCTCATAATATCACATTAATAGGCTTTCATTTATTTGAAAACAGAACATTTGATCTTGTATCCCCTCATCTCTCCTGAATGACATGAACTGCTGCTTGCTTGCCAGTACTTTTCTCTGCTTAGTGGTAAGAACTAAGAAAAGCATCCTGGAATAAATACTAGGTCAGAAAACCTAGGTTCTACCCACTTCTTCCTAGTTCAACCACTTAGTGGTTCTATAACCTTTCATGGATCCTTTTTTAACAAGTATTGTTCATCTGAACCACAGACCAGAAAATGATTTGAGTGATTACATTTCTGGAGGTCAGAAGTCTAAAATGGTCCCTCCGGGTTGTACTCCTTCTAGAGGGTCTAGGGAGGAATCCAGTTCCTTGCCTTTTCCACCTTCCAGAGGTCACCTGCAGTCCTTGGGTTGCAGCCTCTTCCTCCATCTTCAAAGCCAGCAACACAGCATCGTCTGTCCTTTCTGAGCTCTCTTTTGTCCTTATGTCTTCTCTCTCTGACTCCCACACTGCCGATTCCCTCTTACAAAGACCGTTGTACATTGGACCCACCAGGATAATGCAGAATAATCTCCTTTTCTCAAAATCCTTTACTCAGCCACATCTTCAAAGTTCCATTTACCATGTAAGATAGCATATTCACAGGTTCTGGTGATCAGGACATGGACACCTTTGAGGAGTCAGCCTACCACACCTGGGAACAAACAAAAATTCATTAACAGTAAAATGGATAAGTAAATGTTGGTATATTCATTCAACAGAATGTTATATAGCAGTATATGAATAAACTATAGCTATATGTGTTAACATGAATGAATCTCAAAATTCTGTGTGGAAAAAAAACCAAGTCATAACACATTACATTTAATATCGTTCAGTAAACATGAAGGTTAAAACCAGGTACCACTAAACTAGTATATCGTTTATATATTTAATCTGTGTGTGTAGTAAAAGTATAAAGAAAAGTACCTTTCAGGAGAATGGTTGTGTCTGGGAGAAAAGAGGGTATAAGATTAGGAAAGGGCACAAAAGGAGCCTGCTAGGTGGATGCAAGAGTATTCTTTTTATTCCTCTTCTTACAAATGTTATGCTCTTATTTGTAGATTTCACAATTAAACACTTTAAAAGAAATTAATGTTTTTACACTAACAATTGTTAATTGTTTCCACTAGAAACATCTTGAGGAGCAGATTGCTAAAGCTGATAGAGAGTATGAAGAATACACGTCTGAAGATCTCTTGGACAATATTAGAGAGATTGGAGACAAGTATAAGAAGAAAGCTGCTCTACTTAAGGCTTCTGATGAATGAAGATAAAATGTTGATTAAGCGAGAGCTTTATTAACAGTGGAAATTTTGAAATGTCCTTTGTAGGTTTGAAAAATCTCTAGCATATCCTATATCCCTCCTTACGATGAAGTCTCATGACCACATCTTCCCAAGCCCGTGAAATATTTTTATATCTTTTATAAATCTAGTTCATTAACTTAAGGTATGTATAACCTGAAATTATGATAACTGGTTGGACTGTTATCTTTAGATATGAAAGACCAATTATATTATGTACCTGTAGTTAATAAACTTATATCAATAAAGTGTGTTTTTCCCATGATCTCTCTGCCTAACTTGAGATGGTTAGAAAAATAGGTATTTTGAATTAAACCAGGAGTCAGCAAACTAACTGTGGGCCAAATCTAATCACACCCATTCACTTACATACCATCTATGACTGCTTTCCCATTACAAGAGCAGAGTTAAGTGTGTGTGACAGAGATCATGTGGCCTGAAAAGCCAAAAATGTGTACTATCTGGCCCCTTACAGAAAGTTTGCCAATCCCTGGGATAAACCATACAAAGGTTGGCACTGACTGACTAAAAAACTTTCCTAATCACTTTGGACACAGAGACCCACTCCTTATCCAGAGCTAAGAAGCTGAAGTTCTTTCTGGTTTCATGCCATCTTTACTCTGAAGTAAGTAGAAGGAATATGGAATGCGAGAATCAGAAGAAATAATCTTGTTTAACCCCCTCATTTTAGAGATGAAAATATATTCCTAGAGAAGTTCTGATTTACTCATGTCATGCGTCTTAGTGGTAGAGACCACCCTGAGCTTCTTGAACCTGCACTCAATCCTGAGTACAGCCACAGGAGCCCTGAAACATGAATGTTCTGGATGGTGAGGGAGTCATATTAGAAAGTGGGATTTTTAGACAGGTCTAAGTTGTTAGGAAGCTCCTCCTCAAATTGAACTAAAATCTGCCTCCAGTTGAATTTTCTATTCTTTTAACTTTATTCCAACTCTAATATAAGTCAGAATGAAGAACATGGTAAAATGAAACATAAGCAATATACAGAACGGGATTCCAGCAACATTTTATGAAGAGAGGGCATTCAGCCTGACAGCGTGGAAACAAAGACAGGTCGTTGCTGGGAGATAATTAATAGGTATGGCAAGATTAATGGTTACCAATGTATTCAACAATCTTGACTCCAACATCCAATAGAACTTGCTTCAATGTTGGAAATATTCTGCCTGCACTATCCTGTATGATACCTGCTATATGAGTTTATTGTGTACTCAAGTGATATATATGTATGACAAAATAAAGACTCAGAGCTTTGCCACTCAGAACGTGGTATGGAAATAGCATCAGCATCACCTTGGAGCTTGTTAAAAATGCAGACCCTTGGCCCCACCCCAAACCTACTGAATCAGAATCTGCACCTTTTACAGTGTATTGACATAGACTGTACATATTTAAACTTTTCATTAAGTTCCAACATACATATACACTCCCATAAAATCAAAATCACAGTCAAGCTAATGAATATATCTTTTTTTTGTTTGTTTTTGTTTTTGTGGTACGCGGGCCTCTCACTGCCGCGGCCTCTCCCATTGCAGAGCACAGGCTCCGGACGCGCAGGCCCAGGGGCCACGGCCCACGGGCCCAGCCGCTCCGCGGCACGCAGGACCCTCCCGGACCGAGGCACGAACCCACGTCCCCTGCATCGGCAGGCGGACTCTCAACCACTGCGCCACCAGGGAAGCCCTGAATATATCTTAAACCTCTAAAAGTTTCCTCGTTGCCCTTTGCAATACTTTCTCTTGCCCCTACCTGACACCTGCCTGACACCCATCCCCAGGCAAGCACTGATCTCCCTTCTACTACTATAGATTAGTTTGCATTTTCTAGAATTTTCTATAAATAGAATCATATAGTATGTACATTTGTATGGCTTCTTTCAGAAAATTGTGAGGTCCACGTTGCACTGTATATCAGTAGTTCATACTTTTTCATTGCTGAGTAGTGTTCCATTGTATGTATATATCGAGTTTGTTTATCCATGTACCTGTTGATGGACATTTGGGTTGTTTACAGTTTGGGGCTATTATAAATAAGGTCATTATGAACGTTCATGTACAGATGTTTGCATGGACATATCCTTTCATTTCTCTTGGGTAAACACCTAGGAGTGGAATGGCTAGTTCACATACGGTAGATGCATATTTAACTTTCATGAAACTTAGAAAATGTTTCCTAAAGTGGTTGTATCATATGTTCCTATCTGCAGCGTGTGAGTTGCTCACGTCCTTAAACACACTTGTATGGTTTTAGTTTAGCCATCCTAAGGGTGTATGGTTCTATCTACTGTGATATTAATTTGCATTTCCCTAATGACCAAAGGTGTTAAGCATCATTTCATGTGCTTTTTTTTTCAACCATATATGTTTTATATATTTATTTTTCTCCCAGTCTGTGACTTGCCTTCTCATTTTCTTAATAGTGTCTTTTGAAGAACAAAAGTTTTAAATTTTGATGAGACCCAATTTATCACTTTTTTAAAAAATACTTTCTGCATTTTGTGTAGTATTTAAGGAATCTTTGCCAGCATCACTGATTTACACCTATGTTTTATTCTAGAAGTCTTACAGTTTTGACTACTAAATCAAAATCAGAAGTCAAATGTGCATTTTAGAAAGGCCTCCAAGGGGGCTTCCCTGGTGGCACAGTGGTTAAGAATCCGCCTGCCAATGCAGGGAACATGGGTTCGAGCCCTGGTCTGGGAAGATCCCACATGCCGTGGAGCAGCTAAGCCCGTGCACCACAACTGCTGAGCCTGATCTCTAGAGCCCGTGAGCCACAACTACTGAGCCCACATGCTGCAACCACTGAAGCCCGTCTGCCTAGAGCCCGTGGCTCGCAACAAGAGAAGCCAGCACGCCGCAACTAGAGAAAGCCCGCACGCAGCAACGAAGACCCAACGCAGCCAAAAATAAAATTAAGTAAATTTTTTTTTAATTACTATTAAGGGCTTCCCTGGTGGCACAGTGGTTGAGAATCTGTCTGCCAATGCAGGGGACACGGGTTCGAGCCCTGGTCTGGGAAGATCCCACATGCCGCGGAGCAACTAGGCCCGTGAGCCACAAGTACTGAGCCTGCGCGTCTGGAGCTTGTGCTCCACAACAAGAGAGGCCGCGACAGTGAGAGGCCCGCGCACCGTGATGAAGAGTGGCCCCCGCTTGCTGCAACTAGAGAAAGCCCACACACAGAAACGAAGACCCAACACAGCCATAAATAAATAAATCTTTTTTTTAAAAATTACTATTAAAAAAAGTTCCCTGAGTTGTCATGTGTACGTTAAAATTGGAGGTGCACTGCTTTAGAAGAAAAAGTCACCACTAGTTAAATATTATCCATAATGTGATAATATTTAATAGCGACTCTAGGAATGACAGAAAAATTATACTAAGTTTAACCAAAGTGATAACCTCAGCACAACTTGGGACGTGCTCAAGAGACAGAAGTGATAAATGTACTTGCACTTTTCACTTCACGTTTTTTACCTCACTCTACACGCTTTCTTCTGAATTCCTAAGCACATGCTTATCTCCAGAAGTAACACTATTAAAGTACAATAGATGTTCCAGTTACAAGTTCCAAGAATCCTAGAGTCACAAAAGCCTTTAGATATACAAATCAACCTTCCAATCAATGAGGAACACTTCCCACAGCATTTTATTTATTTATTTATTTTGCGGTACGCGGGCCTCTCACTCTTGTGGCCTCTCCCGTTGCGGAGCACAGGCTCCGGACGCGCAGGCTCAGCGGCCATGGCTCACGGGCCCAGCCGCTCCGTGGCATGTGGGATCTTCCCGGACCGGGGCACGAACCCGTGTCCCCTGCATCGGCAGGCGGACTCTCAACCACTGTGCCACCAGGGAAGCCCCCCACAGCATTTTTGTAGATGGTTACCTGGCCCTCTTCTGAATACTTCGGTGATAGGACTGCTTCCAAATGGCTCGTTACTTCGAAGCATTTGATGGCTAAGCATCACTCCTTGCCTGAAAGTTCTGTCTCATATTGGACCAAAATCTGCCTTCATGTAACTTCCTCCAGTTACAACGTTTTGTCATAGAACAGTAGGGTTGTCATAGTTTCCAGTTCCACTTAGGGACATTAATTGCCTATTATTGTTTATCTTATGTTTGATCCTGTGTTTAATTAAGTCAGTCTTTCCCGAATTGCTTTGATCTCTGTTATTTTACTTTGCTTTCAATGTTACTCTTTTAAGCCTTTCCTCTATAGAAATATTTTTTCTTTTTTTAATTTTGAAATAATTTGACTTTTAAAAAGTTGTAAGACTAATACAAATAACCCCCTTCACACAAATCCCCTAGCTAATATTTTATTACACTTATTTATCGTTCTCTCCCCCGCCCTCCCTATTTATTTATTTAGCTAGCTAGCTAGCTCTGTATCTTGACTCACTTGTAAGTTGCAGACATGATACCCCTTTACCTCTAAATACTTCAGTGTATATTTCCTAAAAACAATGACAACTTTGTATAACTGTAGGACAATTTCAAAATCAGGAAATTAATATTGGTATGTTATTACCTAATCTACAGAACTTACTCAAATTTTGCCAGTTGTCCCAATAATGTCCTTTATTAGGATTTTTTTTCTCCTGGTCCAGGATCCAATTCAGAATCACACATTGCATTTAGTTGTCAAATCTATTTAATCTCTTTTACACTGAAAGAGTTCCTTATTCTGTCTTTGACTTTCATGACCTAGACATTTTTGAAGTGTCCAGTGATTTATAGACTGTCCTTCAATTTTTGCTTAACGTGTTCTCATGATTAGATAAGATACGTATTCCTTGAAGGACACAACAGAACTGATGTTACATTCTTTTCAGTACATTGCATCAAAAGGTATGTGATATTTATGGTTCCATTAATGTTAACTTTAATCACTTGGTTTGGGTGGTCCGCAAGATTACTCTTTTCCCCTTTGTAATTAAGGATATGGGACTTCCCTGGCGGTCCAGTGGTTGAGACTCTGTGCTTCCGATGCAGGGGGCATGGGTTTGATCCTTGGTCAGGGAACTAAGATCCCACATGCTGCACAGCCAAAAAAAAGGAATTGGGGACGACTATGTAAATATAAAGTTTTTCATCAAGTTTTCACCTACTAGTTTCAACATCTATGTGTCTTGAATGAATTATTACTATGTTGCCAAAGAGTGATTTTTTAGAGGTATAATTGACATATGATGTTTCAGGTGTACAACATAATGATTGGATATTTGTATATATTGCAAAATGACCATCACGAGTCTAGTTAACATCCATCACAAGTAGTTACAATTTTTTTTCTTGTGATGAGAACTTTTAATACCTACCCTTAGAAACTTTCAAATATACAATATAGTATTATAAACTATAACCACCATGTGGGGGGGACGGGGAACCGGCTTGGGAGCTCAGCAGGCTTCCCGGCCCCAGCAGATCACCCTCTGCCCTCTCCCGCTCTTCCCGGAGACTCCCTCCCACCTGCCTCTCCTGATCTCCCTGGCCTCAGGGGCGCCAATCTTGTCTGGCCTCCACTTCTCCTCCCGCCCTCAGCCCGCCTACCTCCTACCGGTTCACTCTGGGGTTCCTCCCGTCTCCTTGGGGGTTACAGTCCCCCACCATCGGCTGGCAGGTGCCCTAGTTGTAGGGAGACGCTAACTCTGGGTCTTCCCGCACTGCCATCTTGACTCCTCCCCCCAGATTCTTTTATATATATTATATATATGATTGAATCGCTTTGCTGTCCACCTGACATACTGTAAATCAATTAAGCTTCAATAAAAATAAATTAATAATAAGCCACACACGCACACACACACACACACAAAGAATAAGCACAGACAAAATCACTCGGCCAGTTGTTAAACAGAAGTGGTGTGATGGGGCTTCCCTGGTGGCTCAGTGGTTGAGAGTCCGCCTGCCGATGCAGGGGACACGGGTTCGTGCCCCGGTCTGGGAAGATCCCACATGCCGCGGAGCGGCTGGGCCCGTGAGCCATGGCCGCTGAGCCTGTGCGTCCAGAGCCTGTGCTCCGCAACAGGAGAGGCCACAGCAGTGAGAGGCCCGCGTACCGCAAAAAAAAAAAAAAAAAAAGGGGTGTGATGGGTACCTGAGGGAAATGGTCATGCTGTCAGAGATGGAAGTTCTGTGTAGGTCCAGTCGCAGAGATTCTCACTTACCAAGACTGATCTAGTTACTGCTCCCTCTGAACGTGCACCTTTCAGCCACAGAGACCAACACTGAGCCCCTGATACAGCACTATCCTTGGAGACCAACTGGCCACTAGGTGGCAAATTGACCACATGAAGCCCTGTCCATCCTGGAAGGGCAGCACTTCATCCTCACCAGGATCAATAGCTACTCTGAGTAAGAGTTCCCCTTTCCTGTGACTTCCCTGGTGGCGCAGTGGTTAAGAATCCGCCTGCCAATGCAAGGGACACAGGTTTGAGCCCTGGTTTCGGGAAGATCCCACATGACGCGGAGCAACTAAGCCCATGCACCACAGCTACTGAGCATGCGGTCTGGAGCCCATTAGCAACTACTGAAGCCCGTGTGCCTAGAGACTGTGTTCCGCAACAAGAGAAGGCACTGCAATGAGAACCCCAGGCACCTCAACAAAGAGTAGCCCCCGCTCACCGCAACAAAGACCCGACGCAGCCAAAAATAAATAAATAAATAAATTTATTTTTTAAAAAATAGTTTGCCTTTCCTGCCTGTGGAGCATCAACCACACCACTATCTGGGGCTTTTGGAATTCTTGACTCATAGGCATGGAGTTCCAAACACTTAACATCTGATCAATGAAGGAAATAGAGGATTGAGCTCGTGACCATGGGACACAATGATCTATCTTGTACTGGACAATCCAGGGGACTAGTCTTCTAAATGTACAACTGAGATGCAAACTTAGAGGAAACACTCTGAAGGGATAGGTCCCCATCCTTTAAGATACAACATATTTATGGGAATTCCCTGGTGGTCCAGTGGTTAGGACTCAGTGCTTCCACTGCGGTGGCTGGAGTTTGATCCCTGGTGGGGGAACTAAGATCCTGCAAGCCATGGAGCCCAGCCAAAAAAAAAAAAAAAGATACAACATACCTATTAAATCAGAGAGCTCTGTGTAGAGCCGTGTCCCCAGTAGGAAGGCTCCATGGGACCAGGAATCAAGAGGTGGAAGCCAACGTTGTTCCACCTGCCATTCCTCCCAGTCACCCATTGAGGACTGTGTGTGTCCCATGCCCCGAGCTGCAAGGTTGAAGCTCCTGCTCCTGTAAAAGACACATTCTCCTTGTAGAAGTTGTGGTGGTGCCAGATCTTCCCCACGTCGTCCTGGTTGGTGATGATGCCCTGCTCTACGAGGTACTTCAGGATCTGGACACTGTGCCTGCTTTGGGTCCTGTCCTCCAGGTAGCTGTCCTTCTGGCCCACACCCACCATGAAATCCTGGTGTTGAGGCGCCCGAGGATGGATGGGAACACAGCTAGGGGGCATTATCTCCAGCAAAGCCAGCATTGCACATGCCAAAGACATGGTGGCTGACAAGCACAGCGATTTCCTCCTGCCTTGGATCCTCCGAGGTTGGGAGCGAAGGAGGGGGAGCCTGAGCGCAGGAGCCCTCGGAGCTGAGCTGGCTGAAGCAAGACCACCCCGGGTTCTTTTTTTTTTTTAATTTGGTTATTTATTTGACTGTGCGGGGTCTTAGTTGCAGCATGCGGGATCTTTTGTTGCAGCATGTGGGATGTAGTTCCCTGACCAGGGATGGAACCCAGGCCCCCTGCATTGAGAGCATGGAGTCTTAACCACTGGACCAGCAGGGAAGTCCCCTAGGTTCTTAGATGCTGTGTTTTCATCGTCTACAGTTTCAGTTAGTGGTTTTTTTTCGTTCAAAGAATTGTTTAAAATGGGTTGAAATTTCCATATAAAAGGAGCTTTGTTGCCCTAACTTGTATTAATTTCTATTCATATTGCATGGTGACCCGAGAATGCTATCTTTACTATTTATTGTTTGCACTTTGCTGAGGTTTTTCTTTGTGGCCTAGCAGTTTTTGTGAACATTCACGGGCAATTGAAAGGAAAGCATATTCTCTTTTTTAGGATGTATTATTTGATATATCATTAATCAGATCTACCTTATCAATTATATATAATTATCAATTATATTACTAAGGTTCCCATAATTTACTTATTTTTATTTACTTGATCTCTCACAGATTGAGAAAAAGAAAGGTTAAGTGATTTTGCCAAGTTCTCAATAGTAAATGGAAAAGTTCTTTAGTCAATGGCAAAACAGAATTCAGGCAGTACGATTTCAGAACCTCAGCTCTGAACTATTATGCCACCTGACTTCTGTGGGCATTCATTATATTTTTCTCTGTGTGTTTTCACTTGGGGGTTAAACAATTTAATAGGAGGAAGAGAGATCTCCCAGGGGAACAACATGAAACCAATAAAAAAGGCACAGAAGTTTGTGAAGCAATTTAGAAAAGTATTGGGGAAGTCAGGTTATTCTCGGGGAAGCTGAGTAATTGTACAAAATGCAGCATTACATTTAGAGGATGTAAATGTAAATGTTACACGTAAATGTTAGGGGCAGGGTGCATGCGGTCAAACTGGGGATGGTAAGTGGCTAATATCAAGCAACTGAGCAAGTGGGGGACACGCTTCACCAACAGTCTGTAAGAGGGTTATGAGAGTGGGATATTTTATCCCTTGCAGACCTTCCAACCTCCAACTGGGAGGATGATTATCAGTTCTGGGGCAGAAGAGTCCACCCACCAGACAAGTGCTGGGTTAAGATACAAGGAGGGAAGGTCCTGAGTTGTTTGCCCATGAAAGGGAGGTGACAGCGCCACTGTGGTGGAGGACGGGGTGATGAATTGCTCTCCACTGGCAGGTCTTTCAACTAAGAAAGGAGAAAGATATCTGTGCTCAAGAAGCTAGTCAGAGTAATATTCCATTGTATATATGTGCCACATCTTCTTTATCCATATATACACTACCAAACGTAAGGTAGATAGCTAGTGAGAAGCAGCCACATAGCACACAGGGAGATCAGCTCGGTGCTTTGTGACCGCCTGGAGGGGTGGGATAGGGAGGGTGGGAGGGAGGAAGATGCAAGAGGGAAGAGATATGGGAACATATGTATATGTATAACTGATTCACTTTGTTATAAAGCAGAAACTAACACACACACACAAAATTTAAAAAATAAAAGCTAGTCTGTTCACCGGTAGAAATGGGTCTGTCTTAGGGAAGCCTTTGGGAATTATGTGTAAAAGAGGATGCAAACAGAGCAATGTCATTATAGGGAAAAATTACTCCCTGCTTATCTTTCAGCCTCAGAAGTAGAGTGTCTATTCTCTACAAATTAGAGAATAAGGTAGTTAATCCAGTGGTCTTAAGAGAAGGCCCTTAGGTCCTTTGCTCATGAGAGTAGAGAATGCAAAACTCCACCAGCATGCTGGGAGAGAAGTGGAATGTTGTCAAACTGATTCCCTAGGTACCTGCCACCTTTGCAGTAGGGGAGATGAGGTTAGGTCTGTTTGAGAGACTTGGATTTCAAGGCACCAGGCGGGTCAATGTTCAAGTTATTTGGACCCTGGAAAAGGAATCCCAGATGTGTTCTTATACCTACACCCTCGTGCCTCACCTCTTGGAAGAGGAATTTAGAGAGGTGAAACAGCTGATTATTTGAAATTGTCCATTCTCAGCCAAGCAAGGAAAGCTGTGGAAATGAATCAGGCCAGAAATGAAGTTGGCCGTGGAGAAGGGGGCGAGGCTGAAGTGGCTCTGACACTTTGAGCAGGAAGGTAGTAAGGGGGCTTCTAGGGGGAGGGAGAGTTGGGGAACTCCAATTCTATGAGACAGCACTCAGAGCTGAAGAAGCCACCAGAGCCAGCAAAAGCCAGTTAAAGCCACCAACCAAAGAAAAGACCACCAGGCCACACCTATAGAAAAAGTTGGGTTTATTGAAGTCGCTGCAGTGAGGAAGAACTAATCATGGGATGTCTCAGTAAGACAGAGTGTGGCTCGGGCTCATGCCGGTTGATTCTAAGAAAGGATGGCTCGTTAGTCATTTTTGCAACTGCAGCATAGCCTTAGTTATGTTTGGTTAGAGGCACTGTCTTGTTGGCCTGACTGAGTCCTGTTGAAAACATTGTCTATCACCGTCTGACTGCTAGCGGAGTGGCTTTGCCCTTTCCCAGGTTCTAATTAGAGTTAGATGTCCTGGTTGGGGAAAGTAATTTGGCTGACTAGAAAGCCATGGAAAAGCCTCAGTAGGGTTGTGGTTCTAGAAGAGCACTCAAGGAAAAATTCAGCTGAGCAGAGGAAAAGGGGGGATTTAGCTTACGTGGAAATAAGAGGTCGCTCATCAGTTGTTGGAATATCTAAGGTGAACCTCACTTCGGATACCCGGAAGCTGTTTCCTGCACTTGCACGGGTGTTCTACTCTGTGAGAAGACTTAGGCAGGTGGGGAAAAAACAGCAAAATTATACTGAGCATGTACTGTCCTTCCCCTTCCTGTTGTGGTTGGCTTTGAGCTAGAACACCTTGAGGAATTTGACTTTGAGTAGCAAGCAGTTTCTGCCTCAGGCTAGCAAAGCTGCAGACAATACAGTATTTGGTATAAATTTCCCTTTGTTCCGAAAAAGCAACAGGGTTGAACAGATTTAGTTTTGCAACGTAAGGCAAAAACGTTCTCGAAAATGGAAAAGGTTGAGATGCTATGAATCTGAAAGTCTAAAACGTTCATGGGACCCTGTGTGTATATGTGCACATGCATGTGTGTGTGTGTGTATACATGTGATTCTGCTTGAGTTCTTTCTTCTTTGTTGAGAAGGCTTTTTTTTTTTTTTTTTTTACACTTAGAGCACAGGAACAGGAGGAAGGACACACCCAACAGCTGTAGAAGCAGGAAACATCTACTCTAAAACTGAAGAACAAAAACACGAAAGCTGAGAGTATTTTTTGCGTATTTTGCTCCAACTAAACTTTGAAAAAGTCCAGGCTTCATCTATGTATGATTGGGAATGGAGATGCGATGTGCAATGAATCCAGCGTGATTTATGCAGTTTTATTTCTACAAACTTACTGTTTGCTTTGGAGAATATTTCTTCTCTAGATTACATTCCAGAAGTATTAGGAGCTAAGTCCCATGGGACAGCAGTGAGGCAATTATAGGAGTGATGTTCACTTCAAGCTGGGGGAGGGTCTATGAAGAGGAACTGGCCTGGGCTTGGCAAAGGTCAACTTGAACTATTGATGAGAGTGTTTAGAACTAAAGAAAAAAAAAAAGACTTGAGGAATGTGAAAAGTACAAGCCATCCTTCTTTTTCATAATTTATATGGTTATGTAAAAGTAAATGAGCTACTTGCTATAATACTAATGTATCTCTTGTGGGGATACTACATTCTAACTCTGTAACAGGCCAACTGCCCTGTAGGGGGAGGATGAGAAATATCCAGTTTTTAGGAAAGAGATCTCTTTCGGGAAAGATCTCTTTCGGGAAAGTGAAACCTAGATAGAAAATAGAAACTGTCCATGGGGGAAACCTGTGTTTTCTCTCTGGGCTTTGTTTGGGGACTACATTTTTTTTAATTAATTAATTTATTTATTTATTTATTTTTGGCTGTGTTGGGTCTTCACTGCTGTGCACGGGTTTTCTCTAGTTGCGGCGCGCAGTCTTCTCATTGTGGTGGCTTCTCTTGTTGTGGAGCATGGACTAGGCACACAGGCTTCAGTAGTTGTGGCACATGGGCTTAGTTGCTCCGCGGCATGTGGGATCTTCCTGGACCAGGGCTCGAACCTGTGTCTCCTGCATTAGCAGGAAGATTTTTAACCACTGCACCACCAGGGAAGCCCCTATATATATATTTTTAAATTGGAGTAAAATTGCTTTACAACGTTGTGTTAGTTTCTGCTGTACAATGAAGTGAATCAGCTATATGTATGTAGACATGTTCCGGGAACTACCAATTGTTAGAGGAAGATTTCTCTGCCCATTTGAAGGCAAGTGCTATATGCTGCAAATGATTCAGCTGCATTTTGTAAATCAGACTACACAGTCTTTTATATATTCATCACCCTTTTTGTCTTCTTTGGTCCAGTATTTCTCAAAATGTTATATTTGGACTACCTCTGTTAGAATCACCTGGAAGTTGTCAAAAATAAAAATTCCTAGTCCTGGGCTTCCCTGGTGGCGCAGTGGTTGAGAATCCGCCTGCCAATGCAGGGGACACAGGTTCGAGCCCTGGTCAGGGAGGATCCCATGTGCCACAGAGCAACTAAGCCCGTGCGCCACAACTACTGAAGTCCACGCGCCTAGAGCCCGTGCTCTGCAGCGGGAGAGGCCACGGTGGTGAGAAGCCCGCACACCGCAACAAAGACACAGCACAGCCAAAAATAAATAAATAAATTTATTAAAAAAAAAATTCCTAGTTCCATACTTGATTGATTTAAAGTATGTGGGTATGAGGACTTCCCTGTTGGTCCAGTGGCTTAGACTCCACCATCCCAGTGCAGGGGGCCTGGGTTCCATCCCTGGTGGGGAACTAGATCCCACATGCCGCAACTAAGAGTTTGTATGCTGCAACTAAAGGTCCGGCATGCCGCAACTAAGACCCAGCACAGCCAAATAAATAAATATTAAAAAGTAAAATAAGGGACTTCCCTGGTGGCGCTGTGGTTAAGAATCTGCCTGCCAATTCAGGGGACACGGGTTCGAGCCCTGGTCCGGGAAGATCCCACATGCCACAGAGCACCTAAGCCTATGCACCACAACTACTGAGCCTGTGCTCTAAAGCCTGTGAGCCACAACTACTGAGCCCGCGTGCCACAACTACTGAAGCCTGCATGCCTAGAACCCGTGCTCCTCAACAAAGACAAGCCACCCCAATGAGAAGCCCGTGCACTGCAACGAAGAGTAGCCCCTGCTCGCTGCAACTAGAGAAAGCGCGCACGCAGCAACGAAGACCCAACGCAGCCAAAAATAAATTAATTAATAAGTAAATTTATTTTAAAAAATAAATAAAATAAAATATCTAGGTATGGAAGCTACGAATCTGTCTTAACCACCCCTTACAGGTTTTTCTTATGCATACTACAGTCTGAATACCCTAGCAGAATCTCAGCTGTGCTGCCAGGAATTAAAGAGGGATCTATGTTCATGAAGGTGTTAGAGTCTTAAAGAGGAGCTAGTGGTGGCAGCAGCAGAAAGAGATTCCCCAGGGGAAGTTTGGAGCTTTGAAGTCTTCTATCCTATAGAGCCTGTGTATAAATTTGCCTTCTGTTGCCAAATGTGGAGCCTTCAGTTTGTTATTGCAGGAGGTGATGAGTTCCTGTAAGGTTTGAGTCTTTCTTTCTAAAGAAGCCTAGAAATACCTTATTCATTATTTGCCACCAGATGAAGCCTGAGGCGTCCAAGTTGGGCTGCTGTCATATCCTTAAGAAGGTAACCCTCTTTGAGGGAGGCAACATCTTTCTGCAACAATTTGAGTAGGATCCCCCTTGGGTGTTCACTTCCATTTTCCCCAAGTACTACAATCTTGGATACTTCCAGGTATCTACAATGTTGGATACTTCCAAGTATCCAACATTTTATTTGGAGCCCAAGTCAAATGTTAGAAACTACTTGACCTGAGTGCTATGTGTCTTCACAGGCCCTATGATGCACCTGAGTGACCACACAGGGCTGACAGGAGGCCCAGTAACAGTGACTACTTCCCCCTATAACACTTCCTCCTTGCCTCAGACACCTGCCATGCCCAACCCACTAACTCCATGCTTACATGCTATCAGTCCTATCCTTGCTGCATCCTTTCTTTTCTTCTGCATGCTTTATCCTGTTACTAATCTCCTATAGAAGCAAAACTGCCACTTGGTTCTGCTTCCAAAATGATTAAGCTCGTCATATACTACAGGTAGGAACATGATAAAACCATTTTGCACTCCTAGATAAACTGAAAATAGTAGGGTCATCCTGAACGGTTCTGGTCTCCAGAATAATAAACCCTGAAAATTTTCCTACAAACCTGGACTCTTGAGACAATGTTATCCCTGATCTTTGTTATGCTGGTGTCTGAAAGCACAGGTGACTTTTGTAAATATGGTGGTTGTGTGAGAGAGTTAGTGTGTTTTTTTTTCCCCACCATGAACAGACTAATAAAAACTTGGTACCCTTGATAGTTTTGCCTTTTTTTCCCCTTTAAATATTTGTGTTTTGAATTTGGTGAGCCAGTCTTTCTGGCTTTTTCAGAAAGAAGTCTGACACTCTTGCACTGAGGGCAAGTAAATTTGTCCTTCCTTTCTTCAAGGCAACAGTCTCTAGGGACTTCCCTGGCGGTGCAGTGGTTAAGAATCCGCCTGCCAATGCAGGGGACATGGATTTGAGCCCTGATCCGGGAAGATCTCACATGCCGCGGAGCAATTAAGCCCGTGCACCACAACTACTGAGCCTGCACTCTACAGCCCTCGAGCCACAACTACTGAGCCCACATGCCACAACTACGGAAGCCCGGGTGCCTAAAGCACGTGCTCTGCATCAAGAGAAGTCACTGCAGTGAGAAGCCTGTGCACCGCAATGAAGAGTAGCCCCCACTCAAAAAAAAAAACAAAAAAAAACTGGGCTTCCCTGGTGGCACAGTGGTTGAGAGTCCGCCTGCCGATGCAGGAGAAACGGGTTCGTGCCCCGGTCCGGGAAGATCCCACATACCTCGGAGCGGCTGCGCCCATGAGCCATGGCCGCTGAGCCTGCGCGTCCGGAGCCTGTGCTCCGCAGCGGGAGGGGCCATAGCGGTAAGAGGCCCGCGTACCGCAAAACAAAAACAAAAACAAAAAAAAAAGAGTAGCCCCCACTCGCCACAACTAGAGAAAGCCCACGCACAGCAACGAAGACCTAACACAGCCAAAAATAAATAAATTAATTAATTAATTTTTTTTTTTAAAAAAAAGAGTCTCTGGAGTCTTCCTGGGGCAATTCCAGTCTTTTGTATTGTTCCCTCCAGAATCCCTTCCATTACATCAGGATCACTTACATGTCTTCTCCTCCTCACCTACCCAGTGGCCTAAACCCAAAACCTGGAGTCATCCTTGACTCCTACCTCTCCTCACTCCCTTCTCTTATCTTCTGAAAGTCTTTCATATAGGTCTATAACCCAACCATGACTTCTTTTATTTACTTATTTATTCATTTATTTGTTTAGGTGTGAGAGTTTTTATTTTTTTAATCTGCTGCTTTTTTGAAAACATCTTTATTGAGCTATAATTCCCATACCATAAAATTCACTCCTTTAATGGATACAAGCGATGATTTTATGTATATTCATGGAGTTGCACAACCACTGCCACCATCTAATTTTAGATATTTTTTTATCACCTCCCCCACAAAAGAAACCAGTACCCTTTAGCAGTTAACCATAATCTCTTGCCTGGGTTTTTATAACAGCCTCCAACAAGTTATTAGGTAAACGCTTGTAATCCATTCTCTATACTACAGCTCGAGAGAACTTGAAGTGCAAATGTAAGCATGCCCCATCTGAGATTAAAAACCTTCAATAGCTCCTGGCTCCCATTGTCATCCTGACAGAGTACAGAATCTTCTGGTGAGTCCAGGCCTTTAAGGATCTGACTCCTTTCTTAATTCTGGAATAAACAGTATTTTAGTATCATCTGGGGACCATGATGGACCTCAGAAAATCAATGAACCCCGTGAATGTGTATGCAAAAGCTGGTATATTCTCGGACATGTCCAGTGTAATGATAAAGTGCATTTGACTTTGCAAGGTTTAGAATATCTGGAAGAGCAGATTAATTATATAGAGTTTTCCTTATCATATTTTTGTATTGTTTGTATTTTTATCTATGGAGTGAGAAACAGTCATATTTTCAGAGCTTGAGGTGTCTAAAGATCATTTTGGCCCAGGAGGTGTTGGGGAGGCAGAGGCAGCCCCCCCCCCGAGACAGGAAAGTCTTACTTGGGGGAATAAGATCTAAATTGAGTCCAGTGAGCTAAACTAAGGGTGAGGGGAGGTGGCTGGTAGCGAAAGGAAGAGTTGGGAAGGGCCACGGAAATCTGTGGGAGGGCGGAGTAGAATGTCAGTGCCGCAGCAAGGCTGGTCATTATTTCCTGGGCCACTGGGTCCTTGGGAGGACAGAGGTGGGGGGCAGGGAGGGCTTTTTCCTTGTTCATCTTTGAAACCCCAGCACCTGACACAAGATAGGCATGTAATTGACAACAAATGCTGAATGGACTAATGAATAAATGAATGAACACTTCTAATAAGGCATCACAGTTTTCTATGTTTCTTGTCTGTTTTATTCATCTCTGCCTTGTTAATATTGTGCTCAATATTTGTGGAACTGCCCTGAGTTGCATAGCTTAGAGAGGGGGTAAGTTTGACACTTGGGAGCACGTGTTCTCACTTCTGGCTCAGTTTTCATGCCCCTAACACCACATCACTTCTTTAGTGCTGTACCATTAAAACAAGATGTTTATTATAACGTGCTCCTCCTCTGAGTGCTTCTCAGAGGCTCACAAACCGCAATTTCTTTTCTAACAATCCAGTTTCGTTCCTTTTTAGTCACTCCTCTTATTAGTAAGCAACATTTTTTTTTAAGCAGCGAGTTTCAAATATTCAAAACCATCAGCCAGCCCTGTATTTTAGGTAACTATAGATATTCTAGCTAATTTTTTAAAAGAGCACAATAAGTGTGTGCTTTTGAGTCTGCTATAGTACTTAATGTCAGCTCTCATACTAGAAGGTCTCAGTGGTAACAAATGCCATCTGAAAAAGAGCTTGGTGTATTTGACAATATAGAACTTTACCTCCAAATTCTTACTGATCAAAACAAGATCTATTAAAACTGAAACTTTCAGAAAAGTTTGCCCAAATTTCAAACAAAACTAACAAACATTAGTATTTATTTTGAATTAGATTTATGGTTTTCACCCGACTATGATAAGTTTTCAAAACAATGACACATCTTACTATTTCAGCACTTCAGGATTTCAAGGAAATTTAACACTTGTGAATATACATAGAGGTTATACAGAGGGCTCAATTAATGGAAAAATGATAGTTCACAATATTATACGAACCCAAAATGAACTTATCTGCAGTGTATAAGTGTTCAAGCTTTGGAGTCAGATAAATTTGGATTTTAGTCCTGGCTCTGTCAATTACTAGCCATATGACCTTGGGCAAGTGATTTATCCTTTATGTCTCAGTTTCCTCAATTCTAATACAGGAATAATATTTATCTAGCAGAATTAATTGATATAAGTGCTTCAATCACTAAATGAATGACAGCTATTAATACGATAACATTCATAGTAGGAATATTAATCCCTAATATATCAACTGGGGTTTTTATTTACAAGGAAAAGAAACTATCTCTGGCTCTTTTAAAAGCAGAAACAGGAGCTTCCCTGGTGGTCCAGTGGTTAAAACCCCATGCTTCCAACACAGGGGGCCTGGGTTCGATCCCTGGTTGAGGAACTAAAAATCCCACATGCTGCCTGGCATGGCCAAAATTTTTTTAAAAATTAAAAAGGGTAACCTGGGACAAAGTGAGAGAGTGGCATCGACATATATACACTACCAAATGTAAAACCGATAGCTAGTGGGAAGCAGCTGCATAGCACAGGGAGATCAGCTCGGTGCTTTGTGACCACCTAGAGGGGTGGGATAGGGAGGGTGGGAGGGAGACGCAAGATGGAGGAAATATGGGGATATATGTATATGTATAGCTGATTCACTTTGTTATAAAGCAGAAACTAACACACCATTGTAACGCAATTATACTCCTATAAAGATGTTAAAAAATAATTTAAAAAAAATAAAAGCAGAAACAGTATTTTTGACTAGGCAACTGTGTAGCTTGTAGATTTGCTGGGAGGCTGGCAAACCCTACTAGAAAATTACTTGGCCAGAGCATAGTTAACTACATGAACAGGTCCCATGAGGACACCACTGCCCCTTGCACAGCGCGCACCACTCCACACTGGGCGAAGGGTGTCTCTGTTGCCTTCATGAGCTGGACGCCCCATTAATGTCTGATTGGTCACATGGGTGTACCTCAGCAGCCTGGGAGACTGGAACAAGTTGTTTCTGGCACTGGTAGCCACACCTTCAGTTGGTGATGTGCTCTGTCTGACGCCTAGATTTATATGATAGGGAATTCTCCAAACATAAGAAGGGATAGAGAGGCTGGGTAGCCAAAAATATGCAAGTATGCACCACACTTCCCAGGGAGCCACGTGTTTTGGAGAATGGTTTGATGCCTCTCTCTTTCACATGCCATGCATCCAAATCATTAGCAAATCTTTTAGCTTCCCTTCAAAATATATCCAGAAGCTGACCACCTCACTTCAGCTCCACCATTACTAGCATAGATCAAGCCCTCTTATCTCTTGTCTGGATTATTGAATCAGCCTCCTGACTGGTCTGTTGGTTTCTACATTTGGCCCCTTACAGTCTGTTTTCAACATAGCAGTCAAAGAAGTTCTCTTTAAAAATATGTCAGGGGGCTTCCCTGGTGGTCCAGTGGTTAAGACTCTGCGCTCCCAATGCAGGGGGCGTGGGTTCAATCCCTCATCAGGGAACTAGATCCACATGCCACAACTAAGACCTGGTGCAGCCAAATAAATAAATATTTTAAAAAATTATGTCAGACACCCCCAAAAATAAAATAAAATAAAAATATGTCAGACCCGGGCTTCCCTGGTGGCGCAGTTGTTGAGAGTCCTCCTGCCGATGCAGGGGACACAGGTTCGTGCCCCAATCCGGGAAGATCCCACATGCCGCGGAGCGGCTGGGCCCGTGAGCCATGGCCGCTGAGCCTGCGCGTCTGGAGCCTGTGCTCCGCAACGGGAGAGGCCACAACAGTGAGAGGCCCGCATACCACAAAAAATAAATAAATAAATATGTCAGACCCTATCACACCTCTGCTCAAAGTCCCCCAGTACTTCCCATTTCCTTCAGCATGAATGCCAGAGTTAATCATGGTGACCTATAAGGCCCTTCCCATTATTCCTTCTCTCCCCCATTTATCTGTCTGTTTGCATCCTCTATTACTGTCATAATGCCACCCATGCTCCGAACTCAGGATCTTTGTACTTCTTTTTCCCTCTGCCAGGACCATTCGTCTCATAGACCTTTACAACTTGCTCCTTCACTTCCTTCCGCTTTCTGCTCAAATGTCACCTTATCAGAAAATGTTCTCTGATCACTATATAAAACTGTGACCCTCCAGCCCCTGGGACTCCACATCCTTTGAAATTCTTATCCACAGCACATTGATTGCCACCTGACATTCTGTATATTTCATTGTTAGATTGTTTTCATCTCCCCCTGTAGAATATGAGCATGGGGAAGATGGGAACTTTGATTTGTAACTTCACCATCTAGTTGGCACACAATAAGTATCTGATGAGTGAACAAATGATAATAGATCTTTAATAACTGTCACTTTACTGATCATGTGAATAAGGTATAGTCTGTACAACATGGTGTCTGCACAGAATGTAACACTGTTGCCAAAGTTATATTTTTAGAACGGATCATATTATGCCACTCACATGTAGAAAATTTTTCTATTGCTTCTGACTGCTGATAGCCGTCCTTCTCAGTTTGGGACATGAGGGGATGGAGAAGTCACAGGATAAAGCAGCACATCATTCTAGTCCAGAGGGTCAATTTTGCTTTTAGAATTTGGGGGAGAACATTTCCAACTTTATTCCTCTTAAAAGTATTGCCACGTGCATGTACATATACAAACAAAATCAGCAGAATCATGTTTTCCCATTTAGTTCAGTTGGGTGAAAATCATGAAAACATAAGAAGGAGAAATTTTTATATAAGCAGTGAGTGCTTAGAAAATTTGATCCTTCTGTGCTGTTATGGAACCTGGTGTTAGTGCTGTAATTGAATCAGAATGCACAGGGTGCTTAAGAACAAGATGAAAAAGGGTTTGTGGCATCTCATAATGAGCACAGCTAAGTCCTTAATAGTAAGCAATACAGTCAGTTTAAAAAGCTTATAATGTACTCAGCTCCTTATTGAACCATGGGTTTTGCTGCCATGGAAATGCAGTTGACCACAATCTCAAGTGTCTCTAAAGTGAGAAAACACTGAGTAAGAAGAGGAGGAAGTCATCATTCTTGCAGTGACACTTAAGAACCAACTGCATGACATTCCTGAAGAAGAATAAGGTGGTGTGGTTTGCCCAATAGGATCTCAAAACATAATAAAGCTAGATAATTAAGACAGTGCAATATTAGCCGAGAGGGGGGGAAATTAACCAATGGAACAGACTAGAAAATCCAAGAACAGAAGCATGCACTTATGGAAACTTGGTATGTGACAAAAGTTACACAGGTTACAGCAGGGAAAAGATGGATTACCTGTTCAATAAATGATGCTCGGACAATTATTCATTAAAAAAAGAAATTGGATCCCTTCTCAGTATCAGGCATAGAAATCAACTCCGTACTAAATAAAGACAAGTTTTTTTAATGGAAAAAAATTAAACTTGAAGAATAAAATTTGAGAAAACCTTGGTAGTAGAGGAATTCTTTTTTTTTTTCCATGTGGCATGCAGGATCTTAGTTCCCCAACCAGAAGGGATCGAACCCGTGCCCCCTGCAGTGAAAGTGCAGAGTCCTAACCACTGGACTGCCAGGGAATTCCCAGAAATTCTTAAAAACAGACAAACGATAATGGAAATGATTGATAAAGTTAATCACATTAAGATCAAGTACTACTGCTCATTGAAAAATCACAGAAAGAAAGAGTAAATACAAGCCACAAACTAGGGAAAGTTGTTAATAAGACATATAACCAACCGAAGTTTAGTAGCCATGATATATAAAGAGCTCCTACTAATCAATAGGAAAAAAATAAACCCATAGAAAAATAAGCACAGAGCATGACCAGGCATTTCACAGAAGAGCAAACACAATTAGGAAGTAAGCATATGGTAGGATGCTCAATCACATTTATAAGGAGGGAACTGCAAATTACAACCACAATGAAATACTAATTTACATCCAGACTGACAAATTTTTTTTTTTTTTTTTGCGGTCTGCGGACCTCTCACTGTTGTGGCCTCTCCTGTTGCAGAGCACAGGCTCCGGACGCGCAGGCTCAGTGGCCATGGCTCATGGGCCCAGCCGCTCCGTGGCATGTGGGATCTTCCCAGACCGGGTCACGAACCCGTGTCCCCTGCATCGGCAGGCGGACTCTCAACCACTGCGCCACCAGGGAAGCCCTGACAAATGTTTTAAAGTAAAAAAGCACTCCTAAGTGTTGACAAGAAAGTGGAGCAGCAGTAACTCTTCTATCCTACTGGGAAATAATTCGGCATTATCGGGTAAATTTGTAAATACACATACTCTATGACACTTGACATATATGCTGTGCAGTATATCCATTGCATAAGAACACCAGAATGCACACACAAATATTCATAGGAGCCTGATTTTAAAAAGGCCAAAACAAAAACAAAAACAAAATTTTTTAAAAAAGAGGCAAAAACAAGCAAACAAGACACCCAAATCCTGGAAATAATTAAAATGTCCATTGGTATGAAAATGGAAAAACTGTGGTGTATTCATATCAAGAAATGCTATATAGCAATAAAAAAAAGAATGAAACACAGCTACACGCATCAACATGACTGAATCTCACAAATACGTTGAGCAAAAAGGAGTTGCAGAAGAATGTATAAATGTATATGCAATATTTTTATTTATAATATGGAATATATATTATTTAGTCTTTGTCCACTGTTCCTGGCACATAGTCCTCAAAACCTTGGAATTTCTTAAGTGATAAGAATGATAATGGTGTTTTTTGTTATTTATAACAAGCCCCTTTCAACTACATCTGAGTTTATGTTAATGAGGGATACATCTGAGTTTATGTTAACGAGGGGATTTTTGGAAAGCCTCAAAAGATGGGGGCTCGTTGCCAAGGGAACCAGCTGGGATTAGAAGGTTGGAACTTTCAGTCCTCCACTGTACCTCCCAGGAGGGCAGAAGAGCTGGATGTTGAATCAGTCACCAATGGCCAGAGATTTATTTAATCAATCTTGCCTACATAGTGAAGCCTCCAAAAAAAACCCCAAAAGGCAGGATTTGGAGAGCTTCTGTGTTGATGAACACATAGAGGTTCTGGGAGAGCGGAAGCCCAAAGAGAGCAGGGAAGCTCCACAGCCATTCCCCATACCTCGTACGATACATCTCTTCCATCTAACTCTTCCTGATTTGTACCTTTTCTAATAAACCTGTAAACTAGTAAGTAAATTGTGTTCTTGAGTTCTGTGAGCTTCTCTAAAGGATTAATTGAAACTGCAAAGAGGGTCATGGGACCCTCTGACTTATAGCCATTGGGTTAGAAGCACAGGTAACAACCTGGACTTGTGATTGGGCATCTGAAGTAGGGAAGGGGGCAGTCCTGTAGGACTGAACCCTTAACCTGTGGGATCTGACACTTTCTCTAGGTAGATAGTGTCAGAATTGAATTAAACTGTAGGACGCCCACCTGGTGTCACAGATTGTTTGATGTGTGGAAAACCTACACATCTGGGGTCAGAAGTGAGATAGTGTTGTGGTAGAATATTGAGAGCAGGGACTTCCCTGGAGGTCCAGTGGTTAAGGCTCTGTGCTTCCAATGCAGGGGGAGCTGGTTCAATCCCTGGTCAGGGAACTAAGATCCCACTTGTGTGGCTCGGCCAAAAATAAATAAATAAATAAAATAAAAAGAATATTGAGAGCAGAGGACACACACACAGCAGGAGTATATTGTTTTTCTTTTATAGTATATAAATTCAAAAACATTAAAAAACCAAAGAATCTATTATAAACAGAAGGAAAAAAATACCTACACATTTCAGAATAGAGATTACCTCAGTAATAGAGAGATGACATTTTGGGAGGGGTACACTGGGGCCTTTAAAGTAGCAGGAATACTCTTTTTCTTAAGTTGGGTGGTGGCTACACGTGTGTTTGTCTTTTAACAGACATCTAGATTATATATACTCTTATATATATATGAAGTAAATATAAAAATGTAAAAACTTCCCTGGTGGTGCAGTGGTTAAGAATCTGCCTGCCAATACAAGGGACACAGGTTCGATCCCTGGTCTGGGAAGATCCCACGCGCTGCCAGATTGAACAAGAAAATGTAAAGTCCTTGTATAAGTACTGGCAGTTGAAGAGCTCAATAAGTGCTAAGTATTATTTTTTGTATATAAAGAAAAAATTCAACTGCATGGATTTTTGAAGGAAAAATAATCAGTGTTTTATAACCAAAAAGTGAAAACACAGTTAATTTTTAAAATTTAAGATGTTTTTTCAAAGTTAGTTCCTTAGATGACATGGAAATTAAAGTTAATGCATCAGGATAAAGTTGGTAAAGGCCTATATGGCTAGAGGTATATCTTGAGATATTAACATATTCTAACTTTTTTTTTTTCTTCTTTTATTTTCCTTTAACCAACTCCCTACATTAATTCAAGAAAATAGCAGGCTCTGTGCTTTCTTGCCCCAGGAGAGCTTTGATACAGACTATTACTCTTGTAGCCCCCAAAGGACCAAGTTTCCCATATTCCAGCTTGTGCCATAGTCCCTTGTGCCATCAATCCAGGATGGCCCTGTGACCTGCCTTAACCAACAGAGTATGGCAGAAGGAATGCTGTTCCAATTCAAGTCCTAAAATTTAAGGTCTATAAGCTTCCACTTTTGTTTGTGCTCTAGGGGAAGCCAGCCCCCACGTAAGAAGTCTGACTACCCCTCTGTGAGCATCCCAACTTAGCCATGAGGAGAGGCATGGGACAGAGGCAACAGCCCCAGCAGAGCTCCTGGCCAGCAACCAGCAGCAAATTGCCAACCCTGTGAGTAGGGCGTCTGGGAAGTGACTCCTCTAAAAACTGCCCAGGCTGATGCCATGTGGACCAGGTTCCGCCAAGCCCTGCCCAAACCGTGAGCAAATAAAGAGAATGACTGTTTTAAGCCACTGGATTTTCAGGTAATTTGTTATACAGCAATGGATAACTGAAACGGGATGCAGAGTAGAAAGGATACTTTCCCCAGGGATTTTTTTTTTCCTAAAAACTTAAATTCTTAGGAGAATTCAGAGAGTTTTGGAGAGGGGATAGAGAAAAGGACTTTGGAGATGAGAAAAGGACTTAGAGGCATTGATAAAGTACCTTGAAGGATGATGAAGGGAGAGGAATTTTCTCCAGATTAAAAAAGATTCCTTTAGGCTGGTAGGAAGAGATGGTCCTCCCTACTCCCCTAAATAGCTATACAGTACATTTAGGGAGTTAGGATCAAAAGAAGGCTTGCAAGTGATTCCCCCATCCCAAGTGGCACAAAAGCAACAGGAAGCCACCAGATCTAAAGAGGGTATATAGACAAGGGTGAGCCTCTTCCGCTACCACCCAGAGCTTGGAACTTGTTAAAACTGGAAACAGGGACTTCCCTGGCAGTCTAGTGGTTAAGACTCTGTGCTTCCACTGCAGGGGCACAGGTTTGACCCCTGGATGGGGAACTAAGACCCCGCATGCCCTGTGGAGCGGCCAAACAAACAAAAAAACTGGAAACAAAAGGAGCCCCTAAATGTTCTCTACCAGTCTGGTAAATTGGGGCTCAGAGTCATAAACTGTATTACAGAAAGTGTTTTAGCTTGCAAAGTCTGAACTCATGTCACTAAAATTGTCCTTAAATTTTCAGAAAGAAATATACTTAAAAAATAAATTTGAGAAAATAGGAGTATTTAAAAACTCACTTTCCATGCCCTTTATTTTTATTTTGGGGGAATTTAGTCTCATCAGCAAATCTTAACAAGATTTCTTTCCCCCCCTCTGCTTTCTGCCAACTATGTTATATCTGTAATGCTTTTTCCAAATGGTTTCATCACAGTACACATATAGCAATGCTATCCTCCAGATCAGCAGGGATTTCTGTAAGCTTCCCTTTGTTATGGGAGGGAACCACTCAGGGGCTTGACCACGTGACTAGTTTGGGTCAATGAGATCAGCAAACGTGATGCAAGTGGAACTTTGATAGGCACTTGCATATTGGAGCTTTTTCTATTGAAGTTCTGTGACAGCTAAGTAGGAAACCAAGCAATCCTATTAGAGATGACTAATAGAGGAACGTGAGCTTCACTTCTCAACAGCCTCAGCTAACTGCCAGCCATGTGAGTGAGACCATCACAGACCATGCAGCCCCAGTCGAGCGGCCAGGTGACTGCTGCTTGTGACCTTAAGTGAGCACAGCAGAACTGCCCAAGTTCTTGCTCAGTCCAAGTTACAGAAACCTGAGCAAATAAATGGTTCCTATTTGAAGCTATTGTACTACGTTTTTTTTTTTAATGTGAAACGATTTACTGACCACTGTCCACCAATATTTACAATATAATAAGCAATATACAGTTGGATAACATTCTGATTAATACAAAATTAGTTTTTCCTGATTTCTGCTGAACCAGTAACACATATACTGAAAAGAACGAGCCTACATGTAAGGAATGGTTGGGTAAAGAAAAAACATGCGGATGACTAGTTGAGATTGCAAAAGTTTGTCACTCATTTATCCTACTGGGTCCAACATCTCTAATCATCTGATTAGTTTCATGAGCAAACAGACGGTCCAAGACTCATGATCTTTTAGTTAATGTAACATAAGGATTTCAAATTTTCATAAAGGAATGGTTCTCTAGAAGGAACTTTAAATGCCCATTAAAGCCTTGTTTGGCTAATTAAACACACCAGTATTTGTTTAGTTTCCTAAGCAGCGGGGAGGTTGTTGGTAGTGATAAAATTTTTCCTTTCAGGGAGTTTTGCAAATAAACTGTTGCATTTATACGACTATAGATATAGATAGGAATTCTGATAAGACTGCTTTAAATTGTCCAATTTAAATTGCTTACATTATATTTAAATTATCCAATTTAAATTGTTTATATTTAAATTGACCAACTAATTACAGAATCATCTATTTGAGTTGTTTTGGTTTCATCACCTTTGGTGGACCCTCATTTCAGCCAACATATTCTTTTAGGAAAGGCTTGTTTCCTTTCCATAAGTACGCATTAATTTTTTTTCACACACACACACTGTATTTTATTTTTACAAGAGATAAATAAACTGACACCAAGCATTGTAAATGGATGACCACAACAAAAGCAACAATGATTGCAATTACCAAACACGAAACACACTCATACTATGTCATAATATTGACATTCAGTCCAGGAATCCTCTACTGCAACAGCTCCTTTACTTTGCAGTGAAAATTGATTTGTGTATTTTTTGCCTCTGAGTCCTTGTGGGATTTTTTTTTTATTCAAACAGAAAGTCACAGAAATTAGAATCATTCTCATCAGTTCACTCAGTCCCATGTAATTAATTTTTTTTCATCTTGATCTTTTGTTAGCACTTTTATGAATTCATCAGTTTTCCATTAGAGTTCTGACAATGCTTATTCATTCAGTTCAGCCGTATAGTCAGTTACTAGAAACCTGTACTTGTCAGAGTCTTTTCCAAGAATTCCTTGAAGATGAAACCCTTTTATAGGAACATATTTGCAAAAACATCAGAGTACACCCAGAACTGTCTGCAAATGACAAAAGACTTAAAAATGACCACGGTTGAAGATTTGATGAAAGTTCATAATAATGCAATTGACAAGGAAATTTAGTTATTTCTGAGATATACATTTTAAAGTAATAACTAGAATTATGACTTATAACATTATACCAGAACATATAAGATTTTTAGAAATTTCATGTAATGTCTGAAACATTTATATTAACATATTTCCATACAAATAACCCAAAGAAAGTTAGTATTAGTTGTTTTTTTGTTTGTTTGTTTGCTTATACTGCAGGTTCTTATTAGTCATCAATTTTATACACATCAGTGTATACATGTCAATCCCAATCGCCCAATTCAGCACACCACCATCCCCACCCCACCGCGGTTTTCCCCCCTTGGCATCCATACGTTTGTTCTCTACATCTGTGTCTCAACTTCTGCCCTGCAAACCGGTTCATCTGTACCATTTTTCTAGGTTCCACATACATGCGTTAATATACAATATTTATTTTTCTCTTTCTGACTTACTTCACTCTGTATGACAGTCTCTAGATCCATCCACGTCTCTACAAATGACCCAATTTCGTTCCTTTTTATGGCTGAGTAATATTCCATTGTATATATGTACCACATCTTCTTTATTCATTCGTCTGTCAATGGGCATTTAGGTTGCTTCCATGACCTGGCTATTGTAAATAGGGCTACAGTGAACATTGGGGTGCATGTGTCTTTTTGAATTATGGTTTTCTCTGGGTATATGCCCAGTAGTGGGATTGCTGGATCATATGGTAATTCTATTTTTAGTTTTTTAAGGAATCTCCATACTGTTCTCCATAGTGACTGTATCAATTTACATTCCCACCAACAGTGCAAGAGGGTTCCCTTTTCTCCTCACCCTCTCCAGCATTTGTTGTTTGTAGATTTTCTGATGATGCCCATTCTAACTGGTGTGAGGTGATACCTCATTGTAGTTTTGATTTGCATTTCTCTAATAATTAGTGATGTTGAGCAGCTTTTCATGTGCTTCTTGGCCATCTGTATGTCTTCTTTGGAGAAATGTTTATTTAGGTCTTCTGCCCATTTTGTGATTGGGTTGTTTGTTTCTTTAATATTGAGCTACATGAGCTGTCTATATATTTTGGAGATTAATCCTTTGTCTGTTGATTGGTTTGCAAATATTTTCTCCCATTCTGAGGGTTGTCTTTTCGTCTTGTTTATGGTTTCCTTTGCTGTGCAAAAGCTTTTAAGTTTCATTAGGTCCCATTTGTTTATTTTTGTTTTTATTTCCATTACTCTAGGAGGTGGATCAAAAGAGATCTTGCTGTGATTTATGTCAAAGAATGTTCTTCCTATGTTTTCCTCTAAGAGTTTTATAGTGTCTGGTCTTACATTTAGGTCTCGAATCCATTTTGAGTTTATTTTTGTGTATGGTGTTAGGGACATCTGTTTGATTTGAAAGGTTATGGCTTCAGGAAAATTTTCAGTTTAGCTTGAGGTGATCTATTTCCTAGGTTGCTCAGAATGATGGCATCCCAGAAACAACACGCACTTACTCATGGTTGTGAAAAAATGCCTTTTTTGTTTTGGTGAATGTAAAAAAAAAAAAAAAACCCAAACCCAACAACAAGCATTTACGTATGTATTTATGTATACAGATAAAAACAAATAAACCCAGAATGGTCCTTGGGCATTATAGGTTAAAAATAATAAATGGAAATTCTGATTGAGTAATGACTATGGAAATTTTGTCTAACATTTTAGAAAAGCTGTTCTCTAATGCAGAGAAAATAATAAACCATGGTATCAAACGTTCTGTTCTGATAAATGAAGCAACTACAGAAAGTTTTATTTATTCAAAGTAACCTGTGCTTTTGATAGAAAAAAAATAAAAACAAGAACAACTCAACAATTCCCTTAATACTACTCAAAATGAACACATCAAACTTGACTTTCATTAGAATGTAGTTATTTTTCATACTAATAAGTCATAAACCAAGACCAGATTTTTGTATGTATGTAAACAATTATTGATCATCTTCTGGACAAGAATGCCAAGTTTGTCTCCCTTTGTAAAAAGCAGTTAAAATTTGACAACACTTCATGTTTGCCTCTTCTACAGCATCGAGTCTGCTTCATCTGCATCTTTCCATCTCATGAGAAATATTAATTATCCACTGCTGTATGTAACACAGTTATTTGCTCAGGATCAAGACCACTGGCAAAGCATCTTGGCAAAGCAGAATCTCTTTTCTTCTTTGATTTCCTGTCATCAGATTCACTGTCAGATAAAGATTTTACTTTTGTGCCATCTTTTTCTTTACCAGCTTTTTCAGAAATAAGAAATACTTTAACTTTGAATGATCTCAATTTTCTTCCAGTTTTCAAGTATTGTTAGCACCTGTAAATCTCTTCTGCTGAAGGGTATACACCACCTTCCCATTCACTACACATCAGTCCAATATTTCTTCCATCACAAAACCTTCAGGCTCTACCTCTTTGACTCATTTTAATCTTTTCTATTCTGTTTCTTTCCCATTTTTTGCAACACAGTTTTATTGGAGGAGTTTTTAAATTGTGGAGTTGAAGAGCTGTTATTCACTTTCTCCGAGGAGGAGGGCAGTGAGGAGTTGTACAAGAGGCCACTAAGTTTGGGGGTATGTTGTTTTGCAGCAAGAGATAACTGATACAGGGATACTTAAATATTTATACTCTATATGATAAGATGGCTAATGAAAAGAAAAATTACTAGTCAATTAAAGAGAACTAATTGTGGCACTGGGTCACTTCAAACTCTTATTTATTTGTGATGAAAATTAAAGAACAAACATCATCGATAAAAAAACCAAGGACCTACCGTATAGCACGGAGAACTATATTCAATATCTTGAAATAACCTATAATGAAAAACAATCTGAAAAAGAATATATATATATCAATATGTATAACTGAATCACTTTGCTGTACACCTGAAACTAACACAACATTGTAAATTAACTATAATTAAAAAAAACAAAAAACAAACATCATCTTTCTTTGCTGAAAAAGTTATCTGGGGAGTTTCTCTCTGAGAACAAAAGTTGACTGGCAAATGTTTCAGACTGCCAAACTGCCACAGAAGACAGTGATTCAGAGTTGACCTCTCAAGAAGATACATATCTGTGTTTCCACCAATAGTTGCCTGTAATATTGTAGTACACTTCTCTGGCGGCACTTTGTATCTCTCCTCAGTGAGATGATCTTTAAATCTCTTCTGAAGACATACAAAGAGTTTCTGTTTGTACCCGTGCATTTGCATAATTTAGTATTATAGAGAAATGAGAAATTGTCCTGATGATGAACTTCTAGCTCTAGTCCCAATTTGATGAAATAGGCAATTCATTTCACTCATTAAGACAGGAAAAACTTTTTTTTGTCATTTAAATCAAACACCATTATATAATGGACTATAACAAAAAGTTCACTTGAATTTGAAAGGTAAAATGTGAGAGGTCAAAGAAATCCCATAGGAGTCGGGGTTACTTTGGTCTCAGCTTTCCCTCATATCTCCCTTCAGGAACATGAATGGCATTTGGCCACATCTGGCCTCTTCCCAGTTTTATCTTCCACCATCTACTGTTCCATTCTCCCCACTTCCAGCCCTTATTATTTATGCTCCTCCCAAACACATGCCTTCACACTTTTGTTCCAACTGTGTGTTCCACCTTTAATACCTTATATGTCTAGCCAAACACACACACACACACACACACACCCTACAATTCTGGAGCATCTTTATTTGGACAAGCAAATCTAGGTTTCTAACATACACCAATGATTAGTCTATCCATGTAATTAACCATGAAGGTTTTGGCAAACCTAGTAAAACGGAAAATATACTTTATCACCCAAACTTTTGAAGAATCAAAAAAATCCCCCAGTCTTAATGAATTTACATGTCACTCTCAAGCACAAAATATTCACTAAATATTTTAAGACCTGGAGAGTAAATGACTAAACCTAGTCGTCTAACAATGACAATATTATTTGTTGTTGAGTTAGGGCACTACAGGCCAGGATAAGGATATTTAATGAAGCGCAATAAAGGCTGTTACTGAAAGCGTAGTGCATGTTAAGTCCTTTGTGAACATCGTTTAACTTATTCCTAACAACTCTGTGGCATAGGCGTGCTCGTGCACGATTCTCAGCCGCGTGTTGGCGGTGGCGGAGGGGAGACATGTGCATCACATGAAAAGCTGCTCAACATCACTAATTATTAGAGAAATGCAAATCAGAACTATAATGAGGTATCACCTCACACTGGTCAGAATGGGCGTCATCAGAAAATCTACAAACAAATGCTGGAGAGGGTGTGGAGGAAAGGGAGCCCTCTTGTACTGTTGGTGGGAATGTAAATTGATAACAGCCACTACGGAGAAAGTATGGAGGTTCCTTAAAAAGCTAAAAACAGAACTACCATACACCCAGCAATCTATTGGGCATACACCCGGAGAAAACCATAATTCAAAAAGACACATGCACCCCAATGTTCATTGCAGCACTATTTACAATAACCAGGTCATGGAAGCAACCTAAGTGTCCATCGAAAGATGAATGGATAAAGATGTGGCATATATATACAATGGAATAATAATCAGCCATAAAAAGGAGCAAAATTGGGTCATTTGTAGAGACGTGGATGGACCTAGAGACTGTCATACAGAGTGAAGTAAGTCAGAAAGAGAAAAACAAATATCGTATATTAACGCATATATGTGGAATCTAGAAACATGGTACAGATGAGCCGGTTTGCAAGGCAGAAATAGAGACAGATGTAGAGAACAAACATATGGACACCAAGCGGGGAAATGCGAGGGGTGGCGGGGGGTGGTGGTGGGATGAATTGGGAGATTGGGATTGACATGTATACACTAATATGTATAAAATAGATTAAAAGAATCTCCTGTATTAAAAAAAAAAAAAAAAGCCCTTTGCGAACATTATTTAACTTATTCCTAACAACTCTGTGGCATAGGGTTGCTTGTGCACGACTCCCAGACGCGTGGTGGCGGCGGCGTTGGGTAGGCGTGTACATCGGGCAGATATGGTCGCCGGGACCCTTGGAGGCCGCGGTGACGTCACAGAACCTCGGTGGGGAGGTTCTCCGGGACCCGCTTTGTCTCGGAGGTCCATGCCGCTGCCCACACATAACCACTAGGAAATGGGACTGAAAAAGCGGCTCAGGGTGTCTCGGCGTCGTTTTTTTCCGCGTGGGGACCCACGTGCTCGTGGCGGGGGCAGGTCCACACCGCGAGGCCCGCGGGTCTGGCGCTTCCCACCGCCGCGTTCACGCGACCTGGTCCTGAAGTCGCAGCCGTTGCCGCGGCGCCAGGAGCTCGAAGCCGGATAGGCTCGGTCGGGGTTATGGAGAGGCGGGAAGGTACCAGGACCCTCTGGGCCGGGAGAAAACAGTCCCTCGGAAGACTCCCCACGCCGCTCGCGGGATAGGCTCTCCCGCCTCGGATACCGGGTCGCTCCCTCAGAGCGCCGCCGCCCGCTAGGGACCGAGCTTCCCTCCAACTTCGCGAGGGCGAAAGGGGTGGGCCCCGGGCAGCGGGCTCCGAAGCCCCGCCCCGGCCCGCGCGGATTGCCGGATTCGCCCCGCCTCCTGCGCGCCGCCGGCGGCCCCTCTTTCTCCTGCGCCACAGCTACAGGCGGCGGGCCTGGTTGCGGGGAGCGTTGCGACCTCGCCTGGGCGGCAGCGGGCGCGGGACCAGGCCTTGCAAGGAGCGCGCCGCGCGCCCCCTCCTCTGCGGGAGCGGCGGGCCGCGGAAGTGACGTTGTGTACGGGTAGGAGCTTGTTCGAATCGGTTCCCGGGTGATCCTCGCGCCTGCGGCTGCTCGGCCGCCGCCGCCGCCGAGGGAGGAGCTGAGTGCGTCGGGGTAGAGGCCTTGTGCCGCCCCGGGGGCTGGAGCTGAAGGCGCCGCGCGGATCCTGTACCTTGGCCTTTAGCGCGACGGCCGCAGGGGCCGGCGCTGCTGTTTTCTCTCCTCTTCCCCAATATGGCAGCGGCGGACGACGGCGGGCCCTCGGTGGGGACCGGAGAGGGCGACGGCGGCGACGGCGGCGACGGCTACAGGACGGTGTACTTGTTTGACCGGCGCGAGAAGGAGTCGGAGCTCGGGGACCGGGCGCTGCAGGTCACGGAGCGCTCGGACTTTGCGGCGTTCCGCGCTTCAGTGTGTCAGGTACGCTAAGGAGGGATGCGCGGGTAGAGTTTAGGTTGGGAGGGTGACGAGAAGCCCAAGTTGCTCACTGGGGGCAATAAACCTGTCACTCGGCCCCGGTCCTGCGGCTTTGGCTTCTCCCTCCCGGGTGCCCGCCATGCCCGAGGGGGGCGGGGAAGCCTGGGGCCGGTCCGGGCGCGGGCCTTGGAGTGCGGAGCCGGCGGTTGGTGGGCCTCCCTCTGTCCCGGCCCTGTTCCGGGGGTCGCGCCGCCCAGGCTTTGGTACCGCGGGTTTCATGGGCCCGGGGCGACCTTAGCCTCTGAGGCCGTGCAGCTCTTCTTCTAGTCAGGAAAGCCACTTGTTTCTCTTTCGGGTGGAACTTTTGTTTTTGTTTTTTTAAAGAAGAGAGCGGAGTTCTCCCCGATGGCTCTGTTAGGAGTGTTGTGATAGAAGTTGTTAAATTCCTGGAGTCGATTTTCCTCAGGTTCGTTCAGTGATGCAGTAATTTCCTGGGTCGTTCTGTCAAGAAGGCTTGCAGGCCCGCCCTGGCGGGGTCCTTCCGTAGTGGAAGCACTTGATCTAGAGAGCTTCGCAGGTGGAGCTGCCCTTCTGGTTTCCTGCATCCCCCAGCCCCCTGGGAGTTCCTGAACCACTCAAATGGTGTCCGAGGGTATCTGCGGAACACCAAAGGACCTATATACTCCCTGTACTAGTTTGCTTTAAAAGTTAATGATTATGTAGGCAAAGGCCTACCTTAAACTGGGAAGTCTTTTCTAGATCTGAGGTGTTGCTGGTGCTCGAGCTTCAAAGAAGGGGTATATTCGTCAGCTGCATTAACCACTTGGGGCTCTTTTTAAGCGATAGAGAACACTTAGCTTCCAAGGGAAAAGGACTTGGTGTGAAGCAGTGTTTTAACTTGAGCAGGCTGATGTTTTTAGTGCTATATTAACTCTGTATACTAGTTGCTGAAATAATTGAAATCAAGACTCAGGGGAAAAAACGACTTGAGAGGAAGGACTTTGATTTGTTCTGTATTCCCAGCATCTGGAATTGTGCCTGGCACATAGTAAATGGCCAAATTAGAATGGAGACAAAATTTTATAAACTCAGAAGTTCATTCTGTGTATGGTTATAGCAGATTCCCATGTCTTTGAAAAGTGAATGAATGGATGCTCTTTTTTTAGGATGAATGTTTTATATTCATCAGGGAAAGGAAACTCTTCATGTTTATTATTTTTGTAGTTGATTATATAAAATATTTATATTGATGATAGGTAAATGATTTAAAGTCATGACATGTAAAAATGATTCTAAACTATCAGCACATTAAAGAAAATAAGGAACCAGAGGGAAAAAAGTAAACCTTTTACTCACTGTGAAATTTATAACCACTGTTAGCACTTGGAGTTATTTCTTTGTATCCTTACCCTCACCCCCCATTTTTAAATAACCATAATACGTGTCTATATTCCATTTTTCCACTTAATATTGTCAGTATTTTTCTGTTTTAATGCAAGTCTTCATAATCGAAGTGGTCTGTTTTGTACCACTGTTTACATAACCAGATCTCTCTTTTTTGTTGACATTTACATTACTTCCAATTTTAAGCAATGCCATGATAAACATGTTTGAATGCATAGTCTTCTTTTTGGAGATTTATTTTATTTTGTTTTTATTTTTTAGTTTAAACTTTTTTTTCCTCATTTTTTAAAAACATTGAAGTATAGTTGATTTACAATGTCATGTTAGTTTCAGGTGTACAGCACAGTGATTCAGTTACATATATATATGTTCTTTTTTAAATTCTTTCCCCTTATATGCGTAGTCTTTTATGTCTTTATTTTTCTTTGGTTTAGAATCTTAGAAGTGAGATTCCTGGATCAAAGGTCAGGAATATTTTTAAAGCTCTTGATACGTATTTTTAAATTGTTTTTCAGAAAGGTTGTACTAATCTACCCTCCCTCTAGAAATAATTCTCCCATATGAGAAGTGTCAGTAAGTCTGTTACATATATAGGGGAAGAGTATAATAACCTCTTATTACGGAAGTGGAAACTCACTTTTGGAGATGGTGACTCACTTAAGTCAAACAGATAGTACAAAAATTAGAATTCAAACCCAGAAACCAAGTTCTTTTTGTTATTCCACTCAGCCTCAAATGATGTTCTTTGTTATAGGGAACAGATATATTCATTCCATTCCTTCAGTATTTTAGCAAGGAAAATATTTCCTTTGACTAATTCTTTTCCTCTCCTTCCCACTTTTTCCTGCTGGAACAGAGAAGGTTAAATTTGATTAGAAGTGGGAGGGAAGAACTAGTAAAAAAAGGAAGGCTGACTTTTTTTTTTTTGAGAGTTTAAAACATCATTAGATTATGCCACCTAATCCCATAACTTTGTCCCCATTACAGACATGAAGAACTGAAATAAGTTACTGAATGAAGTCTGAGTTTATACAGTTCATGAGCAATGAAACTGGGATTGGAATCTAGGTCTGTTTGATTCTAAAGCTTGTATTTTTTTAAAACAATCTCCACAATGTCCACACTACTATTTACTGAAGCCTTCATTTTCCGTTTTAGGGGAAGAGGCAGATAGTGCACTAAATTAAAGTTTTTCATTAAAACTGAAAACAAACTAATAAGTGTTTTGTAGTGCTAGAAAGTATTATGGGTCCTAAACTGTTATTTGGGGAAAGCGCACTTTGTAGAAAAGAGGAGCAGTCAAGAGGAAGGAAGAGGAAAAGGTGGATTTGGCAGAAGCCCTTACATTTGTGATAAGCAGTTATTGACTCACTTGAGCCCTTGTGACCTTGCAGAATCAAAGATTAGAAAATAACTTTTTTGGCTAGTTCTTAATATGCCCAGGCATTAAGACCCATATGTGCAAACCCTCCTCTCCACCCCTAATTTTGAGGAAATGCCTACTCCTTCTCTTGTGTGGTTCCACTATTCTTTGTCACCCTTCTATAGCACTTGTTATACCATCATACTTAAAAAAGAGTCTCTGCTTCTTGAAGGTAGGAGCCTTACCTAATAGTTGGTTTATAGCTGTTTAGTTAAATGAATCAATCTGTTCCTTCAAACACAATTTGTACATAAGAAATATTATGTTAAAAATTCCAAAAGTTGAAAAGAAAAAAGGTAAAAGAAGGTAGATGTAGGAAAGAGTAGAAAAGTAACCTGAGGAGAGCTAGTAAGTGGAAGTTCATTTGATTAAAGCATATACCAGTGCTGAGCCATGAAATCAGCTTTGAGTTTCTTGGGCGTCAAAACAAAGAAGGAAAGGTAATTGATACAAAATCCACAATGTCTATAAAATAAAAACATTCCAGCTGCTAACGATGCAAACCTTTGATTTGAGAAAAATTTCTCCCTAGATTCCTCACAAATCCTGATAAATTGGACAACATTCTTAGAGATAGGAGAGGCTCTTCTTATCTTGTCTTTTAATGCAAGGTACGCTGTGTGTTGTTTAGGGTATTGCAGCCTGCTTTAAGCAGTTACCACCCAAATTTTTGTAGAGATTTCTCGCCCAAGTGCAATGTGGGTGTTCCTGGTTTTGGTGTGGTTCAGGGACAGAGCGATTGGATATAATACCAAAGCACATCATTAAAGGCTAGTTTTTGTTCAGAGAGATGCATTGAACTATATAACTTCTGAGTGACCTAATCCATTGATGAAGTTTAAAGTAGTCAGGATTTTATGGACTACAAGTTAGTTAGCCCTTCATAAATATTTCTTAAAATTGGCTTTTGAGAGAAGTTGGGCAGCAGATAGTTTGAAACTAACCTAAAGACATGTAGGGCTGGTACTTTGGAAGATCCATATGCTTTAACATTAACCCAGAAAAAGGTGGAATTGAAGTGCTCTTATAAAAATGAAAAAGCCCAGTCACGACTCTTGCCCAAATAGAATGTCATCCTGCTTTCATATAGAGAAAGGCAGAGGAAATGTATCTGTATTCAACGCCAGGTGAGTACAGATACACGAAAGACTTTAGTTTACATCTGATAAGATAGATTTTTAGACCAAAAATTGGAGAGAGAAGAGTATGACATCTTGAATAAAAGCATAATGAATAATGTAAAAATATTTAATTTATGTTTGTCGAATACCAGAGCTATAAAATATTTAGAGAAGTTATGAATTTGAGAAATAATTTTTATAAAGGATTATAGATAAAGCAGAGAAAAAAGATAGCTTATGTATCTTAATTGAATAATAAAACTATGGAGAGATTGTATGATATATATATAAATACTTTTCAGATGTACATAGATCTTAAAAATTTAATTTAATTATAAAAATATGTATTTTTTTCTACAGGATATGTAACCACATGATCTAACAGTTGGGACATTGTAGAAATAAAGTAGTAAAGAACTGAGAAATAAAGACTGTCTTGATTATACAAAAGCCTAAGATCTGTGAAGACAATTTTTATTTCTGTAAGCAAATAGAATCTTTTCCCCATCAGTTTATGTCTATAGCTTCATTTCTCTTGGGTGGAATTGCATAGGATATGAGTATTTTTAATTTTACTAAAGTATACCAAATTGCTTTTCAATATGGTTGTACTGACTTTCAGGCCTATCCGAAATGTGTAAGATCCACCTTCCCTATATGGAGGCCTATACTTTATTTTTTTATCCTTCAAAATATAGCTGTCTTTTTAGTAGAACTTTTTAAAAAATTGAAGTATAGTTGATTTACAATGTTAGTTTCAGGTGTAGAGCAAACTGACTCAGATATATACACACACACACACAGACACACACACATTTCTTTAGATTCTTTTCCATTGTATGTTATTACAAGATATTGAATATAGTTCCCTGGGCTATACAGTATGTTCTTGTTGTTTATCTGTTTTATATACAGTAGTGTGTATCTGTATTTTTTTTTTTTTTTTTTTTTTTGGCTATGCGTCTTGCAGGTAGTTCCCTAACCAGGGATTGAACCTGGGCCACCACAGTGAAAGCGCCGAATCCTAACCACTGGACCGCCAGGGAATTCCCTAGTAGTGTGTATCTGTTAATCCCAAACTCCTAATTTATCTCCTCTGCCCTGCTTTCCCCTTTGGTAACCCTAAGTTTGTTTCCTATTTTTGTGAGTCTGTTTCTGTTTTGTAAGTAAGTTCATTTGTATCTTTTTTTTTAGAGTCCACATGTAAGTGATATATGATATTTGTCTTTCGGTCTGACTTCACTTTGTAAGATAATCTCTAGATCCAACCATGTTGCTGCAAAGGGCATTATTTCATTTTTATGTCTGAGTACTATTCCATTTTGTGTGTGTGTGTGTGTGTGTACACATACACACACACCCACCCCACATCTTCTTTATCCATTCATCTGTTGATGGACATTTAGGTTGCTTCCATGTCTTGGCTATGGTAAATAGTGCTGGAATGTCCATTGGGGTGTGTGTATCTTTTTGAATTAGAGAGTTTGTCTTTTCCAGGTATATTCCCAGGAGTGGGATTGGGATTGCTGGATCTTATGGTAACTCTTTTTAATTTTTAAAGGAACCTCCATACTCTTCTCCATAGGGGCTGTACCAGTTTACATTCCCACCAACAGTGTAGGAGGGTTCCCTTCTCTTCACACCCTCTCCAGCATCAATATTTGTAGACTTTTTGATGATGGCCATTCTGACCAGTGTGAGAGGATACCTCATTCTAGTTTGTTTGTTTTTTTTTAATTAATTTATTATTATTTTGGGGGGGAGCTGCATTGGGTCTTTATTGTTGCATGTGGGCTTTCTCTAGTTGTGGCGAGCGGGGGCTACTCTTTGTTGCAGTGCGTGGGCTTCTCATTGCAGTGGCTTCTCGTTGTGGAACACGGGCTCTAGGTGCGTGGGCTTCAGTAGTTGTGGCACGCGAGCTCAGTAGTTGTGGCTCACGGGCTCTAGAGCGCAGGCTCAGTAGTTGTGGCTCACGGGCTTAGTTGCTCCGCGGCATGTGGGGTCTTCCCAGACCAGGGCTCAAACCCATGTCCCCTGTATTGGCAGGCGGATTCTTAACCACTGTACCACCAGGGAAGTCCCTCATTCTAGTTTTGATTTGCATTTCTCTGGTGATCAGTGCCATTGAGCATCTTTTCATGTGTCTGTTGACTGTCTGTCTGTCTGTCTTTGGAGAAATGTCTATTTAGGTCTTCTGCCCATTTTTAATTTTTTTTTTTTATATTGAGCTGTATGAGCTATTTGTATGTTTTGGAAATTAAGCCCTTGTTGGTTGCTTCATTTGCAAATATTTTCTCTCATTCCATAGATTGTCTTTTTGGTTTGTTTATGGTTTCCTTTGCAGTGCAAAGGCTTTTAAGTTTAATTAGGCCCCATTTGTTTATTTTTGCTTTTGTTTCCATTACTTTAGGAGACAGAGCCAAAAAAAGTATTGCTGTGATTTATGTCAGAGTGTTCTGCATATGTTTTCCTCTAGGAGTTTTATAGTATCCGGTCTTACATTTAGGTCTTTAAACTACTTTGAGTTTATTTTTGTATATGGTGTTAGAGAATCTTCTAATATCATTCTTTTACATGTAGCTGTCCAGTTTTCCCAGCACCACTTATTGAGGAGACAGTCTTTTGTCCACTGTATATTCTTGCCTCCTTTGTCTCAGGTTAATTGACCATAAGTGTGTGGATTTATTTCTGGGCTTTCATCCTGTTCCATTGAGCTGTGTGTCTGTTTTTGTGTCAGTACCGTACTGTTTTGATTACTGTAGCTTTGTAGTATAGTCTGAAGTCAGGACGTGTGAATCTTCCACTCTGTTCTTTCTCAAGATTGTTTTGACTATTTAGGATCTTTTGTGTTTGCATACAATTTTTTAAATTGTTTGTTCTAGTACTGTGAAGAATCCCATTGGTAATTTGATAGGGATTTCACTGCGCCTGTAGATTGCTTTGGGTAGTATGGTCATTTTAACAAAATTGATTCTTCCAATCCAAGAACAAGGTGTACCTTTCCATCTCTGTTCATCTTCAGTTTCTTTCATCAGTGTCTTATAATTTTCAGAGTACAGGTGTTTTGCCTCCTTAGGTAGGTTTATTCCTAGGTTTTTTTTTTTTTTTTTTGATGCAGTGGTAAATGGGATTGTCTCCTTAATTTGTCTTTCTGATAGTTTGTTGTTAGTGTATAGAAATGCAACAGATTCATGTATATTTTGTATCCTGCAACTTTACTGAATTAATTGATGAGCTCTAGTAGTTTTCTGGTGGCATCTTTAGTATTTTTTATGTATAGTATCATGTCATATGCAAACAGTGACAATTTTACTTCTTCCTTTCCAATTTGGATTCCTTTCATTTCTTTTTCTTCACTGATTGCTGTGGCTAGGACTTTCAAAACTATGTTGAATAAAAGTGGTGCGAGTGGGCATCCTTGTCTTGTTCCTGATCTGAGAGGAAATGGTTTCAGCTCTTTGCCGTTGAGTATGATGTTAGCTGTGAGTTTGTCATATACGGATTTTATTGTGTTGAGGTATGTTCCCTCTGTGCCCACTTTCTGGAGAGTTTTTATCATAAATGGATTTTGAATTTTATCAAAAGCTTTTTCTGCATCTATTGAGATGATCATATGGTTTTTATTCTTCAGTTTGTTGGTGTGGTGTATCACATTGATTTGTCGATATTGAAAGATTCTTTCATCCCTGGGTTAAATTCCATTTCATCATGTGTGATTCTTTTAATGGAGGCCTATACTTTATATTATCAGGACTTAAAGTTTTTGCCAGCCTTGTGGGAATGATAATCAAAGTTTTAATTTTCTCTGATAACTAGGATGAGCATCTTTTCGTGTTTTCCAGTTTTTTTCTTTATGGCTTGCACTTCTTACGTATTTTCAGAAATCCTTTCTCTCTCCTCTCAGAATGATTTCCCTATTTTTCCTCTACAATTTTGGATTAAAATGTAGCTGCTTTAGTTCTCTTGGAAATTATTTTTGTGTATGTTGAGATGGGGATTTTAAAAATCTATTTCTGTACAATTAAGTAGTTGTCTCAGTAATATTCATTGAATAGTTTATTCTTTTCTCATCAATCTGTAATGTCATTCCTCTATTTGCCAAGCTCCCTGTGTGGGTCTGTTTCAGGGTTCTCTATTCTCTTCCACTGGTCTATAATAGTATATATATATATATATATTTTTTTTTTTAAAACTCTCTTTTTTTTTTTTTAGAAATGGCTTTTATTTATTTATTATTTATTTTTGGCTGTGTTGGATCTTCGTTTCTGTGCGAGGGCTTTCTCTAGTTGCGGCGAGCAGGGGCCACTCTTCATCACAGTGCACGGGCCTCTCACTATTGCAGCCTCTCTTTTCGCGGAGCACAGGCTCCAGACGTGCAGGCCCAGTAGTTGTGGCTCACGGGCCCAGTTGCTCTGCGGCATGTGGGATCTTCCCAGACCAGGGCTCGAACCCATGTCCCCTGCATTGGCAGGCAGATTCTCAACCACTGCGCCACCAGGGAAGCCCTATAATAGTATATTTTAAGTTAGAAATTCTTCTCATTAAAAGTTTCAAACATACACAAGAGATAATAGTATAATGAAACCACGTATAATCATCCACATTCAACAGTTTCCACGTATTTACCACACTAGCTTCATTTTTGCCTTTTGAAGCATATTCCAGGCCTTAGTTTACTTCACTCCTATATACTCAACATGCACTTCTATTATCACACCATCAAAATTAACATTTTTAATAGTATTGTTCAATCCATATTCAGATTTGTTTATCTCAGAAATTTTTTTTTATAGTTGGTTTGTTTAAATCAGGGTCCTTATATTGAACTTGGTTTTTTATGTTTCTTAATTCTTCTAAAATTTAGAGCATTTGAGCAAACTACCTTCCCCCAGTCTTTTTTGTTTTTCCTGACATTGACTTGTTGAAGAAATCAAGTTGGTTTGTCTCTCATATTCCACATTCTGGATTTGTCTGTGCTCCTTTATGGTGTAATTTAGCTTGTTCTAACTCAACATATCTTATAAACTAGAAGTTATTTTTAAAGGCTTATAATTAAGATTTAGGTTCAGCTTCTTTGGGGTAGGGAAGCAAAAAATACTTCATAGGTGGTGCTGGTACTTCGTATTACATCACATCAGGAGGCACATAATGTAAGGCTATTTTACCCACTCTTAGAAATGCTAAGATTGAATTAATGGGATTCAGGTGGTTTCAGCAGGATTCCTCCATAAACAAGTTTTAATTTAAGGTTCATTCATTGATGGTGCTATTCTGATTGCCATTCCTCCTGTATTTATTAGCAGGAATTCTTTGCCTCTCTAATCGATGAGGCAAAAGAACAACTTTGCCTCATCAATTAGAGATATATGGTTACCCTGAAATCTAATTGGTACAAGAAAACAGGATAAATGCTTTGTTCTTTCCCTTTAATTTGTCAGTGTTCAGAGTAAGGAGTTAGTGCCTCAGTTAGTTTCAGTAGTGACCAGTAGGGTTTTTAGTATCAGTATTGAAGACTTGAATATCATTAGTCTAGATTTTTTTAGTAATCTTCTGTGTAAGGTTGGTCTAGATTAACTAGTTCATCATTACCTGAAACAGAAGTAAGGATGCTAACACTTTGTTTCCTGTTGTAGTTTCCCCCCATAATTTATGTTGCCTTAATTTTTTTAAGTTACACTTTTGGAAGGGGTTATAATAGATATAAAGATTCTTTATGCAGATACCCTGCATAGTGTGGCTACACTTACCTCAGTGTTATAAAATATTAACCTCTATTTTCTTCTAGTACTTTTGTTTTTGCATATTTAAATATTGAATATATATGAACATAACTTATTTGCTCCAAATAAGTTTACTTATATATTGACATAAAATTATATGTTTTTTGTCTAAGAGAGCCCTGCTGATGTTAAACCCTTTCAAAATGTTCAATTAATCACTTGTGTTCCTAGGTGACATATAATAGCAGAATAATCTAGGTAATTTGTAGATAGATTTGTGGTTAATTATGCAAAGGCAAAATTTTAGAACATTAAGACATATTTCTCAAATAAATGTAACACTGTTAGAAGATTATAATATCCTTATTAATATTTTCATATTTTTGTAAACTTGAATAGTGTATTTATTTCCTTTGTATAATAATTGATTTTATTCTGTTATTTTGGATAGACACTTGGCATTTCACCTGAAGAAAAATTTGTTATTACAACAACAAGTAGGAAAGAAATTACCTGTGATAATTTTGGTAAGCAATGTTATGTTTATGCTTTTATATTTAATATGTTCTAGTATATCATAGAGCAATGACTATTTTATGAGATAGATAAGCATCAAAAAACTGTGATGTTTTGAGGATGGGGGAGGAAACTAGCTATATGCATCCAGTTTGTGCAGAGGTCATATTTTTCAAGCAAGATTATAGGAAAAGAGTTGATATCATTTATGGCTACAGAAGATGAGACCTTGCTCAGCACAACACCTAGCACAGATCTTCTACTTGGGCCCTTAAGAAGCTAATTCTTCTGACCAACTTGGATTCTTCCATTATCTTTTTTTACCCAGTTATGTTCTAAGACTTGCCAATTTTTCATGCCTGATTCCTTTTTGGATTTAATCATTCTTCTCCATTCATATTGATACCACTTTAATATAGTTCCTCATCTGATTTTCTGTGACAACTTAAGAATTGAGTGTTTCCATTGATATTCTTAACAAAACACAACACAACTGAATTTATAGATGGATCCATTGTTTGGGGATTTGCCTGTACAATTTTTAAAGTCATTTCATAGATACAGTTTGTATATTTAAAATTATAAATTCATTGTGTTTCGGATGCTAGCTTAGCACTTAAGATGTTACCTCTTGATTACAGATGAAGCTGTTAAAGATGGAGTCACTCTGTACCTGCTACAGTCAGTCAGTCAGTTACTACTAACAGCTACAAAAGAACGAATTGACTTCCTACCTCACTATGACACATTGGTTAAAAGTGGCATGTATGAATATTATGCAAGTGAAGGACAAAATCCTTTACGTAAGTATTCCATTTATACTAATTTTGATAAACTGTCACTCACCTTTATCCCCTGATCACACGTCTTAGTCCTTCACTTTAAAAAAGATCTCTCATTCTACTTTATTCACAGACTATGATCAGTTTTTGTGAGTGTCCTTACTTTGTCTCTTCATCACAGTGTATTTCTTTTTCTACCTAAGTCATCTTACTTCAGAATAAAGATACCTCTCCTTGAAAACTAATGTAGAATGAGAATTCATTCCTTTTCGACTCATGAGAGGTCTTGTACTTACACATCTATCTCCTGTACACTCTCCTTTCCTGATTTATTCTTCCTGGCCTCATGTACACCTCTCCCAGTTGAGAAAATATTTGTTTTACCTTGCACATTTTTTATAGCTGAACAGCACAAGTAAGTGGTTTGTGTTCTTTATCATTTCTTTATCATTTCCTTCCACCTTTACTACTTGCCAGTTTTTATCCTACCTTTGGATTGTTTGCTAGTTGATTTAGAGAATCTTTTCTGTCTGGACCCTGCCAAGGTGTTTAATACTATTTAGATGTTCATTATAAACTTTCTTTTTCTTTTTTTTTGGCTGTGCTGTGGCTTGTGGGATCTCAGTTCCCCAACCAGGAACCAGGAATTGAACCTGGGCCTTGGCAGTGAAAGCCAGGAATCCTAGCCACTAGGCCACCAGGGAACTCCCTATAAACTTTCTTATTAAAAATTTTTTTCATTGTATATGCATTAGAGTTGGTAGAAAATTAGAAAACATAGATAAGCAAAAAGAGCATAAAGAACATCCCTATCTCTACCACCCAGATGTAACTACCACCAACACTTCGGTGTTTATCATTTCAGACCTCTTTATATTGTTTGATTTTTTTTCTTTTTTAATGGTTTTGTATGATGCACCCTTTTTTTTTTTTTGGCCGCGCTGCATGGCTTGTGAGATCTTAGTTAGTTCCCTGACCGTGGATTGAACTCGGGCCCTCAGCAGTGAAAGCACAGAGTCCTAACCACTGGACCACCAGGGAATTCCCAATGCATACTTTTTTAACCTACCTTTTTATTTAAAATGTAATGAACATCTTTAATATGCATGTCAATATATATTTGTTTTAGGGGTTACACAGTATTTAGATAACGTAATTTATTTGAACAGTGTACTGTTGTTATTAGACATTCAAGTTATTTCAGTCTTTTTTTAATTGTTACAAATGACTGAATGTTCTTGTGACTAATTCTTTTTTTTTAAATAAATTTATTTATTTTATTATTTTTGGCTGCGTTGGGTCTTCGTTGCTGCGCGTGGGCTTTCTCTAGTTGCGGCGATCAGGGGCTACTCTTCGTTGCGGAGCACACGCTCTAGGCATGCAGGCTTCAGCAGTTGTGGCTCGCGGGCTCTAGAGCACAGGCTCAGTAGTTGTGGCGCACGGGCTTAGTTGCTCCGCGGCATGTGGGATCTTCCCAGACAAGGGAAGTATGTCCCCTGCATTGGCAGACGGATTCTTAACCACTGCGCCACCAGGGAAGTCCCCCCATCTTCTTAATGTGTCAGTGCTTCAGGGCTTAGTCTTTGGTCCCTTATCTTCTCCTAATTCCTCAACTGGTGATTCCATCCGATCTCATGGCTCTAAATACCATAGTTATGGAAGTGACTCCCAAATGGAGGTAGTGAGAAATGGTCATTTTTAGTTAAATATTGAAAATAATGCCAGACTTACCTCCTGAATCCCAGTTTTGTCTATCCACTTGCCCATGTGGCATCTCTACTAGGATATCTAAGATGGGAATATACTACACATAGTTTTCCATCCAAGTTAATTTTGGTTCTTTTTAGTTGCTTAAACCAAAAATCCAATTGATTCTTTGTCTCATTCAATCTTTCAGAAAATCCTTTTGGCACTATCATCAGTGTTTATCTTAAAATGAGCATTTCTCTTTACTTCTGTTGGTAACACTAGGTCTGAGGCACCATCACAGATTACCGAGATTATACAGTGGCCTCGTCTCTCTCTTTTCATGCCTGTACATGTAAGGTTTGAGAAGTCAGATTGTTTCACTAAGGGTAAACGCCGACATCTTTACAATTACATGCATGGTCTTAGAAGCTGTGCTTTGTATCTCTCTGACTTCGTTTCCACAACTCTTCTTGTTGTTCATTCCTCTTCACTGCCAGCTTTATTCTCAGCTTAGGGCCCTCTCCCTGGATAGCCCCTGTCTCAGTCCCTCACCTCATTCAAGTCTTGTTTTTCTATTACCTTCTCAACAAAACTTATCTTGTTCACCCTATTTAAAATTGCAAACTATGTTTCCTCTATGCCTCTATACCAGATAAACCCATGTAAGTTGGAAATATTCTAAGTCAAAAATGCATTTGCGGGGGCTTCCCTGGTGGCGCAGTGGTTGAGAGTCCACCTGCCGATGCAGGGGACAGGGGTTCGTGCCCCGGTCTGGGAGGATCCCACATGCCGTGGAGCGGCTGGGCCCGTGAGCCATGGCTGCTGAGCCTGCGCACCCGGATCCTGTGCTCTGCAATGGGAGAGGCCACAACAGTGAGAGGCCCGCATACCGAAAAAAAAAAAAATGCATTTGGTGGGGGGTAAATTATAAGTTTGGGATTAAAATACACACCCTACTATATATAAAATAGATAACCAACAAGGACGTACTATATAGCACAGACCTATAATGGAAGAGAATGTAAAAAAAAAAGAATATATATATTTATATATATGTATAACTGAATCACTTTGCTATATACCTGAAACTAACACACCATTGTAAATCAACTATACTTTAATATAAAATAAAAATTAAATTAAAAAATGCATAGGAGCCATGTGGCAAAATGTTAACAACATGTAAATCTAGGTGAAAGGGTTTAAGTATCTGCATATTGAATGAATCTTTAATTCTTTCTCTGGGGATAAGTTTTTAAATGTATAATCAGGGAGTCAGTAGATACATTCATTTTTAAGACTTTTGATATAGATTAATTACCTTCCAGATTGGTTATATGGGTTTTCATTCCTACTGTCATGATATGAATAGGCAGAGAATATCACTGTTTAAACTCCTGCTTTGATTTCTGTAACTTCACATTAAATTCCTGGGTCTTTCCCTGCCTCTGTTTCCTGTGCCTTTGATGCTACTTCTGGTTATTGTTGACTGTGTATGGTGGATAATTCTTTAAGTCATGTTGATCTTTTTATACGTGAAGTGAACTTACCCAAGCCTAAACTATTCTGTGTCAATGAAGCATTTATCTCTGGCTGTCTTTACTCTCTCTATTAAGCATAGTCTGTTCCAGCTCTGTGGAACACCTCTACTCACTGAGCTTGATATAGTGATAGGGCATCGCATCTAAAACTGAATTTTTCTTTCCTCCCTTCTAAATTTTTCTCCTTCCAAATTTTATGGAAAATATGACCATTTATTCATTCTAGAGCAAGTACTCAAAACCACCTTGGATTTCTTTTTCTTTCTCCCTTTATATCTAATTATATACTAAATTCTACTCATTTCTTTCTTTGAGATTTCTCTTAACTCTTTTTCCTCGCATTTCCTACAGTGTCCCTACTTCTCCATTTCCTAGTTAATACCCTTCGCCAGGTCTTTATACATATCTGATTTGTGGTAACTTCTTTCTAACTAGCTTATAAACATAGACATCCCCTGGGTGTTGAGAGTGTGGAAGTGCTTGCTGGAGTGCTACTCTGTGGGTTAATTACGCTTAAGTTGGGTTAAGCTTCAGGGGAATAGACATTAATTTATTATGTTCCCCCTTTTAATTAAGGGAATAAAAGTGAGGAATAGTTTGGGTACTGACCCTGGAGAAAGGAGAATGTTAGGAACAATGCCGAGCCAGTGATAAACTGAAGGTCAGGCTGATTTTGTAGTAGGAAATTAAGATCAGTTTTGTGCCAGTTTAGCAGATACATTCTGCCATTTCACAAGTTGCTGTTGTGAGATATCTGTATTTAAATTAGCTCTCAATAGACACTTTTATAGTTGCTTTATAGTTGTCCTTATATCTCAAAATGTGCTTACGTTTGACTTGTGCATGATGTAATTACGTACCACAGACTACTATTTGATTTTATGGTTATGGTCTTCTGTTTGTCTCTTATGTGTGTATGTCTGTCTTTAGATTATAAACTCCTTGAAGCCAGGAATCATGGCTGGCTGACTCATGATGTGTAGTGCCATGCAAGTACGGGTTGGTGACTGCTTTTTTATGCTGGTGGTGATTGGTGATGCCTTTATTATGTTTGTGTCATTAGGATCAGGATAATACTTTAATTCTAGCTCTTTGGAAAATAAAAGTGATGGCTTAAGGTACTTCAGAGTTTCTTCTACTTTGAACTTTTATATGAAGTATTTAGGAGGGAAAACTTAAGCAATAACGTTTTCTCATTCTCTTCCAGCATTTGCTCTTGCAGAATTAATTGATAATTCATTGTCTGCCACGTCTCGTAACACTGGTGTTAGAAGAATACAGATCAAATTGGTAAGGAAACAATACTCTAAAGCAATTTAACTTGTCCTTTTATAGAAGTACTACAGGTTCATTGGAGAAAAATTAGGAAAGAAAGATAAACTAAAAGTAGAAATAATTATCTGATGTCTCTTCAGTCATTAAAATTTTTTCACGTGCCCTTTTTCTATGCATATATGTATACATGTATGTGTGATCATAGTGTACATTTTGTTATTTGTGATCTTTTATTTTCCCTTAATAGTACATTGTAAACACAGCCATATCATGAATATTCTGCAATATAATATACCACTGCTGCAGTTTGGTTTATTGACTATAATATAAATTATGTAATCAGTCTGCTGTTGTTGAACTTTTAGATTTTTTTTCCTATATTTTTGCCATTGTAAGCAGTGCTGGCATGATGAGTATCCTTATAGACTTTTGTACATATCTCTGATTAGTTTCTCAAGCTAAATTCTGAGAAATGGAATTTCTGGGTTAAAGGACATGAAGAATTCTAAGGCCTTTGATTCATACCGCTGAAGTGCCTTTCAGAAAGTTGTATTAATATATACTTCCTCCAGCAATGTATGAGTGAGCCCAATGAATCACTTTTTTTATATTAACTTTTCTTGTTTTTAATATTGATTTGACTTTTCCTATCTTTTTGAACTTATTTTATTTCATAGCTTTTTGATGAAACACAAGGAAAACCTGCCGTTGCAGTGATAGATAATGGAAGAGGAATGACCTCTAAACAGCTTAACAACTGGGCCGTGTATAGGTTGTCAAAATTTACAAGGCAAGGTGACTTTGAAAGGTTAGAAAACCTTACTCACTTTTTTTATGGGCAGCTGGGTATTTTAATGAGGATAAGAACTCATATTTCTTTAGTTATACATGATACATTGGCGGTTTTGATGTTATCAGCATATTTATTTAGATTTTTATAATAAAGTTTTTATGAACAATACTTAGAAATAGTTAAAACTGCATAAATCACATTGCACCCTTCCATTGAATGATTCTTTTTGCATTTCCTGAGGTATATAGGAATTTTTTTTTTTAATTAATTTTACTTATTTATTTATTTATTTTTGACTGCATTGGGTCTTCGTTGCTGCATGCAGGCTTTCTCTAGTTGCGGCGAGCGGGAGCTACTCTTTGTTGAGGTGTGCGGGCTTCTCATTGTGGTGGCTTGGCTTTGTTGTGGAGCATGGGCTCTAGGCGCATGGGCTTCAGTAGTTGTGGCACGCGGGCTCAGTAGTTGTGGCACATGGACTCAGTAGTTGTGGCTTGTGGGCTCTAGAGTGCAGGCTCAGTAGTTGTGGCACACAGGCTTAGTTGCTCCGTGGCATGTGGGATCTTCCTGGACGAGGGCTCTAACCCATGTCCCCTGCACTGGCAGGCAGATTCTTAACCACCACTCCACCAGGGAAGTCTCCCCATCTTAATGTTTCAGTGCCTCAGGACTTAGTCCTTGGTCCCTTATCTTCTCGTAATTCCTCACTTGGTGATTCCATCCAACCTCGTGGCTCTAAATACGATAGTTATGGCAGCTATGTTGTGTTCTTTGGGAAACACATTAGGGAAGAATCAGTTGGCGTTCTTATTAAGTAGTTAGTATTTGTTCGTGTCCTGTTTTTCTCTCTGCTGTGTCAAGGAAAGTCACCCAAATTTAAGGACCAATCTCAATAATGTGTAAAATTAATATAGTTAACACATTTGCCTTCTCACTTCTGAAATTTCAGCACTCTCAGAATTTTCATCAAAATTGTAAAGACTTACAATGCCATGGTGAGAGGCAGCAATAAGTGAAGAACAAGAGCTGTGGAATCATTTGGTCTCATTTGAATTCTAGCCTAACTAGTTGTATGACACTGGTCAAAGTAGTTTACTTCTCTTTATCTCAGTTTACATGTCTGTAAAATGGGGATAATACCTCATAAGGTTTTGTGAAAACCAAGTGAGTTATTAGTACCTGTAAAATCCTTAGAGCCTGGCAAGTGATAAGCAGTCAATAAATACAAGCTATCATTTTAGTTATTACTTCTCATTCGTGGCTTCAGATTTTTCTGCAACTATTCTTTTTCACTATTTTCTTGGATATGTGCCACTTCAAGGATTTATAAAATAGCCATAAAGAAGGCAAAGATCACATCTTTCATAGTCTAAAGATAGAATTTAGCATAAGATAGAAATATTAGGTAGAAATGAAAGGAGAACAGATGGTAGATTGGGGCAAAAAGGTCAGAAAAATGTTAAATCAAGTGGAAGAGTAGAAAGAAGTAGAGCCTACAGTTTATTAAGATTTCTCTAGATTTTAGCACAACACAGACTTTTAAACTTAATTCAAATGTTAGGGAAATTTTAATTTTTGGTAGAAATCTACCTGTTGCATGTTCTGGTCCTAGCTTTTTATAGGTGTTGTATCAGTAAACAGTCAGTTGTTGTTATAGCTGTTATGTACTCATACTGTCTTTGAGTCCAGGATCAGTCCCTTAACCCACTCCAGTTTCTGTTAGCATCAGTTGTACCCCCCTCACTCCTCTAGCTTCTACTCCTATAGAAAAAATTATCATTTGTTTTACTGCTTCCAATTTAGTTTTTTATTGGATATAAGGATGGGTATCATAGGAGACAGGCGGTGGAAGAAAAGGAAGGACAGCCTACAAATACAAAAAAGCTGACTATCTTGACTGTAGCTTGTGTTGTAGTAGAGGAAAAGCCAAAAGTAAACCAAAAAATGTATAAGCACTTCAGTTACTGATTGTTAAGAAAATATTGAGTAATATGTTAGAACCTGATGGCCATCTCTTTTAGGTAAGGTGACTAGAAAAGAGGGCAGCTTCTTTGAGGTTACATTTGAGTTGAGGCTTGAATGATTAGAAAAAAACACCCAAGCGAAAACCTGGGCGAAGAGTATTCCAAGTAGAAGGAACATCAGCAAATACAAAGACCCTGAAACTGTCATCAGCTTGTTTCGTTTGAGAGACGGAAAGGAGACCAGTGTGGTTAAGTGCATATGAAGGGGAGGGTAGAGGGAGATGAGGTGAGAATTCTAATTTGGCAATATTCCTTCTAACTCCCACCCGCCTTGGTACTACCTTTCCCTCCACTTTTTTATTTTGAAAATTTCAAATAAACGAACAAATAAGTTGAAAAAACTTCAAATAAAAAGCCAGCAAATAAGTTGAAAGAGCAGTATTAGCACTCATATATCCTTCACCTAGATTTATGTTAACGTTTTGCCACATTTGTTATCTTCTGTCTATCTGTTTATGTATGTGTGGGTGTGCACATGCGTGCACACACAGCACACACACTTTCTCTCCCTAAATCATTTGAAGGTAAGTTGCAAACTTTATGATATTTCACTGCTTAATACTGTAGCATCTATTTCCTTCACAGCGGTGTTCTCATAAATAGCCATAATACCTTTATACCCAAGACATTTCTCAGTGATTCAAAATATCTAATGTCCATATTCAGATTTTTCCCCTTTGTCATGTCTTTCTTTTCTCCTTTATTCTATAATTCCCTACATTTGTGTCTTTCATGAAATTGTCATTTTTTTGGGTAGAGTTCAGGCTAGTTGTAGAACAGTCCACAAGGTGGATCTGAATGTTTACTGAACACTATTCCTTTCCTCAAAATTTTATGAATATTTTCAAATATACAGAGAAGGTGACATTCTACAGTCAGTACCCAAGATACTCATACTAAGTTTCTACCACTGACAGTTGTGTTACCACGTATCTTTTTATCCGACTAACCTTCAGGTCATCTCATTTTTTGATTCAGTTCAAAATAAATTATAGATATCAGTAAACTTTCTCCTGCTGCTTTAAGTATTGGTATCATTATGTAGAATTCAGGGGGTTTTTTTGAGGTAAAATTTACATTGAAAGGCTCACATCTGTCTTAAGTATATCTTCATTAAATTTTTTTATGGTAATATAATTCATATAGTCACAAAGTTGTGCAGCCATCACCAGTAATTCCAGAACATTTTCATCACTAGAAGAAACCCTGTAACCACTTGTAGTCAATCTTGTCTCTCGTTGCAGTCGCTAATATACTTTGAATAGTTGTTAATCTACTTCTTCAGTTGTTTTTTTAGGGATTACAATTAACATTTTAATACATAACAGTCCACTTTGGATTAACACCAATTTAATGTCAATAATGCACACAAACTTTGCTCCTATATAGCTCCATTCCCCTCCCACTGCTCTGTATTATTATTTTCACATAAAGGACATCATTATACATTATAACCCTGTCAACACAGTTTTATAGTTAGTGCTTTATACACCTTTCTTTTTTTTTTTTTTTTCGGTACGCGGGCCTCTCAGTGTTGTGGCCTCTCCCGTTGCGGAGCACAGGCTCCAGACGTGCAGGCTCAGCGGCCATGGCTCACGGGCCCAGCCGCGCCACGGCATGTGGGATCTTCCTGGACTGGGGCACAAACCCGTGTCCCCTGCATTGGCAGGTGGACTCTCAACCACTTCGCCACCAGGGAAGCCCTATACACCTTTCTTTTAAATCAGGAGAAGAGTAGTAAAAAATACACTTATACTGTCTTTTTCTATTTATGTAGTTACCTCTGCTTTGCTCCTTATTTTTTCTTGTATTCAAGTTACTTTCTAGTGTCTCTTCAGTTTAGTCCAAGGGACTCTTCTTCAGTAGCTACTTTGCGGCAGATCTGCTGATGACAGATTCCCTCAGGTTTTGTTCATCTGTGAATGTCTTAATCTCTTTCCTTTACTTTTTTTTTTTTTTTTTTGTGGTATGTGGGCCTCTCACTGTTGTGGCCTCTCCCGTTGCAGAGCACAGGCTCCGGACGCGCAGGCCCAGCGGCCATGGCTCACGGGCCCAGCCGCTCTGTGGCATGTGGGATATTCCTGGACCAGGACACGAACCCGTGTCCCCTGCATCGGCAGGCAGACTCTCAACCACTGCGCCACCAGGGAAGCCCCTATTATTTTGTTTTTGTTTGTTTGTTTTTTGGCCACGCCACACGGCAGATGGGATCTTAGTTCCCTGACCAGGGATTGAACCTGTGCCCCCTTTTGAAAGCTACTTGTGCTGAATGAAGAATTCTTGGTTGACAGTCTTTCTCTATCAGCACTTTGAATACATTAGTCTACTGTCTTCTGACTCCATAGTTTCTGATGAGGAATCACCTGTTAATCTTGAGTATCCCTTGTATGTGACTAGTCACTTCTCTCTTTCTGCTTTCAAGATTCTCTTTTTTCTCTGGATTTTAATGGTTTGTGGCATGTCTAGTTTTTGAGTTCATACTATTTGGTGTTTGTTGAGCTTCTTGGATGTCTAGATTAATGTTTTCATCAAATTTGGGAAGTTTTTGGCCATTATTCAAATAGTCTTCCTCTCTTGTCCTTCTGTGGCTCATCTTTATCCCCTCCATTGATGGGGTTTTTTTCTTCGGTTTGTTTCTCAGACTGAATAATGTCAATCAACCTGCCTTAAAGTTCACTGGTTATTTCTTCTGCCAATTCATATCTGCTCATGAGCCACCTAACTGAATTTTTCATTTCAGTTGTTTTTTTTTTCAATTCCAGAATTTGTTTGGTTCTTTGTAGTTTCTGTTTCTACTGATATTCTCTGTTTGGTAAAATACTGTTCTCATACTTTCCTTTACTTCATTAGACATAATTTCTATTAGTTCACTGAATGTATTTTAAATAGCTGATTTATTTTAAAAAATTTTAATTGAAATATTGATTTATAATGTGTTAATTTCTGCTGCATAGCAAAGTGATTCAGTTATACATATATATAACATTCCTTTTTTAAAAAATTCTTTTCCATTATGGTTTATCACAAAATATTGAATATAGCTCCCTGTGCTATAATGTAGGACCTTGTTGTTTATCTGTCCTATATATACTAGTTTGCACCTGCTAACCCCATACTCTCACTCCATCCCTCTCCCATCCCCACCCTTGGCAATCACAAGTCTGTTCTCTATGTCTGTGAGTCTGTTTCTGTTTTGTTGATGAGTTCATTTGTGTTATATTTTAGATTCCACATATGAGTGATATCATATGGTAATTGTCTCTTTCTGACTTCAATTAGTATGATAATCTCTAGTTCCATCCATGTTTCTGCAAATGGCATTATTTCATTCCTTTTTATGGCTGAGTAGTATTCCATTGCACGCGCGCGCGCCTGTGTGTGTGTGTGTGTGTGTGTGTGTGTGTATACATCTTCTTCATCTATTCATCTGTTGATGGACATTTAGGTTGTTTCCACATCTTGGCTATTGTGAGTAGTGCTGCTGTGAACACAGGGTTGCATGTATCTTTTTGAATTATATTTTTATCCAGATATGTGCCCAGGAGTGGGATGGCTGGATCATATGGCAACTCTAGTTTTCGTTTTTTGAGGAACCTCCATACTGTTTTCCATAGTGGCTGTATCAATTTACATTCCCACCAACAGTATAGGAGGGTTCCCTTTCCTCCACACTCTCTCCAGCATTTGTTATAAAAAAGCTGAGTTAAGTCTTTGTCTGGTAAGTCTAATTAATCCCTGGGCTTTCTCTGGGACCGTTTCTATTGAATGCTATTTTCCCTGTGTATAGGCCAGACTTTAATATTTCTTGGTGTGACACATAGTTTTTTTGTTTAGAGCAGGACATTTTATTTTATTTATTTATTTTTTGTCCATGCCTGGCATGTGGGATCAAACCCGTGCCCCTTGCATTGGAAGTGCAGAATCTTAACCACTGGACCACCAGGGAAGTCCCTAGAATAGGACACTTTAAATTATATAGTGTGGCAAATCTGGAAATCAGATTTATCTCTCTCCCCAGGGCTTACTGTTGCTTTTGTCTTTTTGTTGTTTGTGTAGTGACTTCCCTAAACTAATTCTGTAAAACCTGTATTCTTTATCTTGTGTTGCCCCTTAAGTCTCTGCTCAGTTAATTTGGTGGTCAACTGATCAGACATTTCCTTGAATGTCTGGAACCACTAAGTGTTACAGCTCTTGCCAAGGGGTTCTGTGTGCATACTGGGCTGTTTTATTGTTCCAGCAGGAAGTTTACAGCTCTGCCTTAGCCTTTAACTCTTGGTTGCACCAAACCTCAAAGTCAACCAGAAATAAGAGATTAGAGCCTTCTCAGTTCTTTCTTGAGTATGTATACAATCCTGCACATGAGTGTGACCTTGATACTCATGACTGTGTTGGAGCTTTTAAAAACCACTATGGGGCTTCCCTGGTGACGCAGTGGTTGAGAGCCCGCCTGCTGATTCAGGGGACACGGGTTCGTGCCCCGGTCCGAGAAGATCCCACATGCCGCGGAGCGGCTGGGCTTGTGAGCCATGGCTGCTGAGCCTGTGCATCCGAAGCCTCTGCTCCGCAGCGGGAGAGGCCACAACAGTGAGAGGCCCGCGTACTGCAAAAACAAAACAAAACAAAACAAAAAAAACCCACTATGGACCTCTTATTCCCCAGCTTTTTCTTCTAAGTTTTTGCCCAGATTCTTGTTTTCTCCCAACTGTTTTCATTGCCTTAGTCAGCTTTGATGGTAAACATCTGCCACTGATTGTTTTTGACAAATGACCCAAGGAAGATGCTTTTCACAGTGAGCAAGTTCTGAGTTAGGTCAAATAAAGACAAACCCTGCAAGTGGAAGTTTTTATGGAACTGTCAGATCCAATAATGTCAATTCTATGGGGAAGGAGCTTTTGGGGAACTCCAAACACATTCCAGTGACTCCTAAGCTGTTTTCAACATGATTGCAGGGCTGTTGGTTTTCAAGGCTTCTGTGGAGCTGGTGAGGGGAATGGGAGAGGGTATGTTAAAAAGTAACAGCTTGCAGTTTTTACCAAAACTCATCAATGTGTCTTAAATAAACACTCCTTGGATTGTTGCAAGACTTAAGTTAATTTTTGCAGTTCTGAAAAAGTTGATTTTGACAATTTGTTCGGGTGTTGTTTTTGTGTTTATCAACGAGTGGATTTTCATAGGTTCTGGAAGTGATCACTCAGTTAACTGATTTTTGACAAGTGCATACACTGGTCTAATCCAAACCCGTAAGGTAAAGAACATTACCTGGACCTAGGAAATTTGCTCATGACTGAGGCACTGTTACAATCATAAGTTAAATTAGACACCTAGAACCTTGTTGTAATACTATGTGTTCATTTAATTATTTTGTGGAAGAAAGAAGGGTGACATCAGTTAGGCCAGCGGGGTGGCCATAATTCAGATGTGTGTTGGATCAGCGCCACTTTCTGCACTTTAAACTTGCTCAGCAATTAAAAAGCTCTCAACTCAGTCAGCCGTTTTTGGGAAAATAAAAATAGCATGCCACATGGCCCATTTCCCATGCCGCTTTTAGGTTGTAGAAATGGACTCCCAACAGGATTTTCCCTAATTTTCCTAAAGAAAAAGCTCAATTGTCTTTAGTATTTTTCTGCAATTAAGATGAACTTTCAAGTAGATATTTGTACTTACTTGAATTTAGAGAATGTAGATTTAGGCATCCTACTTTAATTTGGTTATTTCCATTGTGTCTCACAGATGAGAAACATCTGTATCGAGATGAGACACGTGTATTCCAGAAGCTCAGTTAGTTACCTATGACCATTTGTTACTTTCTTCATTGTGGCTGATTTTTTTCCCCTGTGATAGATTGGAGATAGTGAGATCTAAATATATATACATAGTCTCTCTACCATATTTCCTGGCAATCACTTACGTTGTTTCTTTTTACTAATTTGATCGTCTCTCCTATTCCTTTTTCTTACCTTCTACACCTTTTATTATACATTTTCATGCAGATTTTGCTTCTCTTTTCTAATAAATACTATTGTTTCACAAAGATATAGTGTCCTCTTATATTGTATGAAGAATAAGAATGAGATAGTTTCTGAAACTTTTTTAGACTGTGATAGAAATTTATTTTGAGGGAGGCGACTTTCTAAATTCTCCAGAGGACTCCTTCTGTGATGCAAAATTGTTTCTTAAGATCTTAGATTATATTTATCTTCATGAAGGGAGATCTATATAGCCCGTGAGTGTGGATATAGGAATTTTCTGGACTCATTTACACAAGTCTAAAACCTACTGGAAATTAGTATTTTCAGCCTTCTTTGCTGTATTAGGGTTTTTGCTTAGGTTAGGCTTTCATGAATGGAAAAGGAAACTTAGGGAAAAGGTTGAAAAAGGAAACTTACTGCCTGGTCATTAAGTGTGTCCATTCCTAATCAGTGAACAGAATTCCTTAGTTTTGAATCAGATTAAGTATGTATATATTGTTTTATCTCTGAGTTCTGCCCTCCCAAACTTTTATTATACTTCCCCATATGTGTTTTAAGGAGAATATTTAGGGGAGGGTATTTTCAGCATATTTCCTAGAAGTATTATCATAGTAATTGAAGTCTTAGAACCTATTTACTCTTTATTTTTCTTAATAGACATTTTGTTCATAGAATTTAATTAATTCTTGATTTATGACAATGTATCAATGCAGGACATGCCCATTTAAAGTTTATTTATTGAAAAGTTTAATAAGCTGAATAACCAGAATTTGCCACCCAACCCAGTAAGTAGAATATACTGTAACTTACATCTGTGTCCTCCTCATCCCCGCCACCAAAGTTAACAAGTATCCTGTATTGTTTTTCTGTTTACTTTTTTCTTTTAAACATCTTTATTAGAGTATAATTGCTTTACATTGTGTTAGTTTCTGCTGTATAACAAAGTGAATCAGCTGTACGTATACATATATCCCCATATCCCCTCCCTCTTGTGTCTCCCTCCCACCCTCCCTATCCCACCCCTCTAGATGGTCACAGAGCATCGAGCTGATCTCCCTGTGCTATGCAGCTGCTTCCCACTAGCTATGTATTTTACATTTGGTAGTGTATATATGTCCATGCCACTCTCTCATTTCGACCCAGCTTACCCTTCCCCCTCCCTGTGTCCTCAAGTCCATTCTCTACGTCTGTGTCTTTATTCCTGTCCTGCCCCTAGGTTCTTCAGAACCTTTTTTTTTTTAGATTCCATATATATGTGTTAGCTATTTCCGTTTTTTAAATGTATATATCTAATTTTGCTTGTTTTTGATAATATGAAAAAATGTAATCATACTATATGTTGATCTACAAGGGACTTGCATTTTCATTTAATATTAGGTTACTAAGATTGCATATTTGTGTGGGTCTGTAGAACATTCATTTTCATAACCATGTTATCTTTAGTATATACCAAAAAGGAATCCCACTGTATTTATCCAGTCTTCAGTCAGTGGGCATTTGGCTTTCTCCTCCAAGTTTTAGCAATTGTTAGCAGAACTATCTTATATATGGGGTGTGTGTGTATGTTATATATGTTTCCTGGTCCAAATCTACGTAAGTTTTGGGTATATGCCTAGGAGGGAATTTGTAGGATTTAAAAATGAATGTTCCAACTTACAAGGTAATGGCGAATTATTTTCCAAAGTGATCATATTAATTTATACTTTAACCACTTATGCAAGTTTGATAAAACTCGCTTGGGAAACCATTTGGGTGTGGTATGTTTTTTGCAGGAGGAATTTTTAACTATTGCTTTGATTTCTTCATAGAGTTATAAGAATATTTTGGCTTTCTATTTCTTAGTGATTTAGCTTTGGTAAGTTATATTTTAGTAGGAATTAGTCCATTTCATTAAATTTTCAATTTTATTGGCATATAGTTGTTGGTAGTGTTTGTAAAGAACCAGTGCTTGCTTTGATAAATTTTGTTTTCCTGTTTTCAAATTCTTTGATTTCTGCTCTTTATTATTTATGCCCTTCTTACTTTGGGTTTATTTGCTCTTTTTATAGTATCTTGATGTGGAATCTTACAGATTTTTTTTTACTTCTTTTCTAAGATGAATATTTTGTGTTATAAATTTTCTTCTCAGGACTACTTTTGCTGTATCCCACAAGTTTTAATATGCTGTAATTTCACTTTCATTCAGTTCAGTGTAACTTTTATTTCCCTTGCAACTTGCTTTTTGATCCATGGATCTTTTTTGGAATGTGTTGTTCAATTTCCCAATGTTCCCAATAGATTTTCTTGTCTGTATGTTGATTTCTAGCTTGACTTTATTATATTCAGAGAACATACTCTATATGGTTTCAGTTCTTTTAAATTTGTTAAGATTTGTTTTATGCCCTAGGATATGATCTATATTTTGGTGAATTTTCTGTGTCCTTGAAAAGAATGTGTATTTTGCTGTTGCTGGGAGGAGTGTTCTGTAAATCTCAATTAGATTCCATCTGTTGATAATATTTTTCAGTTCTTTCTTATCCTTGCTGATTTTCTGTGTAGCAGTAACGAAGAGAGGAGTATTGAAGAACTCCACTTATTTGCAGGTTTGCTGATCTTTTCAGTTATCTGAATTTTTGCTCTGTGTATTTTTAACTTGTGTTACTTTTTGTATGCATAATTGAGATTGTTAGGACTTTTCAGTGAACTGACCCTTTCATCATAATGCCTTTTTAAAAAAAATTTAATTAATTAATTTTTGTCTGTGTTGGGTCTTTGTTGCTGTGCACGGGCTTTCTCTAGTTGTGGTGAGCGGGGCCCACCCTTCATTGCGGTGCGTGGGCTTCTCATTGCGGTGGTTTCTCTTGTTGCAGAACACAGGCTCTAGGTGCGTGGGCTTCAGTAGTTGCAGCACGCAGGCTCAGTAGTTGCGGCTCACAGGCATAGTTGCTCTGCAGCACGTGGGATCTTCCCAGACCAGGGCTCAAACCCGTGTGCCCTGCATTGGCAGGCAGATTCTTAACCACTGCGCCACCAGGGAAGTTCCCATAATGCTTCTGTCCCTGATAATTTCTTGCTCTGAAGTGTATTTTATTTGATACTGTAGCCACTCCAGCTTTCTTTTTGTTTATGTTTGTATGGTATACCTTTTCTTATCCATTTTCTTTTAAAATACCTATATCATTATATTTAAAATGAGTTTCTTGTAGACAGCATATGGTTGGGTCATTTTTTAAAATTTTTTAATTTATTAAAAAATTTTTTTTGATTATAGTCTTTTTAGAACATTTATTATTTTTATTTTTTTTTTGGCTGTGTCAGGTCTTAGTTGTGGCACGCGGGATCTTCGTTGTGGCACGCAGGCTCAGTAGTTGTGGTGCACAGGTTTCTCTCTAGCTGTGGCATGCAGGCTCCAGAGCTCGTGGGCTCTGTAGTTGTGGCGTGCAGGCTCCAGACCGCATGGGCTCAGTAGTTACGGCTTGCAGGCTTAGTTGCCTTGCGGTGCGTGGGATCCTAGTTCCCTGACTAGGGATTGAACCCACGTCCCCTGCGTTGGAAGGTGGATTCTTAAACACTGGACCACCAGTGAAGTCCCTGGTTTGGTCAGTTTTTAATTCACTCTGTCAGTTTTATTTAGTGTATTTGTACTATTACATTTACATATTTCTAATTATTGGTACATTAGGACTCAAATATGTCCTGTTTTAACTTTTCTGTTTGTTCCCTTTGTTTTGCATTTGTCTTTTCTGGCCTTTTTGTGGTTTACTTGAACATATTTTACTACACTGTTTTCTTTATAGTGGTTTTCGAGTATATCTTTTATTTATTTATTTATTTTTTAATGGCTGCTCCAGGGAATACTGTATTACAGTCTCTTAGTATGGACATTTTGCCAATTAAAGTGAATTACAGAAATCTCACCAAATTATTTAGGTATTTTAACGCTCACCCATTTATAATTTAGTTTTAAGTGTTACCTCTACATATATTGAGAACCATATCAGACCGTGTTATTTATATTTCAACAGTCTAACGTAGTTTTAAAAACTCAAGCAGAGAAAGGTAACCTATTTTATTTACGTGCATATTTGTTTCATTGTTCTTTATTCCCAGGTAATATTCTTTTATTAACTTGGTCCGATATTAATATATCTCCTCCAGCTTTGTTTTCATTAGTATTGAAATGGTAACTCGTTTTCCAACCTTTTAACCTACTGTCTCGTTATATTTAAAGAGTGTTTCTTTTAGGCAGCATTTGGTTATGTATTAAAATTGACGATCTCTGCCTTTTAATTGGGATGTTTAGACCAATTACATTTAATGTGATTATCAGTATGCTTGGTTACCATCTTTGTTACTTGTTTATTTTTCCCTTTTTCCCCACATTTCCCTTTTTTCTGCCTTACTTCAAATTGAGTGTGTGTGTGTGTGTGTGCGTGCGCTTCCACTGTTTCCTTCATTGACTTGTTAGATGCTACTCTGTTCTGTTGTTTTACTGGCATACTATACATCTTTAATTTATCACAGTTCTACTCTCTTAGCAGATTTAAATTACACAATAGTGTTATTGACTGTACTTAACAATGTTATACATTAGCTCCTCAGACCTTATTCATCTTATTGATGAAAGTTTGTACCCTTTTACCAACCTCTACCTATTTCCCACACTCCCCAGTCCCTGTCAACCATTTTTCTACTGTTTCTATGAGTTTCCCTTTTTAACAGTTGTTTTCTTAAAAATGTGGTGAAAAAAAAAAGTATAACATTAAATTAAAGTGTATAATTTGGTAGCATTAATTATATTCACAGTGTTTTACAACCATTACCATTATGTATTTTCAAAGATTTTTGTCTTTCCCAAACTGAAACTTTGTAACCATTGAAAGATAACTCTGTATTCTCCGCACCTCCAGCTGCTGGTAACCACAGTTCTACTTTCTGTTTCAATGCATTTGCCTATTCTAGGTACTTCATTTAAGAGGAATCATACAATATTTGTCATTTTGTTTCTGGTTTATTTCACTTAGCGTAATGTTTTCAGGGTTCATCCATGTTGTAGATTGTATCAGAACTTCACCCCTTTTTATGGCTGAATTATGCAGCTGTACTACATTTTTCCATTCATAGGTTAATGGATGGTTGTCTTGTTTCTGCCTTTTTTGTATATTGTGAATAATGCTGCTATGAACATTCATATACAAGTATTAGTTGGAGTCCCTGAGTCAGTTTATGTTTACCCACATATTTACCATTTCTGGTGGTCTTCATTCCTTTGTTTAAATCCATAGTATCATTTTCATTCCTAAAGGTCTTTTAACAGTTTTTATAATTCATGTTTGCTCTCAGTGAATTTTTTCAGCTTTTGTATGTCTGATAAAGCTTGGATCTATTCCTTACCCTCCTTCCCCCTTTAAACATATTTTTGTTGAGTATAGAATTTTAGGTTGACTTTGTTAAACATTTCAGTACATTAAAAATGCTACTCCATTTCTACTGACTTGCACAGTTTACAATGAAAAATCCATTGTCATTCTTATCTTTGTTTCTCAGAATATATGGTGTCTGTTTTTTCTGACTCTTTTAAGATGTTCTTTTTATAGTTGGTGTTGTATACATTGTGTGTTTGTGTTGGGGGAGCACTGTAAGTGTGCATGCATGTTGTGTGGTTTGTATTGTGTGGGGTGTTTGTGTATATGCATGCTTTTTTGCATGGGGGCATGTTTGTGTCTTTGTTGTGTGGAGATGAGTTTGTGTATGGCGGTTGTATGTTGTCGGGGCTATTTTTTGTGTGCTTTGTTTTGTAGGTCTGGTATTACGGTGTTTTACCTGGTCATTGTTGTCTTTATTTTGATTATTGATATATGGGTGAGAACTTTTTATACCAATTAAAATATTTTTATTTATCCCATTATTTCTCTGTTTTGTTTTCTCTTTGTTTTTAAATTCATTGCATCTTTCTGTTGTTGCTTTTGAAAATGTTGTTCTACCTTTTTTTCTCTTTTAATATTTTAGAATTTATCTGTTTGTTTTCCTGGTTGTCTTTGAAATTTAAAAATGTGTATTAATGTCAGACTTCAAAATTTAAAAGAACACCTCCCTTCGCCCATATTAAAAAATTTGGAACACTTTATCTGATCACTTCCTTCCCAAAGTTATACTTTTGTTGTCTAGTATTTCAAGTCTGACTACGGAAATCCCACAAATTATATTCACCATTTTTTCTAACAACACATTAAAAATTTTTTAATACATATTTTAAAAATTACCTTTGTAGTTACCATATTATAACCTTGTATGTCAGATTGTGCTTGTACGAACATTCCTTTAGAGCAAATCTCTTAATGGTAAATTTCCTTGGATATCGTCAGTAAATTCATTTAGCCCTAGTTTGCAGTTCTACGTTGACCTTTTCTCTTGGCCCTTTGGAGATAATATTCCACTGTCTTATACTGTTGCTGTCAAAGCCTGCAAATCCATTTCCCTCTCAGTCTGTTTATTAGTTCTTCTGTTTTGTTTTTAGTGTTCACTGTGATGCGGATTTCTTTTTATGTATCCTGTTTGGGCTCTTTTGGTCTGAATCTGTGGATCTATGCCTTTTAGTAGTTTGAGAATATTTGCAGCTTTTATCTATTCTCTCTTTCTCCAAGTACATTTAAACTTGTGTGAGATACTATCCTTCAGTCGTTCATGTTTTTAGTCCCACTTTGATATTTTTCATTCCTTTTTTTCTTTGTTTCTTATGGGTAAGTGTTTTTGAACGTATCTTTGTGTTCTCTAAATTTTTCCAGCTCTGCTGCATCTGCTGTCTAACCTTTTCATTTGGTGTAATAGTGGTTCCAGCCTCATCCCCAATTCTGTTTATTTCTGATATTGGGAAATGGTGTCCCTAGCGATCTTGCTTATATTTGGAGAAACCAGGGATGCCCTACTCTCCAGAGTGTTGTTATGGTGCAGTAGGAGGTTCAGTCAGAGCTCTTCATTTGTCATGATACATGGAAATAAGAATCTCTTTGCTGTAATTCCCATTAGTATTGAGGCAATATTTTAATGTTTTGAAGGAGTAAACAATTTTGAAGGGAAGATTGTAGAGTTATACAGATATTTGAGATTTTCTGATTTATCAGGGTGGGCCCAAGAATTTGCATTTCTTAGCATTTCCAGGTGTTGCTGATGCAGCTGGTCTGGGTAATAAACTTTGAGAGCCATTGGACCAGATGATGTTTTGGCTTTTGGCTCTGATTCTTTTACATTTGAATAGGGGTGTTATCTGGCTCGGGGATCATTTTATTAACACTTAATAAAACTGCTATAACAGTTTCCTTTAACACCTGAGTAGTTTGTTTAACATCATTGCATTAATGTAATGTTTTATTTTAGTGATCATTCAGGATATGTTCGACCACTACCAGTGCCACGCAGTTTAAATAGTGATATTTCCTATTTTGGTGTTGGGGGCAAGCAGGCTGTTTTCTTTGTTGGACAATCAGCCAGAGTAAGTAAAAATATTTCTTAAAAGTGAAAGTTGATCAAAATATTTTGAGGTTGACTTTCTAAATGTGTTTATCCAGTTTAAATTGTGGGAATTTATAAAGTACTCTTTTAAATATTTAACAGATGATAAGCAAACCTGCAGATTCCCAGGATGTTCATGAACTTGTACTTTCTAAAGAAGATTTTGAGAAGAAGGAGAAAAATAAAGAGGCAATATATAGCGGATATATTAGAAACAGAAAGGTACAATACATTTTAACTCAGTAATTGTAGATTCATTACTTTGGATGGATGATAGGACAAGAGCATTTTTTTCATTTTCTGAGATACTAATGTCATTTTAAAAACTTGAAGATATGGAATTTTCAAATTAAATTTTCATTCTTTTTCTTTTAATTATGTGAATAGCAAAAGTGATCATTTATGTGCTTTCTCAGGCTGAAGTCTTCAGAAAACAGATTTTCTCATAAAGCCAAGTAAGCTTTCTGGAAATTGTTCATAAGATTGTAAACTTTTTTCCTTGAACTGAGTGTGAGTTTTTAAGTATTTGTTGTATAATAATCATAGAAGCAGAGTAGAAAACAGTGATAGGGTAATAGACTTTTAAGAAATCTGAGCTCCAGAGAAATAAGTAAACGAGAAACTTATTTCTGTTATAAATTTGCATTCAAATGCTCATTTTAATAAGCAGAGTGTTCACAAATTTGAATCTTGTTGGTGAGCACATGGTATTTGTTGTATTACTCATTCAGCTTTTCTCTGTTTGAAACATTGTAGAATTAAAAGATTTTTTAAAACCTTTTTTAAAAGTAAGATTTAAAAAATTCTTTTCTGCTTATAAAGCAAATTGTGAAAATTTTATAAAGAAAATAAAAATAGTCTCAAATACCAGAAAAAAGTACTTATGACATATTTAGTCGAATTTTCTTCTAGTTTAAACTTTATCATATACTTATGCTTTGAGCTCTGTTTTATTAATATTTTGGTATTACTTCATTTTAGAAAGTATTTTGGTACACAACACACTTTTAATAGCTTCATAGTATCTTTGGCTAAATGTACAGTAATTTGACTATTCTGTTAAGCATTTAGCTTACTTGAAGGATTTTATTATAATTGTAAAGACACTGCTATTAGTATCTTTGCACAACATTTTGCCTGAACTGCAGTTTTTTCTTCGTATAAATTGTTAGAATTTTTATAACTGTTATAAGGAATTTGAACTTAGAAATATTTATGGTGTATATTACAAAGTCGCTTTTCTGAAAGGTTGAACCCAAATCAAATACACTCCCAGCAAAGGTATATTGGAAGTGCCTGTTGGATCATTTCCTTATTTTTCAAAAGAACAAAGCAGGGAGGGAAGAATGATAGCAGAATGTTAGTGGTTTGATAAGTGAAAATAATACCTTTTCTTTCATACTAGTGGGCTGAATTTTTTTCATGTTTATTAGCTACTTTTACTTTCTTTATAACTGAACATTATCCTCTGTCCGAGAAATTTCTTCATTTTGTCATTCCACCTTTTCCTCTTTAAATTTATTGCATTTATTTAACAGTTTACATATCTTAATATATTGTTTATGTAACAGTATTCTGTCTTATCTTTTCTATGTTATCTTAAAATCACAAAGCCCTGTAAAGTATATTGGTGGAAATATTATTTGCCGTGTTAAAACTGGTGAAAAATAGAAACAGAGAATTTAAGTGATTTTTTCAGAACTGTATGGATATGATAAAGCTTGGATAGTACTGAGGTCTCTTGGGTTATCATTTCTTCCAGCTTTTCCTGTGTTTTGTGCTTAGTTCATCCCAGCAAACATTTCATGGGTACCAGTAGGTCCCTAGTCCTTTTCTTTTTCTGACCTGTCCTTTCCAGCCTACTTTTGGGGGGCTCCTCCTCTATTCCTAAGCTGTTATCAGTTAGTACGGTGTGTGTGGGGTTGATGGTTTTTGATCTATGGGGACTAGCATGCACACGCCCCCCCCCCATATATATATATATTCATTCTTATATATACCACTTAATACCAACAGTTCTCAAATATGTATTTCTTGTCAAGACTTTTTTCTTAAGATTGAAACATTGAATCAGGCTGGACTCCTTAAAGGGAAGAAACCATTCTGGCCATTTTAAACAGAAAAGGATTTCATAAAGAGAGTTAGATGCTTAGATGATTATTGGAAGGGCTGAAGGAATGATCTTTAGGCTGAGTCTTGTAGAATGATGCCAGGGTATTCCAAACTGACCTTCTAGGGATGCTGCAACATCCGCTGTAATCAGGCAGCTGGAGGACCACAGCTGGATCTGGAATTCAGAAACACAGTACCTTATCTCTGATCCAGGAGTTGGAAAAGTCTTGCTGCCACAATTGCTCCAACAATGGACACAGAATTTCTGGCCATTACTAGTGCTGTATCAGTGCTGATGCTTAAGCTGGAACCTGGATACTGGTCTTTCAGTACCTTGCATGGTAACAGAAAACTTTTAAGAAAGCTCAGGAGATGGCCTTTGCCTCACGTTTCCCTTCTAAATCTTAGGCTAGTACATCTAATTGGTGAAACCTAATATGCATCCACAAGCAAAAATTTAAGAGTCTGAGAAATAGATGTTTTTTGATTTCTTTCCATCCTCTGCAGCCCGGGAGGGGACAACATAAGGTGGTACAAATGGCAGCTGAATACCAATTGATCCTATCTAGCACACGCATTTCCAGTTTGAGTTAGATGTCCCTCTCCACGGGTTCTGTAAATAACTCCCTTTTGGTACATCTGAAATCAAATATCTATAAGTGTTTCTTATTTTCTTCCTCTTTCCTCCAACTATTAACAGTATAGTAGTAACTGTAATCCTTGTTGTTAATCATTCACCACATTTAATTCTTTTAAAATAGTTCCTTTCATTTATCCTCTCTTGCACTCATTTCCACTGCTTGATTCAGCCTTTCCAGCCACATCCTTCATCATATGTTTAACATATATTCTAAACTACCTTGTATCCCTTATAGTCTCAAATCCTTCATGTTCTCATTGGTCTGGGATGTTTTTATTAAGTCATCTGCTGGGTGAATGTCACCCCATTTTTATTTTTTTAACTCTAGTTCTTGGCTTATAGATTTCTAATGGCACGTTGTTTTATAATCATTTGTTTCTCATCTATTAGATGGAATTTGTAGGGAGGAAGGATGCTCTCTTTCTTTTATCTTGAACCCTATTTTCCTCATGCCCAAGTTGAGTCATAGGGCTTAGAAGGTGCTATCCAAATATTTGGATAATGAACCTGCATCATCAGTAAACCCAAGCTAATCTACTAACTCTCAAACTGTATAAAATGTTACTTATATATTATGTATTGTAGCTATAATATTAGTAATTTACTGTGTAGGGATGCATTGGAATCGTATTGGAGGGTTGGTTTTTATTTTTTATCAAGAAAGTAATAATACACACTTACTAAAAAAAGAAAACCAGTTTCCTAGACATAATAGTTCAGTGTGTATCTTTATCCTTATACGTTTTTATGTGTACAACTTATATAGTATATATATATACATGAAATTTTTAACATACAGACTCATAGTAAAAACTGAGAAGTTTGTAATTCTTATCCTCAAACATTCCCCCACTCTCCCCTCCCCACTTCCCTCTGAAAGTGGACTGGGGCCCAGGATGATTTTACTCCCTTTTAAACAGAGTGCCTTTGGGCTAAGCCAGCTGGGTTCAGGCTGCATCCTAGTTTTCCTGAACTTGGAGGGCTGGCTGGGCATTGGTCCTGACCAAGTTAAGTGGTAGGTACCCCAAGCAAGGACTCATTCCACCTTAGGGTAAGTGTTCTCAATTTTGGGGCGCAGTTTTAAACTCAGTATTTATTTTTCTTTACCCTTTTCTTTATGATTCTCCAGTTCGTGTAGCATTATGGTTTAGCATTCTCCTTGATGTATGCCAGTTTAGCAATCTATGTAAAAGTTTCCCTCTCCTCACAGCATTGTTGTCACACACTCAGCTGATTTGCAATTGGCCATTTTCCTCCAAAAGATTTTTGAAGCCTGTATTTGAAATTATCCAAGTGAATCACATTAAAGGTTGATGTAAATGTTATTTGTTAATTACAGTTAAGGTGCATGTAATGTGTTGTACTTTATGTTCACTCTTGTAGCCGTCTGATTCTGTTCACATTACAAATGATGATGAAAGATTTCTACATCATCTTATCTCAGAGGAGAAGGAAAAAGATAGCTTTACTGCTGTGGTTATCACAGGGGTACAACCAGAACACATACAGTACTTGAAAAATTATTTCCTTCTTTGGACGAGACAGTTAGCGTAAGTATTTACATTTGATTCAGGACATGTTTCTTCTTATCTTTTTTAAGATAGAAAATATTACAGACATATTGAAGCCTCTTGGCTGTCTGCTTTACTCCTATCCCATTTCCTTCCCTTCAGTACAGGAATCATTACTCTGATGTTAGCATTAAAATGGTTCTGTATTCTGTAAATAATGTACCCATCACCGGTAATGTATTGGTCATTACAAATACAAACATGAGGCCCATGCTTTTTGACAACTGTGATAACATTTAAAATAAACTTGAGTTCACCGATTCAGCTCATCACCCCCAGATCCCCCTTTTGTGCTTTTGCTGTGTAGCATGTATTATAATCTTCCATACCACACAGTTTACTTATATTTTTGTCTACTTTCTACCTTGGAATGTCTGTCATTTTTTATGCACTGCTGTATCCCAGTGTTTCCTTTTACATAGTAGATGCTCAATAAAAGTTTACTGAATGAATGTATTGAGTCTATTAAAATAAAAAAAAAATCTGTATGTGACATGAGTAATACTGAAAATAAATCTTTGTGTATCTATTCCAGGAAAACTTTTAGGAAGTATATATTCCATTAGATCAAATCAGAAGTATATACATTTAATGGCTCTTAAGTTTTTTCCTCTGTAGTTACACAGTATAGACTTTTGACTGGATTGTTTCCATAATTTGTATTAACCTGAATTAATTAGTCTTGCAAAATGGGTATACTGTACAAAATTCATGTTTTTAAAGAAAGTATCTTATTTATTCAAAGGGCTGTTGTACTTTGAGATTCTCTATTTTATACATATATATTAACAATTAAAATTTTTTATGGGGAAATTGATTTTAGGAATGCCTTTTTTCTTGAATATTGATGTTTATTGGCTCTGTAACACAAGAGTTTTAAATAGGACTTTGGAATGTTTCTTCTCTAAGAACATCTTTTATTAGTTATTTTATTATTTCTCTTAACTGAAGGAATTCAGTGTACATTAATGACATAATTATAACTTAACTCTTGCTTTTAAAAAGAATGACGTATAACTTTAACCATTCTTTGAAATAGACACTTGCTAAGCTATTTATAGCACTCTTTCTTAATGTATGGTTGTAAACTTATTGTTGACTATGATGTTAACACTTTTGAGATGTCTGAAGAAAGAAATCATGATTTTCAGTGATTTCCTTTTATCTTAGTAGTGTTTTAAACTAGGACAATTAATGTAATTTTAAAAAGTTAAAATTCATATGAAGGAATATTTTAAATTCCTGCTTGAGGAATAATTACACATGTGATACAGGATATGGGGAGGTGAATAATCTCCTCCAAATATAATCTTTTGAAACATTTGCCAAAATAAAATAACAAAGATTTCTGAAGTGGTGGTTTTTGATGGGATAATGTTGAATTTATTCGTTTTAGGAGTATTGGCATAAGATTGTTTCAGTGTCATAGGAGAAGAAAGATGAGAGTTACAGAATGATACTCTCATGTTGGGGACATAAGTTAAAGTTACTCAATCCTGTATACTCCCTGATATTTGAGTCCTTTGTAGAACATCCCTAACAAGTAGAATTAAAGCCTCTTAACTTCTAGTTTTAGTTTTTTTGATAAACTATACTTAAAGTATTTGGGCCTTAAAGTTGGAAAGACTTGGATTGAAGCACCCCCAACTCTATAATTCTGTGACCTTAAGTAAATTAAATTATATACGTTTCTTGCATTCCAATTTCTATATAAAATGAAGGGTAATAATATCTGAATCTCAGGATTGTTTTTACCATTAAATGGTTTACTCTGTTTAAAAATGCTTCATATAGTGTTTGGCACCTAGTAAGTACTGCCAAATAGTAGTTACAGAATTTTTTTTGGTAGTTATAGAATTTTTTTTGGTAGAAGATTAGATGAACTGTAATTTTATGTGATTTAAAAGTGTAAAGGTATTCTTCTGTGTTTTAGGCATATTTATCATTACTATATTCATGGCCCAAAAGGGAATGAAAAACGTACATCAAAGGAAGTTGGACCTTTCAACAACATTGATATTGAAGTAAGATAAAATTCTTTCTTAAAGTATTGTGAATTATTAGGTATCTGTTCTAGTTCCAAGTTACTCTGGACAAGAAAACTCAGTCAGTAAATAGGCAACTTCTCTGTCCTTGTCTTTTACCAGAACACTTCCCTAATTTGATATGCAAGTAAAGAGATTATTCCTAGATGTATTTTTGTGGAACCTTTGTTTACTATAGTATATGGTTTTTCCTTTCTCTGTCTTCTGTAGAGATATGAGCTGTTACTGAATATCATGTCTCAAAAGCAGGGAAGAAAAGGAATAAATAGTTTCTCTTTTGTTCACAGAAGTCTTATAACGGTAAAGTAAGATTTAGAAGAAAAGAATATTTGAGTGTTGAGTTCTCAGTATCCTTGCCCACACGTCAGGAAGAATTTCATGTACATCTTTATCCCACTTCCTACCTCTAGCAGGAAACCTTGAATTAAATGTACTCTTCACTTAATATATCCTTCAGCTCTGCTTTGCTCTTTCTTTGCTTACTTTCAGTTTTTTGTAGTGTATTTTTTTTGAGATGCTACTTAGAGCTATTTAATCCAAATAAAAATATATATGTATTTCAATAAGCTAGATGATTACTTGTACAAATAAAAGTAGTTTTTGCCTGTTCTGTTGTTGGATCATAGGTGAGAACAAAAGTAAAGTCACTATAGAATTTAATTGTTTTTGCTTTATTTTTATTTTAGATTTCTATGTTTGAAAAGGGGAAGACACCTAAGATTATCAACCTAAGGGAAATACAAGATGACATGCAGACGTTGTATATAAATACAGCAGCCGATAGTTTTGAGTTCAAGGCTCATGTTGAAGGAGATGGTGTAGTGGAAGGGATTATCCGATATCACCCTTTTTTATATGATAGAGAAACGTATCCTGATGATCCATGCTTTCCATCAAGTATGTTAATCTGTTATCTTAGCTACAAAATGTGAAGTTGTGATTTAGGATAGTGATTTGTTTTCTTAATAATAATTCTTAGTTGGGTTGTTGAGGTTAGATAAATTTAAAAACTTTTTTCCCTCATGCAAATCTTAAGTTATTAAAGTATTTATAATTTTTATAATTCTTAATTTTTGTGTATATTCATTTCCAGATGAATAAAGCAGTGGCTTTAAGAAAGATTATATATTCTTTTATCATAGATCTCTTCCTGAAGTGAATTTTTAGCTATGTACTGCATAGTAATCCTTTATATATTCTCCATGTTGTCTTCCTGTTATCTTTGTAGGTATTTATAAAGTAGTTTTAAACTTTACTTAGTCATACTAGTTTTTTCTTTATGCTTTCTGATTTTTGCCTTGCTATAGAAAGGTATCTTATACCTCAAGATTATAAAAAAGATCCTGTGGTTTTTTTTCTTAATCATTTTATGTTTACATCTTTAACACATCTCTAATCTTTTTTGTGTGTGGGTTAACTTAATATTTTCCATGTGGGTTTCCAGTTTCCTAGCACCAATTATTGAACGTTATGATTTTTGTAATAGTTTAAATATCACTTTCATAATAATATAAAGTTCCCATAAGTGCATAGATCCGGATTTTTTACTATAAGGAATTGATCTATTTTGTGTTTTTATTTATTTATTATAAATTTATTTATTTGTTTATTTATTTATGGCTGTGTTGGGTCTTTGTTGCTGTGAGTGGGGGCTACTCTTTGTTGCGGTGTGCAGGCTTCTCACTGCGGTGGCTTCTCTTGTTGTGGAGCACAGGCTCTAGGTGCGTGGGCTTCAGTAGTTGTGGCATGTGGGCTCAGTAGTTGTGGCTCGCAGGCTCTAGAGTGCAGGCTCGGTAGTTGTGGCTCACGGGCTTAGTTGCTCCGCGGCATGTGGGATCTTCCTGGACCAGGGCTCGAACCTATGTGCCCTGCATTGGCAGGCGGAGTGCCACCACTGTGGCAACCACTGTACCACCAGGGAAGTCCCTATTTTGTGTTTTTATACATGAGTAATGATACTCTCTTGTCCTTTATACTGTATATTGATATCTGTAGGGCAAGACACTATTGTTCTTTTTAGAGAAAATTCTTTTTTTCTTTTCTTTTTTTTTTTTTTTTGCGGTGCGCGGGCCTCTCACTGTTGTGGCCTCTCCCCTTGAGGAGCACAGGCTCTGGACGCGCAGGCTCAGTGGCCATGGCTCACGGGCCCAGCCGCTCCGCGGCATGTGGGATCTTCCCGGACTGGGGCACGAACTCGTGTCCCCTGCATCGGCAGGCGGACTCTCAACCACTGTGCCACCAGGGAAGCCCTAGAAAAAATTCTAAATGCTTAATCTTTTGCTCTTCTGGATAAACTTTGGAATCACTTTGTACTGTACTTTCACTTTAAAAAAATCCTAGTGGTATTATTGAGATTGCATTGAATTTTCATAGATTAACAATATTAAATTTTCTCATTCAGAATAATTCTTTAGTATAGCCTTAGTATTGTGGGTTTTGGAACCAGATTTCCTGATTTGAATCCTATCTTTGCCACTTTGTGTAAACTTTGACAAAGTACCGCCTGCCTCAGTATCTGTGAAGTTGGGGGGGTAATAATTCTTGCCTCATAGATGTGTTGTGAGGGTTGAATAAGAAACTGCTTCAAGTCCTCAGAATAGTGCCCGACTTTGTTTAGTAAGTGCTCATACATGTTATTACTCAGTGACCTTCCCTCCCGTGAAGTCTCTAGCATGTTTTTCATTTGCCGTTTGTAATTTTTGCATGCTTATAGACAAAAAGATAAAGTTCTTCAAATGATGTCTTAAAATAATAGCCAGTAAGTTGAATGAGATCAGAGGGGTTCTCTAAGAGCAAGTGAAATGGTGTGATTGAAAGGAATATTTACTTGTGATGGACTTGTGAGGGTTTTTTTGGGAGAAGAAGGCTTTATTGGGGGTGGGGGGAATGACTTAATGCCAGAATAACTGAGGTATTACTATGTCAGGATCATAATGTTTGAATCTAATTTATCTAAATATATGAAAATGTATTACTAACAAACATAAAAATGTAGACAGTTGAGCTTTATAACATAGGTTATAATTCTAGCTGTATCATAAAGTAAACTTACATTCAGTGTTATTAATTTGTCCAAGCTAGGCAAACTTGCTGTTGCTCGATACTGTAGATTTTCCAGATGATTTTTATGTAAGTAAACTGGTTCTGACAGAGTTGTGAAGCTTGTGGTTTAGGTACAGGATTCAAGCTCCCATATTTATAAATAGGTTTTAAAGATTGCAGGCTCAGTAGCTACTATAGTACTCCTAACACAGATGGATTAGTATGTAATCAATTATTGACTTTGTAATGAGAAACACTATTGGTAATGTGGAACCACTTTGAAAATCTGCCTTTTTGAGGGCAAACAGAATAAAGCCACCTTTAGATTTTATAGAATGCAATGTTAAAGATCATAAGATTTTTTGTTACCATTTCTCTGAAGTAGCTTTAACATTTCACTTACAGAAATTGATTTCTCAGTGGTAAAAATTATGTATACTTTATAGCAATAAACATTTTGTTCCAATACTCCTTTGTTCTAGAATTAAAAGATGAAGATGATGATGATGACTGTTTCATACTTGAGAAAGCAGCAAGAGGGAAAAGACCTATTTTTGAATGTTTTTGGAATGGACGACTAATACCATATACATCTGTTGAAGAGTAAGTTCTGATTTTTGCTGAAATTATATTGTTTTGTGATCTAATCTTTTTACTAACTAATACTTTGTTCTGTTCAAGCTTTGACTGGTGTACTCCTCCTAAGAAGAGAGGGCTTGCACCGATTGAGTGCTACAATAGGATATCTGGTGCATTATTCACTAATGACAAATTCCAGGTCAGCACAAATAAACTGACCTTTATGGATCTTGAGCTAAAATTGAAAGATAAGAACACCCTTTTTACAAGGATTTTAAATGGACAGGTATGGTTTTAAGCATCAAATTTTGAATATTTGCAAGTGTTCTATTTTAAGTACAACAAAAGTCACTAGTAGTGTAGATTTGTACTGACAATTTGCATACTTTTCATTTTATTTAATCTGGAATATAAATTTTCATTCATGAGCATTTATGTGTTCACTCAAAAATTTCAAATTGATTAGATCTTGTTCAGGTAAAATTTACAGATCTTTTATCAGATCTTCATCAGTACCTTGACATAGTAAATAGAAGCTACAGAACCATGTCCATTTGATAAGAGCATATAAGAACAATTTTATCTAATACAAAAGCTGTGTTTATATATTAATAACCTAAATATGCAATTTTAATCTAATCTTGGGGGTAAAATTGAGGTAGAACTATGAAATACTTTGGGCTAAAAGGTGCTGTGAGATTGATCAGTATTAAAATCTACGTTAATCAATAGAAAAAGAGTGATAAATTTTTTAAAAAGTAGGATAGAACTAGTGTACTTTTATTCTACCTAAGCACCTCAGAAACTTACTTGATGCTACTCTTTCAGTAGTTTAATGTTAAGTTGCCAAGAGATGGATGCATTTATTCTGAATTTAAAATTGCTTAAGCAATAACCACAATACATGACACACAGTATTTATAGTCAGTCATCCCTACAACATGTTGAAATTCATTTTGCTCTTAATAAAAAGATACTGAGTCTTATATACTTTTATCGAATACAAGGGCTGTACATTGAAATACAGCATAAAAATTTGGTAGGCGGACTGTCCCATTCCTAGTTAATAATTTTAATATTCTTGTCAAGATGACAAAGTGATAACAGTAATTTGCTGATTCAGGAAGGAGTTGGTACCTGGGAACAGATTAGGGGGAAGATTTCCTTGAAGATATATGCCATTTTTGAGTGTTTACAATGTACATGTTACTTCTTATTCAAATAACTTTTTAAAACCAAAAGTTTTTTTTTTTTTAATGATTAACATACTGGCCCTTTGACTATAAGCTGCAAAAACTTAAGCTGAAATCAGTTTTAGTTTTGCCCCATTTTCATTTGGAAATGGTATATTGTGGAATAAGATATATAGGGGGAAATGAACTTCTATAACTTTATGCAAAGTCTTCTGTGAAAGCATGTTATGTAAAGATTATCTTCCCTACTCATTCTCCTAAAGATAGGCATTAAACAAATATATAGCACCTTATGCTGGAATGTAAATCTCTATACTGTCTCCCATCAGGGTGAAGAATGATAAGCAATGGCACATTTTTTTCCTATATATTATTAGAAAACAATTTTTATTTTATGATTTATTTTCTGAATGAATATAGATATATAATACATAATTAAAAGGAAAGATGTGTTTTGCATAGCAATGATTGTCAACCTTTTTTTCACTATCACTTTATAAAAGAGCTTTTTTGACCTTTTCTCCCCCTAATCACTCCCCACAATGACATTTTAATACCATAGATATACCATATATATGTTTAAGTACTATATGTATTTAATTCTGTGCCTGATACATAAAAAGATATTTTTATTGCCCTATTTAGAATGTGCATCGTTCACAGTAAGAAGGCTTCCACTTACCCTTTTCCCCTAATCAGCTAGTTCTCCTTATCCTAGGCAGCCAGTGTTTGTCATTTTTTGGTATATCCTAGGATTTAAAACAGGGAAGCAAATCTTTGTTGATATTGACCATTAAGACCTTGGACCCAAGGGTGTAGCAAAGATTTTTCTTTCTTTAGTAATGTCTTTGATAGAAATCTAAATTCATATGGGAGAAGGATCCAGCAAAATATTTTAGTCTTTTATTAGATTTTCTGGGGTGGGCAGGTATGTGAAAGGAAAAATGAAATGAATGAGAAGTGTCTGTGGTTGTATTTGTTTATTAGTAGCTATATTTCATAGAACATTTTAAAATTTTACAGGAGCAGCGAATGAAAATTGACAGAGAATTTGCTTTATGGCTGAAGGACTGTCATGAAAAGTATGACAAACAAATAAAATTTACACTTTTTAAAGGAATAATTACACGTCCTGATCTTCCTTCTAAAAAGCAGGGCCCCTGGGCGACTTATTCAGCAATAGAATGGGATGGAAAAATATACAAAGCAGGACAGCTGGTAAGTTTAACTTATTTTTAGATTTAATTTTTAGTAGAATTTGAAACTAAATTAGATGTATTAGAATTTATCAACAACCAAAAATAATATATTTACTCTGGGCTCCTCGGGAGCCAGAAAAGAACAAAAAGGCCAAACGGATTTTAATTACGTAATTTAAGAGGACATTTTATAAAAAACTTGATTTTTGCCAAAGGCTCAATTAACAAGGTTTTTATTGTTTCTTGCACTAAACTTTACTCAAATGGAGAATTCCATTTTGTTTTTTTAATTGTGATATGGAGAAATTATTTTTCAGCAAATTTTTATTGAGTGCTGCTCGTGAGTTACTGTGCTATTGACTGCATTGTGGAGAATGCAGAGGTCTAGGGCATGTCCTTTGTCCTTCAGGCTGTTACAGCCTGAAAACAGATAACCTAAGCAGAGTAATCATAGGTAAGAAGGGGGTAAGTGCTATGAAAAGAGAATGAATAGTGCTCATAGTTTAGGAGAGAATTTTCTGACTTCGGATTGGCCTCGGAGAAGAGGGTGAATCATGCAATTCTTTGTGCATGAAGTGGCATGTGTATGGAACTTGAAAGAGGTAAAGGCTCAGGTTTGCAGAGGTAATTATGAAGGTAATAAATGCACAAATGTGACACTCTCATCATCATATATCGAAAGCTGGAATCAGATGCGGTCACCTCGAAGTAGTGCGTGTAGCTACAGCTTGCTTTTCCAACATTTAGAGGTTAGGAAAACAAAGAGGAGGAGCTGACAAAGGAGAATTGAAAGGGATAAGGTAGTGAGATAGAAGGAAACCAGGAGAATAAGGTATTTGTGAAGAGTTACAAGGAGGGAGTGATCAGTTTCGTCAAATTCTGTGTGGTAGTCAAGTGAAACGCTTTCTCAGAGAAGATAATCTGAGCACAAAGACAGGTAAATGCAGGGAAACCGCAAGCAACAGAGTTGGGTTGCTGCAACCTATTGTGTGTGTGAGGAGAAATAGTTCAGAAATGAAATGAGGCTGGAAGGTAGGTTGGGTGTAAATTTTTGTTGTCCTTGTAGTTGGGAAGTTTTGAATTGGACTAATGGAAATTACCCTTAGATTTTTCAAGCCAAGTAAGGAGAAGAAATACATTATAGGCAAGTTTTGAGCTAATTTATTTGAAAGAAGTGATAACTTTGTAAGTCACCGTTCACAGTCTGCAAGCAACATTTATGGGGGTTTGAGATAACTTGCATTAATAATAATTGACTTGGAAGGCTTTGGGCATTTTAGACACATGCATAGCTATGACATTTTTGTATGAAGAAGCCACTGTGTCTTTTCAAAGATACGTTACAAATAAGTGGAGAACTTCACAAATATAACTTTATTAGAATATTAGAATGCTTTTTTTGTTAATTTTTCTAATGATAGATGCTGAGTTTTCCCCTTGCATAAAGTAGTTCTGTTAAGTAATTGTTAAACCTGTTTTTCTAAAAGTAAATATTAATACTAAATCCTTGTTTTAAAACTAAATATTAGGTCAAGACAATCAAGACACTTCCTCTCTTTTATGGAAGCATTGTAAAATTTTTTCTTTATGGTGATCATGATGGAGAAGTATATGCTACAGGAGGAGAGGTTCAAATTGCAATGGTAAGACCCCCAGATAACAAAAAGTATTTCTTCAAAGTCTCTTGGTACTACTTTCTTTTGCTTAATTGTTAAAATAAAGTTACGGTATTCTGTTTTGTCTCGTATTTGGCTTTTCCATTGGTGAAAGTAGTGGTAGCATGAATTTTTATGTTTCATATTTGATGTTTTTAATAATCTATAGAACAACATCTGTGTGCCCAGTGTTTAATTAACGTTACATATATTATTGCTAGTTAACACAGTAATTTTGTAAAGTGCACATTTCATCCAAGGCCCACAAACATAAACATTGGAGCCAGACTTCTATCTCAAGAATGAAAAACTTCAAAACTAGAACTGGTTTTATCCTTATACTATGCTCTTGTTAAAATTTGAATGGCCTAAGGCCTATTTAATTAGGCCTAAGGAGTTTACATGAAAAATGGAAGTAAACACTGTGGTATAATGTAATAATAGCTATTATGATTTATATACTTAACTAGGGTAAAAATATGTTTCTTTGGAAGAAATGTTCTTGTTGCAGCTAAATTTAAATAGTTTTTTTTAAATGTTGGTGTAAATTTTATTTATTCAGGAACCTCAGGCACTGTATGATGAAATAAAAACTGTGCCAATTGCAAAGCTGGATAGGACAGTTGCTGAGAAAGCTGTGAAAAAATATGTAGAAGATGAAATGGCAAGGTAATTTACATTTCAAGATGCATATGGTAAAAAATAACAAGAAAAATCAAGAGGAATTGTCCTTTTAGCAGTTATTGAGTGTGTCGTTATGCTTTCTATTTGGGCACTTGTAGTCTTAGATGTGTGTATTGTGACAAACTTCTTGCTGTTAAAAAAAACCTGAGAGCTCTCTGTTATAAAAACAGAATCCTGTATTTCATAGAAAAATGAGGAAATCTTATATCTACAGTGTCACTGTTATCAGCACTATGATTAAGTTTGTTTAAAAAAAAAACAAACAACTTTGGCCTACAGCTAGAAGAAAATGGTAGTAACTGCTGAGAGGTAAAGATTAGTACAAAAGAAGTAAAAGGAAATCGAAAAATAAAACGGTTTGTGGCTCTTGTATAGCTAATGATGTAGTCATTTTGATTCCTACTGAATCTCACTGGTAATTCTTTTATTTGTAGAGTGTATCCTGTCTCCCAAAGGTAGCTTGTACTATAAATGAATAGAAAAATCTCAAAAAAAAAAGCACAGTTCCTGGCTGTTAACACCAGGAGATTTTGTCTTACTCTGTAGCCACAACAGTGGTTGAGGAGAAGGAAATGTTTACAGTATTAATCATACAGGATTTCAGATTTAACGTGTCAAAAAAAATATTAAAATTTCTAGTAACTTTTATTTTAAAAAATAAGACCATAATTAACACAGTTCATGAATAATTAATATGCTGGTTTCATAATAGGCTCCCTGATAGATTGTCAGTAACTTGGCCTGAAGGAGATGAATTATTGCCAAATGAGATTAGGCCTGCTGGAACCCCCATTGGTATGTTTTTGGGTTTTTTGTGTGTGTGTGTTTGTTTTTAAATACTGAAAAAATGCTTTTCTTACATCTTACATTTCATAGTAAAAGACCATGAAAAATTAAAGTGCGGTGTGAAGACCTAGCAGATTCATCAGATTCTTTGGGTGTGACTCAGACATTCTTATTTTTGATTTTGGACTGATAGGTGCATTAAGAATTGAAATATTGAATAAAAAGGGGGAAGCAATGCAAAAGCTTCCAGGAACAAGTCATGGAGGGTCAAAGAAACTCCTGGTTGAGCTCAAAGTTATACTACACTGTAAGTATACTAACTAATTAGGATCTTTATTGTTGTTCTTAAATATATAACATATGTTTTAATATCTTTGTGTAATTATGAGCTAGCAATCTGATAGTACATTTGTTTAAAGTTAGGAGTTTCAAAAGTGTGAATAATTCATATTAAAAAAAATCAATTGTTTTCTGAGGGTTTTTTTTTTAACATTCTGAATTTTCCTATGTAGGTAGCTGTGGGCTAAAATAAAGATATGATGTGCATACATGTAGTAGTTTGTACAATAGGAATTTTGATTGGATAATCCTTAAGATCCCTTCTAAATCAAAAATACTGTGTCTCTGAACCTATGGGCCAGAAGTACTTGTTTCAGATGAGAATCCTGGCCCACTCTTTGGTAAAGGAAAAGAACTGCATATTATTGCTCATCTTGTATTTTCCTAACTTGAATCACCTTGTTTGTTAACTTGTCTGTTGTTTTTTAACATCTTTATTGGCGTATAATTGCTTTACTATGGTGTGTTAGTTTCTGCTTTATAACAAAGTGAATCAGCTATACATATACATATGTTCCCATATCTCTTCCCTCTTGCGTCTAGCTCCCTCCCACCCTCCCTATCACTCCCCTCTAGGTGGTCACAAAGCACGGAGCTGATCTCCCTGTGCTATGCGGCTGCTTCCCACTAGCTATCTATTTTACATTTGGTAGTGTATGTATGTCCATGCCACTCTCTCGCTTTGTCCCAGCTTACCCTTCCCCCTCCCTGTGTACTCAAGTCCATTCTCTACATCTGTGTCTTTATTCCTGTCCTGCCCCTAGCTTCTTCAGAGCCTTTTTTTTTTTTCTTTTAAGATTCCATATGTATGTGTTAGCATACGGTATTTGTTTTTCTCTTTCTGACTTATTACTTCACTCTGTATGACAGACTCTGGGTCCATCCACCTCACTACAAATAACTCAGTTTTGTTTCTTTTTATGGCTGAGTAGTATTCCATTGTGTATATGTGCCACATCTTCTTTATCCATTCATCGGTCGATGGACACTTAGGTTGCTTCCATGTCCTGGCTATTGTAAATACAGCTGCAATGAACATTTTGGTACATGACTCTTTTTGAATTACGGTTTTCTTTGTCTGTTGTTTTTGTCTTGACTGCCTGAAAGTATTTTCAATTTATATTTTCAATAATTGTTCTATCACTATATATTGCATGTCTGGTCCATGGATTTTAAAGATGTTTAAAGATGTTTTATTCACTATGCGTTTATTTCCAACATTTATAAACTAGTCAATGGTCATGTATACTTTCATTGTATAAATGTCTTACTAGCCTCGGCAGCATTGAACAGTTTGACTAATTTTACTGCAGTACTCTTATTTTTGGCCTCTGTGACACTCTATTTTATATTTCTCCAACTTTTTTTGATGGCTTAACACAACATATGTTTATTATCTTACAGTTCTCTAGGTCATCCGTCCCAGGTGGACTTCACTGTGCTAAAATCAAAGTGTCAGCAGGATAGTGTTCCTTCTGGAGGTTCTAGGGAAGGCTCGCCTTTTCCACTTCTAGAAGCCACCCACACTCCTTGGCTTGTGGCCCTTTCCATCTTCAAAGCCAGCAGTGTAGCATCTTCCAGCCTCTCTGTGACTCTGACCCTCCTGCCTCTGTCTTATTTAAAAACAAAAACAAAAATACACACAGGCATACCTCGTTTAATTGTGCTTTGCTTTATTGCCATTTGCAGATACTGCATTTTTTTACAGATTGAAGGTTTATGGAAACTCTGTGTTGAGCAAGTCTATTAATGCCATTTTCCCAATGGTATTTGCTCACTTAATGTCTCTGTGTCACATTTTGGTCATTCTGGCAACATTTCAAACTTTTTCATTATTTGTTACGGTGATCTGTGGTTAGTGATATTTGATGTTATTACTACGACTTGCTGAAGGCTCAGATGAAGGTTAGCATTTTTTAGCAATAAAATACTTTTTAATTGAGATATGAACATTTTATTTTTTTAAAGAAATAATGCTCTTGCACACTCAGTAGACTACAGTATAGTATAAACATAACTTTTATATGCACTGGGAAACGAAAAAATTTATGTGATTTGCTTTATTGCGATACTTGTTTTGTTGTGGTGGCCTGAAGCCAAACCTGCAATATCTCTAAGGTCTGCCTGTATATATATATTTTTTTTAATTAGAAGATTTTTTTTTGTTAAAGTATATGTAATAGATTTACCATTTCAATTATTTTTTAAATGTACACTTTACTGTAGAGTGTTTCACATATTTGTTTCTTTGGAATGTCATTTAACTTGTTCCATTGTTTGATCTATTTCCTGAGGACTGGAAATTACCCCAAAAGCTTAAACAGATTTTAGGTTCACCATTTTTTCCCCCCTAAAGCAAGAATCCGTACTCCATAGCGAATCTATGTTTCTTAGGGTATTACATCAAGAGGCATTTGATGACTGTAATTAATTGTCCTACTTTTAGTGCTGCTAAAATGGATTATTGAATTCACTTGGCTAATATGATTATAAAGTTCTCCTTTCATCCGTGATGTAATGGTTTCATCCATTAATGATTTTTGCTTAGTTATTTGGTATGCAAAATGGTGATCCCCTCATTCTTTTATTTCTTCCTAATTTACTATCCCAGTTTATTATCCTTCCTAGTTTATTTGTTAGTAATAAATTTCAGTTAGGGTCATTGGTTTACTCTGAAACACAGCTTTTATAGGAAAGGCAGTATAAAGGCTTAATCCTTTTTCTTTAATTGCAAATTACCAGTCAGGAATTGGTACAGTACTGTGGTGCTCAGAGGCTGTTTTTTTTGATTTTCATAAATGTGTTTTTCTGAATGTATGGGGTTTTATAGATTTGACATGCTTCCTTGATTTTGATGTGCCTTCATGTTTGCTCCTCTGTCCTCTTGATAAGACCCTTTTTTGTCTTTGATTTGAGCTTTCTTGCTTTCTGGCTCAAGACATCCTGGAATCTTCTTGTACATGTTTACCCTAAACCTCGATTCACCCATTACTCTCTTTTTAACATCTTTATTGGAGTGTAATAGCTTTACAGTGGTGTGTTAGTTTTTGCTTTATAACAAAGTAAATCAGCTATACATATACACATATCCCCATATCTCCTCCCTCTTACGTCTCCCTCCCACCCTCCTTATCCCACCCCTCTAAGTGGTCACAAAGCACCGAGCTGATCTCCCTGTGCTGCGTGGCTGCTTCCCACTAGCTATCAGTTTTACATTTGGTAGTGTATATGTGTACATGCTACTCTCTAACTTTGTCCCAGCTCCTTTCAGTGGGGAATGGCATTTAGAGGCCTGAGTGTTAGGATTGCTCATGGCCACTGGGCGAAATTGTTTCTAAGCCTTTTCGATTGATAGCTAAACATGAATATTTTTGGAAAAGAAAAAAAATGAATTCTTATCGATATTCTGAGTTTTTATTTAACCACTTTGATTTCATTTCTTTTATGTTGAAAATCTTGATTCTTAACAACATTAACAGTTAGTTACTGCTTTATCCTATAATATAGTTTCAAAATAGTAATACTTATAAAATTACTAATAGTACTATTAGATTAAATTTGACCTCTTTGAAGCGCTATTTGTCCTTAAAGTTATATATTCTAAAGTTGAAGTCAGTTGAAATAATTTTTAAAAAAATTTTTAATATGGTCATATCGCCTACCTGCATTTTGGTTTTGCTTATGAATTGCTTTATTTTAATTCTATTTTGTGAATATTTTAAGTCATGTAATTCCAAAGTCAAAAATAAATAACAAGGAATATTTCAGAGAAGTGATATCATCCTTCTATTTGTTTTCTTTCTTCTACTTTAGGTCTTGCTTTTTTCTCTTAACAGAGCACTAGGTCTTAGAGATTACTCTATGTAAATAAAGTATGCTATTTTCCTCTTGAAGAAAACTTTTAAAGAAATGATTTTCAATATCAAAAGAAAATTATTTCTATATTCTTTTGTTTGTGCCAGTTAAGCTTATTTACAGATACATTTTTAAGAATTGAAATAAAGGAATTTTAATCAGCTGAATGAATAAATTTTCTTTATGCTATTGACTTGAATAGGATAGCTTTAGATTTTTCGAGGTTTCAAAACTACCTTAAAAAATGTATAACAGGTAGACATTTGGTGCCAGTGTGACATTTCTTATTCATGTTCTATATTTAATTTCTCAAAATATAAAATTTTTTTCTTTTATCAAGCTCCAAATGGAAATAAAGAAATCATTTCACATATTAGTCAACATGGAGGAAAATGGCCTTACTGGTTTAAAAAAATGGGTGAGTTATTATTCTGAATGTTAAAAATTCTATCAGTATTACATTTACTTGAATTTTAATTTCTTCTTAATTTGTCCAGAAAATATTCAAAAGTTGGGGAATTATACATTGAAATTACAAGTTGTACTGAATGAAAGTAATGCAGACACTTATGCAGGAAGACCACTACCATCTAAAGCAATTAAATTTTCTGTCAAAGGTAAGCAAAACACCAATATGTAACTCTGTATGCTAAAGGTGGCATTTTAAATCAAGAGGAAAACAGGTAATTTAATAAAAGGTGTTTGACCAATTGTATAACCATCTTGGTCTTAGAATGGCTTTATAATTCTGCTTGGTAATCATATTCCTTATAAACTTTTGAAAGCATCATTGTTTTCTAGCTTCCCTTGTTACTGGTAGAGTCTAAAGTTATTCTGATTCCTAACTTTTGCATGTTAAACACCCTCCACTCCCAGTCCAACCGCCCCTATCCTCCCTCTTCCACAATCCCCAGAAGTTTGGATAATTTTTTTTGTGTGTGGGGGGGTCCCAATTTCTGAAATTTTGAATTCTAGGGATTTTTCTTGAGTTACTTTGCTTTCCTACTCTGTTTTTTCTTTCTACAACATCTGGTGTTAAGACGTTGGACCTCTTGACTGGTGTACTAGTACTGTTTTTTCTGCTTTACATCTCTTGGTTTTATTTCTGTACTTTACAAGAGACTTCTTTAACATGATGTTCGACACTTTCTATTGAATTTTTCCTTTCTGCTATAATTTTTTGTTTCTGAAATATTCTCTGGTTATTCCCTTTTCAAAGTATTTTCTCCAACTTCATGGATTCAGTATCTATTAATTCTCTGAGGCTATTAATAATAGTGGCATTTTTTCTTGACGCTTTCAAACTTTATTCATAGCTTGTTTCCTCCATGTTGCTTTTTTTCACGTCTGCTCTGGGTCCTTTCTATTAGATGCTCTCTTACATTACTAGTTATTTGCACACAGTTAAGAATAGAACATTCGAGAGTGTTTATATCATTTGGGGAGATTATGATAAGAGAATTTTAGGTTTTTTTCTCTTTGGCTGTTCAGATTTCTCAGAGTGGAGTGTAAACACCTGGGTGCCAGCATTTGGGGAGCCAAGCTGGGGAAGACTGTTAGCGGTTTCATATTCAGTATTTATTTTTTTAACATGTTTTTTGGAGTATAATTGCTTTACAGTGGTGTGTTAGTTTCTGCTGTATAACAAAGTGAATCAGCTGTATGTATACATATATCCTCATATCTCCTCCCTCTTGCGTCTCCCTCCCACCCTCCCTATCCCACCCGTCTAGGTGGACACAAAGCACTGAGCTGATCTCCCTCCGCTATGTGGCTGCTTCCCACTAGCTATCTATTTTACATTTGGTAGTATATATATGTCCATGCCACTCTCTCACTTTGTCCCAGCTTACCCTTCCCCCTCCCCGTGTACTGAAGTCCATTCTCTATGTCTGTGTCTTTATTCCTGTCCTGCTCCGAGCTTCTTCAGAACCTTTTTTTTTTTTTTTAAGATTCCATTTATATGTGTTAGCATACGGTATTTGTTTTTCTCTTTCTGACTTACTTCACTCTGTATGACAGACTCTAGGTCCATCCACCTCACTACGAATAACTCAATTTCATTTCTTTTTATGGCTGAGTAATATTCCATTGTATATATGTACACATCTTCTTTATCCATTCATCTGTTGGTGGACACTTAGGTTGCTTCCATGTCCTGGCTATTGTAAATAGAGCTGCAGTGAGCATTGTGGTACGTGACTCTTTTTGAATTATGGTTTTCTCAGGGTATATGCCCAGTAGTGGGATTGCTTATGTTCAGTATTGATCTTTCACTTGATTTTCCTATTTTCAGTAAACTGTAATGCTTTCAGTAGTGCTGTGTCCCTTACTCCTTGGACCAACTCTTAACCTTTCCTGGAGAAGAAACCTTCCAGATATTGCTGAAGATGAGGAAGGCAGTTGACTGGCTCTGTGTGTTGAGGGGTGGGGATCTGAGGAACTGTTTCTCAAACAAACTTGAACAAGTCTTCCTTTTTTATTTCAATTTCACTCCTACTTGATAGAGCCATTCTTGAGACTTTTGAGTGTTATATACTGTGAATTAAATTGGCTCCCTGCTTGCTTTGTTGATGATTGAGGATTTGATTTCTTGAATCTTTCTGCTAAGTCAGTTATACTTGCCCATATATTCTCCAGCTTTCAAATTCTGTTACTGTTGTCTTTTTTCTTGTTCATTGTTTTTGTAGGTTTAGGCCTCTTTAAAAAAAAATCTCTGTAGTGCCACATTTTTATGGGGTTTTAGAGAGCTGATTTAAGTGTCTGTGATTACCTTGCCTTCTCTAATCAGACAACCACCTTGGGGAGTGTTCCTTTTTGTACTTACAGATCTATCATGTTCTTTAAATACACCTGTGGAACATTCTACAGTATGGACATGCTGTAGTTTAGCAGTTTTCTTTGATGAACATTTCAGGTGTTTCAAAGTTTTTGGCTGTTACAAATCACATTCCTATACGGAAAAAAATTATGATGCTTTGTGTACAAGTGCTTGAATATCTCTAGAGTGGATACCAAGAAGTAGAATTGCCAAGCTGCAGTGTGTGTGCTTTAACATTTTATACATATTTACTGTCAGGTTGCCCTCCCAAAAGGTTTTGTACCCTCATCAACAGACTGAGGGTTCCTGTTTCCCTATGCTCATTCCTGGCTAACCTGTATTATAATATTTAGCCTAGTTGGTGGTTAAATTATTTAATTATTAGGTTGTGTACCTCTTCTAGCCTTTATTGGATATTGTCATCTGTGAAAGCCTGTTCCTTTACTATGCCTATTTCATTTTATTTTTAATTTTTTTTAATTTATTTTATTTACTTTTGGGTGTGCTGGGTCTTTGCTGCTGCTGCGCACGGGCTTTCTCTAGTTGCACGGAGCGAGGGCTACTCTTCATTGTGGTGCGCAGGCTTCTCACTGCAGTTACTTCTCTTGTTGTGGAGCACGGGCTCTAGGCGTGCCGGCTTCAGTAGTTGTGACACTTGGACTCAGCAGTCATGGCTCACAGGCTCTAGAGTGCAGGCTCAGTAGTTGTGGTGCATGGGCTTAGTTGCTCTGCGGCATGTGGGATCTTCCCAGACCAGGGATCAATCCCGTGTCCCCTGCATTGGCAGGCGGATTCTTAACCAGTGTGCCACCAGGGAAGTGCCTACTATGCCTATTTTAATAGTGTAAAGCTGTAGTTCTCAAATTTAAGTTTTACCTGAACCACCTGCTGGGCTTACTAAAATGCAGACTGGTGGGCCTCACTCCTGGAGTTTCTGACTCAGTAGGATGATGTGAGCCCTCGAATTTGCATTTCTAATAATTTCCCAGGGGATGACTTGAAACTATTATCTTTATAGGAAGTTTTAATGTATTGTGGATTTTAATCCTTTATTGCATACGTTGCAAGTATTTTCTCATATAGAGCTTCTCTGTTAACTTTGTATCTAATAAAATATTTTGAACTTTATCAAATACATCGTTGTATAGCTGTTGAGTATTGTGTTTTGCCTTAGTTTTTCCTATGATAAAATTATAAACATATTCCTTTATTATATTCGAAAATTTCATAGTTTAAAAACACATTTATCTCTATCTCTAGACTTTTATACATGGTGTGAGATAAAGTTGTAACTTTATTATTTTCAGAGGTGGATTATAGATACAATTTATATAAACTTTGCACAGATTTAAAATGCCATCTTTATTGTAGTCTAATCTTCCATATATATAATGGATGTTTCTACCTACAATGAATCTTCTGACCGATGAACTTTCTTTTCATGTTTATTTTTTTTTATTAAGAGGGTAAACCAGAGAAATTTTTATTTGGTCTTTTGGATCCTCCTTTTCGTGTTGGAGTCCCATTCAATATCCCTCTGGAGTTTCAGGATGAATTTGGTCATACTAGTCAACTGTCAACTGATATTCAGCCAGTTTTTGAAGCAAGGTAATCTGAGTTTTCATATTTGCTAAGTATTCACTTTTTTCTTTTTTTAGCTTAAATTATTTATGTTCGGTTAACTTCAGATTTATTATTTAAAATGCTTAGTGGATATTTTATGATATCTGGGGTATTTGTTTAGTCCCAGTCTATTCTCTGTGGCTGTAGTGTCATACATACATTACCTCAATAAAGTTTGTTTTGACTGAATTTACTGTTACAGTTGTTTGGGTGAGACTGATATAGTTCTGTCTTAGTCCATTTCTTTTTGCAAGTATAATATGACTTCTCCTGGCAATTTTATAAACCATACCATGTTTATTTTGTTGTTTACTTAGAAATTATGGCCATTTAAACTTAGTGGTTACCTACTGGTAGGTTTTTAACCTGCTAATAAAATTTATTTTGGTTTGCTTTTAAAACCATAGCAATAAAGTTTACACTTTCCATGGAAATTTGGTCCTTCCTTAGAATTTGCCTTTACTTAATAGCTCTATAGAGTGACATGATTGGCTTATATTAAAAAATAGCCCTGAAAAACAATGTGTCCAGTTATATAATTGAGGATGTTCATTGTTTTCCATTACCTTTTTTTGAGGTGCCTAGGAAGAATTCTTGTTTTTCAAATTTCTGCCAAATTTGTCGTTTTTGGAGACACTGTTTTTTTTTTGGCCGCGCTGCGAGGCATGCAGGATCATACCTTAACCAGGGATTGAACCTCGTGCCCCCTGCAGCGGGAGCGCAGTTTTAACCACTAGACTGCCGGGGAAGTCCCTGGGCCCACGTTTTAATCTATGCGTTTGCTATCGCCGTGTACTTTTTTCCCCTGTTGGTGTAATTGTTCACTCTTTTAATCATTTGACTATGTACTGTATTCCAGGCATTTGCCAGCTGGAGATACAGAAGTGAATAAGAGCATAGTATTTGCCTTCTGGAAGCTCACAGACTAGTTTAGTGTCCAGATTTATACCATGGTTAAGTTCCTGAAAAACAAAACAGTTACAAAAAATATTGAAAATGAGTTGCAAAAAGTGATTTTGACATACTATATTCATTTGAATATTAAACCATAATGGAAGAGTTGAATACTTAAGCATCTATGTGCTTAATAAGAAACACTAAAAGTAATGTCTAGTCACAAATGGAAAATATTTGTGCATTAGTTGACCCCTGTTTTCAATTAAACTTCCTTCTTATCCTTGATAGGACATTCTTACACACAAAGTCTCTATCACACATACATACTGGTAATTAAGATTTGGGGCTTAAAAAAAAATCTTGGTGGCCTGGCTATGTGAATTTACCTTCAGTAAATTTGTTTGTTTTTTTCTCAGTGTTAACTAAATTAAACAAAAAATCATTCACACATATAGCCTAAAGAATCAAATAGTTGGATGAGGTTTATATAAAAAAAGAGTAGTTCCTCTGCCCTCTCCACCCCACCCACAATCGACTTCTCAGAACCACTTTCAGCTTTCTTACTTGAATGTTTTGGTACCTATTGCACATATCTAAGTAACTTTTATATTGTTACTTCTTGATTCTTCAGTTTTAAGCATTATCTCTTGACTTATGGAAGATGAGGACACACTCTCTTGTTGCCACTTACATTACAAATAAACCTCCTTCCTATTCCCACATTCTTCATTAAAGTTGTATTCTGGCTGGATCAGTATTTAGTGCTTGCTTTATTATGATTATGTAAGCGCTAATTACTTTCTTCATTGCACAACTGTTGTTCTTTTTTTCTTTGCTAAGTAACTCTGCCAGTTGCCTGGTGTCTTCTCAAGATGCTTGGTACATAGATAACCTATCAGTTTCATATTTTTTTCTCTATTTATTTTTGGCTGCATTGGGTCTTCGTTGCTACATGTGGGCTTTCTCTAGTTGCGGCGAGTGGGGGCTACTCTTCGTTGCGGCGCGTGGACTTCTTAAGGTGGCTTCTCTTGTTGTGGAGTATGGGCTCTAGGCACATGGGCTTCAGTAGTTGTGGTACACAGGCTCAGTAGTTGTGGCTCACGGGCTTAGTTGCTCCACGACATGTGGGATCTTCGCAGACCAGGGCTCGAACCCATGTCCCCTGCAAGGGCAGGCGGATTCTTAATCACTGCACCACCAGCGAAGTCCCTCAGTTTCATACTCTTGTAGACATCTTTCTTGGAACTTTGCCATGTGCTGTGGTCTGGATCAGTTGTTCTTACGCTTGTTACATTTGTCCTTCTGTGATCTTCCTTCACCTTCATCCTGGGAATACCCTTTGTCTTTTGTGTTGGGGAAATATAGTAAAAACAAAACCTACTGTCAAGCTAGAAAACTTCTTTACAAAGGTAGAAGAGAAAGAAGACAATTTTGTGATTGAATAATCAGTAAACCAGAATGTGATTCTCATCACAATCTGATAGAGATTGCAAGGAAGGAAATCTTACTCTGTTACATGGGTAAGTGAATAAAATCTATCACATTCATGTTTTCAAGAAAAATTGCTAAGTATCTTTATGACTGGGAGTAGAGTTTGCAATTTGGAGTCAATTGATCAGAAGTTAGGCCCAGGAAACTGGGAGATAGGGGTTTACCTTTATTGATGATTAAATTTTATAGAGTTTGCTCTCAGGTCCTTGAGGAAACATTCCTGAATTTGTGAGATTGTTAAGTAGCTTATTTTATTTAGCATTTAACCTTCCCTGGGTCTCCAATTTTGAAAGAATCCCTTGTCCTTTACCTTCTGCTGGAGTACATTATTCACTAGTTTCCTAAGAAAGGATTTACATGTAAGATAAAATTATTGCTCTGAAAATATCTGTATTCTACTTGATTGATTGAATTGAAAGTTGGACACTACTTTCCATCGAAATTATAAAAACATTGCTCCATTTTTGCCTTTTAGCTTCTACTGTTGCTGATAAATTTAAACTTGTTATGATTAACTTTCCTTTTTATGTTTCCTACGTATTCTGTCTGGAAGCTTATAGGGACCCACTTTTAGTTCTCAACAGGGCAAAATTTTATAATGGTACATCTTTGTATAGGTCTCTTCATTATTTGAAGTACTTCATTTTCTACCTTGCATCATCACGGTTTTCTCTTTTTTTTGACGGGGGGGGATCCTTATTTATTTGATGATGTACCTTTGGGACTGGTTCTCTGATTTTCCTAATTTTTCCATTTTTCTTAATCTTTCTGTGTTTTTTTTTTACTTTTGGACAGACTTTCTCAATTTTATGTTTATATCTTTCCATTGAGTTTTTCCTTTTGCTGTATTTTTAATTTCCAAGTGTTCTTCCTGGTTCTCCGAATGTTCTTTTGTAGATTCTGTTTTTGTTTTATGAATGTTAATACTTTTTTTTTTTTGCTGATAAATAAATGGTAGTTTTTTTAAAAAAGTTACCTGCACTGATAATGTTTATTGTCTCCAAGTTAGTTGCTTTTTATTTGTTGGATTTTGATCTCTTTCTTCATATATCTGGTTAATCTTTGGTCATCTGCTTTTATATCTGATGGAGAACTAAAATGCACATAGGAGATCCTGAGAGTTTGGGAGAGGCTGTTGAGTGTGAACTCCACTACAGGATGATCTGTCTGTAACATTTTGTTGGGGGAAATCCTGTTGTATCTTGAGGTCTTTTTCTTGGGCTGGGTAGTTTGCTCAAAGAACAATCTTTAGTCTCTTGCCTGGAGGGGAATAATTTGGCTGTCCAGGTTCCTAGCCAGTCCAGGAGCAAGACTAGGGTAGGAATGGGAATGAAGAGGTCTCAGTATCCACATGCGGTCCGTTCAGGATTACCCTTGTATTCTTTTTAGTATTTTACCCTTTCCTGCAACTTACTTTTTGTGCCCAGGTTCACAGATTCTCTGCTTAAACCTTTTCAGAGAATAATTTTCCAGTCATCTGCCAGAGGTGGAGAGGGGAGATCTGGGGATCGAAATTTTAATCAACTCCCCCCCCTACTTTTTTTTTTGGCCTTTCTTTTTGGCCCTGCTTCTAGGGGTACCTAGTAACACCAGTTCCTTAATGCTACCTGGGAATTCTGTGGTATATATTGGTTTTGAGCTTCTTCCATTGCTGTTTCACAGTTCAGTTTTCTTGGGACGATACTAGGTCATTTGCCACTTGTCTGTCCTTTTTTCTAGCAGATAATTTCTATTGTCCTTGTCTCTTCTTTCATACCTCCCATATCTTTGCCTTTAAAAGTAAATAGAAGGAATCCCTTTGTTCTTATATTAGTGAGGCTTTAAGAGATAGTGAAAGTAGATGTCTGTGGTTAATGTCCATCTTTCTCAGGGAGTTTATTTTACCTTACACACCTCTTTACAGCTTTTTTCAAACAAGCCATGTTATTTAATTTTTACAGCTTATTCAGATAATATCTAAATATTTAATTTCATTCTTCAGAAAAATTAGGTCTTTTCTCCATCATGGTATATCTTTCCTCCTTTTTTATCACCTTACCCCTTACAGAGTAAAATGTTGACACTGTAAGTATCTACAGGTGGTCAAAGGTGGTTTAGGAATCACATTACTCATAGTAGTAGATTAGAGGGTCTCAGTATACATTCTAGCAAGGTTACATTAGCACAAGGCTGCACTTAATTATTTGGACTTTATCTAAAATTGCCATTCAGTTTAATAGGTGCCAGAAAGTCTCTAAAATCCCTGTGGGTGAAGGATTTGAAAGAATCCAGGACAAAGTCTGTAGACATCTTTAAGCCTGACCGATTTGGATGTTTCATTTTCTTTGGCCTGTATACATGGTCTAGCATTTCATTGTTTCCTACCTTGTATCTTTACTCACTGCACGAATGGTATCACTTATTAATACTTGTTGGATCATTTTTCTTTGTAAAAATCTCATGGGAATTTGCTTCTGTTCATTTCTCTCTTTTAAAAAAATACAATTTTATTAGAAAAATGAATTAAAAATGAGAATGTCATATGAGAAGACAAACACATTTGCAGCGGGAATTCCCTGGCAGTCCAGTGGTTAGGACTTCGTGTTCTCACTGCTGAGGGCCCGGGTTCAATCCCTGGTCAGGGAACTAAGATCCTGCAAGCCATGTGGCACAGCTAGAAAAAAAAAAAAGAAAGAAAAGAGAAAAGAACATTTGCAGCTTATTTGTAGGTAATGGAGGGAAAGTTAAAAAATAATTTATTTTTTCCAGTGGTTTATCTTTACATTATGAAGAAATAACCAATGGCCCAAATTGTGTCATTCGAGGTGTTACAGCTAAGGGCCCTGTAAACTCTTGTCAAGGCAAGGTAAGCATTGTACATACATGTTATAATGCATGTTATTTCTTATATGGTAAAAATGAAATTGGAAATTTAAAATTGAATAACCTATTTTTGTGACAAGATGACAGTAATGTCAGGTTCTTAGGAATTAATCAGGATCATGTCACCCGACATACCATTACCATTTACATCTCTTGAGAAGACCAGCATATTTGCTGCTGTTGTTTGTTAAACGTTTATGAATTAAATATTTTCAACTGTCTTCATTTTCATTCCAGTCTTTTTGCATTCAAAGCCGTTTACAACAGTTATCTAGTACTATGTTGCTTCTTTTTTCTCTGTAAGTTTTTCCATTTTTCAATGTTTTTCTTAGAATAGGAACAAAAATATGAGAAACTTTAGCTCACTTCTGTAAAAGTATTCGGTTTGGTATTTGGATAAGAGAAGTGTTTTGGGAGGAATAAGGTTAGAGATAGTAAAGACAAACTCCAATAAGGTAATTTTTCAGTTAAGTATATAAAGTAGCTAATAGATTAATATGACTAATGTGAACACTGTGGCTAGTAGCTTAAGTATTATGTTACTTTTTTTCCATTGTATCATTACCTTCAATATATATTTAAAAAATTTTCCCTATCAAAATAATGTTTAAAATAGAGCATGTGAGTTTAAGTACTGTATACTATACTGCATTGTATAACCTAATCAAATTAAAGAGCAAGTTCTGTACATCTTTCTGAATTAAGCTTTTTCTGGAAAAAGAACTTGAAATGCGTGGAAAATTTGACTTTAGTAAGATAAACTTGCTAAAAAGATTTCTAGATTTTAAAAACCTTCTTATTTTGAAATAATTATGTTTTACAGAAGAGTTTCAGAGATGGTATAGAGAGTTCACATATACTCTTCACCCAGCTTCCTCTACTAACATCTTATACAACTATTATATATTTATCCAAACTAAGAAGTTAACATTGATATAATACTATTAACAAAACTCTGGGCTTTAACATTTTCCCAATTTTTCCACAATTATTTTTCTATTCCAGGATCTAATCTAGAACACTGCATTGTTTTTAGATATGTCTAGATATTGGGTTCTTTCCATTTCACTACTTTCCACATTTTTTATAGTGCCCATCCTAATTCTGATAATTATTCAGAGGTTATGCCTTTTGAATTCAAAGATAGTATTATCTATAAAGAAGGCAATATAAATCAGTTTTTTCACCTGCATCTCTTTCATACATATATATGATCATTTTAGTCAATATAAATTTGCTGAGTAGATTTCTATAATGGTATGAAAATGAAAAGCAAAAAGTAAATCAGAATTGAGGTAGTAAATTACTTAAGTATTTATTTAGGACTTGAATTTAATTAAAATAATTTTTCCAACAGAATTTTAATCTGAAGGTTATTTTTCCGGGTTTAAAAGAAGACTCACAGATTCTGAAAATTAGATTACTGCCAGGTAATATTACTTTAAGAAATATTCCTAATTACCTTTTAAATAATATTCTTATGATAAAATATAATGACACTTATAAAGGTGAAGTGTTTTTTGGTTTGGTTATGGTACAAATCTTGAAAATACATTTGAATGACAAACATAGTGCTAACGGAAATGACCAGTTAAAAATAAAAGACAGGAAAACGTTTAGAAAGACTTGAGTGAAGTTCTAAAAATAATCTTGGGAGAAAAATGTGAATATTGAAACTATATTGGGGAACTGTTCTTAAGGATATACTAATTAGACTTACGTTAGAACTGGATCTGTCCTTTTTCTGATATAACTAAATATTTAATATTTTAAGAAGGAAAGTTTCTTATGCTTTTATGTTGTTAATTTGAATAATGATTTATCAACTCGTAAATGAAGTTGCAGTAAAGTTAGGGTAGAAAAAGCCAGCTAATTTGAGAATCAGTCTATTGTGGAGGTTCAAAGAGTATATCCTAGCATCGGCCCTTCTGCATTTGAATTTAAGCTCTGACACTTACCAGTGAGGTACACTTGTTCTGTGCCTCGGTTTTCTCATGTGTAAAATGAGATAATACGTAATTCACAGGGTTTTTGTGAGGATTAAATGAGTTAATATGGGCAGCCCTTACTTTGCATGGTTTCGGTGGTAACTCAGTGGAGGATACACTTCCAGTATGCATGAGTTCTCATTAACACAGTACTGTGCAGAGTGAGAAGTGCATATGCTGTACAACACCTAGAACAGGACTTGTTATGAAAGTTTTAGCTCTAATATTAATAATACTGTGATCATATCTTTGTCCATATATGACCTTTTTTACTGGTTTTAATGAAAAGAAACAAAATAGCTATTTCCTTTCACAAATTCGTGTAGTTTGAGCTTTCCCTGAGGCATGAATTGATTTAGAAGTAAAGATTGGCCCATTGGTAGAAGTATAAGAAAAAATTGTTACGTGTTAATACTTACTTACAATGCTTTTATTTTAAGAGGTTAGCTAAAACGTATGGATTACTCAAATCTACTCAAAGGAAATTCTTATTAACCAGATAGTTCTAATATTTTTTTAGAATTTGCGAGTAAATGTGGTAAAGTAGGAAGTGGGACTGTGTAGTGATAATGGTCAAGAGGTTTCAAATTACAAAATTAGGATCTAACCCGAGTCTGCCATTTAGTAGCCATGTGACCTGGATAGAATACTTAATCTCTCTGGGTCCCAGTTTCCTCATCCATAAAATGGGGATAATAATATTACCTTCTTGATCAAGATCATTGTAAGGATTCTGAGAACAGAGTTGGCATATGGTAAAAACACTGTTCTTTGATATAACTGTTCTTTGTAAACTTGTGTTCCCATTATTTAGCATAAATTGTATTTTAAAATATCAGTGTTTATAGGGCACATCAGGTCATCTTGCTGCAGAAATATAAACCCTCTTTTATTAGTTTAGAGGAAACTTGTGGTGCAGCTTGCTTAGGATATCAAAGTGTTGTGGGCAGTCTAACAAGTTATCTGGTTATGTCATTATATGAACTGATCCTTTGAACAAAATTACCTGAGACAGGTATGTAGTGTGCCTGAGAAATCAGTCTCATTGTGTAAAGTTAAAAGTAGTAAATGAAAAAGTAGTTTAATAAACTTTTATTTTTATTCTTGAATACTTTTTTCCAGGATCTTTTTAGTATTTCACGTTTGGGTGATTTCTAACATGAGTTATCACCATGTCTTAGCTTGTTACATAAAACTAAGTCTAGACATCAAACATTTTAATATAATTGAGACCACTCTCGTGATGTATAGAATATATGCATTTGGGGGATAGAAATGATTAAACATGGATATTTCTTTTTTCTCTCTTGGCATTATTTAAAAGATATTAAAACTTGAAATGTTAAAAGCTGTTTCTTTTGCTGTTTTAACATTTCAGTTTTAGAAACTTGAATCTCTATTTTATTATATAATTTTCTGGTAGGTCCCCCTCATCGATTGAAAGTGAAACCTGATTCTGAAATTTTAGTTATAGAAAATGGAACAGCTTTCCCATTTCAGGTAGAAGTTTTGGATGAATCAGACAATATAACAGCACAACCAAAATTGATTGTTCATTGTAAGGTAAGCTGTTATAAGATAAGAATATGTAGATTTTGAGTCCCGTGGTACTAAATGGAAATCACTAAATCACTATATCTTTTGGCTCCTTCATAGTAAGCCTTATATTATATCTAGATTGTATAATGATTATTCCATGGAGAAATTTTTGGGCTATCTCATTGTCAATAGTTTTCAGCATCCCTAAGCCAGTAATGATGCCAGCTGTGCCAAGTATTGGACTACAGATTCCTCCCCTCTCCTTCCTTAGTCCATCCTCCTCATTTCAGATGAAGTATTTAATTTATGAGTAGGATGATGGAAATATTCTTTAGGATTGGGGATGGATGGATAAATGAATATGAGTAAAAGAGCACAAAAAGGAAAGGAAAACCCAAATAGGTGGTGTTAAAAAAAGAAAGAATAATGGTTGAGGAAGTTGGTTTTTCTTCCAAAATCAACAAATTTTACCTAGAATTGTAGAAACTTACTCTTTTCATTCAGAAATTGTCTAGTATATTAGTGAATTATATTTATAGTTTTCTAATTTATAGCCGGAAATAGTAGCTGTACTAAACTGTTTGAAAATTTAAATAACAGTTATTGAATAATAAGTTACATTTGATTGAGGTCTTAAATTATTTTGTATGCTTCCAATAGTTTTCAGGTGCTCCAAACCTTCCACTCTATGTTGTGGATTGCAGTAGTTCTGGAACCAGTATTTTGTCAGGACCAGCAATTCAAGTTCAGAATATCAAAAAAGACCAGACGCTTAAAGCAAAAATTGAAATACCTGTAAGTTGTTACTGTTATTCATTGGTATTATATTGAGTCTTTATACAAATATTCTTTAACAGCTTTATAATATTTTATGTAAAGTTGTTTGACTTTTTAAAATGAGATATTTGTGATTCTTCTGGCCAGAGGGAAGAAAAGGCAAAAATGAAATGGTATAGTAAATAACATTTTGTATCAAATATTAGTAATTTTCTTGATCAAACCTTTTATAATATCTATAGCTATTATTGATTACATGTTCCTAAAATTTATTTTTTCCTATATTAAAATGTGACAATTATCAGTTTTATTTTATTCTCTTATTTCTTACAGTTTACACTTGTTTGTTAGAAAGTTTGGTAAATGTCCCTATGGAACCACCACTGAAGGAAGGATATATGAACATTTAATATGTGTGTATAATTAACAAAATAAATACATGGTTTTTCAGTAGTGTTTTCCTATAAAGAGATTGCTGTGTTAATGTGCCAGTAGGATACTGGTTATTGGATATACATCATGGCTGAAGGTGAAGCCAGCCTAGAGAAGGACAGGCAGTTGATATAAGCATTTGGTTTCCTAAGATTGCTAAATGGGATAACAAATACTTATACAAGTAAAATACCTAAATGTGATTTCTTCATAATTGATACGGTTAGTAGATGATAATTACCCGATCAGTTGATTAACCAATGTTTTTCCTACTAAGTATATATCAGCTAACATATCTTGAGCCTCAAAAGGGTAAAAGCTTTTATTTTTTTACATTAGAATGAAATGATTTGACTTTATTCTAATTCTTTTCTTTTGAAGCTGGTTATATTTGATAATCTTCAAATATTTGTTATGCATTTCCTTTTTTCAATAATGTGGGCAACATATTTTTGAGCATACCATCTTGCAAAAGATCAGGAGATTCAGGAAAAAGACTTGGAGTTAGGGAGAAATCTGGGCTTGAGAGCAAGAGAGCATTTACATATAATTATGTAAATACTACAGAGCAGCAACAGGCAGAACACCAAGAGTCCTGGTCAGTTAAGACAAAGACCAAGGTATATCTTGTAACCTGCAGTTAGAACATATTATCCAAAAGCAGTGACTCTTAAGTTTGAGCCAGGCAAATAAGATGTGCTTATAATAGGGGATGGATTATTTGCCTGATACTCTGTGAGGTAGGAATTTTGAATATGTCATTGTTCATGTGAATGGGCTTCAGTAAAATGACTGGAACTGGATGAGGAAGGAGACATGAGTGAAATAGGATTGTAGAGGTATTTTAAGCTTAGACTTATGTGAATTTTTTGTATCCTGTGGAATGCACTACACCTAGATTCTGAAATAATTCTGTAGTGTTTTAATTGTGTGTGCCTAAAATCAGTTTATGTAGCACACAAGCTCATCGTTACTGATCTTTGGAACACTGATATGCCCATAACAAATTATAAATACGCCAGCTCAACCTTTAGGGGCATCTAGAGTCCTCATCTAGCTACAAGCAACTCTGTCCACTCACCCTAATGTAAAATGAATTGAAAAAGCTCTAGAAGCTCATTAAATAACATATTTTATTGCAATATTTATCTTTAATTTATGGAAAATTCTTAATTTATTACACCTTTATTTTTATTAATAAATGCTGGTCACCAAATCTGTGTCATATGATTAAAATTTCACAGGTTTGCAATGCTTTTAAGTAAATTTACAAATAAAGAGGAAGGAAGTTCTTTTAAGTCCAAATATGCTAGTTTTTGGTTTTAAGAATGTGGCCCCTGTCATTATTTATAACTTGATGGTATAAAATATGGAATTATTAATACTGTAGTATCCTCTTAATGAGAAGATCTATGAATGTTAACAGTATATAAGATGATCTCCCATAATGTTGGAAATAAATTCTTAAGCAATATGGAAGATTCACCATTAAAGCCAAAAACTGTGTTTTCAGTACAGATGTCATTCAGTATATATTTGTATGTTCCTCTCTTCCTAGAGTTGTAAAGATGTGGCACCTGTGGAGAAGACGATTAAGTTGCTTCCCAGTAGCCATGTTGCAAGATTACAGATATTCAGTGTAGAAGGACAAAAGGCAATCCAGATCAAACATCAGGATGAGGTTAATTGGATAGCAGGAGATATTATGCATAACCTTATTTTTCAAATGTATGATGAAGGAGAAAGAGAAATCCACATAACATCAGCTTTAGCAGAGAAAATTAAAGTAAGTGTCTCAAACAGATTGTTTATTTGCAAGAATTCTGTTCATTTTCTTGCTTGGAAGACTCTGTACAAGTTTTATAGGCTATCCTCTAAGAAGAAGCTTATCAAAGAAAAATAGTACCGTTATATAAAATCCCGGGCTAAATAAGATATTTTTTCATGCACTAGATTGAAATGTTGAATGATTCATGTGTGACAAATTCATGCTTAGAAAAATGATTTTGACACCTAAAACAAAATTCCATTCCTGATGAACTGTATTTCTATACTCAGAATCAAGATCACCACTTGACCAAAGCAGTGTTTGTCTGTTTTGTAAATTTTATTTATTTATTGATTGATTGATTGATTGATTGCCGTGTTGGGTCTTCACTGCTGCACACAGGCTTTCTCTGGTTGCGGTGAGCAGGGACTCTTTGTTGCGGTGCACGGGCTTCTCATTGTGGTGGCTTGTCTTTGTTGCAGAGCACAGGCTTCAGTAGTCATGGCTTGCAGGCTCTAGAGCGCAGGCTCAGTAGTTGTGGCGCACGGGCTTAGTTGCTCTGTGTCATGTGGGATCTTCCTGTACCAGGGATCGAACCTGTGTCACCTACATTGGCAGGTAGATTCTTAACTACTGTGCCACCAGGGAAGTCCCCAACCAAAGCAGTGTTTTTGTGGCTACTCTGAAGGCACTAAATAAAAAGTCTGTTAAAGGAAAATGGTAAAACAGTATTGTTAACTACAGAGTCCTGATTTGGCCATTTGAAATTGGTATAGCAATCTCTGAAAGTGTGATCCTTAGACAATGCTTTTGTCAGTTCTCAGTAGCTTCAGATGGTCCTCATAGACCTGCCATCTAAATGTATCATTTGTACCTTGATAGGGTAAATCTATATGTTGAAACTTTAACAGCTCACTTAACAGAGAACCAAATCAGAATGGTTAGAGTTTTTTTTTTAATTAACTTTATTTATTTATTTATTTATTTATTTTTGGCCATGCCGTGTGTCTCGTGGGATCTTAGTTCCTCGACCAGGGATCAAACCTAGGTCCTCGGCAGTGAAAGTGTGGAGTCCTAACCACTGGACCACCAGGGAATTCCGCTCTTTTGCACTGCTGTATTCTGTAGCCATCCTGAGTCTCCAAATATAGGATCTGATATTTTAAAAGAATTGTTTACCAGGATTCAGCTGACATTATTTTTTAAATCTTATTTGGAATAACCCTTGCTCCGGCCAGTTTATTTTCCTCTCCATAATGAGGGAAGGGAGGATTTCAAGATAAATAATCCTTATCCTGCTTGGAAGGGAGGCAAGCCATTTTTATCTCTGTCAGCAGATTTGAAGGCAAGTAGTTTAAAAGTGGTACCAGCAACCTAGCTTCTGAACTGATTCCTTGCTTTCTCATAATGTTTCCACAGTTTACTTTCATGTTAAGGGTAAGGAGAAACATTGACTTCAGAGCCTTTTTCTATATATAACCTTCTTTTTGCCATTCTCTAAGCTCATGGCCAGCTTTTGACACATTTTACCTCAATTCTAGTAGTTATATATTTCTTGGGTTCCAAACATTTTAAAACATGCACCTTTATTGATAATAAAGGATATTAAATACTTTTATTAAATGTATATGCTTAAAGTGGTTTTGTAGTCTTTAGAGAATTCTCCAGTATTGAGGAAAGCCAACCCAAACTGACCTAGGAATTCATTGAAGAGAGAGCACAACTAGGGTGAGAGAAGAAAGCCTTTTTGTGTAACTCCTGCTTGCTGCTTCCATTATTTAAAAAAAAGGAAAAAAAGGTATGATAAAGAATAAAAATACGGTTTAAAAAGGTAACTAAGAGGACTCCCCTGGTGGCACAGTCGTTAAGAATCCACCTGCCAATGTAGGGGACATGGGTTCAAGCCTTGGTCCTGGAAGATTCCATATGCCGCGGAGCAGCTAAGCCTGTGTGCCACAACTGCTGAGCCTGCGCACTAGAGCCCGCGAGTGACAACTACTGAAGCCCGCGCGCCTAGCGCCCGTGCTCCATAGCAAGAGAAGCCACCACAATGAGAAGCCTGTGCACCACAACGAAGAGTAGCCCCCGCTAGCCGCAACTAGAGAAAGCCCGCGCGCAGCAATGAAGACCCAACGCAGCCAAAAATAAACAAATAAATTTATTTTTAAAAATAGTAGCTGAGAAAGAACAGCATAAACTAGGATTAAAATATTAGAATATCAGTGATTTAAGAATCACAACTATAGAAGGCTAAAAGCATAAAGTTGAGGTAAAAATTCTTAAATAGAAAGGATTGGAAGTTTAAAAGGATAGTGTAGGGTAATCAACTTAAAAAATGGATCAGGTAACAAAATATGGAATTTAAGAGATATAAAGTTAAAATTAGAGCTGAAAACGTTCCAGAGTGGATTAAGATCAAGATGTGACCAGGATGCTAAGTACATTAGTGGATTTAACTTCTTTTCTCACCTTGCTGAATCAGGTCCACTTAGATCTCATTTAAAACCTGTATTAATAAGATTCTTTTCAAAAAAACAGAGTGACTGTTAATTCTCAGAATTGATCACATGATTTGATTGACATGACTTTTTTAAAACTGTAATGACCACAGTGATAATCTTGTGACAAAAGCTAAAGAAATGACTTAGGAATATTTATTTTATTGCATTGAAAGATATGGTGGCAACATTATCAGGAAAGACAATGAGGAAGATACTTTTTTATTATAGTAATATATGAACGACCATCATTTCTGGTCATCAGGGGCTTTTTCCTTAGAGGTGGGGAGGATGGGTTATAATTTTAAGAGTCTTTGGTAAGATAAGTGGCAGTTGGAAGGCATTAGATTAAGCTTTATATTATTATTAAATATATAATTTTTCTTCTAGGTTAACTGGACTCCTGAGATTAACAAAGAGCACTTACTACAGGGTCTGCTTCCTGATGTACAAGTACCAACATCTGTAAAAGATATGCGCTATTGCCAGGTTTCATTCCAAGATGATCATGTGTCTTTGGAAAGTGCATTTACAGTAAGGTTTGTGGGCATATTATATTTTGAGGTATTTCAAAATTCAGCATATGGCCACAAAAGTGCTTTTCTCCAAAGCACACATGCCAAAGTTGGTTTTTTTTGTTTTTTTTGCGGTACGCGGGCCTCTCACTGTTGTGGCCTCTCCCATTGAGGAGCACAAGCTCCGGACGCGCAGGCTCAGCGGCCATGGCTCACGGGCCCAGCCACTCCGCTGCATGTGGGACCTTCCCGGACTGGGGCACGAACCCGTGTCCCCTGTATCGTCAGGCAGACTCTCAACCACTGCACCACCAGGGAAGCCCCAAAGTTGTTTTTTAATATAGAAATTTTCACAATTTTTTGGAAATAGGTTGTCTTTGGAATAAAGCTTCACTGAAGATAGTGATTAATTCTTAATATCGTTACAAGCTTCTGCTTAATTGACCCTCTAGTATCTCTCAGAACTAGAACTTTTGATAAAGGAAAGCTCTCCTAGGACAAGCAACAGTGAAAACTCATGGAGAATGACAGACATGAAAAGTCCAAAAGATACAGTGTGATCAGTCAGTGTGTTGTTCAGAAGGAAGAATGCTTTCATTGGTTAGTGATGATTTTCAAAGCTGAGTCCACCTGATAGAAAAGGGGGAGATTTAAGTAGCTATATTGAAAACCTGTCCTTCACCCTGGCCTGTCAGTTCCTCGGCTGCCTCTTTTTTAATAACCTTTTTCACTTTTTTTTTTTTTTTTTTGCGGTATGCGGGCCTCTCTCTGTTGTGGCCTCTCCCGTTGCGGAGCACAGGCTCTGGACGCGCAGGGTCAGCGGTCATGGCTCACGGGCCCAGCCGCTCCGCGGCATGTGGGATCTTCCCGGACCGGGGCACAAACCCGTGTCCCCTGCATCGGCAGGCGGACTCTCAACCACTGCACCACCAGGGAAGCCCAACCTTTTTCACTTTAATTCCTCTACACATTTCCATACTATTCCAACACTTAGAATAGCTCCACGTTTGAGATAAAATTGTAAGATGTACAACTCTTCAGCCAGAGACAGATCTCTTGATGAGTCATTCTTACAGACCCATCTGTTTTCTTTCTCAGTGCTCTCATGGCATAAATTCCTTTTAATCCAGCATAGCTAACTGTGATCTAACACATGTGTATTTTTTTTTTTTTTTTCAGTATTCTCTACTCTCTTTTCAAGCTATCTTTTCTCTCTTTCCTTTTGGGTTAATAGTTACGTTATATAAATGGAGGTATTTAGAGGAGTGTTACTTTAAGTTCTAGAAAATGAGTGTTGTATTTGTTACTCTTTAGCATATTTAAACTAATTTTTTTCTACAATTAATGGTGCAAGTAAGGCCTTTAACTTGTTAATCAATTGCAGACCACTTCCTGATGAACCTAAACATCTAAAATGTGAATTAAAAGGAGGAAAAACTGTACAGATGGGCCAAGAGCTTCAAGGAGAAATAGGTTAGTATGGCCTGCTTTCTTTCTTTAAAACACTTCTATAATATGTCCTTACGTTCATGTTTTGGCATACATAATCTGAAAGGAAAACTTGGGATTTATATACGGTTTATGGTTTAAATTCCATTGTTGGAAAGATTGAAGCATTTTCCCTGTCTTTGCCTATGCTGACCTAACTGTGAAATCAGTTTGGCAAAAATGGTTTGTTGAAAAGAATGTTGACTTTTGTTAGAAATGATAATAGTTAATATTAAGAGTGAAAAGTAAATATATTAGTGGGTTCATATGTATCCTGTATTTTTCTTATATCTAGAATATTACATAATACTAAATTATTTCCTTCAAATGTTCATGGTAAAAAACTTGATTAACATCAGCATCATGTTAAATATATAAATATGGTTAACATCAGCATCATGTTAAATATGTAAATATAAGTGTACTTATGTATATTCTTATTATTTTTATAGTGACTAAAAGAAGTGATTATAATTACTTTTTACCAAAAAAATACACAAGAACAAAGTTAGAATGAGTTTCTAAGTATAATTTTAATTAAGTGTATAAGTGTGTTTATGGATATTTGTATATTTTATTGATACTTTAAAATTAAACTTCCTCCCCCTTTTATAGTTATAATAGTTACAGATCAGTATGGAAATCAGATTCAAGCATTTTCACCAAGTTCTCTATCTTCCTTGGGAATTGCTGGGATTGGACTTGATAGCTCACATTTGAAAACTACTTTTCAGGTATGGCTGTTTTCCGTAACAGTTGGCTTATTCCATTCAGTTTATATATAACAAAAAGTTTGGGAAAAACAAAAATAAGAGAGACTTGATTTCAGTGTTTACAGTGAAAAATTATAAAAGGCATTAAAATAAGTTTTATAATGAAAAATTTTGAACATACACAAAAATAGAATAAATAGTATAATTAATTCCCATGATCCCATCAGTCAGCTTCACCATTCATCACTTCCCCCTTATCTATCACTTTGAAGCAAATTCCATACATCATATCATTTCATCCTTAAATATTTTGATATGTATATAAAGATAGTTTTTCATGTAGCTATTTGAGTAAAATTTCTTGGTGCTCAGTCCCTGCATTAAATAGAATGCCTGGGAGAAAACTAGTGGTGAAAGTTTGCAGCTGTGCAGTTAATTGAGATTAGCTTGAAAAATAAGAACCCTGGTGGAATTATTTCAGTTTAAAACAAGCAAGGAAACACAATGTATTCTTCTTGGAGAGATTAAAGGCAGTTTTCGAAAAAAGATGTTGGAGTTGAGCCTTCAAGGAACCTACCAGGCTCGAGTAGGTCCAAAAGAAGGAATTCTAAGGCCAAGTAAAGTTGAATCCATTTAGGGCATTTAATGGTTTTCAAAACTCTTCTTCCTTTTGGAGCCTCCATTATACCTTTTACCCGACAGAATGATCATAATAGCCTCCTTGTTGCCCCTCCCACCTAGAATTTCTGTTTCCACTAATCTGCTGGGCTATTATTTTCTAGTTTTCAGAACACCACTTTCACTATATCTTAGCACTGCTGAGGAACTTTTAATGGTGTTTTGTTTACTGTAAAATATAAGGTTTCATCTTTGACTTTCAGGTTCTTCTCTTGTCTAGCTTCACCCTCTGTGTAGATGAAGTCAGATAATAACTGCTGTTATACATGAACTATCTCTGCTTCCTGTCGCCTTATGCACAGGCTCCCATCCTCTTTCACTAATTATTCCTAAATTGTAACCTATCTTCCTACATCTTGTTTTCCCTGTCAATTAGATTCCCATCAGCATATAGACATGCTATAATAAAAAAACGCTCACAGCTTCCTTGTACGGCCCTCTTTCTCTCCTCCTTTTTACAGTACAGCTCCTTGGAAGAGTTGTGTGTACTCTCTGTTTTCACATTCTTCACCATCATTCCCAGGCAAGCCACTGTCACTGTTTTTCTGCCCTGTGCCACCTGACCAAATCTAGTGTCAGTTTTCAGTTCCCATCTTATGCCACCTATCAGCATTTTATACTATAGACTCCATCTCCTTAGGGTGACCTAAAGTACTCCATAGTATTCCACTGCAGCACACCTATCTCCTCCCATGGCTCATTCTCCAGTCAAATTGACTTTCTTTGTTTCTGCTGTCATTTTATAACTGATGTATACTATCTTGACTCACTTTCAGAACAATAGGAGTCTACCCCTAGTTTCTACAGAAAAAAGGGAGCCTCTGGTTTTTTTTTTTTTAAACCAAAGTTGTTTTTAAAAAGCACTATTTTTAAAGTTTTTTTTTTTTAAATAAAAAAATGGGCTTCCCTGGTGGCGCAGTGGTTGAGAATCCGCCTGCCGATGCAGGGGACATGGGTTCGTGCCCCGGTCCAGGAAGATCCCACATGCCGCAAAAAAATAAATAATAATTTTAAAAAACTGGTTTTAATATGCCATTGTTTCTTTTTTTTTTTTTTTTTTTTTTTTTTGGTACGTGGGCCTCTCACTGCTGTGGCCTCTCCCGTTGCGGAGCACAGGCTCCGGACATGCAGGCTTAGCAGCCATGGCTCACGGGCCCAGCCGCTCCGCGGCATGTGGGATCCTCCCGGACCACGGCACGAACCTGTGTCCCCTGCATCGGCAGGCGGACTCTCAACCAATGCGCCACCAGGGAAGCCCTGCCATTGTTTCTTAAAATCATTTCCACATCTTCATAAAATGTACTGCTCTTCTGAAGTACATTCCCTTGATAATATCAACATTAGACCTTAGAGAGTGCCTTTCAGAATTTTGTGTTTAATTCTATTTATACTCATCTACAATTTGTTAATGTGCATGCAAATTTTATTTTTAAGATATGAGGTAAAACCAGAATAACTTTCAAGATTACTTAAGACATCACCTCTTCAAAAGGGCATTTGGTGTTTCACTATTAAATGTGGGATTCTATAGACTTCACGTATTTTGAACTTTTCAATGTGTTGTACTAATGAATGCTTAATTTGTTTTCCAAATAATGAAAAAACTCCCTTGCACTCAGTGGGCTTTTGGGGGAGATTAATTTTTATTGTTTTGCAATGTCTTTTTACAGAAAATGTTCTACAAACAGTTGTTTCAGATCATAAAACATGACATTTTAACTCTGATTTTTAAAATCTGCTGGAATATATTTGTACTTAATGGAAATTTAAGATGATGAAATCATTAAGGGTCACTATTAAAATGTGAACACTATAGTGCTCATGCCAGTATGGAATCAGTTTATCGACTTCGGTCACTTGGCAAAGATTATAGGCTAGTGTCATTGATTCCCATTAACAGATGTTAGGCATTCTAAGTACCAGCGATGGGGTTGTGACAAGTCAAAGCCCCTGCCTTCCCGGAGATTACCTTGTAATGGGAGAGCATATAACAGGTAGGAAATGAGTGACAGGAAGAAAATTAAAGTGGGCTGTGGGAATAGGGCACCATCATATAGGGTAGTCACAGAAAACCCCTCTGGTTAAGGTATTCTGTGAGCAAAATCCTGAAGAAAAGCCATGTAGGTAAAAAAAATGTTGCAGTCATGGGGAAGGAGCGAGTGCAAAGGGTGTTGGGCAAGCACATGCATGGCTGTTTGGGGAACAAAAAGGAGACAATGCAAGTGTAAATAAGAGGGAAATTAGGAAAATATCAGGAAAAAGGACATAGCTTGAACCTTTTAGATTTCTCCCTCACAAAAAAGAATTTCAGTTTCTCCTCTCAAGGAGATGAAATTCAAGGAACTCCAGTATTGGCATATGTGTAAGTTACTTGCTGTTATACCAAAAGCACATCTGTATGCACATAGGTGGTGACAACATTTTCTTTCATTTTTCTGAAAACTAAACATTATCTCCCTGTTTCTTTTCAATGTGCTTTTCCTCATTAGGAAAATACACAAAGTATAAGTGTGAGAGGCATCAAATTTATTCCAGGTCCCCCTGGAAATAAGGATCTTTGTTTTACGTGGCGTGAGTTTTCTGACTTTATTCGAGTGCAGCTAATTTCTGGGCCACCAGCTAAACTTCTCCTTGTAGACTGGCCAGAGTTAAAGGAGGTAAGTACCTTCCTGCCTTGATTGACAGAATTTAATATCACGTGACTTATTGCTTCAAAATGTCAGTAGATCAGAATAGTTACATTTTGTTGTTGAAGTAATAACAGTAGCAATAGTAACAATAACAAAAGGACAAAGCAATATGAATTTTAATACTTCATTATTTAATTCATCACTGTGCCCTCATTTGTTTAAAAAAGTGTAATACTTCAAATTCTAAGTACTTTATTATAATAGAAATTTAAAAATATGCATAAAAGTAAAGTATAATGAACCCCCAGTTTCAACAGTTACTGATTTTTGCCCAATTTTATTTCATTGTTCTCTCTCACTGACTTACTAAAAAAATGTTTTTGCTGGAATTTTTAAAAGCATACCAGATATCAAGTCATTCATTATATCCATAAAAACTTTAGTTTGCCATCGTATGCAAATAGTTAAATCTTTTTTTTTTAACATCTTTATTGGAGTATAATTGCTTTACCATGGTGTGTTAGTTTCTGCTTTATAACAAAGTGAATCAGCTATACGTATATATACATCCCCCTATCTCTTCCCTCTTCCGTCTCCCTCCCACCCTCCCTATCCCACCCATTAGGTGGTCACAAAGCACTGAGCTGATCTCCCTGTGCTATGTGGCTGCTTCCCACTAGCTATCTGTTTTACATTTGGTAATATGTGTAAGTCCATGCCACTCTCTCACTTCATCTCAGCTTACTCTTCCCCGTCCTCAGGTCCACTCTACGTCTGCTTCTTTATTCCTGTCCTGCCCCTAGCTTCTTCAGAACCTTTTTTTTTTTTTTTAGGCTGCATATATATGTATTAGCATACGGTATTTGTTTTTCTCTTTCTGACTGACTTCATTCTGTATGACAGACTCTAGGTCCATCCACCTCACTACAACTAACTCAGTTTCGTTTCCTTTTATGGCTGAGTAATATTCCATTGTATATATGTGCCACATCTTCTTTATCCATTCATCTGTCGATGGACACTTAGGTTGCTTCCATGTCCTGGCTATTGTAAATAGAGCTGGAATGAACATTGTGGGACATGACTCTTTTTGAATTAAATACTAATCACTAATACTTCAATACTAATTTTGCAAATGTCTATCAAATCTGTTACCTTTCAGTTTTCAATCAATTTTTAGAATTCTAATTTTAAAATGTTCACATTCTGGTGTTCACTTATGGTGTGGCAGGGCCTTATCTGTTGGTATGAAAGCTTATTTTTTTCTAATGGGAAATCATCTCACATGACCGTGGTAGTAAATGAAATTATCCTATAAAGGAACTGATCATGTAAGAAAAGCTTACATATCTGCGCCCTAGTTTGAGATTGCCCTTTTTTGATTTGTGAGTTTAAAAAAACAGATAAACTAGTGTATGAATGTGCTTTAAAAACAATTTTTTTTGTAATACTGTGTTGACTGAAGGATTTCACTGAAAAGCGAGTGTACTTATTTTTTATCTGGAAGCACATATATTGCATAAATCAATACATTCTTTGTGCCTAATGATGTCAGTAAAGGATTTGTTGACTGACTGTATCATGGAATAATTGTGTACATTTGAGGTGGAAAAAATCTTTACATGTTCATGTTTTTATATGATTTTGTAGGAGGGGAATATAAAAAATAATGACAGCTTGCTAACTCAAAAACTTATTACAAGATTTATTTGCAGATACCATTGAAATCCAACAGTTTTAAAAATAAAACCTAAAACAAATTTCTCATTCTGTTAAGAGATACATTATATGTAGGTAAGCTTGAAAACGTAGTCATTGAATATGTGGTTTTCCTAGAATTTCCTAATTTAATTTTTGACCTACCGTGCCCCTACAGGATCTTTAATAGAAAAGGGGAACTGATTTAACACCTAAGCATGATAAATAGAAAAAATATATTAAATATACACATATATTCTCTCATTTAATCTTCAGCAACATTATGATGTATTATCATTCTTTATAAATAGGAAACAAATTCTGAAATATTACATTACACGACAATATTAAAAAGTGGCAAAGGGCAGATTTGTATTCATGAACATTTGATTTTGGATATTTGCTTTCCCCACTACTACCCAGAAAAATGTTCAACTAAAAGCTTTTGCTACAAGTCATTTACTGAAAGATATTCTTTAAAAGTAGTTACTATTTGATGGATAGACAATTACATAATTAGGAATAAAGACCCTGTAGTATTTACATTTGGAAACATCAGCACTTTTTATATATTCAAGCTTTTTATAAACTTTTTCAGATAAAATACAGTCTATCCATGAAAATCTTTTGGTAGTCAAGCATTTAAACTAAACCAGCTTCAAGGGTATCTTTAAAAAAAAAAAAGTTCTAGCCCTAACACATTATTAATTTTTCTCCCACTTTTAGCAACCTCCTAACGTAATTTGGTAAACAACTTCCTCAAGTAAGGTGAGGGGTGGAGGAAGCGGAGGGAACATTATTAGTAGGAGAGAGACGATCAGTCAGCTTTCCTTTTTTGCTAGTTATATCTTTCCTATCTTTTTTTTTTTTTTAACTTTTAAAATCTGACACAGAGGATTGGACTTTCACAGGTTTCTTGCTTGACAATGTGTTTTCCTTTGATATATCCAGTATTAATAGGTTGGCACACAAATTCGCAGAGTTACACAGGCCTTACATGAAGTAATGGAAAAGCAAGAAACGTCTTAAGCCAACAAGACAGTGTAGATTATCAGTGACTAGTTCTGTTTAACCAAGAGCTGGAAAGCTGTGCATTATTGCTTCGTGTAGACTGGCAGAGTGCTGACAATTGATGGAGGAGTTAAACTGGAGATGACAGTGCTAAAGATGAGAACCTAAGATAAGCTTCTGTTTCCAAGGAAGTCCTTCTAATATGTAATTTTTAGAATTCTTGACTGGCTCTAGAAGCCAGTAATGTCAAATGATATTTTCCCGTTTATCAAATTTTCAATCATTTCTATAAGAAGAGGATCATTTGTGACAACATAATTGAATTTCAGAAGTTTATTTTAATCGATGAAAGGAGCTATTTGTGAATGAAACAGATACATTAAGTGATTGTTTCACTTAAATAGTAATCATATTGTTTGGCATATATGTTTTAGTGCTTCTTAAAATTATTATATCTGTTTTAGTCCATTCCAGTGATTAACGGAAGAGAATTACAGAATCCTCTCATTGTTCAACTTTGTGATCAGTGGGATAATCCAGCACTTGTGCCACAGGTTAAAATAAGCCTTATAAAAGCTAACAATTTAAAGGTAAGTTTTAAACATTCTTAAATATTTTCACTTACTTAAAATTCTGGCTTTCATCCTCAGGATTATGTCTTTAGGTGTCACATTTCTTTTTTTAAAAAAAAAATAGTCTTATATAATCTTCATTATTGCTTAGTTTAAGTTAACCTAAAATTTTTAATAGGTTGAGGAAGTATAGTTTATATCTTGCAAACAGTGTAACAAGGAGCAACATTCTGCAGTTATGTCTGAGTGTTTATTACACAATATTAATAATATTTGGATCTCAGATTAAGAATAGATAATGCTGACAAAGGTGAATGATGGCAGATACAATGACCTGCAGTATGGGTTATGAAACGGTATTATTGGGGAAACTTACAAGCCCTAAGGGTGAAGGAAAAGAGTCATGCGAGTAGCTATACTCCACCTACCTTTTGGAGAGCTACCAGGGCCTGGGCATAGCTGTTAGACCTATACTGGCTTGTGTTCTAGGGAATTCGGCAAGCATGAACATGGCCTCGTAATGTTTGGGCACAGACATAGTGCTTGGATACCGGGAGTCCAAGATTAGGTACCAAGTGTTTACATTAGTATTGGGGTAACCAGGATGTAGGGGGGACTTTGGATGCCTGGCACAAAGTTTATGCCCTCCTGCAAGGGGTAAGGGAAGAAGCTGCCAGTCCCTTGCAAAGTTATATTTTCACAAGTCTCTCCTGTTGGTTTAAGGGAATTCATTTGTCCCAGCCAGGTTGTTGCCAGGCAACACAGAAGCGAGTTCTTGGAGTTATATTTAGCCAGGCTTGAGTATCCCTCCACGAATTTTATAATTTTAGTGGATGCAAAAAGTTGGTATTATGTAAATACACAGTTCACTTGAAATTAATCTATTAGTTCATTAAGAATCCCAGTGGGGATTTTGTAGGACTCAACAAGTTTATCTTAAAAGCTATACAGGAGGGAATTCCCTGGCAGTCCAGTGGTTGGGACTACATGCTTCCACTGCAGGGGGCACAGGTTCAATCCCTCGTTGGTGAACTAAGATCTTGCATGCCATGTGTGTGGCCAAAAGACAATAAACGAAAATAAATAAATAAAAGCTATACAGGAGATTAAAGTGCCAAGAATGACTTGTGATCCACATGAACTTATTTTCGAAGTAAAGTGAAAAGGGTCAGAGGTCTTAGCCTGTCAAAAAAGACTACAGTATTGCTGCTATATAGCCTGAAATAGAAGACTGACTTCTCTGGCTTAGCAACAAAGATTTAGGACCCAGATGGAAGAAAGACTTTGAGATAGGTTGAGAGAAGATGGATTGGAGGGTAAATGAGACAGGTACAAATATAGGGTTTTATTCTAGCAGTTCAATTACTCTTTCTCACTTTTGTCTCACCAACTATTGCTTTTGTTTGTTTTTTTTTTGTCTGCATGTACCATAATTACCTAATCTTCAGGTTCCGTTAAACAGAAATTTGGTATTAGGATTTAGGAGAGAGTCTGATTTTCCTGCTTCTACAGTCTTCACATTTACTTTTGTTCTTAATGTTTGCTTCCAAGAGAGTTAAATAGTGATTATTTCCTACTGGTAATAAGAGTATGATCCTAGTTTTTTGGAGAAGCATCTGCAAAAGACTAAAAGACTCTTCTAACCAATGAATAGGAAATGTGGCCACTGATTCTTAATCACTTAAAAGTAAAAGCTTGGTTATCAATGCAAAAGTAGTATTGCAACAAAGATTTAAGAAGCACATCTGAGTAAATATTAAGAGAAAGATGAAGTAACTAACGATGGACATGGTATTATGCCTTGACTTGAAATTATGTATGTGTATTTATGTTTATTTTTCCTGCGCCGACTCTCACAACCCCCCGGTTTTGGAATATACCTTCAGTGTTTGTGTGACCAAACTTCACTTGATATATCAGCGTTATTGAAACTGAACATTGAATTCTGCAACTTAATAATTGAAATACACAAAATTCTAGTTTGAGTGTGAGTGATTATTATCCTTTGGATTATGTGATTACGTATTATATCATTTCAACTAGTTCAAATTAGACAATTTTAGATTTTAGACTGTGTGCAAATGTAGCTTTTTAAATAGTAATAGAGGAAAAGAATTTGATTCCTAGAATTTTCTAATTAACCGTTTTGTTTTGTTTTTAGCTCACTCCTTCAAACCAACAGCATAAAACCGATGAAAGGGGCAGGGCTAATTTGGGAGTGTTCAGTGTTTATGCCCCTAGGTAAGAACTGAAAGTTTGATAGTTATTGGTATTATAGAGATTGATTTTTGTTATTACTTGATTAAGTTAAGAGTAGTAACTAGCCTTCTATTTAGTGATAGTCAGGAGTTGGAATGGAACAGGAGTAGAGAGGCTTCCTAAATGAGTTAAACTTTGTATAAATTGTCTCAGAATTTTTAGTTATAACTAATGAAGTTTGAACCCCCTTCCCCCCTTCCCCTTTTTTCTTTTTAGAGGAGAACATATTATGCAGGTTAAAGCCATTTATAACAAGAATACCATAGAAGGACCTATAATTAAGTTAATGATTCTTCCAGACCCTGAAAAACCCATTCGTCTCAATGTTAAATATGACAAAGATGCTTCCTTTTTAGCAGGGGGTATTTTCACTGGTGAGTAATTCACAGTTTTAAAATAAATTTGTAGTATTAATTTGCTTCTTACATTAATGGAATAAATTATTTATCCTGGGTGTTCAGCATGATAAAAAAGCAAGCATGTTGTGGCTTTTCAAATAAGAAAGTACATTTGACTTAGCTATGTCTTCCCTCTCCCCTATATCCTACATTCCTTTAGTGGTCAAGAATGAACTAAAAGTTCATGTATAAACTGATAGCTTAAGATAACCAGTTTGTGTTTGTTCATTCGCTGAATTGTGAGATTCTGCAAAAGAAGTATGAACTGCTAAATGGCAAAACTGTGGGGGTATGTTCTACTAAATACGTTGCACTGTTAAACCAGACAGAACCAGGACTGTCCAACTTAATTTGGATGGAAATGCATCACACCATAATTTATGATTAAAGATATTTCATAACAACAAACATTTACTGAACACCTGCTATGTCCATCCTCTATGCTAGACTCCTAATTCCGGTAATGAACAAGACAGTTTTCAATGAGTTCAGTCTAATGTAGGAGACAGTCAAGTAAGCAAATGATTTCAGTGTAATATGGCAGGAGCCAAGTCAATAGGAAATTGTATTTGCTTTGTATAGGTAATTTTCTTGAAGACTTTGGTTTTCTTGAGAGGATGAATTCCTGTTCATAGTTACAAGCAGTGAAAGAAGCAGACCAGAAATATTTAGATTGAAATATTAACAATAATTTTAAATAATTATAGCCTTTGAAATCTGTTAGGGGAGATAAGACCTATTTCCTGTGATTAAAAACTGTAATAGGTGACAAGAGAATATTACAGGTGATAAATATAAGGAACTATTACAAGTAATAATAGTTTAGCTACTGTATGCTATTGAAAATCATAAAAGAAAGTAAACATTGTATTCTCAGACTACATAAAGCATATAGATTTGTAACCATTTGGCCTATTCTAGATTGCTGAGTATCTGTAGTCTAACCTTTTTTTTTTTAAATTTTTTATTGAAGTATAGTTGAATTACAATGTTGTGATAATTACTGCTGTACAGCAGAGTGACTCAGTTATACATATAAATACATTCTTTTTCATGTTCTTTTCCATGATGGTTTATCACAGGATGTATTTTTTTAATGTCTTTATTGGAGTATAATTGCTTTACAATGTTGTGTTAGTTTCTGCTGTATAACAAAGTGAATCAGCTATACGTATACATATATCCCCATATCCCCTCCCTCTTGTGCTTCCCTCCCACTCTCGCTATCCCACCCCTCTAGGTGGTCACAAAGCACAGAGCTGACCTCCCTGTGCTATGCAGCTGCTTCCCACTAGCTATCTGTTTTACACTTGGTAGTGTATATATGTCAGTGCTACTCTCTCACTTCATCCCAGCTTACCCTTCCCCCTCCCCGTGTCCTCAAGTTCATTCTCTGTGTCTGCGTCTTTATGCCTGTCCTGCCCCTAGGTTCAGCAGAACCATTTTTTTTCTTTTTTTTAGATTCCATACATATGTGTTAGCATATAGTATTTGTTTTTCTGACTTACTTCACTCTGTATGACAGACTCTAGGTCCATCTACCTCACTACAAATAACTCAATTCTGTTTCTTTTTATGGCTGAGTAATATTCCATTGTATATGTGTGCCATATCTTCTTTATCCGTTCATCTGTTGATGGACACTTGGGTTGCTTCCATGTCCTGGCTATTGTAAATACTGCTGCAATGAACATTGTGGTACCTGTCTCTTTTTGAATTATGGTTTTCTCAGGGTATATGCCCAATAGTATCACAGGATATTGAATATAGTTCCTTGTGCTACAAATAACACAGTCTAACCTTTTTGGTCTTGCTTGGCAGACTGTGAGAATAAGACAAAGGATTATTAATAGCAAAGATGTATTTATTAGATTTCTGTGGGAGATTTAGCACTGGAGAGTTACCTGTTATGATTAAGTTCTGTAGACAAATTGTTGGGGAAGACTAATTAAAGAATAGTTTTATTTCTTCATTAGAACTTTATTATTAACACTTAAACAAGATGTATGCTTTAAGACATACAGTTATTTAGCCAAATCCACTAATTGAACTAGAAAGAAAATAATTTTTTAATGTTCATCATTACAGATTTTATGATTACTGTTATTTCTGAAGATGACAGTATCATTAAAAATATTAATCCAGCACGTATTTCCATGAAAATGTGGAAACTGTCAAACAGTGGGAACCGACCACCAGCAAATGTGAGTCATAGAAAGCATTTTAGAAATTAAAAGTAGCTCTTACATTTAACATAAAATTAAATGTAATTTAATATAAAAATGCAGTGTGTATATCCTGGAGAACTAGAAAGTAACCCATTCCATCACTTAGGATTTTTAAAAGATGCATCAGAGTATGTTTCAGAATTAAGTCTAAAGAACAGTAGCACAAGGCAAAAAACTAAATATCACTAAGAGATAATACAGAAAGTGAGAGAAGGAGATGTGATTGATAGACTACAGAGTAAATTAAAGAAGGGGGTAGAGTGGAGAGAACAGTTTGAGAGTCCAAAGCCGTACAGTCCAATAGAAATATAATACCAGCCACACGTGATACTCAAATTCTGAATTCTGCTAGTAGCCACATTAAAAAATAAAAAGAAGTAAGTAAAATTAATTTTAATATAGTTTTCAACTAATATACAAAAAGTTACCATTTCACCATGAACTCAATATTTTAAAATTTAATTATGACATTTTACATTCTTGTATCTTTCCAAATCTTTGAAATTTGGTTTGTATTTTATGCTTACAACACCTCAATTTGGACCAGTCACATTTCAAGTGCTCAGTAGTCACATGTAGTTATTGGCTACCATACCAGACAGTGCCAATCTAAAATAAATCTCAAATTGGAAACTGAACCAAGCCATATCAGGGGTCCTGATTTAATGACATCTTTCAGGATTTATGGTTCAGTTTAGTCATCTGTTTAGGAAACTAGCTTCCTTAATTTATACCATCAGTCCCATCAAGCTGCTATTACCTTAAAATTATGTCACTACCTTTAAGATCTGTTTTGTGCCCTTTAATTATTAATGGTATATCTTTCCATTGTGACTAATCTCACTTTTGTGTCATACATGCATGGTAAATATACATACATGTAGGGTGTGTTTGTGTGTATCAATCCAGATGTGATCTGGGTTCACACTTGGTGAAAGGAAAAAGAAATTTTTATCGTAAATACACTGTGTTTAATGTTTGTGATTTCTCCCTCTCCCCCTTCTTCCCTACTTTTCCTTCTAGGCAGAAATATTTAGTTGTAATAAAATAAAGGATAATGACAAGGAAGATGGCTGCTTCTACTTCAGGTATTTCTCAAATTGTTTCATATTTTAATGCATATTTTGTTATGAAGTTAATCAGCCTTGGCAACATTTGCCTGCTCAGCTAGGGAGAAATAATTTATGATTGAATAGAAAATGTTATTTTCTTAATTTTTGGTCAGGAAGTTTTTTGAGAAAATATTTTGTTTGCAAACTTTGTGAAACGGTTTGGGGAAAGATTGTTGTGATAGATATATTTGTTTTCAAAACCATCAAAAACATCAGAAGAATTCTGTTGTCAGAGCACTTTATATTTTATTATATAGGACATTTCTGTAATTCTAAACTTAAGATCTTATGAAGTAAAAAAGCTGAACTAGGTTTTTATTGTTTAACTATGTGACTTTGAGTGTTGCTTCTTTAGTCTGGACCTGTACTTTGAAATCTGAAAATGGTTTTGGAGAGATGGTGTCTAAGGTTTCTTTTATTTATTAAAAATGTTTCTTTCCTTTTAGACTAATAATTGCTTTGTTTTATTTCTTTAAGTGTATAGTTTATTAAGCCATATAGAAAGCAAAAGGTACAAGTATAGATATAAATCATTGTTACAATAATACCAGCATTTACAATTACCTGTGTATTTACCTTTGTTGAGGTATTTATTTTTCCATGTGGCTTCAAGTTACTGTCTATTGTTCTTTCATTTTACCTTGTAGGACTCCCGTGAACATTTCTTCCGGGCCAGGTGTAGTGGTAATGAACTCCCTTAGCTTTTGTTTATCTGAGAATGTCGCTGCACTGTGTGGCATGCAGGATCTTATTAGTTCCCTGACCAGGGATTGAACCCGTGCCCCCTGCAGTGGAGGTGCAGAGTCCTAGCCACTGGACTGCAGGGAATTCCTATATGAGAATGTCTTAATTTCTCCCTCACTTTTGAGAAACAGTTGCTGGATGTAGGATTCTTGGTTGACAGTTTCTTTCTTTTAGCACTTTGAAAACATTGGCCCACTGCCTCTGGCTTCCAAACTTACTGATGAGAAATCCCATCATCTTATTGAGGATCCCTTGTATGTAATGATTTGCTCTTCTCTCGCTGCTCTTAATATTCTCTTTTTCTTTGTCCTTTGAAAGTTTGTAATAATGTGTCTTGGTGTGGGTCTCTGAGTTTATCTTACTTGGAATTCCTTGAGCATCTTGGATACTTATATTCATGTCTTTCATCAAACTAGGGAAGTTTCCAGCCATTCTTCAAACATGGTCTCTGCCCCCCTTTCCCTCTTTTCTCCTTGAACTCCCACAATGTGTATGTTGGTCCACTTGATAGCATCTCAGGTCCCTTAGGCTCTGTTCACTTTCCTTCAATCATTTTTCTTTCTGTTCCTCAGACTCTCATTTCCACTGTCTTATCTTCAAGTTTGCTAATTCTTCTACCTTCTCAAATCTGCCTTTGAATACCTGTAGTGAAATTTTCACTTCAGTTACTGTACTTTTCAGCTGCAGAATTTGTTTTTGGTTTCCTTTTAAGTTTTCTCTCTATTGATAAAGCCTGCGTGCAGCAACAAAGACCCAATGCAGCCAAAAAATAATAATAATGATAATTTTTAATTAAAAAGTTTAGCTATTACGTATTTCAGAAATGCTTGCCTTTTTTTAAAATTAGTTAATTTATTTTTGGGGGTCTTCGTTGCCATGTGCAGGCTTTCTCTAGTTGCGGCTTGCAGGGGCTACTCTTCGTCACGGGGCGTGGGCTTCTCATCGCGGTGACTTCTCTTGTGGAGTATGGGCTCTAGGCCTGTGGGCTTCAGTAGTTGTGGCACGCGGGCTCAGTAGTTGTGGTTTATGGGCTCTAGAGCACAGGCTCAGTAGTTGTGGCACACAGGCTTAGTTGCTCCGTGGCACGTGGGATCTTCCCGGACCAAGGATCGAACCCGTGTCCCCTGCATTGGCAGGCGGATTCTTAACCACTACACCACCAGGGAAGTCCAATGCTTGCTTTTTTTTTTTTTATAGAGAGATTATTTTATTTTGAAAATACAGCATAATTTACTTACCTATTCACATATTTTGGGCTAATTAGATTATTTCCATTTTCATTATTATAAATAACATTGAAATCAACATCTATAAACAACCCTTTTTAGTTCCTTAAGCTAGATCGTTTCCTTAATTTCTCTTTCAGATTTTTCATCATTAGTGTGTAGGAATGCAAGAGATTTCTGTGCATTAATTTTGTATCCTGCTACTTTACCAACTTCATTGATTAGCTCTAGTAGTTCTCTGGTATCATCTTTAGGATTCTCTATGTATAGTATCATGTCATCTGCAAATAGTGACAGTTTTACTTCTTCTTTTCCGATATGGATTCCTTTTATTTCTTTTTCTTCTCTGATTGCTGTGGCTAAAACTTCCTAAACTATGTTGAATAATAGTGGTGAGAGTGGGCAACCTTGTCTTGTTCCTGATCTTATTGGAAATGGTTTCAGTTTTTCACCATTGAGAACGATCCAGTGCTTGCTTTTTGAGTCTATATCTTACTGTTTTTTATTGATCCAACTATTCTTTGTTCCTTTCTTTTTTAAAAAAAAATTTGTTTTTATTTTCATTTTCTTTTCCTCATTAACTTGGTAGTTATTTTTTTACAATTTTCTAAGTGATTCTGTTTATTTTTTAAATTAATTAATTTAGGGATTACAACATGCATAGCTGACATATCAGTGTCTAAATGGCAATTTACATTTTGTACCCTCTTTTTGGTCAGTGCATGAATCTTAGAACACTTAAGTTCCATTTTCTCTCTCCCAACTTAACATGCCTTTGTTGTGTATATTAAATCTTTCATGGCATTATTATTTTATATAATCAGTGTTCATTTAGACTTTAATTCATTTATCCTTTCTGTTAATCTTCAACTCAGGGCTTCCATCTGGGATCATTTTTCATCTGAGGAAGTTCCTTTAATATTTTCGAGTGCACAGCTGCTGGTGACAAATTATCTAATTTTTACCTAAAAATATATTCCATCTTCATGCTTGAAAGCTATTTTTCTGGACATGATTTTCTAGGTTGGCCATTTCTTTCTTGCAGTACTTTCAAGCCATCCTTCACTGTCCCATCATTTCTGTTTAGAAGTTAACGATCAGTCTTAACTGTTTTTGAAGTTATCATTTACCCTCCTTTTTGGTTGCTTTGAATTTTGTTTTCAGCAGTTTTACTGTGATGTGCCTATGTTTGGATTTTTTTAAAGTTATCCTGTTTGGTTTTCATAGACTTTGATTTTGTGGTCTTTGTTCAGTTTTTTTAAATTGTCAGCCATTATTTCATCAAATACTGCTTCTGCCTCATTCTTTCCCTCTTCTCCTCCTTACACTCTTATTTACATGCACTTAGTCCTTATAGTATTCTCTCTCACCCTCTTTTCTCTATTTGCCATATTTTTGTCTTTCTTCATTCTAGATACTTTCTTCTCAGCTACCTTCAATTAACTAATCTCTCTCTGTTCAGTGGTATCTAATTGCTATTAAATTCATCTTTGAATTATCAATTTCTGTTTGGTATTTTTAGTTTTTTTTTAAAGGTCCAGTTCTCTGTTGGAATTTTCAGTCTTGTCTTTTATTACCTTGAGCAGTAATCAGAGTTTATTGAAATCTGTCTGGAGTTTGTTTTGGTCTGTTTTGATTGTCTCTTGTTTCTGTTGGCTTTCATTCTGATTCTCTTGCCTCTTCATGTATCTATTTATTTTATTTTACCATACTTTTTATTTATGCATATTTATAGAAATAATTTGAAGTCTAAGATATTCTCTTTCTCTAGATGGAGTTTACATTTGCTTCTGTCTGTTGTCTGGGATAGACACTAGCAGTCTATTATCATTTTGGTCCATTTTCAGAGATTGAGATAATTCTAAGCTCAGTTGCTTTTCCTTTGGGAGACTGTCTACCTTAGGTCCACCTCTACTCCTAGGATATTCTCCCAGGAGTCAAGCAACCTTAAATATGAAACTGACTTCCCAGGGTCTCCGTGCTCTCTTGTATCCTGCTGAGTCACTTTTTTCACTTTTGCTTATTATCTCTTAAACATTTTCAAGCAGATGTCTTTTTTAATATGGTTACCTTCATCCAGAAGTGTTGGTCTGCCATTTGGGAGCAGAAGTCTTGTTTCATTCTTACTGGAACTCTATTAGGAATTATCCTCAGAGAAAAACACAACCTAGAGAAAGGTTACATAATTTTCTCCAAGGTTGTGTGTATGTTATAGTGCAGAATTTCAATTCAGATGTGTGTTCACAGCCTTTGTTTACTACATTATGCCAATATTTTGAGAATATGAATGACATGGCAGAGCCAACTTAGAGGTCATGAACCACATTGCACGTATCAGACAAGGTATACCGTAGACTGTCGTTTATGTATTCATTGTGTTTGTGACCAAAATAGTCTAGTAAGTCTAACTCTTACTAGGTACTGAGTTCTTTATTGATAATTAAATCACAATAAATATATTCTATATATATATATATATATAGTTATATATTTAGAATATATAAATGGAAAACAAAGCAACATAAAAAGATCAGCTGGGGGCTTCCCTGGTGGCATAGTGGTTAAGAGTCCGCCTGCCGGTGCAGGGGACATGGGTTTGTGCCCCGGTCCGGGAGGATGCCACGTGCCGCGGAGCAGCTGGGCCTGTGAGCCATGGCCGCTGGGCCTGCGCGTCCGGAGCCTGTGCTCCGCGGCGGGAGAGGCCACAAGAGTGAGAGGCCCATGTACCGCAAAAAAAAAAAAAAAAAAAAAAAGATCAGCTGGATAATCTATAAATTCACAATATAAAACTGAGTAGTAGGAAATTCACAATATAAAACTGAGTAGAAATGAAGCAAAATTCAGTTGATATATAATTCAGCATTTTTTGTGTTTACTTTGTCAACTTTGTATTCCTATTCTTTCATTTTTTGCCACACCCAGAGTTTGTGTTCTAGATGTTTTGTGATGGAATGTCCAGGTAAGAGGGATCTGGAATTAAGCCTGATATTGCAGGAAATATTTGGTGAATGAAGGTGAATGTAGTAATAGTAACTCTCCTCTTACTCATTTACTTTTTGTGGAAGGAAAAGAAATGTTAATGTTTTGAATTTCTTCCCCTTTTATTTAAAAGGTTTCAGTGATCTTGTCTCTTTCTTTTTAACTTAGGGATAAAGCAATTCCTAACAAAGTGGGGACATATTGTATCCAGTTTGGTTTTATGATGGATAAAGCAAATATCCTTAACAGTGAGCAGGTTTGTTTATTCTTTTTATGCATGGCAGTTAGCTTTAGTTAGCTTCACATTTTCTTGCTTCGTTGAGGAGTGTGTTGTTTTGTTTACAAGTGGGTTAATTATTGGTTGAAAGGTATAAATAATGCCATCTTCAGGAATTTTAGCATAGTACATACTTAAATTATGTTGATTAAATTTGACCGGATGCAGAAGTTACTTTTCCATCCCTCTTTATATCGAGGACTCAGTTAGTAAACATTTTAATCTATATCATGGCAAGGTGGCTCCTATCAATTGTACATGAAAATGTTTCAGTTAATAACATTTCAGGTACTAGGATTCTAGATAATGAAGTTTAAGGTAGTTTAACATACATTATCTTCATTATTGTTACTGCACTAAATTTTTTTAAATTACATATGTTTTTAAGTGTTTCTAAATTTGTTTTTAGATGGTAAACATTCAAAAATTAATCTGATATGCCTTTTATCCTCAATTTTTACAAGTTGATTAGTTTTAAGAATTTAATGGAAATACATTTTAGAAGGTAATCTTTCATTTCATTTAGTATATGCTCTCTATTTCTTCTCTTCATCTTTAATACTAAGCCATTAATGTATTGTTAATCAGAATGCTTCTTTTGTTAGATTATAGTGGATGTTCTACCTAATCAACCTGTGAAGTTAGTTCCTGAAATTCAGCCAGCTACACCAGCTGTTTCAAATGTTCGCTCAGTTGCCAGTAGGACCTTGGTCAAAGATTTATATCTTCGTATCACGGTAATGTTTATTTACTTCCAAATTACAAAGGGTAACAAGAAAAATTATTCCTAGTTTTAGGGTGCAAGATAGTTATTATAGAATCATATCTGGATTATTCAGTTTAAGTTTATAGGAAAACTTTGTGCAGATGAATGAAATACTTATCAATATCTTTATACTTGAATACAAATAGAGAATGTTTAACATTATACATAAAATCCAGATATACTAAGTAGAAATTACTCAAAAATGCAGAAATCTGCCTACCTTTCCTAATATATCTTTAATCCACTATTTTATGTATGCATTATGAATGTGTGAAGTAAGTTGATTCTTCAGTGTCCGTTTTACTGAGGGGCAGGAAGTAGTTAAAGTATTTATTTTGAAGAGATGTGCTCTCATGGCTGATCATAATGAGCTCCTCAAAGCTTCCAGTTACCCAGAGGGTAAGCAGCAATAGTGCTGCTAAGAATATTAACAAAAACATGTAAGACACACTAGTGGCCCTTCATTTTTATGAAAAGTTTGGCTGATGGAGTACTTAACTCCTTCAGTGTATTTTCTTGTTTTAGACACATGAGTCGTTCTTAAACTGGTCTTCCCTAGATCACATATAGATGCTGAAGGTATAGTACATAGCTAATTTTTAAATGGGAGTCCTTTTAATAGAGTTGGGAGCCACTGTATTAGATGGAAGCTATTGTGTTAGATGGTTCTTTTATGGTTTCTGGGATTATTTCCTGCCTGTGGAGCACTTACTCTGAGAACTGAATTTTGTGTTTGGAGTAAGAAGGATCAGAATGATTTAATATTTGGGGCTTTATAAATAGGTCATATTTCTGATTTGCCCATGCCCTTCTCTGGGTTTAATCTTTTTCTGCTTCTTCTAATTAGTTACTTTTTGTTATTTGCTTTAAGGATGACTACAACAATCATACTGGAATTGATTTGGTTGGCACTGTAATGGCTACCATCAAAGGCTCTAATGAGGAAGATGACACCCCACTCTTTATTGGGAAAGTTAGAACACTTGAATTTCCCTTTGTGAAAGGTTCAGCTGAAATCACGGTAATATTTTTGTCTTCCAGTAGATAAGGTTTCCATATTTAATGTTTTAAACCACAGTATTACAATACCTGTTCTTTTGTATGTATAGCTATGAAGATGTTCTAATTATAACATTAAATTGGAAAGTCAGCTAAAATATTTTGAGATTTTGCTCTAAGCTATTACACAGTGAACTCATGATCATTGTTACTATTAGAAAGACCCTCTTTTCCCCTGTGGATGACTGTTTTCTGTTACTGGAGTGATTTTAACTTCAGTGACAATTTGATATTCATGTTTCATTGAAAAGCTACCATTCTGTGGCTAGAAATAGAATCAAACAGAGCCCAGGTAAAATGTACATGTACCTAGGAAAGTTTAGTAAAGCCAGCTAACCTTTGTTATTCATTTTTTTTCCAAAATGGAAATAGTTTTACTTCTATAAAAAATACACAGTGCAAGAACATCAAAAATAATCACTATATCATCACCCTTCAGAGATATTGATGATTAGCAATTCAGTGTATAACCTTCCACACTTTTCTGTGTATACACTGACACTGCATGGATGTGTTCTGTGAGTATGATTTATATAGACATGGAGGAGGGTATAAAATTTCATTAATATAATAGAACTCTGCTTTCATGAAAATCTTATTTATTTATTTATTTATTTTTATTTTTTCGGTACATGGGCCTCTCACTGTTGTGGCCTCTCCCGTTGCGGAGCGCAGGCTCAGCGGCCGTGGCTCACGGGCCCAGCTGCTCTGCGGCCTGTGGGATCCTCCCGGACCGGGGCACGAACCCGTGTCCCCTGCATCGGCAGGCGGACTCTCAACCACTGCGCCACCAGGGAAGCCCGAAAATCTTTTCTCATTTAACACATCCTTGATACATTTCTTTACCAGGAAGTATAAACCTACATCATTGTATTGATGATCATAATTTATTTGATCAATCCTAAGTGAAAATTTAGTTTCTTTGCAAAGTTTTATCAACAGTGCTTCCATCAGCTTTCTTCTATGTATATCCTTTGCACAAATCTGTTTCCTTAAGAAATTGCTAGAAATAGAATTGGAGATAGGGAGTGTACATTTTTAGCCTTTTGGTAGTTATTGCCAATTGCCTTTCAGTTTATATTCCCACCAGAAATACGTGTACATTCTCATATTACCAATCCTGAATAGAATGGTTTTTAAAATTCAACCACTCTTCCTATTGTTAAGTATTTTCTTTGTTACTAGGAAGGTTTGAACATTTTTCATGGTTTTGACCTTTGTAGGATTGTCCCTTAACTTTTTTTTTAACATTTTTATTGGAGTATAATTGCTTTATATCCCTTAACTCTTTTTCTTCTGGGAGAGTCATCATTTTCTTCTTAATTTTATATTAAAGATGTTAATGCTCTTTTGTGTATAAGTAGCTTTTTCCTGAGTTTGTCTTTTAGATTTTAGCTTTGTTTATATTAGGGCCAGAGGAAGGGTTGTATTCACAGTGATAGCTCTTGTATTCTTAGGCCTTTAATTTTTTTATTGGTCTTGATTTTATTTTTATCTTTTTTTAAAATTTATTAACTAAATTTTTGGGTATTGTTTATTGAATAATTCTTTCTGTACCATTAAATACGAAATTTCACCTTTTCTGTATTTTTTTGTTGGTGGTGGTGTTTATCTTTTTATCTAATCCAGGGCTAAAATCACATTGTTTTAGCAATATTAGGCTTACAATTGGGGAGACTGCCAGCTTGTACCTGGTCTAAAGTTCAACTTGTTGGTTGGTCTGGCAGTCACCGAACATTACAGCATTTCCATTTTAATTAGTTCTCAACATTTTAAAAATTCTGGAGTTTTCACAAAGAGATTTGCATTCCTGATTTATTCGGAGAATTCTGAAGACTTGGCAGTATGGGGCCAAGCAGCAGGATTTTCCAGTCAGCTGCAACCATGATACTTCTTTTCATCTCTTGACATTGAGAGCAAGTGTCAGTTGCTACTTATATTTACACTTGTTCTCTTATTTTTATAGTGGATGGTAAAGTGAAATTTTCTTGTACCCTAACAAAAATTAGGTAATGAAAACCACAGGTTGAAAAACAAAGAAGGGTGGGGAAGACATGTTGAACATGCAGAGTCGGTTTGTATTGGAAGAACACACGTAGTCCACTACCTATATCCTGGTTACCTCTGTCCTATTTCCTTGGCCCCGCCACGGGCATTTGAAATTACTTACCCTGCTGTACACATTTCTGAGGCTTGCCCCACAGCTGCATATGGAATCACAGCTTCATGTCATGCATATGAATTTCCACTAGAGGTTCCTAGTATCACACTGAATAAGCAGAAATCTCTCAGTTCCTACTTGGCTCCTGACCCATATATTAATTAAGTAGGTCTGGGGCAGGGCTGAGGAATCTGGTTTCTGCAGGTGATTCTTATCATTAGGGATGTTTGGGAAACACTGGTATAAAACACAATCATTTGTAAATGTTCCCTGTTTGCTTAAAAAGAACTTGTACTGCTTTCTTTAAAGTTTTAATCTAAATTTATAATTATTCAAGTTTGTTAATTGTGTTATTCAAATTCTTTATATTATTTGCCTACTTGATCTGGGAATTTCTGAAAGCGGTGTCTGAGTTTTATTCTGCTATATATTTATCCTTTTCTCATATTCCAAATTGCCATTTGTGTATGGATGCAGTTTTGGACTCCTCAGTTCTCTTCAGTTCTGTTATTCCATGTATCTTGGTAAACTGTACATCACAGATTACAAGCTATAAAACTTTGAGATAGGAAAGGCCTCCTTAAACAGGACATAAAGGAAAAGATTTTATATTTAACTATATATATAAATAGAGGATTAATAATATTAATATATTGGTATAACAATATATTAGTACAGTATATTGAACATATTTTTAAAACATCCTAAAGAACTTCCTGCAAATCAATGAGAAAAAAGACAATCTAGTAGAAAAATAAATGACCAAAGAACAGAAGCAGGTAGTTAATGGAAGAGAAGGTATAAATGACTAATAAACAGGAAGCATGACCTCAGTACTAATCAGGGAAATGCTACTTAAAACAATAATGACTGGTTGTTTTTAATACATCGTTTTAGAAGAAAGAAGTACTTGATTAATAGTAAGTGTTGGCTTCCCGAGGGCGGCACGGGGGCCGGGTGGTGGGGTGCAGGTGCCCAGACGAGGGGGGGAGCTGGGAGATGGCGTCCGGAGCGGGTCGCTGGCTGGCGTTGGCACCCGTCGGACCTGGGGCTTTCTGGAGCGGGCTGAGCCTGGGGAAAGGTGGCGATGTCTCCGCCGGACGGGGCGGCTTAGTTCGGAGTCTGGTACCATCGAGGTCAGTCATCGTTACTCGCAGCGGCGCCATTTTGCCCAAACCGGTGAAAATGTCCTTCGGCCTTCTCCGTGTGTTCTCCATTGTGATCCCCTTTCTCGATGTCGGGACGCTAATTAGCAAGAACTTTGCTGCTCTAGTTGAGGAGCATGACATTTTTGTTCCAGAGGAGGAGGATGATGACGACTAATAGGGCGTGGAGAAATATAGAAAGGAGAAAGCCCTCACTTAAGAAATGGTGATGCTCGCAGCCTCTCCTCCTTCCCTATCAGCAGATGGGCCCAGGGAAAGCCCTCAGCCTCCCAACCCCAGTGAAGCCTCCTGCATGGTCTGTGACCATAGCTCAGATCCCCAGGCTCCGGGAGGTTCCTGGAGATGTGCTATCCACTGAGCATAATCAAATTGTGAATAAACATAATAAACATCAGGTCTGTATGACTGAGTGATGGCTGAACTTTCTCAATACAAGTAGGCTCTAGTTGCAGTTTCTTCACCCTGCTGTCCTATCTCTATCAGCTGAACAAATAGGTCTTTGATTTACAATGCAGGGCCTCCAGGCCCCTATGGATCCACAAGGTAATCATGGGGACCTGGGACCAATCTTCCTTATTTACAAAAGCCCAACGGCTGCATAGGCTAATTAAAGGCTCAGCTTTTGTGCTGAGTAACACTGGCTAGTTATCCCACGCAATCAGAAGAAGCTTTGATTGTTTAAAACTCCTTGAGAAATACCACTTTTTAGAATTCTTTCAAAACTTGGATTCCTTAGATGAAAAAATAATAAAGGGCAAGAGAAAACCAAATACTGTATGCTAACACATATATGTGGACTCTAAAAATTAAAAAAAAATGGTCATGAAGAACCTAGGGGCAAGACGGGAATAAAGACACAGACCTACTAGAGAATAGACTTGAGGATACGGGGAGGGGGAAGGGTAAGCTGGGACAAAGAGAGTGGCATGGACATATATACACTACCAAACGTAAAATAGATAGCCAGTGGGAAGCGGCCACATAGCACAGGGAGATCAGCTCCGTGCTTTGTGACCACCTAGAGGGGTGGGATAGGGAGGGTGGGAGGGAAACGCAAGAGGGAGGAGATATGGGGATATATGTTTATGTATAGTTGATTCACTTTGTTATACAGCAGAAGCTAACACACCATTGTAAAGCAATTATACTCCAATAAAGATGTTAAAAACAACAACAACAACAAAAAATAGTGTTGGCCAGGCATCAGGGGAACTGGATATTCTTATACACTGATGGTGAGAGGATAAATTGATGGAGCCTTTTTGAAGGGAAATTTGATACTACCTATTAAAATAAACTTTTAATAAGTCACTATAGGGACTTCCCTGGTGGTTCAGTAGTTAAGAATCCACCTGCCAATGCAGGGGACACAGGTTCGATCCCTGGTCTGGGAAGATCCCACATGCTGCCGAGCAACTAAGCCCGTGCACCACAGCTACTGAGCCTGCACTCTAGAGCCCCAGGAGCCACAACTACTGAAGCCCACGCACCTAGAGCCCATGCTCTGCAACAAGAGAAGCCACCGCGATGAGAAGCCCACGCACCGCAAAGAAGAGTAGTCCCCACTCACTTCAACTAGAGAAAACCCGTACACAGCAATGAAGAACCAACACAGCCATAGATAGATAGATAGATAAATTTATGGGGGAGGGCTTCCCTGGTGGCACAGTGGTTGAGAGTCCGCCTGCCGATGCAGGGGACACGGGTTTGTGCCCCGGTCCGGGAGGATCCCACATGCCACAGAGCGGCTGGGCCCGTGAGCCATGGCCGCTGAGCCTGTGCATCCAGAGCCTGTGCTCTGCAACGGGAGAGGCCACAGCAGTGAGAGGCCTGCGTACCGCAAAAAAAACCCCAAAAATTTATGGGGGAAAAAGTCATTATATTTCTCTATTCTGGAGAATACACCAAGAAGTACTGAAAGCTACTTTCTTTGCTGTATTATAAATAATAGCTAAAAATTTTTAAATGAAATGTTCATCACCCAGTGAAAGGATATTATAGTGTATTGTATCTATATTATGCACAAATGTAAAAAATTGATATTTAAACATTCACTTGAATTGATTGACAGATTAAAATGAGTGCTGAAAGCAAATTGCTACAGTATAAAGTATGTTATTTTTGAAGTGCAAACAGTTTTATTTTTGTGTTTATATTCATGTAAATACATTGAAAACAGCTTTCAGAAACTAAGTGGTGGGATTGCGGATTGGTTTAATGATGGACTTTTATTATTTCGTGGATTGTTTTACAGTGTTCTATCAATTTAGATTTTTTAAAATTTTATATCTGAATTTTATTGTGGTCTAAAAAAACAAAACAACTAGTATCTATTGTTTCCTTGTAAGACTGAAAAAGTTATTTAGGATATAAATATATTGCATTATTTACTAGTTATATGTTATGGTCTCAAAGTATATCAGAAGTGTGTGTGTGTGCTCATTAATGAAGAAAAATACATTAAAAAAGACAAAAGACAAATCTTTAGAGCTTTTCAGGACCCTTTGTTTGGTCACCTGGGACTGGTGGGTCTACTTCCATGGTAACAGCTGTAACTTAAACTCAGCATTGGGCTTTGTGCATTTCTTTGTGGTTATTTTTATAACTCATACCGTCAGCTGTTTCACATTGCTTGAACTTAGAGGTTGGAATCAGGAAGATATTTCTAGTCAGGATATAAGTGGCCATTGATATTTCTGGCCTGGAAAGATACTTTTTCTTATAGTTTTCCATTGTATATAATTTTTGCATAAGCTATTTATTGATAAGATAATTTGACTTTCAAACCAATAACAAAAGGTAAAGAGTTCTATGTCTTGGATGGTGCTGCTGTTTTAATGAATGCTTAATGAATCTCACAGGTCAGTCAATTTTGCCTTTTGCCTTTAAAATTTACCACTTAACTTGAAAACAGAGTACAATGAGATATATAACATTTATACATTTACAAATACCTTTTTAAATCTCGTTTTTCCTTACTGTTTTTTTCTTTATACAGAGTCTAGTTCTGGCAGAAAATAGTCCTGGAAGGGATAGCACTGAGTATTTTATTGTGTTTGAGCCTCAGCTACCAGGTTTATCAAGAACATTAGAACCATATATCCTACCATTTATGTTTTACAATGGTAAGTTTCTAGGAAAATAGAGGATAAACTCGTACGTTTGTGGTACTTTATATAACTTTGTTTTGCTCTCCATTAACATGGTGCTTACTAGTTACCTAATCATGTTATGACATTTCGGAAAAGTCACAATTTAAAAATTGAAATAAATTGTCTGAATATTTTTTCTTAGATGTTAAGAAGCAGCAACAAATGGCAGCACTTACAAAAGAAAAGGACCAATTATCTAAGTCTATTATAATGTATAGAAGTTTATTTGATGCCAGCAAACAGCTTCTTGATGAGATGAAGTGTAAGTCATTTTGTGTTCAAATGATGCTTTGGGGAATGGTGAGGTAGAAGGTTGAGGCCATGAGACACAAACATTGTCTAATTTCCTGAACTTAGAAGTAAACTGCAGGACACGGCAGAAAGGTGGTAGTGATGGTTTATATTACTCATCATTCGATCTTCTTAAGATGAAGTATTCCTGCATTTTAAATAAGTGTATACCTTGTTTACCTACAAAAATTTGAAACTTCTACTAGAAATCTGATCTATAGAAATTTAAAGGTTTTGACATAACAGTAATAAGGTTTATATCTAGCTCTAGCATTTAGCAAAAGACATTGGATGACAATATCACTGAAAGAGTGATATGTAATTTAAGTTTTAGTTTGAGCCATGTGACTGTGTGTAGTTCAATTTAAAAATATCTGCAGCAAAAAATATATCTGCAGCAGAGAAATATGTAATTTATTTTTTAATAAATACATGGAACATTTGCTACAGTTTTTAATAATGTTTGTATACTGTTTAAGACAAGGCATTTGCTGAGTTGTGCTCTATTTGTCGGATTTTTTCACAGGTCAAGGATATTTAGAGGATAATAGGAACTAAGAGTAATGAAATAATACACAATTTGTAGCACTGAAAATTTGTTTTTAAAAAGTCCTATTTGTTTCTTAGAATAACCTTATGCAATTATGTATAAATTATGTATAGTCATGTGGATTAGAATTAAATAGCTTTTCCAAGATTACTTGTGGTTTGCAACATATCATACTACCTCCCTTAGCTGCATTAATTTTGTTTTTTATTTTTGTGTATTAGAAATGAACTTTAATTTTAGATTTTAGTTTAATTTAAAATTTCTATAATACTCTTCATTTTTCATTTTAGCATCAATCATTAAAAGGAAAAAAACAAGGGATTGAAAACATTCTTCAAAAACTGTATTTTGGGGGCTGTCACAAATTGATAGTTTTTGTTTGTTTGTTTTTAATTTTAGGCCAAGTTGAAGAAGCAAAATTAAAAGAGGCCCAGTTGCGAAATGAACTAAAAACACACAATATTGACATTCCTACAACACAACAGGTACAGTTTCCAAGTATATGTGAAAGTTTTTTCTTTTTAATTAAATTCTAACCTATAATTTTTTTTTTTTTACCATTCATATTTTATTAGGAATGTTATGTACACTGTTGTTTTGGGGTACTAAGCCATATGTGGATTATAATCTAGTCACTTACTAGACATTAAAATGGGCTAACAATGACGGAGTGCTCTTTTCAAAGAAATTGCAGTTTGTGTTTCTAATCTAATGACACCAGTAAATTAAATTAATACACCAACTTGAGAACTTGCATTGAAGAGACCTAAGTGATAATCAGTATATGTGGTGGCAAAGAAAATGATAGAAAGTAACAAAAGACAATAGATTTTTTTAAAGCTTACATTCTTTATGTGTATAACTCATAAGTCCTATTATACGTTATGTATTTCTTAACTAAAAAAAAAGAATCAGTGAGGTTGACTCTTCACATTACTATGATCATATTCTTATAAGAAAGGAATAGCTAGCTGCTTAGTAACTTTTATGTTCTTGAGTTGTAACTATGTTCTCGAGTTGTCTAAATTGTTGGTTTTTCTCTGCTATTTTCTCTGCCTGGTACACGAGTAACTGTAATTGGCCTTGCAGTTAATTTTTCTTTTTAAATTACAGATGCCACACATTGAAGCACTTTTGAAGAAAAAGATATCAGAACAGGAAGAACTAAAGAAAAAACCCAGAAGATCATGTACTCTTCCAAACTATACTAAAGGCAGTGGAGATGTTTTAGGAAAGGTTTGTGTTTAAGCCTTTTAAGAGGCATTACATTTTATTATCTTGTTTTCTATCTGCTTTGGGTGATCCTAGATCATGGAGCCATGATGATATCGATATTTGGGGATCCCAGGCAGGATAGAGTGGGATTTCATCACACTACTGAGATGGTGTGCAGTTTAAAACCTATGAATTGTTTATTTCTGAAATTTTCATTTAATATTTTCAGACTGCCATTGACTGTGGGTAACTGAAACTGGGGAAAGAGGAACCACAGATAAGGGGGGACTACTGTACAAGAGTAGACATTGTGATGTTCTCATTGCTAGGGCAGGTTTTTGCTACCAGATCAGGTAAGAATAAAGGGTAGATGTGACCATATCAGTGCAATAAATGAGGTTTAGAAATCTGCCACAAAATTTCAACCTTGTTGGACTTTGAGCAAGCAAGCTTGTGACTAAAATACAGTGGGTCCTCTGTATCCACAGGTTCTGCATCCTCAGATTCAACCAACTGCAGATGGAAAATATTTGGGGAAAAATTCCAGAAAGTCCAAAAACTAAAACTTGAGTTTGTCATATGTTGGCAACTATTTACATAACGTTTACATTGTATTAGGTATTATAAGTAATTTAGAAATTATTTAAAGTGTACAAGATGGTATATGCAGATACTATGACATTTTATATAAAGGGTTTAAGTATCCACAGATTTTAGTATCTGAGGCGGTTCCTGGAACCAGTCCCCTATGGATACTGATGGACTTGCTATACAGTTGACCCTTAAACAACATGGGTTTGAACTGTGAGGGTCAACTTATACACAGCTTTTTTTTTTAATTGAATACCGACTACAGTACTGCCTAACGGTTGAATCCTCGGATGTGAAACTGTGGGTATGGAGGACCGACTGTGAAGTTATATGCAGATTTTCGACTGCTTGGAGGGTCAGTGGCCCTAACCTCCACGTTGTTCAAGGGTCAACTGTATTTGTAAATAGGAGAGTGACTGTTAATTCTAAGCTCTAAAGTGTTTATATAAGCAGAAGAAATGATTCTTATCTGTGATGTTTAGATTTGTTTTCTGAAAAGTCATCTGAGTAAAAGATCTGCTTAGAAGGATATAGTATATAACTATATTTAGGTTTAAGTGTATTTTATGATTACTTTATCAGTTGACACACCCCAATAGTAGAGATATTAAATGTGGGGAAAAAATACATCACCTAGCTGATAATATTCCAAATATTTTTATTTGGTTACTTGCAAAATTTACTGTAGTTTAATCTATGGAACAGTTTTTTAAAATTTAATAGCAGAAGAGACAGTTTAATATGTTTAAGCCAGTAAGCTTTTACAGTTTGAGATTTTTTTGTTAATTTATGTGAGTGTTTCAAAAAAAGTGTTTTTGCTTTAGACTTGGGCTTTTAAAATATTTAATGTCAAATTTATATATATTTAAAACTTTTTTACTTGATTTTTAAAATGGGTTATAGATTGCACACCTGGCACAAATTGAAGATGATAGAGCCGCAATGGTTATTTCTTGGCATCTGGCAAGTGACATGGACTGTGTGGTCACCTTGACCACTGATGCTGCACGTCGTATCTATGACGAAACCCAAGGTCGTCAGCAGGTGTTGCCCCTTGATTCTATTTATAAGAAGACTCTTCCAGATTGGAAAAGGTTAGAAAAAAGTGAAAGTAATGATTTTTTTCCAGAAATTTCTTTTCTATTTTTTATCAAATCACCGAATTTTAAAATTTCTCTAAAAGATGCTTAAACAGAGAAGTGACTCAAAGTATGTGCATTATTTTTGTCTTCATCACAAATATGATCTTCGTTAAGATCAGTATTGCAGTGTATTTGATCATATATGCTGGCCAAGTTTAATTTGCCAATTAAATGTTATTTGTATGTATGAGAGATACACATACAAACACACAAACCCAAAGCGAATTTTTGGCCTTTGCAACAGGAAGGATGGTAAGATGTCATTATTCTTAACAGAATATGGAACACCTTTATTTGGAGTAAGAGTATAGATACATGTCTTTTGTCCTATTTATGTCGTGTGAAAATAAGCAGCCATCATTTAGGTAGAGAAGGTTTCTCTATTGGAACTGCCATTAGCTAAGTTGAAATATAAGAGACCATCTACTTAGGTTGTTACACCTTTTTTTTTTTAAGGATGTTACATCTTTGTTTTAATATAAAGCTGGTTTCTTTAAGTGTTTTCCCATTTACTTTTCAAAGTATGTTTTTAGGAAATAACTGTGCAAACCAATTAGGCATTTTTAATCTAAAATTTAAAATATTTTATATGTTCTCTAATTTTTGGCTATTTTTAAAAATCTACCTTAAAAGACTAAAACAAAATGGTGGTAACAAAACAAAAATGTTAAAATGTATAACAGAGTATTGACCAATAATTTTCTCAGATTCCTAAACAAAGTTTGCAAGGTGTACAGCTGGGTAGGTATGGGGACTTGAAGGAGAATGGAAACTAATGTTAAGAGCTTACCGTGTCATTAAACTAACATTTTATTTCACTTTGTAATCTAAAAATATATTCAGGAAACAGCTGGAATTTGAACTCAAATCTATCTGCTTCTAAAATCTCCTACTCTGCTACCAGTCAGCACCCATTTTAAACAACATGGGAAATCCTATCAAATCATAATGACTGCGTTTATAAGGGTAATAATTTTTGTAAAAGTAATTTTACCTCCAGGAGGTCCTCTCTTTTTTTTCATAATCCCTGAGGACCAAGTTAAGAATTCTTGATTTAGGGAAAGTATGAATCTGGTATTTAAGGCTAATGCTTGCTCTAAAAGCTAGTTATTCTCTCTTTCTGGTATTGTGCCTGTTATTGGGATTGAGTTAACTAGCTCTTAAAGCCACCCCAACCTCTACTCCTACCTACAAGATTTGGGAAAAGCTACCGTATGTGGAAGGGGAAAGCCCTGACACCCCAGTCAGCCTCCATCTCTTGAATCTCCTTGTTATCCCTGGACTTCAGTTGCTTATTCTGTACAGTGTGTCAGAGGACAGGTGGCCAGAGTACTGGGCTGTTTCCCTCTCGTATGCTCAGTCTTGGGCCTTGCCCCTTCCCCCCGTCTATTCTAGGGCCACTCTCCACATGAGACAGTCATATCATTGGCATCCTCGTTTAGGGCCAGCTTGAGAGGCTGCTTCTCTCCTTTCCTTGTCAAACTAAACAAAGGTTAGTTTATATTGATTTTACAAACTAATTGACAATAGCAGTACAGATAAAACTAAGATATTTTTATACGGTAAATATCGTTTTCATTTCTAAAGGCATAATGGTTAATAATTTAGCAGTATTACCTTGCATAGGGAGTTGATTAAATGATCACAAAAACAATCAGTATATTCATATGTTTTTCATAGTATATATATTTTTTTTGATTAAAAGTTACGTGTTTTGTTTAAATTTTTTTAAAATTCAGACCTCTGCCTCATTACCGAAATGGAAAATTGTATTTTAAACCCATTGGAGATCCTGTCTTTGCCCGAGATTTGTTAACGTTTCCAGATAATGTAGAACATTGTGAAACAGGTAAAGGAAATTATGATGGCTTTTTTTATACAGATGTTAACATTTGTGATCCAGATACATAAATTACTGACTATGGAAAATTATGTTCTTATTTAGTTTATAAGTGATAGTTTTATTAATATTTACTTCTCTCATTTTTCCTGTTAGAGGAAAATATTGAATAAAATTCTTATGTTACTAGCATTATTTCTAATAAAACTTTGTAATATATGTTAAGATTTTTTTAAATATCTCAGTTTTTTAAAAATAAAAGTTTCATGTGCACAATCATTATATTTCAGTTTCTGAGTACACAACAGCATGCTCACCACCAGAAGTTTGTGTTAATATTTTAATATGACCAAAAAAGATGTCATAATTTTAATAATTTGTTAATTGAATTTTTTAGTGTTTGGTATGCTGTTAGGAGACACCATTATTTTGGATACTTTGGATGCTGCTAATCATTATAGAAAAGAGGTATGTGTTTGAATTATTTTTTAATTTGTAGCTCCAATTTTAATGTGTACTTTAAAAATTTAATACATAGCTCTGTATAGAAATAATTTTATTTTAGGTTACATGTGCAAATGACTAAGTAACCTTGTCAAAACCAATTTAAATCCTATAGATTGATAAGCAGCATAAAATTGGGCAAAATATAGGAATGAATTTGCCAAGATGCAAATTAAAATGAGATGTTTATGAAATTGTCCTAAGACTCAAAATCAGTATCTGTTATTGATGGTGGTATTGAAAAAGAGTACACTCAGATAATGTTGTTGGAAATGTAATTTGACGTAGCCCTTGTTTATTAGTTGTTAGGGCTGCTGTAACAAAGCACCACAGACTGGGTAGCTTAAACAGTAGAAATGTTGTCTCACAGTTCTGCAGGCTTAAAACCGAAATTCAAGGTGTGAGAAGGGTCAGTTCTTTCCAGGGCTTATGAGGGGAGGGTCTGTTCCATGCCTTTCTCCTTGGTTTGTAGATAGATGGTCATCTTCTCCCTGTGTCTGTTCGCAGCTATACGTATCTGTGTCCAAATTTCCCTTTTGTATAAGGAAACTACTCATTGGCTTAGAGCCCACTGTTATGACCTCATTTTAACTTGATTACCTCTATAGAGACCCAGTCTTCAAATAAGGTCACATTTTTGAGGAACTGGGGGTTAGGACATCAACATAGGAATTTTGAGGGACACAATTCGACCCATAATACTTTTGGAGAGCAGTTTGGCAATATAAGTGTTTCCGTTATCTATTGCTACATAACAAGCACTTCAGAAGTTAGTGGCTTTAAACAGTAACAACATATTAGTACTCATTTCTCGGTGGGTTTCTCCCAGTAGTGTTAGCTAGTTGCGCTGAGATGGTGAAAGCTCCAAAATGCCTCACTCAGGTAGCTGGCAGTTGATGCTGGTAGCCATCCGGGATTCAGCTGGAGTTGGCCAGAGGCTCAGCTGGTGCTGTCTCCTGGGGTCATTGTTCTCACCCCCACTCACGGGTGTGTGAGAAAATGCCATGAAGGCTTTTAGAAACCTTTTTCTAGCTAAGAGGATCTGGAAAGTAGTGCCTTAAATCTTTCTGAGGTCTCAACATAGGGGCATCCTTCACTTGATTTTTGACTTTGAGGCCACATTTTACTGGCTGTACCCTGGATTTGATCTTAGCCCTGAGGCTTTCCGTTTCTTTTTCAAGAACATTTTGTTAGCTGAACAGGCTGGGGAGGAAAAACAGTCCAACCCAGCAAGTTCTGGGTTGGAAATATTTCCTTGAAATTATTTTTGAAAATTAATTAGTTCCTACTTAGTTTATCTCCCACCTGTACTGGCTAGTTGATACTGGCTACTGGTTTGGCACTTGGTAGGCTGGCAGACTTAGATATCTCTATGCAAACCTCTCCTTGTGGCTGCTGGGGGCTTTTTCAAATGGCATCTGGGACCTAAGAAGGGAAGTTAGAGCAGTGATGGCAGAAGTTGCAGGTCTCTTAAGTCCCAGCAGTCAGTTCAGAATCTGGCCAGCCCAGACCCACATCGGAGAGTGGAGAGTTTGAAATAGACTCTTTCCTCTCCATGGGAGGGGCAAAGAAGTTGCCGCCATCTTTGTACCATCACAACGTATTAAAATAATTTATCTTATAGACATGCTCCCACAAGTATATAAAGATATGTACAAGGATATTCATTAGATGTAAAGCAATTATATTCCAATAAAGATGTTTAAAAAAAAGAATATTCATTAGAATATTTAAGAATTTTTAAGACACTTTGGAAGCAGTGTGAAGTCCATCAGTTGGGATTGCACAACTCTACTACAGTAATTTATACAGTAGAGTAGTATGTAGCTGCTAAAAAGACATAAAGCAGATTGATATGTCCTAACAAGGAAGACGTACAAAATATAGTGTTTTGTTGAAAAGTTGCCAAATGATAATATATAAGTTGATGCCCTTTTAAAAATAAGCTTATGTAATATAAACAAGATGGGAGAATATATTGTATACTGTTGTATATATTAAGAAAGATTATCCCTTCTATATTACTTCTAAGTTTTACTTAATGAGAAAAGAAAGGCAATCTACTGTGAAGAAACACCTTTCAGAGGGCTGCTGTAAAGATTGAATAAAATAATAAAATAAGAAATAGAATAAAATTTCAGTAGAGGAATAGTCTCTTTGGATCTGAAATCCAGAGGTCTTTGAATTCTTTGATACAGAAGAAGTATTAAATTTAATAAATATGGTGTTAGGGACTTGGAAATAGCAGGTGATAAACATGTATGTAAACACTATAAGCTTGCAAATTATTACAGCTGAAAGTGAGTAAGGATGCAGTTACTTAAGAGAAAACAGAGGTCAGTTTAAAATATGATCCAGTACGGGCTTCCCTGGTGGCGCAGTGGTTGAGAGTCCACCTGCTGATGCAAGGGACACGGGTTCGTGCTCTGGTCCGGGAAGATCCCACATGCCGTGGAGCGGCTGGGCCCGTGAGCCATGGCCGCTGAGCCTGTGCATCCGGAGCCTGTGCTCCGCAACAGGAGAGGCCACAACAGTGAGAGGCCCGCGTACCGCAAAAAAAAAAAAAAATCTAATCCGAGTGCCAAGAAGAGGAGGATAAAAGGATCACAGGTAATATCTGAAGAACTAATGGCTGAAAACTTTTAAGAACTGATGAAAGACACCAATCCATAGCTTCAAAAAAAAGTAAGAGGGACTTCTCTGGCAGTCCAGTGGTTAAGATTTCACCTTTCAGGGACTGCCTGGTCCAGTGGTAAAGAATATGCCTTCCAATGCAGAGGACGCTTGTTCGATACCTGGTCGGGGAACTAAGATCCCACGTGCTGCAGGGCAGCTAAGCCCGCACGCCTCAACTAGAGAGCCTGCGTGCCACAAACTACAGAGCCCACACGCTCTGGAGCCTGTGTGCCACAACGAGAGAGAGAAAACCCGCATGCCACAACCAGAGAGAAACCCGCGCACCACAGCTAGAGAGAAGCCCTCGTGCCACAACTAAGACCTGCCTGATGTAGCCAAAAAAAAAAAAAAGAGAGAGAGAGATTTCACCTTCCAATGCAGGGGTGTGGGTTCAGTCCCTGGTCTGGGAGCTAAGATCCTATATGCCTCATGGCCAAAAAAAAAAACCCACGAAAAACAGAAGCAAAACTGTAGCAAATTCAATAAAGACTTTAAAAATGGTCCACATCAAAAAAAAAATTTTTTTTAAGTAACAGCATATGTGACAAAAGCGGGGACAGCATTTGTTCCTCATAATTGGTATAGCACAGCAGTCCCCAGCCTTTTTGGCATCAGGGACCGGTTTTGTGGAAGACAGTTTTTCCAAGGATGGGGTGGGAGGGAGGGGATGGTGCAGGCGGTACTGCGAATGATGGGGAGCGGCAGAGGAAGCTTCGCTCACTTGCCTGCTGCTCACCTTCTGCTGTGCTGCCTGGGGGTTGGGGACACCTGGAACAGCACATACTGATTTCTTTGCTTCCAAAGTTTTTAGTGAGGTCACTCCACCTATTAAATATTGTTTTAAAGCTCTTCTAAGAAAAGGCTGTTATGACATCTCTTGGTGATTTTGTTAGGTTTCAGGAGTCTTTGTTATCATTTTCTCTTCCTAAATTCTTCATGCCATTTATACTACTTCAACCCCTTGTTGATTCCATCCCTTGCTAATCCTTACAGCAGTTGTGAATTAGTATTGCCCAGAACTGTAGCACTGTTGTTCACTCACTGAATTTGTAAAAGCTGTCATGATCTTTTTTGTCCTAATATAGTGCCTAGTGAGGACTGAAGTTTCTTTTAATGGTAAATTATAGTAAAATACATATAACAAAATGTACCATCTAAACCATTTTTAAGTGCACCGTTCAGTAGTGTTACATTCACATTGTTGTGCAACCAATCTGCAGAACTCTCTTCTTTTTGTAAAACTGAAACTCTGTACCCATTAAATAGCAACTTGTCATTTCCCCTTTCTTCCATGCCATTTGAGAATTGAAAAACTGTCCCTTCTGCCAGAGGCCTGTAACTCATACTGTCAGTGAGTGTGTTAACAAGAAAATAGACAAGAAATTTGAGTGTATTTGTTATTTAAGATGGTACTAAATCTGTAAAAACATTGCCTGAAATTTGATAATTTAATAAGAATAATTTAATTTACTATATATTATATAATTTAATAACAATATGGTAATAGTACATTAATTCAGTCTGTATTTTTAATGTTCACTTTTAGGAAACATACAAATCCAAACCAGAACTAAGAAAGTAAGGTGTGGTGGTTTGTTTTACTAAAAGATTCATTTCACCAAAGAATTCACCACAGATTTTCTTGAAATAGACATTCTGTTGCATTTAAATTTTATAGAAAGTACCCAGTTTGACGGCAAAATACCTGTAAATTACCTTGGAATTATATTAAAAGAATAAATACTAGTCATGATTCTTTATTACCTGTCCTATTGCTTTTTGTTTTTAAAAACTATATTTTATTTAATCTTTTATAATTCAGAAACTACTTAATCCACAGTATTAGGTTGGATTAGGTGTTTTTACATGTTATTAAATTATTCTTTAGTCTTTTAATGTATGCATTCTGTTTCATTATGTGAGTGTGCCATAATTTATTTATGTAACTTATTGAAATGTGCAAGTTTCATATTTTTCATTATTAAAACAATGTTTCAGTGCACATTGTTCACATCTGTGATGATTTTTTTCAGAATATTCTTAGAAGTGGAATTGCTGGGTCATGCAAAATGTTAAGCTTTTTTTTTTAAAATATATTTATTTTATTTATTTTTGGCCACGTTGGGTCTTCATTGCTGTGCGTGGGCTTTCTTTAGTTGTGGTGAACGGGGGCCACTCTTTGTTGTGGTGCATGAGCTTCTCATTGACGTGGCTTCTCTTTGCTGGGGAGCACAGACTCTAGGCGTGCAGGCTTCAGTAGTTGTGTCTCTCAGGCTCTAGAGTGCAGGCTCAGTAGTTGTGGCGCACGGACTTAGTTGCTCCGAGGCATGTGGGATCTTCCCGGGCCAGGGCTCGAACCCGTGTCCCCTGCATTGGCAGGCGGATTCTTAAGCACTCTGCCACCAGAGAAGTCCCTAACTGTTAAGGTTTTAAACACTTGTCACATTTGCTTTGAGAAGGGCTGTCCCAGAGCAGATTAGTACAAGAAGACCCTTTCTCCAGCATTCTGTGGTGTGTGTGTGTATGTATGTGTGTGTGTATTTTAACATTTTTGAATAGTGAAAATATCTCTTTTGAATTCCACTTCAAGTTATTTCAGTTCCACTTCTGGTTACCAGTGAAGTTGAACGTTTTATTTTTGTATATCCTAGACCTTTATTTGAAAGAATATTCTTGAAGATCATAAAATACTAAATCTAGTGTTTTTCTTTTATTCTCTGACTTCTCTGAAGAATTTAGTTCTTGACTAACACTTTCTACTTCCCTTTCCACGACTTAGGTTTTACTATATAATTCTAGTTCCCCCAATTCTCAACACACTAGCTCTTTTTCCTCCTACAACTGAACTCATAGTATTGTCCTCTGAAGATTTGTCCCTTTGCTTTTGAGTTTGTATTCTCTTCAGTCTAATATAATATCCTTTTTGCTAGCCTTTGGTCATCTGGAAAACTTCTAACAGAAGGAAACTGAGCTAGTGCTACAGGCTGGGTACTGCCTTGGGTTTCAGAAGCACACAGGTCTCTGGCTTGGCCCTCTCTCTTCCTTCCTCTTATCAATCAAGCCATCAATCAGGTCATCAATTTCACTTTTTTCCATTTGTGTTGTCACTATTCTAGTTTAGGCTAACACTTGAGAGGTAGTCTAAATCATCTCCCTGCCTCTGGTTTTTTCCCCTAGTCATCTTACACATCACTAGGTAATTAATTTTGTGAAAATACTACCATGATCATGTCATTTCTTATCTCAGAACCCTTAAGTGATTTCTGTTTTCTTAGAGCAGTTGAAATAAGTTTTATAGACTCTCTAATTAATATCCATTTACTTACAATAGGTTGTTAAAATTACACAGTGTCCTACACTGCTGACCAGAGATGGAGATCGCATTCGAAGTAATGGAAAGTTTGGGGGCCTTCAGAATAAAGCTCCTCCAATGGATAAACTTCGGGGAATGGTCTTTGGAGCTCCAGTACCAAAACAGTGCCTGATCTTAGGGGAACAAATAGGTAGGTTAAATAAGTACTTAATAATTTCTCATTTGATTTTAACCCTTTATTTGGACCTTGTTTATCAAGACTCTAACATCAAAACGTAACCAGTAACAGATATGAATAAGATGTTTTTGTCCAGTACTTCCAGCTTTCTTACACCAAATAGTTTTGAAATACGTATATAGGAAGTAGGTTTTCCTTCATATTTTCATTCTTTTTTTTTTTTGGTACGTGGGCCTCTCACTGTTGTGGCCTCTCCCGAGGCGGAGCACAGGCTCCGGACGCGCAGGCTCAGCGGCCATGGCTCACGGGCCCAGCCGCTCCGCAGCATGTGGGATCTTCCCGGACTGGGGCACGAACCCATGTCCCCTGCATCGGCAGGCGGACTCTCAACCACTGTGCCACCAGGGAAGCCCCATATTTTCATTCTTACCTTGAAATAAAAGATTTCCTTGTTGAGGAAACTAGTATGTCATCAAATCATAATACTTTTTATTTCAAAGTTGGTAACTATCTAGATATATCTTTTTTAGTGTGTGTGACATGTGACCTCCCTTCCCCATTTTCCCTTCTGCAGGCTGTGTCCCCTTGTTTCTAGTTGGCCGATATAATTATCTGTACGTCTGTGCTTTGAAGTGCTTATACTTTACAGGAGGGTCCCCTGCAGGCCATCATCTAAGAGCCTGTTTGCTCTTAATTTTATATAGTTCTAATACGCTTGGATATCTACTTTTCCAGCAAAAAGTAGTTTGTTGTTAACTTTAAAAATATATAGTAAATTGTAATAAAATACATATAACAAAGTTTATCATCTTAATTATTTTTACATGTACAGTTCACTAGTGTTAAGTACATTCACACTCTTCTGCCGCCAATCTTCAGAAATCTTTTCCCACCCCTGGCAACTGCCCAGGTCTCTGTCTCTGTGCATTGACTCCTGTTAGGCGCCTCAAGTATGTGGAATCAGAGTCTTAGCCCTCCTGTGACTGGCTTACGTCACTTAGCATAATGTCCTCCGGGCGCTTCAGTGTTGTAGTATGTGTCAGAATTTCTTTTTAAGACTGAATAATATTCTGTTGTGTGTTGTATACACCACATTTTGTTGTTAATTTTTTAAGTGTAATATACATAGAGAAAAGTGCACATTTCATAAATATACAGGCTTTTCACAAAATGAACACTGCTTCTGTATTAAGAAATAGAACATTATCAGCCCCACAGAAGGCTTCTCAGGGCTCTTCGAGTCACAGCCCGACCCCCTCTCCAAAGGATAACAACTTTCTTGACTTAAAAGAGCATAGATTAGTTTTTCCCATTTTTATACTTTATGTAGATGGAATTATGCAATCCATGCTTTTTTGTGTGTTTGGCTTTGTTCAACACTGTGTATGTAGTTGTAGTTCATTTTAATTGCAGGTTAGTATCCCACTGTGTACGTATACCACAATTTATTTCTTTATTATTCTGCTGTTGAGGAATTTGGGTAGTATCCAGTTTGGCGTTATTACTTCAGCCCCCAGCAATGTTTAAAATAGTAATTGAGAAAGATGGTAGGATATCTCATAATTCCTTTTATGAGATACTCAGGTGCAGCTGCAAGAGGAGACACAAGAGAGGCTCAGGAAAACAAAGTTTATTATACTCACAGGTCCTAGGGACAGGAGGCACAGCCTGCCACACAGGGGCCATATGGAAGAACACCAGGGTGGTCAGGAGGCAGAAGACAGGAGCAAGGAGAGTACTTCAGCCACAGCCTTTACTGGGGTCTCTGCAGCAAAGGGATGACAAGGTCAACAGTTTAGGGTTGACCTGCTTGAATAATTTCGATGGTCTTTGGGCTCTAGGCGTGGTTTCTAGCTAGTTGCCTGGTACCTGGCTCTGAGATGATTAAGGCAGAGGAATGTTACTCCTTGGGGTGCAGGTGCCAGATAGAGGAAGCTTGGCTCTGGATTGGTTAGTTTGTGTATCAAAGGCATGCTAGACGCTTAGCTATCTCTAAGAATTGGCTCTTCCCAGGCGAGGCAATCTCTCGCCAGCCAGAAAGGCTTTTTAAGATGTCAAAACATCATAATATACAGAAAGTTTAAGTTATAAACAATACAGAGTTTCATACTTCTGTTAATGATGACAGTGAATGTATGAAAAAATCTTCTCTATAGAAAATAAGTGAACATCTAAACAAACTTATAAGAAATAAGAGAAAACAATTTAGTCAGAGGTAGTGAATCAGCATAAAAACCCTCAACCCTTATCACTCCAGCACTACAGTTTATGGCAGTGGATCCCAAACTAAAAGGAATTACCTGTGGAACTTTAAAAATGCACAGGTAGTTTTGACAGAATTTCCAGTTTACCTGGGCATCTGACTGTCAGTATAACAGTAAGGCCTTATCCATAGATCTTTGGGATGAAAAGATTATAATTAAAGACTTCTGTGCCCTATTGGTTTGTCAAACATGTAAAGTTAACAGATAATGCAAGGACTTAAAAAATATAACAGTTACTTTTTCTTCTTGATAAATATCTTCAAAGATACACTCCACATACAGACTAATGATTCAACAATAAGCACTCAAATATTAGACAAACGGTTTGAAAAATCAAATGAGACAATTCAAAATTACTGGATATGTATAAGGTACTTTTGATTTTAAGCGATAGCAACCAGGCCTGACCACTTCTCACTGTTGTGGCCTCTCCCGTTGCGGAGCACAGGCTCCGGACGCGCAGGCTCAGCGGCCATGGCTCACGGGCCCAGCCGCTCCGCGGTATGTGGGATCTTCCCGGACCGGGGCACGAACCTGTGTCCCCTGCATCGGCAGGCGGACTCTCAACCACTGCGCCACCAGGGAAGCCCAGGCCTGACCACTTTTAAGTGAAACAGGAATGTATTGGAAAGAAAGTGGAGGAAACACATTCAAAGGAGATTGGAAACAGCCAAGACAAAAACAAGGATGGCTCTGGGACATTCAGCAGCCTGAGCTCCTTGCATCTTCACCTAGAAGGGCATCTCTTAACATGACTCAGAGCCCGCACCTCCTAGGAGATAGAAGTTCCCTCTGAAATCAGCCAGCCATAGGAAGGATCAGATAGAATAGAGCTTTGAGGAAACTCTTCCTTGTGTATCATGGGATTGTTTGCAGAGAAAAAGCAATTTTGAACTAGACTACCACCACAAAAATTGCCTGCTTACTAGCACAATTAAAAGCAGAGTGTCTTCTAATTTTGATTAGACCGTGTTTTGCATTATAGTATTTGATATGAGATAATGAAATAAGAGCAAATAAATTTAGAGCATAAAACAGAAGAAATAACGAGTATTTACATGTTGTAAAATAAGATGATTAGAAATAAGACCTTGAATAACATGTGAATACATGAAGTTCTTTCATTTAAAGACATTCAGATTTTTAAAATCTAGTGCTAGGATATATTAAAAATAGCTGCCATTTATTAAGTGCTTAACATGTGCCAGGAAGTAAAGTTAAATAAAGTGAGTAAAGAGAGAAGTGTGGAAATTTAAATGACATGAGAAGCCACATGGTCAGTAAGCCATAGAACAGAACTCAAACCCAGAGCCAGCTGTACCTGAAGGCTGTTCTCTCCATGATACTGCTTTATATCTTTTATAAGAAACTCCCTTCTACACCAATACAGTGTAAAATTAAAGAATTAACAAAGAAGAAATGTAAACATTGAATAGACAAAATCACAAGTAACAGTATTAGTGTCAAAGTTAACTTCAAGGCAATGGCACTAAAAGGACAAAGATAGATTCGTTTTGATAACAGATATATTCCATACTAGAGGACCAAAAGTTAATTAACTTGATGCAATAAATTACATAATCAAATTTCTTAAAACTGTTGATTATACAGAGACAGAAATATTGTTATGAGAAACCATTAATCCATGACAGGTCGTTAGTCAAAAAACAAGGAATTTTCTACCTAATAAGTTGTAATACCAGTACCTTCTTAGGTAAGAAGGTAATATGTCACAAAAAATGGCCATAAATTCAGTTGATCAAATTGCTACTCAGCTACAATGAGACTACAAATTACGAAAAGCAAAATTTACTTAGGATAGTAACAGAACTAAAAAATAACTTATTCCTTTCCTCCCAAAGTAAGCTCAAATAGTGGATATTTAGAAACAACTATTTTGTCAAAAAAAGTTTAAATATTAAAAAGAATGAGAATATTACACATTATACATAAGAGGCATGAAGACAGCTGAGATCAAATGTAAACCTACAGGCTTAACGCTTTTATTATTAAATGAGAAAAACAAATTAACCATTCAACTCAAATGAGAGGAGGGAAAAAATGTATCTCAAGAAACAAGTACAACCAAATGGATTGCAAAAAAAGAAAACCCTTGTATTGAATATACAATTTGTAAAGACGGTCTTTGGGCAAAAATAAATACAATAGGAGTAATGGCTCAAAGGATGCATTCAGAAATAGAGATTTCTTAGGTTTTCATAATATTATAAATACATTTAGCATGTCCAAATAAAGTGGACTAAATTCTAGAAAATTGCAAGTGAACAAAATTGATTTAAATAAGGAAGAAAACTTACACAGACCATTGCCTGAAGAAGTGTTCAAAAAGTTAACTCCATCCTATAGGTTTTTCATAAGTGAATTTCAAATATAGTTTGTTGCAGAGTATAGATAAAAATGGAGATCACTCAGGGCATCTTATGAAACTAATAAACCTATTTCCCAAAATGGCACAGGCAAAGAAAACTTATAGTACCACCATTCTTCAGCTATGTTCAGGAAGTTCTTAGCACAGTTGAATAGAAATAAGAAAGTTTAATCTTGAAAGGAACACTTTATTTTAATGTTCCCTCATCTACAATGGTTTTGCCCCAGATACGTTCATGGCTTGATTCTTTTCCTTCCAGTTCTATACTTTAATGTCACACCTTCAGGGACTTCCCTGATCAGCCTATCTAAAATAGAAACACCCACCTTGGAGGGAAGGGCTTTTTGACAGACAAGTACTGGCACATGTGAGAAAGCATTTTATAGTTAATTTATTTTAAGTTTACATAAAAATTTTAAAGCACCTTGAAGAAAATGGAAGGGCAAATGACAAACTGGGGAAAATTGCATATATAGTAGACAAAGGTATTATAGTCTTATTATTAAAAGCAACCTTTAAAAATCAAGAAAAAAGACTAATAGAAAAATGAGTGGATAACATGAATAAGCAATTTTCAAGAGAATAATAATAGTTACTATTTGAGGGCTTATTAAGTCCCACATACATTGTTAAGGTTGTCACTTGAATTATTTCATTTACTGCTGTTCCCCTCATTTTACAGATGAGGAATTTCAACCTCAAAAATGTTAAATATGTAAGGCAATTATACTCCAATAAAGATGTTTAAAAAAAAAAAGATAACTTTGCCAAGTTCAGGACAGTGTAATGTATTCATTTGCACAGTGACACAAAACAGTAGAAAGAAAAATGTTTTTTTCCTGAATTACATAATTGAGATAATTTACTTCTCCATTATCCTCTTCTATATATTTTTCCAGATCTGCCTCAGTGAACAATGTGTCACCTAAAAATTAAGTGACAAAATTTACGAGAACTTCTACTCCGATTTGTTTCCAGAGAGTCTACCCCTGGATACATTGAAATAATCTATATATCTTTCTTAATATGTAGCATAGAGAAATAAACACACTGTAATTTGAGCTTTTGTCCCTTTACATGAACTAATTTTTAATTTAATTTTATTTTTAATCTTAAGCTACACTTTTTTTTTTTTAATATTTATGTATTTATTTAGGCTGTGCCGTGTTTTAGTTGCAGCACACAGGGTCTTTGTTGCGGCATGCGAACTCGTAGTTGTGGCATGCATGTGGGATCTAGTTCCCTGACCAGGGATTGCACCCCGGCCCCCTGTATTGGGAGTGTGGATTCTTACCCACTGGACCACCAGGGAAGTCCCTAATTTTTTATTTTAAAGTATTTTGCTGTTTTCACAGTAAAGCATCATTAGTTTCTTTCCTAGATAATTAAAATTTTCAGACAACATATAATGTTAGAGCTCTAAAATCATTTATAAACAGAATTAAATATGAATTTTTAGCTTTTCTCTTTGGCAAAATGTTATTAAATGACTTAGAAAAGACTTTTATAGACACTATGGTAAATAGAAATTACATTTCATGTACAAAAAATTGGGAATTGCTAAGGCATATTAAATTAAGTTGCTTCTGTCTACCTTATGCATAAAATATGAACTTAATATTAGTGCTCCATTTAATGGGAAGTATTTAATAATCCATCTTTCAGTTTATAAATAACAAGTTGACTTAATGTTCTGTTAAAGCTTTTGAACATACTTTTTCTTGAGTATTTAAAAGGTAAAAGAACCTCATAACTAACTTATTATGTTAAGAAGTAGGGTTTCAACCGTTAGCGACTTGAAATTTTTGTGTATCGTCTTCTGAATTAGGCAGCATCCCTGACATATGGATCTGAACATAATTTTGTAACTCATTCACATACAAAATAAATATAATTTTATGCATATAGAAAACGTAACTTTAACATGAAATTAGAAATACTATCAAACCAGAAAACCAGACATTTTTAGTTACCTTTGAGTTCCCAATAAATCATAAAGAATTAAGAAACATAAGGACCTTGTCATCACTCAGTTACACATATGGAATTCATATTTAAATATATGAATATTCTCATAAGTGTTCACAGGTGTGTGTTTGTTCACTCGTTCCCAGAATGCTTGATAGTTTTTTAAAAATACTGTTATTGACCCTTAAAGTATAGAATATCTCATATCTCGTGTACCCTGACTCAAATAATTTCTTCCACAGTTTTATATGTAAACCCACTGTATATATTTATTAAGCAATTGGGTGTTTTTATGCCCATTCCCATGAATATTGATAATCTTTGTGTGACTAGAGTCTCAAAGGGTCAGATAGTAAATATTTTAGGCTCTGTGATCCAGGAGGCAAAATTGAGGGTGTTATGAACATATTTATATAACCATTTAGAATGTAATCATTTAAAACTGTATAAACCATTCTTGGCCCATGGACTACATAGTTTGCTGACCCCTGGACTAAAGTATAGTCAATGTATTTAATTTTTGGTGTCTAATAAATTATACAAACAGGCAATAAATAGTTTCAAACTTGACCAATATAATATGTTTTTAAACAAAGTAATGCAAGTTAAGCTTTCTGAAAATTAAGTATCCAAGAGTGTTTTTGAAAGCTGTGTTTAAGGTAATGATCATGTCTGTTGGAAGCAGTGATTTTCTTTTTTTTTCTTTCACATCTTTATTGGAATATAAATGCTTTACAGTGTTGTTACAATGTTAGTTTTTGCTATACAACAAAGTGAATCAGCTATATGTATACATATATCCCCATATACCCTCCCTCTTGAGCCTCCCTCCCACCCTCCCTATCCCATCCCTCTAGATAGTCACAAAGCATCAAGTTTTTTTTGTTTTTTTTAAAATTTATTTATTTATTTTTGGCTGCATTGTGTCCCTGTTGCTGCGCACGGGCTCTCTCCAGCTGTGGCTCGTGGGCTGTAGGCACACGGGCTTCAGTAGTTGTGGTGCACGGGCTTCACTGCTCCGCAGCATGTGGGATCCTCCCGGACCAGGGCCCGAACCCGTGTCCTCTGCATTGGCAGGCGGACTCCCAACCACTGTGCCACCAGGGAAGCCCACGCATCAAGTTTATCTCCTTGTGCTATGTAGCAGCTTCCTACTAGCCATCCATTTTACATTTGGTAGTGTATATATGTCAGCTACTCACTCACTTCATCCCAGCTTCCGCTCCCCCCCCCCCCCCCCCCCCCCTCCCCCCCACCCCCCCCCCCCCCGTGCCCTCAAGTACGTTCTCTACGTCTGCATCTTTATTCCTGCCCTGCCACTAGGTTCATCAGTACCGGGAAGCAGGGATTTTCTAATAATGCTATATTTAGTGCATTCTTCCCCTTCTCACAAATTTCTGTGGAGTTAGATTGAATACTGAGTATCAAACAGGATGTAAACACTGACTGAGAGAGTGATTTAATTCAGAGTGCTTTTATATAGAAAACTCTTTCCTGACACAGAAATTTATTAAAGTCAAGCAGCTGAAGAAAATTAATATTTAACAAGCACCAGTCTTGTGCTGGGCTCTAAACTGTGCTTTTTTATTTTATTTGTTTACACCGAACGTTAAAAGTAGTTCCCACGTTACTATAACAACACTCAGTGTTGCTGATTCTTCTTTCCTAAAACACTGCTTTGATATGATATCAGTACTTTTAATCGAATGTCTTTGGTTTCTTTGCAGATCTTCTTCAGCAGTACCGCACTGCTGTGTGCAGGTTGGGCAGTGTGAACAAGGACCTCAACGGGCAGTTGGAATACCTTCACACTCCGGATATGAAGAAGAAAAAACAGGAACTTGATGAACAAGAGAAGAATCTCAAACTGATAGAGCAAAAACTAGGTATTGTATTTTTTTTTAACATCTTTCTCTGCATGAAGATAGTGTTCATGATTAGAGAGAGTTCAGCTACAAGAAGAAAGTATGCGAATGATCGAGAATTTAAATTACAGACACTCTTGACCTCCAAGTGAACTGACAAATGTTTGTAAGCTGTTCGGTCAGCAAGAGTAGTAAGAAGCATTCTCAGTATTATTTATTAATTAGTCTTCTATAAATTAAGACATTCACTTTTATTGCTTATAGTAATTCCAGTCTTTTAAAGGTTTATTTTCTAAATTTTCTGTCTTTACAGGTATGACTCCCACACGTAAGTGTAATGACTCACTGCGTCATCCAATGACAGACTGTCCAGTTCCTCCTAAGAGAATGAGAAGAGAAGTTACAAGACAAAATAGGTGAGTCTACTATGACCTGAAAGTTATGATTGCTTACTTTGTCAAGGTTTTGGCTCTTTATACTTTAAATATAGCATGAGGGTATTTTACCCACCTTGAACCAGAATTAATTTTTTTCTTTTTAACTGAACTGAATGATGATGGGTAATGAAGATAAGATGTAATCATTATTTTCTCCTAGGATGCTCCAGTTTTCTAAATGATTTTTGCAAATTATTTGGAAACTTTCTAATACACTGTATTCTGCTTCATAGGATCAGCAACTTAAGTATAGAATATAGAATATGCAGAATCATTTGTACATTACTCATATAGAAGTTGCTTATGATATGTGGTTTGGAAAATCAGATACCACTTACATAGCTCACCAAGAAGCCAACAAAGCCATCTGCATCCTAACTCAGTGAAGAAAATTGTCTGTTTCAGTATAGATGCTAGTAAGGCCATCCCACAGAAAGATACCATAGTACTGGGATTTATTATACATTATTTCAAAAGGTTCAAATATAGACTCTGCCTGAATAAGTTTCTCGTATTGACCTTTGAGGAGTTCCTTTGAGACCGTGGTATTTAGAATTGGTATTCTATGCCCTATCCATCTACATATTCTACATTTATTCAGTAACCATTTGATTATTTTGTGCTGTATGTTGCTGGGTAAATAAAAGTGACATGGTTCTTGCCCCCTTGGGAGGTCTGCAATCCTGTGCAGAAGAAGGACAATTCAAAAAAGTAAACCTTTTTCTATATGTAAAAATATAGAATAATGTTAAGTTTTACAAAAGAACAAAGGATAGGGGACTTCCCTGGTGGCGCAGTGGTTAAGAATCCTCCTGCCAGTGCAGGGGACACGGGTTCAAGCCCTGGTCCGGGAAGATCCCACATGCAGCGGAGCAGCTAGGCCTGTGCGCCACAGCTACTGAGCCTGCATGCCACAACTACTGAAGCCCACATGCCTAGAGCCTGTGCTCCGCAACAAGAGAAGCAGCCTCAATGAGAAGCCCGCACATCGCAACGAAGAGTAGCCCCTGCTCATCGCAATGAGAGAAAGCCCACGCACAGCAACAAAGACCCCAACACAGCCAAAAATAAATTTAAAAAAAAAAGAACAAAGGGTGAAGTGATGTAGAATAATGGGAAAACGATGTTGGTTGTTGGGAAAGATGCATTTTAACAGAGAACTGAAGGATGAGAAGCCAGCCATGTAGGGATTGGTTTCAGTCAGAGGGAGAATAGGTATGAAAGCTCTGAGAAAATAACAAGCCTGGCATATTTGAGGAACTGAGAAGATGCTTGTGAGTCTAAAATACAGTGGGTAAGAGGGAGAAAGTCCCAAGACGTGGTTGGAGAGGTAGACTGAAGCCATAGTATGCCCCTCCCCAAAATAATATCTTGCAAAAAAATTGTGAGATAATGACACCAACTCATTGATATATTCATATAGAAAAAACATGGTCATTATTTCTTATGTGAACTTTCAGGGTAACCAAATAATTGGAGAAAGTTTTTTATAGAAGGTCTTCTTTATAAAGTTCTTTATATAAGAATAAAGTATAAGAAGCATGATAAAATTAAAACATCACATTTTGGCCACTCCTAATAAAATAATAGATTTAGGAAATAATAATCAATGGATACCCAAATTATTAGGTAAAAAGTTGAGGGGGAAACTTAATAATAATGGCCCCCCTGCTGTAGGAGGGGCCCCAATAAAGCCTTGCCTGAAAAAAAATAATAGTAATGCTAATAATGGAAAGATCAGATGGACATTCCTGAAAAGCAGGATATTTGCTATTACGTGATTCAGTAGAGAAATAACCTGAATCTAATGAAGCTTCCAGTCAGCCTTTCTCAGCTGGGGTTCTGTGCAGGAAATAAGCACTGCAGAAAACTGGGTGACTTTTCCCCAGGATAGTTCATCTAACATTCTAGATGCCCAGGAAGGAGGTTAATTCATTGCATACAATAGATACCTTAAGGTATCAAAGCTTAAATCTCTCACGAATTTGAGAAGTGCCTTCAGTTTAACTCCAAGTGTACAGGAAATAAGAGAAATTTAGGAACAAGTTAAATGATGCCACCAGGAAGCAGTTAGCCAAATCTAGAATGTGAAGAATATGACATTGTACAGGACAAATGACTGGTTTTGTTAATAAATTAATGACATAAAAGAAGCACAGGGAGAAGGATGAACTGTTTGTTATAGAATAAAAGTAACTGAAAGGTATAACAATCAAATGCAAATTGTAGACCTTGTTTGGATATGGATTTGAATCTTTAAAATGCAATTTTGAAAAAATTTGGAGAAATTTTTAAATCACATGGATATTAGATATATTAAGGAATTGTGAATTTTGTGTATAACAGCATCATAGAGTTTATAATAAGATAAATATACAGTTAGAAATGCGACAGCATATCAAAATAAGAGTGGGCAAAATGTTATATTATTTCTTCTGCTTTTCTGTAGGTTTGCCATAATTTTTCAAGAAGTGTTTTATGGGGTTTCCCTGGTGGCACAGTGGTTGAGAGTCCGCCTGCCGATGCAGGGGACACGGGCTCATGCCCCGGTCCGGGAAGATCCCACATGCCGCGGAGCGGTTGGGCCCGTGAGCCATGGCCGCTGAGCCTGTGCGTCCGGAGCCTGTGCTCCACTGCGGGAGAGGCCACAGCAGTGAGAGGCCCGCGTACCTCAAAAAAAAAAAAAAAAAAAAAAAAAAAAAAAAAAAAAAGAAGTGTTTTATGGAAGATGGGAAACATTTTTCCAGTTTTTTAAAAGACCAAGTGAGGAAATTCCTGTCAAGCAGTTTTAAAGTACATATTCTTGAGGCTACCCTGCAGCCTCAGCACTGAATTAGCCTAGGACCTTACAGATCTACAGAACTACAAATGATGTCATTAATTTGGATCTTATTTATTAAGATTTTGTAGCAATTCAGAGGTGGTATGGGCTAAAGTTTCTTTTAGTTTATATTTAAGTTGTTAGTAATAGTATCATTTTCATTAAAGTAATACATGTATATTAATGAATTGGTGTATAGATTTAGTGTTGTACTGTAAAATGTGAACCACACATGTAATTTAAAATTTTCTAGGAGCCATTTTAAAAGAAACAGCGAGATTAATTTTAATAGTATATTTTATTGAACACAGTGTACAAAATACTATCATTACAACATACTGCAAATAGTAAATTATTAATGAGATATTTTAAATTCTTTTTTTCATACAAAGTGTTCAAAATTCAGAAGACAGCAAATCTCTATTAGAACTAGCTACATTGCAAGTGCTCTGGAGCCACACGAGGCTAGTGGCTCCCAGATTGGACAGCACAGGTATTGAAAGAGCTTATGATGATGAAATCTTGCTCCTGTGTATCCTTACCCTGTCCCGTTTCCCAGAGGCAACCTTTGTTTTTACTGTTTTGGTTATTCTGTTGTTGCCTCCATTTTTTGTATACATTATGTTGGTCTTGTTTTATCAGCTTTCAGACAGCACAGCCCACCCAACACCTTGGTGTGGAGGTCTGTCTTGCCTGGCCCACCTCATGACTTTTGGACTAAATTGTCCTGAATTATTTTAGAACTTACCCTTTCTCGTGATTATTTAGTTATATTCTCTCCTGTAACCATCAACCCAGTCCTCTATGCTTTTTTCAAAGGTAGAAGGTGATAAACAACATATATTATTATGGCTATGTAAATATATAGTGTAGGCAAAGTGTGTGCTAGGATTACATTTCCCCCTCTGTAAGGTTCTAACGTCATGACACTTACTTAGGCCGTCAGTCAGTGTTCCAAGCATGAAAGTCAAATAAATCTTCTATATTGTATCAGTTCTTAAAATCATGTTAAATTTTAATCCAGTTCTTATTTAGACTGTTTCTTGGATGTTGTTAACTTCTGTGGAGTTTCTAATTTTCTTTTTTCCTTCAGTATGTAACTTGATCATGTATTCTTCCACCTGCTTTAGTAACTAGTAACCATGTAGGCCTTCTGGGTCCTCCTTGGCTGCTCTCTTGAGTTGAATCCATTGTTTCTTGGATTCCTTGTCTTTCTTTTTTGTTTGTTTGTTTTTGTTTTTGTTTTTTTGCGGTTCGCGGGCCTCTCACTGTTATGGCCTCTCCCGTTGCGGAGCACAGGCTCTGTACACGCAGGCTCAGCGGCCATGGCTCACAGGCCCAGCCGCTCCGCGGCATGTGGGATCTTCCCGGACCGGGGCACGAACCCGTGTCCCCTGCATCGGCAGGTGGACTCTCAACCATTGCGCCACCAGGGAAGCCCTCCTTGTCTTTCTTTCTCTCATAACTTCCTTATGAAAAGTGTGTAGAAAGAAACTGGAGCCCTTGCATGTCTGAAATGGTCTTCCTTCTGCCTTCACATTTGATTGAGGTTTTCTGGGAATTACAGGATAGAAACAAGGCTGGAATATACTAAAGGAGAAGGTACTGGGAGTAGTCGAGAGACAGAGGGACACAATGCCTGGTGGAACCCTAGACTCAGTCAGAGAAGTCCAGCCCAAAACAGGAAGGATGAGAGCAGAATGGAAAAGGAGAGGAAACCTAGCCTAGAACATGCCAAATTTTCAACCCCAAACTTTGAGAGCTTTGTTCCCTTGTTCCAGGTATTAAAGCTCCCACCAGGAAGTTTGATAATGATGGTAATTAGTTAGTTAAATGTTGGTATATTGGCTTCTGGTGTATTTGGTGGCACCCTAGAGGCTTGTCTATTGCCAGCATCTAGGAACTAGCAACCTACTAGTTGGCTCTCCAGCCACACCCTTAAAGCAAAGCCTGTTTGTCCACGCCCCTGCTCCCACTATCCCATAAAATTCCCACTCAGAGAGGAGCCATAATGGGAAAACAGTTCTATTTTTATAACAGCAGAAGAAATCCAGGCCAGCAGCACAGTCCTCTTTCTTAAATGTAATCGTACAACCAAGAGACATCACACATATGAGGGGAGTCAACAACATGTGAGGGGAGATCCAAGATAAATAGCAAAACCACCCCTGGAAGATGATTCAACCGAACTCTTTTAAAAACTGTACATAAGTCCTGATTAGATTGCCGAAGGAGTTATATTCATGAAACTAAGGGGGTATTAGGAGAAAAAAACAGCCAGGACAAGATTACAGATACTGTTGCTGAAATTTAAAAATTCAAAGAACTAAGTGTGGGGGAAGCCAGGCGAGGAGGGGGAAAAAAAATTCAAAGGACTAAAGTAAAGGAAACTTCACAGAAAAATAGGGAAAATATGTGAAGAGAAAGGAGAGGAGATGTAGAGAACCAACTGAGACTATCAGGAATCCTAGAAAGAAGAAAATGGAGAAGAAAAATTATGTGGAAGAGAATTCCCAGGGATGAAAGGGTCCATTGAACGCCCAGCACAATGACTGACAAAAGATATACCAAGATAACTCATAGCAAAACTGTAGACTATCAAGAAAAGGAGGAGGAGTGTAAATGTTTTCATAGAGCGAGAGAGACCATATTGTCAGTACAGCTTTTGGCACACAGAAAACAAATGTCTAGCTTTGTGGTGGCAGGTGAGAAGATTTAGGTTGCAAATTTGGTGTATTCTAGCCTATGGCTTCCCTTTTGCATCCTGCTTACCTTTGGGAAATTTAAAATCACTTTAAATTTCAGTTTAAAATTTAAATCACTGTTTAATTAGTAATTTCCTCATCCCCAGCCTCTGCCCCAGTCTCTGCCTGTTCTCCATAAATCACACCATATCAAAAATGTTACAGCACTTGAAATTAAAGTATCTTTAACAGTACTGAAATAGTGATATATTTCATCCATACAATTGGAAACAAATTCAGTAGTAGGAAATAATAACATAATGTGTGTGTGTTTATGTTATTATTTATATTAGTATGTGGCTATTACCTATTTATATATTTATTGTTAGCTTTTTTAGGGATTATATACCATATTTCATCAACTGTAGGATGTCAGTAATTATTAGAAACACCATTTTTCATGAAACATTAAAACACTGCAAATTAACTCATGACATTATAAGGTAGATTTCAGAGATGTTAAATGTGGAAAAATGTGGATTTTAGAATCAACAAAATACACTTAGCCATATACACTATGCAATAGACTCATTTTCTTCAGTAGAGGCTTCAGTTTTTGTTTTTGTTTTTTTTGCGGTACGCAGGCCTCTCCCATTGCGGAGCACAGGCTCCGGACGCGCAGGCTCAGCG